>NW_017728997.1:25654580-25667796 GCF_001723915.1 Gavialis gangeticus | reverse complement strand
CCCCCCCCCCCAAGTTCAGTGGTTGCTTTAAACAACAGAATATAAGCAAAAAATTTTTGAAGCAGATGACTAGTACCGTAAATTTAAATAATTGTTATTACTATTTTATGGGAAATTGTGCAGATATTTAAGTTTATCCACAGTATTTTGAGGTCTGATTGAAAAACAGCTCAAAGCTGCTTGCAGATTTCTATTGACATCAATAGGCCATGGAGCCTTAGCAGTTTTTTGCCTAACTGTAATAACTTCAAATTTCCCAGGTTCTCCATCAGTCCATTTATTTATACCAAATATTATTTTTTACATTAGCAGCATGATCGAAATATGAAATATTTACATTGATTTTTATTGCCCTAATTGATTTTTCAGCAAAATGATTTTAAAGAATTCATGTGCACTGTGCAGCTCAGCATCTCAAGGTGCAAAATAATGCAGTGCTATTTTTTACAGCAGTTGTACTAGAGTAAATGTACATGCCATTCTTTTGATGAAGCTACTAGCATGAAAGTGAAGCATGGAGTAAATTTTCTTTATTTTTGTAGCATAGGTACATACGGAGAATATTAATATAATTCTCTGAAAATTATAAACATTCTTGTAGAGTCATATTTTGGGGGGGAAAACAGAGGGGGTGGGGAAACACTTTTTTTTTAATGTGTTTTAGGTCTTTAAGTTTGGCCTAATGAATGAAACAGAAACACAGTTGCTATCACCTACACTGCACGCAAATGCTGCAGAGTTTTAAAGGCGGAGGAGCACATATAAATAGCATCCCATTTCTGGAACTGTGCAGTTTCTTATCTTTAGCTTGTTTTTTTTCTCTCTTTCTCTCTCTCAACCAAACTAAGATAAGTTTGGGAACAGTCTTGAGGGTGGAAGTGACTTTAAATGGCTCTCAGTGAAAGAGGGACAAGACAAGACCTGTCTTTCTTTTACTTAAAAAAACAAACAAGACAAAACAAAACAAAAAAAAAAACCCAACCTGGTGTTTGGAATAATTAGGCTTCTTTCTGTGTTTACCTGATGCTTGCTTTTGACCGTTAGGGGCATTTTGCTTGTGGTGCCACCTTCTGCATCTTACTGTGATGATCTTGGGAGGCTTCTTGTACACGTGTGCTCACTGATCAAAATGGCATTGGATGCCAGAGCACGTTGGCCCATATTATTCTCCTTGCTGATTCCTTAAGGACAGGAGCACAAATCTCACTGAATTCAAAGGGAAGTGTAAGCTCTGGTGAATTTGCTGCTATTTCAATTCCCTACCAGCATCCTTTACCCCAACTGCCAACCTCTTATAATTGGTTGCTACTGGATACTTCACCACTATTTGTATTCCCTTGGAATGGCAAATTAACCAAAGCTTGCTTTTACTTATTTGGACTTCAAAAAATCTGATTTTTTACATGTTTTGTACTGTTTATTGTTAAAGTCATAAAAGTTTAGAGGATGCGTCATTGATTTGTTTATCATCAGTTTAGAATTGAAAGCAAGGATTTGAAAAACCTACTTCCACAACCTCGTTTCACAAAAAGAAATTCAGCATGCACACCATAAAACATTGATTAGGTTAAATATTTAACAGGAGTACCAGCCGCTTTGTGCATATTTGAACTACTTTTGTGTTCCATTTTCCTTTCATAATAGTATAATTTAAGACTTTATTATTTAATGTTTTCTTTTTTTCAGTGTTATCCATGCTCCGTTACCAAGTCCTGTTGACAAGGTACAGTTTTTGCATTTTGTTTTCTTAGTTAAAAAGTATGAAAAAGGTAACAGAATGAGAGAAACCTAATTACTTTCTGAGATGCCACTCATTCAAAAATTTCACATGGTTTAATCTTTTGTTTACTATTTCTTAAACATAAATGTTGCTGAATCTCAAAATATCATAATTATAGGGGTGGGTGCCCTGAGGTTTTTATACCAGTCATGATCTAAACAAATGAATACTGATTAGAAAGGGCTGTGGTAAAAGTTAATATTTGCCGTCATTGTATATTTCATGAACTAATAGGCAGTGTTAGATTTTATACATGAAAAATATTCCATTACAACTTAGTATTGCCACACAAAACTAAAACCTTCCTCAGCTGTTTTTGTTTACAGTGCAGTAATATACTGTCACATCACCAAAGTTGGCATGTTGGGGTTTGTTGAGGGTAATGCTTAAGTTTAAAAAAAAAAAAAAAGAGGTTATTTTTGTAAGGTGTAGGCCTAAAGGAAAAATTAGAAAAAGATGGCTTTGCTGCTTTGTTAAATGCATGTTTTGCATTTGCTAGAAGCCATAGAACAGCTGGTCAAGTGTGGGCACATTGGCAAAGAAACATGAAGAATGACATACTTGGATTAGTGGAAAACAGCAGAGCTATATGAAGCTACAAAGGTGGTAGCAAGAAGCTTGAATTGATGTAATAACACAAATTCAGGGAGAGATTAAAGAAGGGGTTACATTGAACAAAATGAGGTACAAAGATGATTTGTGGCAGCATTTTGTACAGGTTGGAGTACAAGAGTAAAGGTGAAGATGAGGGAAGTCAGAGAGGAAAATGCTTCAGGAATTAAGGCAGGATATTTAAATTAAAACTTAAGACAGTGTTAGCCCTTACTCGTTTTTTATTTCATTTTAATTGTTATGGAACTTTTTGCTCAATGGATTTAAAGATAAGCTATATTTGGACTGGTTAAAATATATATTATTTGTTGACTTGAATTGTAGTCATTTGGAAGATATCTATGGAGTGTATGTATGTTCTTCAAGTCACTACCTGCTCTAAGCATAATTAGTGGGAAACTGGTCTCCCAGTTTCTTTCTGTTGCTCTTGTCTTTGGAAGCTGTCTTTTCTCTGTGTTAGGCAATGCAACCTTCCTTTTTTATGTATTCTTTAGTATTATTTCCAGAACAAAACAAAAAAACTCAGTTAAATGTCTCTACTAATTCTGACATTTATTTGAATCATCAGGCATTGCAGAATGTGCATCTTTTGGGTAGGAAGTATTTCTACCCTGATTTGGAGAGAGGCATTCTGCAAAACATTGTGCTGCCTGTAAGTTATCTTCTGAGATGGTTCAAAGAGTCAGCCGAGCCCCACACCAAAATTTCTTTATATAAAATCAAACTTTTTGTTCTTTGTTGTACACAAAAAATATGTAGCAATGAGAACCTTACTCAAAATTTTCCACTAAAATATTTTTAACCTTTCATTTGAATTAGTCCACTGGTCTGCCTGTTATTTCATTTCATGTTTTTCCTTTCCCTTTAACCTGACTGCACCCAGCATAATAGTTAGGCTATATAAAATGTATGTTGAAAGACTTCTTACCTATTAAATAGACTGAATAAACATTACACTGAAGTTGATATATAAAAAAAGGTTTTCTGCAAATCTGTGCATTTTCTTCATCCTTAATGAGGATTTTTAACTTCCCAGACACAGATTGGAGAACAAATGCTACTAACGGTGGTAGGTCTTAGATATTTTGGATTGTGGTTAGTCTACAGCAGCGCTAGGCGATCTTTTCTGCCGGTGGGTGGAATGATCCATCTCCAGTCAGAGGCAGGCAGGTGAGTAGATGCTACAACTTGCCTGCAGCTGATGCTTCTATTTATAGTGGCACAGGGAAAGTGCCTGCAGCTGGCACTCCTCCCCAGGGCAGCAGGGAAAGAGGGTCTGATGCTGAAGCCCCCTGCTGCCTAAGTCCCACATCCATGGGCTGGATCCAGTGCCTCCACATGTTGTAAGTTTCCAATCCCTGTTCTACAAAGATCTACAGTTGTGATCCCATCAGTTATAAATAAAAGGAAGACTCATAGGTGGGTTGATTAGAATAGGACTATGATCCACCAGTGTCGTTGGTGGATCAGGCAAGCTCATTCTAGTAGAGCAAGAAAAGTAGTATTCATGCCACTGTGGGAAGTACTACTGAAATCTCACCTGGAATACTATGTACAATGCTGGTCATCATGTTTAAGAAAATTAAATGAAACTGGAAACGGGTGCAGAGAAAGAGCTACTAGGATGGAGAAGGACTACTAAGAAGGGGATTAGAGAGTATATCTTGGGAAAGAAGACTAAAGTAACTTGGCTTATTTGATTTTGCAAAGGGAGAGTTGGCAGGCTATGTGATTACACTGTGTAAATACATTAAGAGGTAAACATCAGGGAGGGAGATAAGCTATTTTATGCAATAGGATAGTGTTGACACAAGAGCAAACTGACCATGAGAAATTGAAAATGGAATTAGGAGAAGGTTTCTAACCATCAAAGGAATGATAGTTCCTGGAACCATTCTGGAATGGCCTTCTAAAAGAATCGTAGCAACAAAAGAACTTAACCAGTTTTAAAATGAATGTCGCAAAGCCAACTATGGGGTACCCTCAAAGCCCTAAATTTCTCCCTGCCATCCCATTGCTTGTCCCAAGGAACAGACCAAGGTTTACCTTGGGATAACTCCTTATTCCCCTAAGCTTCAGCTCCGCTGTCCTTATACCAGACCCCACAGCTGTAGCAGGGGATCTTTGCTAGCTCCAGGTAATTTCCTCATGGGCTGTGAAAGAATTTTAGATCTCCCTTTCCATTGAATGGGCTACCCTGGAATATCACTTGCTCTGAGATCTCATCTTACCCCATGCAATCAATAAGAAATCAAAACAACAAAAGGATTTATTTAAGAGAAAAGAATTATGGATAAAAAACTGACCATATAGTTTGAAGATAAAACAAAGGCAAATTTAAGTTTCTCACTATCTCAACTAGCTACCACCTAACCTGCAGCTTGGTAATTATTTGGGCTGCTTGCAAAACCAGTGCCTGTCGCAAGGACGTGTCGGGGGAGTGGATCGCAGCTCTGTCCTGGGCCCTGGCCTCAGCCCCAGCCCTGGCCAACCATCCCACTCCCAGACACTGCGCCCTGCCCGTCTGCGACCCCATTACATGTGCCTGGCTGAGCATGCCCTTCCCACAGGCATCTGCCACCTGCATGCTCTGTCTGGTGCTTGCAGTGTTGGGTGTGGGGCAGGTGGGCTAGGGGCCGAGACAGCAGCCCGGGTCCAGTGATAGTGGCAGAGATGCTGGCAGTCAGTGCTGTAGCAAGGGTGGATGAGTGGGGTGACTGCCCTGGGCACTGAAGCGAGGGGGTGCCAACAGGCGCTACCCAGCCCAGGCAGGATGTGGGACAGAGCCATGAGTGGCTCGCTTTGGGGAGGGGACAGGTGAGAGGGCGGCTGCTGCTGTATGCGCTCCCATGCAAGCATGGGGGGCATGTCCCCCCCCAGATATATGCATGGGGCGAAGGCAGCTGCCACTGGAGGATTTGCCCAAAGTACCAAAATTTCGTACCATGGTACTGCTGACAGAAGCAGCCAGAAGTATGAGGGCGGAGCAAACCAGTGCTGTGGGAGCTGCTGAGAAGCTGAGTCTGGCTGCCATGCCACCTGGCTCCACAGACTACAGTTCTCAGTGTGCCTGAAAGCTGTGTGCAGAGACAGGGTGGGCTGTGCTCCATACCAGGCAGCACCTCTGCGCTTAGGGGCAGTGGGACTAGCCTCATGTGCCACAGCCCAGGCTGCCACCCTCGCTGGGGCTGGGTGGGGCCATTAGCATGACAGGTTTATGAAAGAGATTGATTATAAGCAGGAATCCTGATTTTCCTTGATTAAAAATCGCAAATTGGAAATTCTCTGATTTAAAACCCCAAAATCTGTGATTAAAATGAAAGGTCACTATATATGCCAGTTGAACATAAAGTTTACTTGATCTGTTGACAATTTAAAGCAAATTGGAAGCCTATTAGTGCCTCAATCACTATAATAAAATAAATTCTAAATACCTATAAATTTTGGTATTTGATTTTGGGGTTTTTTATCATGGAAAATCAGAGCTTTCCCTGTCCTCTTTGCTGACAATGCAGGTCCAGGCCTCTCATTCCCCCACCCCACATGCCCTGATCCCTTTGCAGCCCAGATGGTGCAACCTGACACAGCAGGGCAGAGCGGGGTTGCACAGGGAAGCTCCTTGCTTCTTTGAACTCCGTGCTGCCCTGGAGAGGTGTTCCCTGCTTGCATGGCAGCAGCAGAGGCAGTGGCATGGGGTTGTGGGCCCCAGGAGTGAGCACAGTGGCAGGGAGCTGGTCCCACCCCCTGCCCCCCGGACGAGGTGCCCACGGCCCCATCCCACTCCTCACCTGCTCATTCTGGCCCCAGGCCCCAAATCTCATGCACCACCCAGCTGGGCAGCACCCCCAGCCCTGCCCAACTCCCTCCCTCCCTATGGGGGCCTCAATCTGCACCCCTCTGTCCTGCCAGACTTGTGTGCAGGAGCTGATCTCTAGGCTACCTGGTGGCCCTATACGCTTAGCGCTGTGGCACTTGCATGTGTAAAACTGCTCAAAGAAACTTGAGTTTCAGTTCCAGTAGTGCCATGGTCTGCTGTGCAACCATGGTCACGTGGTTTTTCCTGTATGCATCTTGTTCCTTTTCCCGGATGTATTTCAGTTGAGCATGTAAGCTCTCCTGGGTCACTGGTTATTTTTAATATCCAATATGTATAGCACAATGGGGCCTCATTCCTGATCTGAGGTTTGTAAGTGATACTAAAATACATAAAAATAGTAATAATAAAATAGTAAAGGACTAATAGAAAAGAAATTATAGATGATAAACTTTCTCATAAAAATATTTTATTTTCTAGACATTTAAATGATTTTTTTTAATTATCTGAGTTTGTAGAGTGTCCAACACAGTTTTGATCCTTTCATTTCACAGGTTGCTGCTAACACTCCCAGTATGTACTCTCAGGAACTGTTTCAGCTTTCACAATATCTACAGGTAATTTTTTTAATATTAAGATTCTGGGTCATTAATTTGACAGTTCTGTGCAGCAAAGTACTTGAATTTTGTTCAGTATCTAAATGTTCTATATTTGTTATGCTTGTGCATTTCCATTCAGAATGCAGTTTTATAAATAGTGACAGGTAAGAACTAATTGCTTGTTCCCTCAAACAACATAAAAAGTGTATGGGAGTTACACTTGTATGTTGTTACCTGTGTGAAAATATATATTACAGATAATATAGCAGCATCTGGCTTGCATGTGGTCAGATTCATGGAGGGTCAGATCCACTGATAGCTATCAAATGAAACAGTTCTCTGAAATCCCTAAACCAAAAATGGCCGATGCCAGAGAGGGTTAGACAGGGGATGGACCAGTGATTCTCAGCCAAGGTACCGCAGCAGCCTAAGGTCCCTTGAGATCCTGTCGGGGGTGCTGTGAAGTACCATACAATATTAGCACTGTTACATGTGCAAACATGATTCCCAAAATAAAACCCAGAGAGAGCAGCTTGGAATATATAGTGCTAAAGGGTTCTGATCTGTTTTGGTCTTTTACATTCTCTGCAAAAGGAGTGGCTTTATTATTTTTTGTAGTAAACAATTCAGGTGAAAACTGAGAGCTGGCATTTTCCAAGGGGTGCTTGAGTCTGTTGAGGAGTGCTTTGAGTCTAAAAACATTGAGAACCATTGTACTAGACAAACTCTGTACATATGTTTTCCATCTAAAGCAGTAGTTTTTCAACCTTTTATTCATATGTGGACCCATAAAATTTATAATGGCGGTGTGGACCCATTTGGAAATTTTAAATGGTGATGTGGACCCCTATGTAAATTTATATAATTTTGATTGATCATAGCCATCTTTTGTGGACCACTTAGCTAAAGATCTGCAACTTGCTACTCTGGAAAACAGGACCCAGTATGGCATTTATGTTGTTAGCATGCAGTTTGTAGTGCTGATAATTGATATTGAAACTTCCTGCTTTAGATGGGAATGTCTGAAGACTACTGCTTCTTCAAAACCCCTCCTTGTGTTTTTCCACTTATGTGACTGCCTGAATTACAGACTGGGTGTCAATATAATTTCTGTCTTCTGCAATCTCACTCAAAATAGAGAAGTCAGGCCAAAAAAAGAGTTCTCAGTGTATTAGGAAAAAAAAAACAAGGGACAAATAAATTTATGTTCATGTACTGTGTTGTCTTTTATTTCTATCTCTTCCCAAAGCGAACATCAGATTAATGCACTTGACTCTTCTGGGGGCATGGTTAATGGTTATAAATATACTTTTTATGGATATCTAGGAATTATTTAGCTCTTCAGCTGTGCTGTTATGTCTCTTTCACTCATGTACTGAAATTGGATCTCCTAATAATTGTGTTTCTCTTGAAGATTTAGCTTTTGGAATACCAGCAAGAAGATTCTCTCACTTGTATTGCTATTAATAATTTTGCTGCTATCTACTCCAGGCTCCTTGCCCATTTTAGGATATACTACTGCAATAGTTTCCATGTACCAATTAAATGCAGCTTGTAGTAATGTTTACCGACTAATTGTAGCTTCACTCTGTCTAGTACTCTTACTGGTAACCATGACATTTTTAAATAGCAAATAATTCAGCCTCAACATATACGCCTTTTAACATTCTTACTTTTTTGGTGGGAAGAAAAAGGAATAATAGGGAGGAGTACAAGAGCACTGCTCTTGGGCTTGCAGGGATGAAGTCAGGAAGGCCAAAGCACAATTGGAGGAGTCCAGGAATGCTGGCTGGTCTTCAAAGAAATCTTACTGAGAACGCAGGAACAAATCATTCTGATGTACAGGAACACTAGCTGGTATGGCAGAAGACCAGCTTGGCTTAGCAGGGAACTCTACAGTAAACTAAATCACAAAAAGGAAGCTTATAAGAAGCAGAAGCTTGGACAAATAACTAGGAAAGAATTTAAGAACATTGCTCAGGCATACAGGGATGAAGTCTGGAAGGCCAAAGTGCAATTAGAGTTGCAGCTAGCAAGGGACATGAGGGTAACAAGAAGGGCTTCTACAAGTATTTCGGTAACAAGAGAAGATCAGGGAAAGTATGGCTCCCTTACTGAATGGGGGAGGCAACCTTGTGAGAGAGGATGCAGAAAAGGCTGAAATGCTCAGTGCCTTCTTCCCCTAAGTCTTCACAGGCAAGGTCAGCTCCCAAACTACTGCACCAGGCAGCATAGTTCGGGGAGGAGATGTGCATCCAACAGTGGCGAAAGAACAGGTTAGGGACTATTTGGAAAAGCTGGATATATACAAGTCCATGGGGCTGGATGGGATGTGCCTGAGGGTGCTGGGAGAGTTGGCTAGTGAGATTGCAGAGCCACTGGTCGTCATCTTTGAAAACTCATGGTGTTCAGGAGAGGTCCTGGATGATTGGAAAAGGGCAAATGTAGTGTCCATATTCAAGAAAGGGAAGAAGGAGGATCCAGGGAACTACAGACACATCAGCCTCACATCAGGCCCAGAAAAATCATGGATCAGGTCCTTAAGGAATCCATTTCTAAGCACTTAGAGAAGAAGAAGGTGATTAGGAACAGTCTGCATGGATTCACCAAGGGTAAGTCATGCCTGACCAACCTGATTGCCTTCTATGATGAAGTGACTGGCTCCATGGCTGTGGTGAGACCAGTAGATGTGGTGTACCTTGATTTTTAGCAAGGTTTTTGATACGGTCTCCCACAACATTCTCTCAGGCAACCTAAGGAAGTGCAGGCTTGATGAATGGACTGAAGGTGGATAGAAAACTGACTGGAGCATCAGGCTCAGAGGGTAGTAATCAGTGGTTCCATGTCTAGTTGGCAGCCAGTATCGAGTGGAGTGCCCCAGCGGTCAATCATGGGACTGGTTTTGTTCAAAATCTTCATCGATGACCTGGAAGATGGGATGGAGTGCACCCTCAATGAGCTTGCAGATGACACCAAGCTGGGGGGTAGTAGATACTCTGGAGGGTAGGGCTAGGATTCAGAGTGACCTAGGCCAAAAGGATTGGTCCAAAAGAAATCTCATGAGGTTTAACAAGGACCAAGTGCAAAGTCTTGCACGTAGTACTGAACAATCCCATGCACCAGTACAGGCTGGGGGTTGACTGATTGGGCAGTAGCTCTGCAGAAAAGGACCTGGGGGTCACAGTGGACAGTAAGCTGAATATGAACCAACAGTGTGCCCACGTTGCAAAGAAGGCTAATGGTAAACTGGGCTGCATTGGTAAGAGTGTTGCCAGCAGGTCAGTGGAAGTGATTATTCTCCTCTATCCAGCACTGGCGAGGCCACATCTGGAGTACTGTGTTCAGGGGTGGATTAACCATAGGCAAATGAGACACATGTCTAGGGCTCTAAGTGTAGAAGGGGCCCAGTTGTGCTTATTTTACATACAGGTTTCCCTCGATTTTTACCCAGGTTCAATTTATGCGAATTTGCTCTTATGCAATGACCCTTTTGTACCTGAAATTTGCTATATGTGAGGTAAATTTGCATATATGTGATCGGTATATGCCTGGAGACCGCCACATTTGCATAAAGCAAACTTACTTTATAATGCAACAAATAGGGATAGGTTCCCCTGTTAGCTGCTTCCAGGGCTGGCTGGGGTGAGTGTGGACAAGCAGAGCCGCAGGTGGTGTGAGGCACAGCACTTACCCCAGCCGCAGCAGCTCCGGTAGCTGCTGGCACTAGCTGCTGGCAGCCACTGAGCTGTACTGTGCCCCGAGCCCCCCAGGGCTCTGCTTGTCCCCACTTGCCCCAGCTCCTGTTGCAGCTTTCCTGGGAACGACCAGTGCTGGCTCCCTGTAGCCACTAGGCTGCACCGTGCCCTGGTGCTGGCAGCTTCCAGAGCCGCTGCAGCCAGGGCTGGGTTGGAGGTGGGCAGAGCACCGGGAAGAGCCTGGAGCCCCTGAGCGTGCAGCGGCCACTGGCCCCAGCCTGCTCTTGTCTGGCTACAGGCAACTGCCCACTCCTGCTGCAGCCCAGGGAGCGACAGACACCGCCTACTTGCAGCTGCTGAGCTTTGCCATGCTGCGGGGTTCTGGACACAGTGCCTCCGGGGAAGCAGAGCCCTGCAGGGGGTTGGGGCATGGCGCAGCCCAGCAGCAGCTCCTGGAGCTGCTGCAGGTGAGTGCTGTGCCCCGCACCACCCAGGGCTCCGCTTGTCCATGCTCACCCCAGGCGGTCCTGGGAGCAGCCAACAGGGGAACCTATCCCTATTTGTCGCATTATAAAGTAGGTTTGCTTGACGCAAATTTGATTTATGCGGTGTTCTCCAGGAGTGCATGTTCTGCATAAATCAAGGGAAACCTGTATTATAATTATTAAGTGAAAAAGATGTATACAGTATTAAGTAGGGCCCCCTGAGTTTGTTTGCGCAGGGTCCACTAGGGGGTTAATCTGGGCCTGA
Organism: Gavialis gangeticus; assembly: GCF_001723915.1. Taxonomy (NCBI): domain Eukaryota; kingdom Metazoa; phylum Chordata; order Crocodylia; family Gavialidae; genus Gavialis; species Gavialis gangeticus. Next base: position 25,656,546 of record NW_017728997.1, on the reverse strand, counting down.
GTGTGTTCAGTTTTGGACCCATTACAGAAAGGATGTGGACAAATTGGAGGGAGTTCAGCAGAGGGCAACAGAAATGGTGAGGGAGCTGGGGGGGAATAGTTTCATGGTTGGTAGGGTCGGAAGGGACCTGAGCAGATCATCAAGTCCGACCCCCTGCCCTGGGTAGGAACAAGTGCTGGGGTCAAATGACCCCAGCAAGGTGATTATCTATGACATGACTTCTGAGGAAAGACTGAGGGAACTGGGCTTATTTAGTCTAGAGAAGAGGAGACAGAGAGGATTTAATAGCAGCCTTCAACTACCTGAAGGAGGGGGTTCAAAAGAAGATGAAGCTGAACTGTTGTCAGTGGTGGTAGATGACAGAACAAGGAGCAATGGTCTCAAGTTGCAGCAAGGGAAGTTTAGGTTGGGTGTTAGGAAGAATTTTCTCACTCGGAGGGTAGTAAAACACTAGAACAGGTTACCCAGAGAGGTGGTAGAAGCTCCATGCTTGGAGGTTTTTTAAGGCCCAGCTTGATAAAGCTTTGGCTGCATGATCTAGTTGAAGATGGTCCTGCTTTGAGCAGGCAGTTGGACTAGATGACCCCTTGAGGTCCCGTCCAACCCTAATTTTCTATGATTCTATGATAAAGAGATTTGTTATAATAAATGTCTCAGATTTCAGCTATTCTTAAGGAGGTACTTCCTGCTCTGGATGAAAATATGTATATTGGTTGTATGAGATCCTCTGCGTCTGTCTTCTCATATCACTTAGAGTGAATACTATTGAACTTTTTATCTTCATTTAAAGAAGATAGACATCCTGAATCTTGTTATAGCAAGAATCAAGCAGTTCTTTCTTGTGTTCAGTATGTCAAATGAATTGATATTTTAATTTTAGTGTTATGCAAACCAAACTACTTAAATGCATAAAAATACATTTTTACTCTTGTATTATCCTTTTTAAAATGGCTTTGAAAATAGAACCACTTATTCAAAAGTGGTTATACTCCCTTTTTGCTCACTGTTTGTGAAAAGAGATTTTCTCCTTATTTTGTCTTAATCACATAGTAAAAAGTCATTTGGCAGGAAAGTGTGAAAAAATCACATCGACTGGAATAAATTATGTCGACCTGTTAATATTGTTCTTTTCAGAGTAATTTGATGTTGTCATTTTCCCTTCTCATGCATCTCTTGTACTTCCCGGTTCTCTCCTTACTGGTTATCGTTTTGTTTATGCTGTGCTTAATCTTCAAATAATCCATTAAATCCTGATGCTACTATATTGCTAGTCTGTCTGTTTTCCAATTGGCACTTCGGAAAACACCTTTGATTATCCTTCCAGATGGACTGTTTTTTAGGAGGACTGCTAATTCAACCAAGTTGCATGAAGTTTTGCTTTTTCTGATTTTTCCAGTGAGCAAAACGTTTAAATGTTAGGAGTAACAAGATGTATTCTTCCCCCACTTTTTTTTTTTTTTTATACAAAGCTATACCTATGCAAGATCCAAGCCGTTAAAGTGGGTCTTCAGATACTTCTGAAGAATCCTGCCCAGGGGAGGAGAACATCATCTGGTCTCTGCTAAAATGTTGGAATCCTGTTTTATAGCCCGACTTCATACATATCACTAAGTAGGCTCAGTGACATTTCCTTTGCACCCAAGAATAACTTAGTTGGTTTCACTTTGGAAATAATTGCCATTGCTTCTTAATCCGCTCCATTGAAATGTAATGCTCCTTTCCTGTGGGAATTGACTATACTGCCTTTGCTTGCCTAAAAACAGAAGACTTGGACATGTAACATGAAGCAATATCATCTGACTAGCAGAACCACTAACAATTTCATCTTCAGTATTAGGGTTTACCTAGCAAACGTCTTCAATATCTACAGAGAAGATTTAGATAATTCCTGTTAAATTTTGTGAACACTGCAAATCCACTTAGAGATAATGGATTCAGATTGTTACAGAGTAACTGATCTCCTTAC
>NW_017728997.1:25628891-25649580 GCF_001723915.1 Gavialis gangeticus | reverse complement strand
ACCTAGCGAACGTCTTCAATATCTACAGAGAAGATTTAGATAATTCCTGTTAAATTTTGTGAACACTGCAAATCCACTTAGAGATAATGGATTCAGATTGTTACAGAGTAACTGATCTCCTTACAGCATAAGACATCTAAATTTTGTTCTCAAAAACTACTCTCCTCATAAGAATAAACTTTCCAGAAATGTAGTTAAATTACAGGTCTTGGTAATTATTTCATGTATTGATTTTTATGAGCATACTTGGTCGTGCAAATGTGCATACATACAGAAAGTTATGTTAATTGTCCTTGCAGATGCTTTGGAAATCCGAGTCAGTCAAAAATCATTTCTGAGTTTGTGGTACACTCTTAAGATGTAACGGTGTATGCTCCAAACTTAATTGATTAGAGGAGGATAAATGGCACCCCCTAGTGGCTATACAAATTTATTAGATTATTTAATTTCTAGTTACACAAATAGGCTGATTTATCACTTCTTTTCTTTTCATGTGAACTTTATTATAATCCAATTAGGCAAGATGTCAACTGTAAATGTGCTGTGAGAGGGGTTCTTGCAGAGCACTTAAGCCCTAATTTATCTTTCATGTATGTTGGTTTTACTTTTGTCTTGAACAGTTACTCCTCGTTTAGAGTAATGAGTCTCCTTGGGTTTGTTAAATATGTTACAGTATTTTATTATTTCCTGTTTTAGCATCCAGTTATAAAACCAGCACTTTTCTGATGCTTAGCTAAATTTTTTACCTTTGTTTTCCCCCTTCTGTAACATTTTCACTCCCCTTTTCTTACTATAGGAATCCAAATTTGGGGGTGGAAACCAGAAAGGGAGCTGTCTACCAGGTCAAGAGTTCATTTTCTCCAAGCTTAGCTCTTTAATAATGAGATCTGTGTCTTCATGGAGTTCACCTTGTTTTGTGTAGTCTTTTTTGCTTATTTTAAACTTGGCCTTGGACTACTTAACCCTTGAATTTCCTTTACAGGATTGGATGCTGGCATGCTTAACAGCTTAGATAGGTCAAATCTATCACCCTAGAAATGATAGTTTCATTTACTGAGAGACCTCAACATGGGAGCCACCAAATGAAGCACATGTAGGTGTATCTATGCTGGTTATGTGATGTAGATGAGAAGGCATGCTGCTGAGCATACCCCACTTATCTGCTTCTGCTCACAGGCATCAAACCTGGAAGGACAATAAAGAAGCTGATTTGAGGGAGCTCCCCCAGCCACACGAGATCCTTGGTTCTGACATACTGGAGTGTAGTAGGGGGATGCCCCCAGGGTAGTTTTGCTACTGCATTTCTCAATTTGGTGTGTTTTAACAAGGAGCAGATGGGCAAGATGTACTCAGGAGCATCCTTCCTGAAATCACAGTGCATGTGTAGACAGGCTCATAGTGTCAGTATAAATCTTTTTAGAGACGGTGTGCGGAATAAATGTGTCTCTGAATGTAACTTTTGTGAACTGTGTACTTTCCATTTACACATAACTTTACCTTATTTGTTTTTAGTTTACTTGTCCCATTTATATCTTGTTTACCTTGACTAAGGCAGAGACTGTGACCCTTCGTTGTATATGTGCAGTGTCTATCACTGTTGCATTGTGTTAATGCTTAGATGTTTCCGTCGAGGCTCTTTTCTAAAGAGTTTCTTATTTGTTTGTCATTAGAGGGTGGAAACACAATACTGTACTTCACATATTTTTACTTTTGAAAACTTTATTTTAAGCCATGCACAGAATCTTGTATACAAGTATAATATTATGCTTATATACAACAATATGTAAAATATTACCTACCTATATACTACTATAAATGAAAATTCGTCATTAATAAATGAACTGCCTGGGGAGAGGATCCAAGTTGTGGTCTGCTACCATGTTGTATATTTCTGTTACAGTACACTGAACACAACACTGAACTCTCATTACTTTTGAATAAAATGAAAATAACTCAAATTAGGAAATACACATTTCACTAGAAGAGGGGAACAGTATGGAATAAATCCCGATTTAAAAATGTGCAAGAATAATTTTCATGCAATTCTGATAATTATGTAAAAAGGAGGGTCGCTTGGACATCCAATGGTCATTTGTGCAATTTTACAAATCTGCGTGATCATAGCTAAATTGCTGTTGGACACTCTGCTTGATAATGTTGTATGGTAACTGTACAGAGGACCAACAGCATTTGCTCCTTACAAGAGGTAACCTTTTAATAAAAGGTTAAAACAGCAATGGTTTCTTTGGGAATATTTTTGAAGACAGTGATATCTAGTGGAGGTGCTAGCAATAGGCCTGTACGAATAGGGAAGTATTTGATTCGATTTCGAATTCGGCAGATTCAGAGGACAGTGATTCAATTCGGATCACTGTCCTGAATCGATTTGGCTGAATTGGCTTCGGAAGATTTGGCGCTGATTCAGAAAGATTTGGTGATTCAGATCAGCCAGGGAGAGGCAGGCACAGCCAGGCAGCTGTACCTGCTTCTACCTGGGCTGGGAGGATGTAGGAGAAATCCCCATGGCTACCCTGCCTGGCCCCAGCCTAGTCCTGGCGCTTAAAAACAAAACAAAAAAACAAAAAACAAACAAACAAAAAAAAAGCCCCACATTCACCGGATTGGCAGTGGCAATTGGGGCCTCTGGGAGCTCATGGTAGAGCCGTGGGGATCACCCTCCCCCCACCTGGAACCCATGCACCAGTTGTCGCATCGTGCAGGTGCAGCACAGCTCAGCAGGGTGCCGTGCACAGTCTGGGAGCTGGGGCCGCTAGGGCTGAGTGCTGCCAGGCTGCGGTTGACAGGTGGAGCTGCCCCAGCTCCCGGACAGCATGCGGCACCTACCGAGCCACACTGCACCTGTGACTGCAGGGGGAGAGATGTTCGCTGCCTTATGCTGCGGCCACGAGCCCTCAGAGGCCCCAATGGCCGCTGCTAGAATCTGTGAGTATGGGGCTTTTTTTTAAAGAGCTGAGAGGCTTGACCGGGCAGAAGCTGGGGCTGGGGAGGGCCACTATGGGGACTTCTCCCACAGCTCCTCTGGCTGTGCCTAGATCTCCCTGGGCAGAGGGAGCCGTGGGGCCTATGCTGTCCTGCCACTTACCCAGCTGGCGCAGGACCGGGGGGGGCGGACAGCGTGATGCAGGCACAGCTCGCGCAGGGCATAGCCCCTGCTCCCAGTGCTGCCACGCCTTCATCAGCTGTGGGAGTGAGGGCTCTGCCTTGCTGCTGTTTGCCAGCTGGCACAGAAGGGTGCAGGATGCGGGTGCACCAGCGCTGGGACCAGGGGCTATGCCATGCTGCCGCTTGCCCCCTTCCTCCTGGAGTGAGCCACGCCTGTATCATGCACCATCCCCTGTCCCGGCTGGGCAAGTGGCAGCAGAGCAGAGCCCCTGCTACCAGCACTGACTTGCCTGCATCCCGTGCCCCCCCAACCTTCCTGAGTAACGTGCCCCCCCTGCCCTGGCTGGGCAGCTTGTCCCAGCCCCAATCCCTCCCTCCCGCACATCCCTTCCCTCCCCACTCTGCCAACCCACCCATATTTACTAGCTGGAGGCAGCTGTATCAGTTGCCTGTTTAGTCTATGGCCAAATCTTTTTGGAAGCTTTTCTGAATCGTTTCAGATGCTTCGAATCTGTTTGGAGCTTTTACTTGGTCTCCTGATTTGATTCAGATTCAGAGATTCAGTCCTCGAATCGGGCCAAATCTCCTCCAAATCGAATTGGCTACTGAAGCTTTGCCCAGCCTTTGCTACCAACTGTCAACTTAAGAAATTCTTGCACAGGCCTAATTTAAAAATACAACTTTTCTGTGGATTTGCTTTTTCTTTTTGCATCATTTTAGATCCCATCATGAACTCATATGCGTGATAAGAGTAAATAACAAAATGCAGTGATATTATTACTGTTTCCCTTATGAGTACGGGCTGGACTAGAAGGTAATGCCTGTTACTTGTTATTGTAACCTAACTTTTTTCTAAAGCATGTACTTGGAATATAACTTTAACATTGTTGTAAAACTTCACTTCTGAAAAAGAAAAATCAATTTCTGTTCCTCTATTTCCAGCATTAACTCTCAATCACTTTTTAATAGGACTTTGCCTGCAGTTGTTAAAATTATAGGAATAATTTATTCGTTCTTTGTCACAGAATATATTTACAATACATGTGGTAGTGATTTGAAACTGAAACCCTTAAGAATATAATCTTGTTGGCCAACATCTTTCAGTTTGCTCATCCTCAGAAATAAGTATAAATAAAATGAATATAAATGTTCTCATTTTGCCATAATTTTAAATAATGTTTGAACATACAATTTATATTGTCTGCCAATCTTCTTTTCCCCCTTTTCAATTTAACAGTGTTTTGATATCTTCTCCATTTGTTTCTGTTGTTCTTAATTTAAACTGTTGGTTTGTGTGTTCATCGTAGGAAGCCTTACATCGGGAACAAATGTTGGAACAGAAGTTGGCCACCCTTCAGCGACTGCTCGCTGTCACGCAGGAAGCTTCAGATACTAGTTGGCAGGTATCTGCATGCTTTCTTTTCATTTTTAGCCCTACAGGAATTGATATACATGGGTTATAAATCATCGCTGGCAACTTATAACTAATTTTAACTAGGAAAAATTAAAGCAGAATGATGGAAGGCTTAAAACTAGCTCTTTCCAACTTGGTTTAAGAGGCAACATTTTTAATTGATGAAGTAACATGGTGAACATCTGTGTTAGAACTAATCATTGCTCTTAATCAATCCAGTAAACTGAAGGTTTCTAAGGGAATTTCTGCATCTTTTTCAAAACGTTATTGTTATGAGCATTCTTGAGATGCTCACTGTTGGATTTTTTTGCTTTCTAAAATATGTTCTCTTAATTTGAATATATTACTTTTTCCAACAGGCTTTAATAGATGAAGACAGGCTGCTATCACGGCTAGAGGTTATGGGAAACCAATTACAAGCTTGTTCAAAAGTATGTCAGTTTTTTTGGACTGGTTGTATAGTTTTTAGAAATACTGAACCACAGCCCTCTGGAACCATTTTAAAGTGAAATAGTGGTACTAAATCAAACTTTCAGTGCAGTTTTGAAATTTCAAATGGGGTTTGCAAAGGTTCACACTGAACTGTTTCATTAAGTAATTGTTGATGAAAGTTAAGTTAAACTGGAAAATTTTTTGGTTACAGTTGTTCGTGATTATGTATTTCCTGGGACCTCTTATGATGCCAAGAACACATAAGGAAGCTAAATCTAGTTTAGACAGTTGCATTTTCAGCATTTATCAGTCATGTAGGTAATGTAGTTTTAGTTTTTTCTTGCAGTAGTGTATGCTGACATCTTATACGGTATTCTCTGTGGATGAACATTTCTAAATGTAAAATAACGCATGATGAGCATGGTATTTGAGATTTTAGAGAAGCAAAAGCATGCTGCAGATTACTAGTACCCTGAAAGTAATTTATTGATTCTTTTTTTCTTCGTAACATAGATTATAAAGAATCCTTTAAGATCATCTCCTCTATCAGGCCTCTCAGATTAGGACCTGTTGGCTTTCTAGTACAAAGGGACAAGTAAACTTTCTTAAACTGGAGTATGTGCAGAGCTGCTAGAGGGGACACAAAGGGAAGGAATGAGAAAACAGAAGCTAGAAAAGGGGAAATATAAATAAGGGGAAAATGCAAATGAAAGACTAGAGAGTTTACAGTTGTTGTAGTGTAATGACATAGTAGTACAATAGCATTACTTCTTTATAATCCATGACACATAGCAAATTTAAAAAGAGATTGAGGACCACTATGCTAACATGTCAAATTGGAGGTCTGGAGAGTTAGGCACAGTACTGCTAGTGCATCAGTTGGAATACACAGATTTTGTTTGAATTCTTGTTATAATCAAAACTAGTTCTAGAGATTTTTCTACTCTAAATGCTCAAAATCCTGTACTAGATAATACCAAGTCAAACCAATTGCTCTAAATATTTTATTGTCCTTATTGTTTTGTTACCGTAGCCAGAATTGTTTTACAGTCCTTGACAGAATGGGTCTTGATGAAAAATTAATGTGGATATTTTTTGTATACGAATCAAACTGTTAATCTATTTTAGGAGTTGCTGCTTTGAGTTATCCTAACTGTCTTCTATATTGCTACTTACAGAATCAAACAGAAGACAGTATACGAAAGGAACTTATAGCATTACAGGAAGACAAACACAATTATGAGACAACAGCCAAAGAGTCCCTGAGGCGGGTCCTACAGGAGAAAATTGAAGTGGTCAGAAAGCTCTCTGAAGTGGAGGTATTTGTATTTTATTTTATGACCACTTTCATAGGACTATTTAAGTCTTTCTAACTGCTAGTCTTTCAAGCCTGTCTGGCATCTACACTGCACCAGTGTGTGATAATGTTTATATTCCTGGATCAGGTACAGTTTGTTAGGAAGTTTTGAGGATGCATATTTTTTCCTGGTAGTCAGTCTCTGGCATAGTGAGCAAGTGAGAAGAACTTGATAACTAAGCTTCCTATTTTTCAGTTGTAGCCATGTTGGTTTAAAGACATAAGCAGGGTTACCATATGTCTGGGTTTTCCTGGACATGTCCTGTTTTCTGGCCCCCTATGCTGTGTCTAGGCAGGTTTTTAAAATAAGAGCCAATTTTCTGGATTTTTTTGCCTGTTCCTCTGCCCTCCTGGGCTGGCCACTTGGGGATTGGCTGTCAGGTATCATGTGCTCTCTGTGTGGGCTCCAGGGAGAGTCAGAGGGAATGGGAGACAATCGGTGTGAGACAGGTGAGGGGGGATGGGGGTGGGAAGGTAGAACTGGTGGTAGAAGGTAGCTGGTAAAATGCAGACAGTTTACCTGGGGTATCAGATGGCAGGCAGGTTATAATGTGCCATAAATCTTGTTTTTCAGCGTTTTCATGTTGAAACTAGTATATTGTATGAAATATGGAGGTTAACTGGTTTTAAATAAGATTTCTAAAACATATTTGGACCTGCAAGCTTAAGCATTTTAGAGTGCATCTAAAATTAAATTATTAGATGCAGTCCAACAGCTGGTTCTCATTCCATTTCTTCAAATCCATCCTCAGCCAACTGACTTCTTTTCTGTTTCACTAGTGACTTCTGCTCCTTTGCTATCTGTTTCTTCCCTCTTGCCCAATTCCATTCTCTTAAAAAAATAAATAAATAAAAAAATAAAAAAGTGTTAAACTCTATTTGCTGTAATTAAGCTCACCTTCTAATTTGCTTTTCTGCTTTCCTTACTTTTTCTTTATGTTCATATCCTAGATTAGCTTGTTACAAAGAATAGCTTGTGCTACTATAAGTAGCCTCATTGGCTTTAGGAATATGAGGAAAGTTGCACATATGCATATATATTTTCAAGCATATTCCTTAGATCAGTAGATGTTTGGTAATACTCAGTTCATCATTTATGCAAAGTGCTATTCAGTTTAAAGGTGACATAATCTATGAGACTGAAGATATTAATATGCTTATCTTTCGCTGCTTTAATTTTGCAACTTTTCAGGATAAGTTTGTCAAATATTGTAGTGGCTGCTGCAACAAGTATGCCTCTTCATTCTTGATTCTGTAATAGTCAGAACTCTTAATATAGGACACATTCATAGGGTATTTATTTCCTGGGTTGCTCTCTCAGAGAGAAAACATTTATTTGAACCCTAGCTTGGTTTTGTGTATATCCTCCACCTACCAAATCAGTGCCAGTCTGAGTCCTCCATCAGTGTGTGTAGATTATGTATAGTTAAATCATTTGTTTTCAAATAGGTGGTTTAATCACTTTGATAATGTAGTTATTCAAGAAATCTTAGCATAGATTTTGATTTAGGTTATACAATCTAGTTGCAAGTAACAAATTTACTTGTAATTGTGTGCTCTATAAAATATATTAAACACACTTTATCCCAAATGAAAGTGTGTCTGAACTCTACAGTAAATAGTCGCTTCCACAGAGGATTGCAAAGCTACATTGTTGTTGAAGGAGATCTATGTGTGAACCAAGAAAAAGATGATTTTCCTCCCTTCTTTATTGCTAGTAATTGTACTTATTTCCAAAACATACTTTAATACTTTTTTATACACAGATAGTTCATGTCGCTCCACTTAACATGTGATTCCTCTTACAGAGGCTATTAATATAGGTTCTGTTTTGGCAGCATGTTACATATCCATTTGGCTTCTATAGAAAATTATAGAAAAAAGGTGATTTTAATGTTATGATTACTGTCAGAAATTAGAAACTGAGGCATTTTACAGGCATTTGAAAGAAGTCATTTTAACTGATTACTCACATGACAAAATATTTTTGGCAATTATATACAGTAATTCCTTCCTTACAGCGAAGTTTAAGTAACACGGAAGATGAATGTACTCACCTGAAAGAAATGAATGAGCGGACTCAGGAAGAATTGAGAGAATTAGCCAATAAGTACAATGGAGCTGTAAATGAAATTAAAGACCTCTCTGACAAACTAAAGGTAAGGACAAACCTTTTATATAATAACTACCTGCAAAGCTACAATGGAAGCAGTACATATTTAAGTACAGATGTGTCACATTTATTTAAAGTAAAGAAAACTTTGCTTAAACTAACAACAGATAAATGGAGAAATAGATACCTCAATCCCCTTAACCCCTGTTTTCTTTGTTTTAGTTAAACGTACCTGAAATCTTTTGAAAAGAAACTTCCTTTGAGATGATTTAAAAAAAGGGGTTGTTTTCTCCTCTTCTTTTTTATTTGCTTAAATAACTATTTGATGTAAGCCTTTCTTACAGTTATAGGAAATACAAACTAAACAATTAAACAGACAGACTTTGCTATTTCACGACGCATCTCTGTGCAATGGCAACTAGAATGAAATAACACATAATATATAAGCTCATGAGCTGGATCCTGACATGCAGGTATGTGCAGTTTGTGGTGCTGCCCAAACCTTTTTGTGGTACCACAAATCCCACGTGTTGCACATTAAACCATGTGCAGTGTGGGTGGCTGGGGCAAAAGTTTATTATTATTATTAAACTGCGTGTATAGTTGGGAGAGACATTGGACAAGCTTTCAGGCCCAAAGCGCGCTTCAAGTCTGCTGTCTTTTTTGCAGTAGGTTAGGTGAGGAGAGGAAGATGGTGCTTCATTTTTTTTCTGATGTCCTCTGTTGCATATTTGGAGTTGTGTGTGTTAGCCTAAGGTTTGTAGATAGTAAGTCATCTAGGAATAATGTTATGTTTCTTGCACGAATTGAGGAAGTGGAAGTCACTGTGTAGCCTGGATTCTTTCTCTTCATGTTGTGGATTTTCCCTATAAATAGCAGATTTCGATAACTTCCCTGTCGTAGGGGCGGAGTGTTTTTTCCTGGACCATGATGGTTACATAGGAGAGAGAAGGTTTTGTTGTAGTGATACCTTTTATTGGATAGATTATATAGGTGGGAGAACTTTTGAACATGCTTTTGGGTACAAAACGCCCTCCATGTGCAATAAAAAGTATCCTAAAAGAAACTCCCTTCCTCCTGCTTAATTTTAAACCTCCTTTGTGGTAACCCTAACTAGTTGTAAGAAAAAGTCCACACCCAAAGAGCTCACAATACTGAATGTGTGGGAGAGATGAAGACAAGAAGGATAAGTATCTCTATGTTTTCAGAACTGGCAAAAGAGATGGAGACTGTCAGACACAGTTTTGGACTTGTAACTCAGGTTCCTTGAATCTTAGTAAAGGATCTGAAGCAGAACCACTTTTCCTGTCAAATTAAAAAAGTAAATTGCTGTTACCGGGGTGTAGGTGTTACTGATTATTGAAACAGTAATCACTACATTAGAAAAATTATGTTGGTGACCAAGAACCAAAATAGCCCACATTAGCAACTGTAAACTTATCTTCTAAACTTATCTTCTAAAATAAAAGTAGAAAGCACACTGAACATTCCAGTGTTAGAGTATTGGTTTCACAAATACAATTTTACTGTTGATGTTGAACGATTTGTTAAATAAGGATCAGGGTTACAGCTTTTTTTTTTTTTTTTAAGAATATGGAGAAAAATCTTTCAAAACTTCCTTTTATTTTGTCTGTTACCACCATGACAGCTTTTCTTTTTAAATTAACAAGGAAGAAGCCGCACACATTTCTATCAGATTTGTCAGTGGCCATACTATCCTGTTTGACAAACCAGACTGTTCTGGCTGGTGAACCAAGTAATGCTTACGGTGTTGTAGAAAGTTCTTGAACATTTGTACTAGTCCAGTAAAACTGTAATGTTTGATTTTTTAAATGATAAACTTAATTAAAATTGTAAATATTGCTCTGTCATGTTGTTTCCTCTGTTGTGTTCCAAGCAAGGTGTATCTGGATGAAAAAAAAACTGTAGGGTTTAGAGCCCTGGAATTGGGGAAAAAACAGGGATACAGAAAAAGCAGCTTCACATTGTGAAAACAGGAGGTCTCTGTGAGTTTACTACTGGAAATGAGTTTGGGAAAAGTTACACAAGTATATGAATGTTTCTAATGGTGGTGAATAAGGAAGTCGCTCCTGAATATTTATGTGAAAATGTAATTCATTTTTTTTTAAATGAACAGTTGATTTTTATTTTTTTTGAGTAGGTTGCAGAAGGAAAACAAGAAGAAATCCAGCAGAAGGGCTTGGCTGAGAAAAAAGAATTGCAACATAAAATAGATGAAATGGAAGAGAGAGAACAAGAACTTCAGGCAAAAATAGAAGCTTTGCAAGCTGACAGTGACTTCACCAATGAACGGCTAACTGCTTTACAAGGTTAGTCGCTAGTCAAAAAATGTTTTGGTTATTTATTTTTCTCTTAATCTGTGAAATATCTTTTTCTTGGAATTCTGTTTACAGTACGGTTAGAACATCTTCAAGAGAAAACTCTTAAAGAACACAACAGTTTAGGTAGGTGTAATATTAATGGTTTTTGTTTAAAGCTGGATTTCATCAATTTATTTATTATTATTGTAATGCTGTATTCCAGGTACTTCTGACCATTAGAAAAAAGAGTTTCAGATTACACATTCAGTAGCTCTTTCTCTTTAATTGCTGAATGCATTTTAGTATCACTTGTTAACATTTAAATAAACACGGATGTAACAATTGCCAGCAGAGGGTGCTGCTACTTTAAACTGTTTATCCAGACTAACTTTTGTCCTTCACTTTTTTCAGAGCTCAGTAGTGTTTGTACCAAAGAAAAGTTAAAAAAGAGGACCTTTATGTAATAGACGGTAGCTTTTGGGAGGTGGTTGTCTTTTTGTACATTTGATCAATGAAATAGAGCATGTGATGTGGGATGCTTGTCTAAAATTTCATTAGGGGGTATAACATGCTTGTTTGGAGTTGTTACTACTTGGATACTTGAGATAAAACAGCTGGGAGAGCCAGCTAAATTCCATAATGCTGTATACTAAAAAAGAAAAAAAACAGAAAACTTTTGCTTGGTTCCAGAAATAATACCCTTTCTCAATCCTAGGCATACAAGTTGATGACTTCATACCTAAAATTAATGGGAGCACAGAAAAAGGTAGTGTATAAAAATAGACTACCTTTTTTCTTATGGTTATTGTCTGAAAGTGCACAAATTCTATTTATCATTCAAAGGTTTTTTTTGGTTTTGTTTTATATTTCCTGTTTGGTTCTTTTTAACTAAAGAAAGAAATTAAGAAAGTTATAGATATAAATATAATATTTTAAATATAAAGTATAAATATCTAAACAGCATAAACTAAATCAGATTTTGGAAACTCAAGCAGGACTTTATCTACAATTCTAATAAACGGTTACATAGATCTGTTGTTTTAAAAAACAAATTTAAACTTATCTTTATGTCCTGCTAATGTCCCTCCAAATTATACTCAGTAAACCTTTTGAATGATCTAATTTAATTATGCTTTGGCAAGGTTTGTCTTTCTTCCTGTGTGCATGTTATTGTATATGGTAAGAATCCAAATTTAATAGAATTTTATGCTGTAGAATTGGTATTTTGAAAACATATTCTAAATTATACTAAAATAGAAAATATTTTTATACTAAAGAGAATTTAAAATAACTTATTTTGGTGTGGGCCAAAAATCCTTTAAGGTGTTCTTTTTCTCTGCTGTTTTAAGGCTTATCATTTGGAATTATCATGCTTGGTCACTAATCTTCATAAATAAACTGGCACATGATATTTTAAATATAAGTGCTCTTTTAAAAATGATCATAAGTGCCCTTAACCAAATGATTTTTTTTCTACAAAGTTTTTACTTTTTGGACCTTTTATTTTCATTGCACATTAATTATTTGTCATAATATCTAGTATCCAGTAGGGCTGTGCAAAGCTTTGGTCGCTGATTCAATTCGGCAGAAATTCAGCCCAATTCAGCGGCTGAATCTCCAAATCTGAATCGAATCAGGAGACCCTTTAATATCTCTGAATCAAATTGGAACTCTCTGAAACGATTCGGAGAGGTTTGGAAAGATTCAATGATTCAGCTATAGACACAGCTTTAAGTGTTTTTTTCTACATACCTCAAGGTACCAGGTGGCTTGTGAATGCTGAGATGCTGGGGTGGATGGAGCATCCCACAGGAGCTCGGCAGTGGACCCAGAAGTGGACCACAAGCACTTCTGGTCCACTTCTGAGTCCACCAGAGAGCATGCGGGGGACCCCACCCCACAGCTTGGCGACTGGTGCCTCCTGGGTCTGGGGGGAGAACCTGGGGTCCCCCTGCGGCTGATTGCACAGCCGGGGAGGGATGCAGGGTTGCAGGGAGCCCCCCATGCACTCAGTGGCAGACCTGGAACCACTTCAGGGTTCACCGCCAAGCACGTTGGGGCCTCCCCACACTCCTGTGGGACACTCCACCTGCCCCAGCATCACAGCGTTCATGAGCCATGCCTGGTATCTCGACTTATGTAGAAATATCATCTAAAGCTGTGTCTATGGCCGAATCACTGATTCTCCAAATTGGCATCAAATCTTCAGATTCGGATTCGGGCCAATTGGGACAGTGATCCAAATCAGCAAATTGAATCACTTTCCCCAATTCGGGCCGGATCAAATGTGGCCTGTTTTGCACACCCCTAGTATGCAGGGTTTTTTCATCTTCCAAGCATACATTCTCCGTTTCTCATGCTTAACGTTGCCCCCTGCCAGGCAAGTACTATTCCAGTCTTCTGAATTTCTCCAAATTGTTTCTACATTCTACAACTACTTTTTCTCAATTTATGCTCAGTTTTTTTTCACTAGAAGATTACTTGCTGCCTTTTACTGTAATTGGGCAGCAGAAGGAACTTCTGTTGATGTTTCATGGTTCTGGCTAACTTGTGAAGAAAATAACTAGTTAATACTGTTGGATGACTTTGTTGGCCCTCATATTTCTTTGCTATAGAAAGAAGAGGTTGATTAAATACTGAGAGAAGCTGTAAAATCCCCTAAGTTGAGTACTGGTCATGTCTGCTAACCTCCATGGCATTCCAAGCATTTAACAGTGATTCATATTAACATTGGGAAGAAAGAGGTCTAATGTCTACTGCATACAATGTTTCTCTGAGCTACTCACCTAAACAGTAGATTGAAGTATATTTACTTAGCATAGTGATAACTTTAATAAACCTTTAAGAATTTTTTCAAACTACATTTGTTTTCAATTTCCAAAATGATAGATTTGTATTTTTTATGAGAAGGTGTGTTCATATTTTTTGTAGTAAAATGCCATGTTCTTTCTCCTAAAATTGTGCCACTAGACATTGTGAAGTTTTATGTACAAACATTTTGGTGCACTATGAATCTTCCTATTAATCTTACATTTTCTTGATAATAGGAAAATATAAAGGGGCAGGCCCCTTTCACCCCCTCCTCCTCCTCAATAAATAATAGTGTTTGCAGAAAACTGAAATATTTATTCAAAAAAGGATACTGGACTCTTTGTTTAAAAAGAAAATAAAGCATATAGGTATCAGAATATCCATTGTATTGAAATCCAGTGTTTCACAAATTTAACTTTAGTTTCAGGAATTATCCCTAATTAGTAATATCTCGAAGTAGTGCACCCATAGCAATTCTTGTGATATTGAAAGTTATATTTACATTAGAAAAAAAAGAAAATTTCTTCCCTATTGTTGTAATAACAGTATTGCCATCTCTGACTATTCGAAGCTTAAGCAGCAGGCTCCCAAATATAATGGTAAATTAAGCTTAAAAAAAACCCAAGTTCTCCCTCTTCCTCTCCCTGTCCCTGCCACTCACTAGACTAACAAGCTAGCAACTGGCCTGTTTGTTCTCCCACTAAGGTTACTATATTGTCACCTTCTCTTATTATTCACTGTGCTTGCATATTTCCCACCCTCTTCAACAGGTCTCCTTCCCTTCCCAATTTCCCTATCTTATACCATGTTCTCCTGTGACCCTGTTCTTTCTGATGCCCCCTGAATTTCATTGACCACTTTGTGGTTTTGCGTCCTGTGTCCTAATACAGTGGTGCTCAACCTTTTGGCTGTGAGAGCCAGATTAATGGCCCAGGGCCAGTCCACAGGCTGGATGGAGCCCCGGATAACAGGATCAGGCCCTGGGGCCTGGCATCATTCTTTATCATTACATGCTGTAATGGCCCTGAATGCCTCATGCTGCCTTTGCCTGGTTCTTGCATGTTGGGATTGGGGCCCAGCATTGGCCCTGCTCAGCCCTATGGGTCTGGAAATTAGGCAGCAGGGGAGCTGTGGCACTGATCCTCTGCTGCCAGATTTGCAGACCTGTGGGGAACTCCGTGGGCCAAATGACATGGCTCTGCAGGCTGGATCTGTCCTGTAGGCCAAGGATTGAGCATCCTTGTCCTAATGCATTCCCTTTTTTGCATTTATTACAATATAATTTCTTGCACTTCTGCATTCTTTCATGCTTTGTCTGTCTTGTGACTAAGGGTCTGGTCAAATGACACCTCTACCAGTGTGCTATATGCCCATATGGATTACAGGAGGTTGAGAGCAGGTAGAAAAGCAGTGACTCAGAGGCATCTGTTCATAGTAGGTTCTATTACAGCACCTTGTCACTACATGACAAGCAGTTAATTGTCTGAGTGAGAAAATTACTATCCACTTAAATTTCATAGTTTCATAGTTGGTAGGGTCGGAAGGGACCTGAGCAGATCATCTAGTCTGACCCCCTACCATGGGCAGGAAAGAGTGCTGGGGTCAAACGACCCTGGCTAGGTGATTATCTAGCCTCCTTTTGAAGACCCCCAGGGTAGGAGCGAGCACCACTTCCCTTGGAAGTTGGTCCCAGATTCTAGCTGCCGTGACTGTGAAGTAGTGCCTCCTGATTATCTAATTGCAGGGGAGCATTTCACTGTAGGCAAACAGCCTATATTATCTGCACCCCTGTCATCTAGCGGTCAAGTGCTAAAATAACACCTACCCTAGAATAAAAATTGGCCGTCTGTGCACTCATGCTCCTGATGTAATTTACTCCGGTGTCTAAAGCTGATATAAATTATGCTGGTGTTAGTGTTGCATGGCCAGGCTCTGTACACAGCCAGTTTCACTGTTTCATCAAATGCTGCAGTATTGTACATTAGGGATGTCAAACTCAGTGTTGCCAGGTTTTGAATATGAAATTATTGTATTGGAAGCTCAAATTATTGTATTTTTGGGGGGACGGGAAGTATGCAAATAAGTAGTCTTTTTTTAAGTAACATCAGGTTGCCTTATACTGTTGTTCTATTTATTTAAGAGCATCTATAGCATTTAAAATAGAGCTTTTAGTATTATTACATAATGAGATTTAGTTATGTGATTGTTATGCAGTTACTTTATATTGCTCACTGTACATCCTCAATGAGTGAGTGAGAAGTGGGTCATCAAAGTTGAAGCATTTCCTTATTCTGAGGCATGCAGTTGTGAGAGAGTGCTGATGGCAAACCTGAAAGTTGGTTAAGACTCCTTGAGTGACTTGGGTTTTTCATATGCTGCATCAGTTAACTGCATCAAATAATCGTACGTTTTGATCACTTCTAGTGTTATTTATCGTACATCGTAGAAAGGTTGAAATGATTGTACAAATACGATTATTATCATACATCTGGCAACGCTGGTCGAACTTGCCTTGTTCCCTGGGCCAGATCTGGTACAGCACAGTAGCCACCCTGGTGGCAGGAAGGCAAGCAGTTCTGGGGCAGGCAGCCACTTGGTGTGGTGAGTGTGGCTCAAAGCAGCAGTGGGCCAAGTTACTGCAGGATGAGTGAGGGATGTATCTGCCCAAGGGCTTCAAATTTTGTTGCAGGGCATACCTACCATTAGCCATGCTCCAGACTTTCTGGCCTCAGCGTAGCCCGCTGGATGAGATGGAGTGGCTCCTCCTCTGACTGTATGTTTGACATACAGTTTAGAAGTAAGTTGTATAAGTTGGGACAAAAGAAGGTAAAATATTTTAGGTGCAACATATTTTTTTAAAGTTCCAGAGTCTTGTTATTTGTAAAATCCTAAGTTCAGTCCCTGAAGGTTTACTTAACTTGGTGCAGCTGATTACTTTTAACTACTGCAAGGAGTGTAACATCTGTGGCATTTTTACATATGAGGGTTTCCTTGGTCACAGTGCAGAAGAAGAAAATAGTGTAAGCTCAGAAACCAGGAACTTCTCATCTCTGTCACAAAGTGCTTTATTTTAGTAAAGTGAGTAATCACTAATACTCTCACATTATAGTTTGGGAAATGAAACCACAGTCAAGTTAAGTGACTTGCTAGAGTAAGAAGTAAATCAGTTGTATAGCTGAGAACAGAATTTGAGACTAGTTAATTTATCTAATCTAATTAAATTACTTAACTAGTTAAATTATCTTTTCAATGGACCATGTTTGTTCAGCCTTTGATACTGACTTCATATATTAACTTGGATAAAACTGCTTCATCTTTTTTGCCAGTTAATCCATCAGTGAAATTGCGGTGATCTTATCAAAAGTTATATAAAAACATGCAATAACACCTCCTCCTTGGAAGATAAGCACTAAGTATAGTCTTCAAGAGCCAAAACACTTGTCCTTGCAGGTCAGGAATTTTTGAGTCAACTCTTAAGATTGTAGAGTCATTTACGAGTAGGATAATGTTCACAGTGTAGGTTAGCTTCCACTCAGTATGCTCTTTTTACATTGGATCGGGTTGTTAGTTGAAAAGTCTTGTTTATTTTAAAAGTTGAAGCTATATGATCATTATTGCTTGTACTATAAAAGTGCTAAGAAACTCCAAGCTTAAGAATAAAGTACGGTAAAAAGATTTCTTAATCCCTGTGGCTCTTGGCGCACACATTTGTTGCATGTTATTTTCAGATATTACGCAACAAATCGTAACAAGCTAGACATTAAACCAGTTTTTTATTCCTGGACAAAAATGGCAAGTCGGCCACACACAAAAAGTTCCTCATTAAACAGCACCTTTTGTGGTGTGGAGGTATCCTGTGATAATTTTAACATGTGACTGGTTGGCATGTTATGATTTGTTGCATGATATTCTTACATAACACTCAACAAATTCAGTGTGTGCTAGGGGCCTTAGCATTGAGATTTGGTACTATTTTATTTTTCAGCTCTAATTTTTAAGCTAATTGAAAGGAACAGGATGGACCATCAGTTTGTGGGGCTGAATACTTAAGTAAACTGTAATCCTTGAGACCTTCCCATATTGTATCATTTTATTCCTTCTAAATTTATTTGTAATTTAAAACTTATTGGTGAGCACTTGGTTGAATATTTTTGGTATAACTAGAGATTAGAGGTAATGACATGGATGCCATTTGCCACCAGTTAAACTATTCTAATGATGCAGAATGTTTTTTTTTGGTCAAATGAATTGTTGCTACTGAATTTGTCAAAGATTTTTCAAAAACAGTAGCTTCGCTTTAGGTAAAGTACTTTTCCATTCATTCAACAACTTCAGTTAGAGTTTACTAGTATTCAAAGGTAGCTGCACATGAAAAATAATCTCAATTAAAATATACTTTCTCAATATTTTCACCAGCTAGGTCTAAAGGACAATCAATATGCCTCTGTCTCCAAAAAGATTTCTTGATTATTTCAAAAGAATAGGTCATGTCTGTTTGCATATTAAACTGACTCAACTTCTTGAAATTTTTTTGCAACAGAATAAGAAATATTGTTAATCTACAATTCGGTGTGCATCAACTCTAGGATAAGATAATGCAAACTTAAGTGTTTCTTTCTTTACTAGAGCACTTTCTTTCAAAGAGTGGAGGGGACTGCACTTTTATTCATCAGTTCATAGAATGCCAGAGTGAGTACACAGCATTCATCACATTCACTTTAAAATGGAAATAAAATATGTAACTAAAATTAGGATATATTTGTCAGTAGCAAAATGTGTTGTAGTGTAAAATTGAAGCACTTTGTAATCAAGCAAAGCTCTTTTGGGATAGGAATACCTTTTTGTTCATGTAAAGTTACGACTGTCTGTGCTTAACAGTTAACTTACCATTGCTTTTTATCAACTAGAAAAAAATTGGCCCCGTGCAGTTTAAGGCTGACCTAATTTTGTAACCTTGATGGAAAATAAGGGAACCTTCAAACCTGAATATTTTTGCCAATTAAAACAAATATTGCAGGCTGCAGCAGAGAGATAGAAATGAGGTAATGGTGCCTTCTCTCTCTCCTCTGCACAGCTCTGTAATGTATCTGATAATTGAAAGTCTTACAGTATAAATTGCACTAGATCAAGTGACTGTAGAAAAGGATTTGTGGGGAAAGGGAGACTTGTAGTGTTATGTGAAAAAGTAGGAAATGCTTTGTGGAATGTAACACTGACTTTCTAACACGGTGTTTTTCAAAGCAAATTACTTTGAGAGGATAGGAAGTAGCAAAGTAGTTCAGTCTGTTTGGAGAAGATTGATTGAAATCAATTAGATTGATTACTGAAAAAATGATCAGGATGTTACTGTTTTGCTGCCTCTGAGATCTAGGTCAAATATATCAACTTGGTAGAAAGCTGAACGTGCTATCAAAATGTAAGTAGAGAATAGGCCTTTTTTAAAAAGCGGGGCAATACGAGAAAAAGAAAGGGTTTTTTTCCCCACTTCAATTGAAATATAGAGGACTTTACAGAATTCATTAGACATAAGTTTTGTGAATCCTTAACTTAGCTTATGCACTACTGAAATTGAGCAAACTATGGAACCAAAAACTAATCATTAAGGTTAGAGTGTGAGGTTTGTTTCACTTAAAATAATCAGTATATGAGAACATAAAAATGCAGCAAAGGTTCATTTTAAAATTAAAGATGTGCTGTAGTTATCTGAATTTATGGAATGTTCCAAAATTTCCCCAAAAGAATTTAAAGAGGAAGTTCTTCTTAGTAGCTGTAAACCTAACAGATTTTATAAGCTTCTTTTTCTTAAGGCATAGTGAAAGTGAACTTGGTGTACTAAATGTTTGATAAAGTGAATATACATGAGTTTTGTATAGCTGATCAAAGGAGCTTCACGTTTAGTATCACAGGGATGTTCTGTTTGCATGTGCACATGTAATCACTGTTTACTGACAACTCTAATTTAACCCGGCCAATTAACATCATTTTAGCCAAGATCTGCAAACCAAAGATGAATAGTCTGGTTGCAGTTGGGAAGAAAAAGTGACTATGATTATTTAACTGAAAAGACTCCAACATGTCTTTGAAGTGGAATGTGAAAGGGAAAACAGGGAGAGAGAGCCTGGAATATAAAACATGTAGAAAAAGGCAGGGAGAATTTGTTTATTGAAAGCACAGACAAAAACTTACAAAGATATTATTTATAACAGTAACATTGTTTCTAAAATCACTAGCCATCAACATCATGGATAGGGATGTATGTAAATGTAAATGCACTTGCTTTTCTAGCAGAAGGTAAATTTATCTCTCCAACTAAACAAGAAACAAAATAAGATATTATTAATCAGCAGTTCCCAAAATGTAATTTTGTCAGTTAAGACATTGCCAACCTGAGCATTCAGCTAGGCCCTAAACAGCTGTGAAATTAAAAATAGGCTCCTTTTGTTTACCTTCTGGATTTTGAATACATATATAACACCTGAGTCATGCTTTAAAGCCCTTTCAGAAGCCATGAAGGCTAGAAAACTACTTAATTAAAAAGAAACAGCTTAGCTGTTCAATATATTTATAGGGGTTTACAAATGTAACTGAATATTATGGGACTCGTAATAAAACTTAGAGTTGACAGTCCTAGCCTAGGACTATGACTAGTCCTCAGAACTGGTGATATGATACTTTCCTTCTAGATTCCAGAAATTCTTTGAATTGTCCAGGTTTTTTTATTGCAAAGAGGGAAATTGGAGAATCACAGAAAATCCTTGGAAATAAGGAGCCACCAGCCTAGTGATGTTTACTTGGTTCTGCTACTTCATAAGAGACATAAAGGAGCTCTAAAGACAGGAGCTGCCAGACAAGCAAGCGAGAAATAACCAGGGAATAAGAGTGAGGCATCCTTGTAGAATGTCATAAAAGGGTGCCCCAGTGGATAAGGGTAGAGAGGAGAAGAAAGGAAGTGTGTTCTCACTAAGAGAACAGGCACCCCTTCTTTCAAAGTAAGAGATGGGGAAAGAAAGGAAAGCAGATAGAAAATGAAATGAAGAGCATAAGAAAATGAGGCAATTAACTCTTAAAAAGGACAACCTGCTAATTGTATTAAATGCATAAATACTTGGTGATGTTTT
>NW_017728997.1:25607457-25623891 GCF_001723915.1 Gavialis gangeticus | reverse complement strand
GGAAAGAAAGGAAAGCAGATAGAAAATGAAATGAAGAGCATAAGAAAATGAGGCAATTAACTCTTAAAAAGGACAACCTGCTAATTGTATTAAATGCATAAATACTTGGTGATGTTTTTCCATGTAAGAATGTACTCCAGTTACCAGGATGTTCTTAGTCTGTCAAGATGGATGTGTACAAGTCTATAGGGCTGGATGCAACACATTCAAGGGTGCTGAGGGAGTTGTCTCATGCGATTGCAGAGCTGTTGACCAGTATCTTTGAAAACTCGTGGCTATCGTGGGAGGTTCTGGACGGTTGGAAAAGGGCAAATATTGTGCCCATGTTTAAGAAAGGGGAAAAGGATCCAGGGGGAACTACTTACCAGTCAGTGTTACCTCAGTCCCCAGAAAAATCATGGAGCAGATATTCAAATAATCTATTTCTAAGCACTTGGAGGAGAAGGTGGTGATTAGGAACAGTCAGCATCGATTCACCAAGGGCAAGTCATGCCTGACCAACCTGATCGCCTTCTATGATAAGATAACTGTCTCTGTGCATACATGGAAAAGTACACATAATATACCTTGACTTTTAGCAAGGCTTTTGATACTGCCTCCCACAGCATTCTTGTAAGGAAGCTGAGGAAGTGTATGGGTTGGATGAATGGACTGTAATGTGGATAGAAAGTAGGCCTGTGTGAAGCTTCAGCCAGTTCAATTCGCAGGAGATTTGGCTCGAATCGGCAGCTGAATCTCTGAATTCAGATTGAATTCGGAGACCCATTAAAAGGTCCAAATCAAATTGACAGCCTCCAAATTGATTTGGAGAGATTTGGCGCCAATTTGGAGATTCGGTCGTAGACTAAACAGGCAGCAATCCTTGACCATGCTGGACACGCACTGTTTCCTCCCTCCACCACAACAGACTTACCAGCTGGAGGCAGCTGTGTCCAGTGGGGTGGGGACTGCTGCCTGTTCAGTTTATGGCCGAATCTCTGAATTGGCGCTGAATCTTCAAATCCGATCCAGCCGAATTGAATCGTGACAGTGACTTGAGCCACTGTCCCTCCAAATCAGCCAAATCCAAATTGAATACTTGCTTCTTTGCACAGCCCTAATAGACAGCTGACTGGATTGTTGGGCTCAACAGGTAGTAATCAATGCCTCAATGTCTAGCTGACAGCCAGTATCAAGTGTAGTCCCCCAAGGGTTGGTCCTGGCACTAGTTTGGTTCAATATCTTTAATGCTTTGGAAGATGGAATTGGTTGCACTTTCAGCAGGTTTGTGGATGACACCAAGATGGGGGGTGTAGTAGATATATTGGAGCTTAGGGCTAGGATTCAGAGTGATTGGGCCAAAATAAATCCCATGAGGTTCAACAAGGACAAGTGCAAAGTCGTGCACTTAGGACAGAAGAATCCTATGCACTGCTATAGCCTGGACAAGCAGCAGCTCTGCAGAAAAGGACCTGGGGGTTACACTGGACAGTAAGATGATGCAAGTCAGTAGTACGCCTTTGTTGCCAAGAAGGCTAACAGCATAGTGGGCTGCATTAGTAGGAGCATTGCCAGGAGATTGAGGGAAGTAATTATTCTACTCTTTTCTGCACTGGTGAGGCAACATCTGGAGTACTGTGTCCAGTTTTGTGCCCCCCCCCGCTATAGAAGGGATGTGGACAAGTTGGAGAGAGTCCAGTGGAGAGCAATGAAAATGGTTTGTGGGCTGGGGCACATGATTTCTGAGAAGAGGCTGAGGGAACTGGGTTTATGTAATCTGCAGAAGAGAAGACTGAGGGGAGATTTGATACTAGCCTTTAACTACCTGAAGCGGGTTCCAAAGAGGATGGAGCTGGACTGTTCTTAGTGGTGACAGATGACAAAACAAGGAGCAATGGTCTCAAGTTGCAGCAAGGGAGCTTTAGGTTGTCTCTTAGGAAAAACGATCTCACTAGGAGGGTGGTGAAGTACTGGAATGGGTTACCCAGAGAGGTGGTAGGATTTCCATCTCTGGAGGCTTTTAAGGGCCTGGCTTGACAAAACTGTGGCTGGAATTATCTAGTTGGGGCTGGTCCAGCTTTGAGCAGGGGGTTGAATTAAATCAGTGGTTCTCGACCTCTTTTGTACTGGGACCCATTTGTAATCATTGGCCAGTCCTGACCCAGTGCTGCTGACTCCTGACCCACTGCCCCCTCCACCCCCAGACCCCAGCCCTCCAGTGTGTGGGGCAAGGAGTGTGTGGGGGACGGGGGATCCTAAGCAGCCCCACGCAGGCTAGAACTCTTGACAGCCTGCAAGAGAAAAGCCATGGTTTCCCACATTTTTCTCCTTTAAAATAGAATCCGTTTTATTGATCCATTTTTAAAGTTTGTTCGCTTCCCTTTCATATATTCTTATGAGCCACTTTTGAGTCATGACCCATGGGTTGAGAAACACTGGACTAGATGACCTCCTGAGGTCCCTTCCAACCCTAATTTTCTGTGATTCTCTGTTATGCAATCATTTATTAACGGGCTGAAAAGAAGTTGAGTGATCATGAAATGGGTTGCCCTTAGGGAGATTTAGTTTACAAGGTAATAAGGGATTGGAATTTTGAACAAGCCTAAGGGAGTTTGGCACCAGAATTTCATTCAGTCACAAAGCAGAGTAGACCCTTAATTTTCAGGAATTTTTTTAAAAACCAAGCTTCTGTCTTTCAAGATTCCATGCTTGCCCTTTGTGAAATTTTATGAGCGTGTGTTCTGAATGATCCTGGGCAGCAGTAGCTTGATATGGCTGCTGAATACATCTCGTTTCCCTTAGTTTGCAAATTTCTGTTAACTACAGAACTTTTTCACCATATTATTATAAGGTGAAATCCTAACCCCATTGATATTTCATTGACTTCATTGGCCCATGATTTCATGGGGTAGATCTGTGAATGTTTTATTATAATGTTATTGGAGGGGACACATGATGCTACTGAAAGTGCCCAAAACAGCACACAGACAGAAGAGAAGGAAAGCAATACGATTTCTCTTCCATGTTTCAGGGGTGACCACCAGTATCTGGGGGAACGTTTGTTCACCAGAACGCCCCAAGGGACGACGAGGTCGAACGGTTATAAACTACTGCAAAACCGTTTCAGACTGGACATAAGGAAGAATTTCTTTACTGTGTGAGCCCCCAAGGTCTGGAACAGCCTGCCATTGGAGGTGGTTCAAGCACCTACACTGAACACCTTCAAGAGCAAATTGGATGCTTATCTTGCTGGGATCTATGACCCCAGCTGACTTCCTGCTCTTTGGGTGAGGGGCTGGACTTGAAGATCTTCTGAGGTCCCTTCCAGTCCTAATGTCTATGAAATCACCGCTCATCATAACTTTTTTCTTCTGTTTTCATAAACATGGCTATATCTTATACAACACAACCAACTTCATTATGATTTTCAAAGAAGAATTTAATTTTTGCATATCTTTGCATTACTCAAAATATTTATAATAATTTCTTAAATTATGTATAGGGCACATTAGTGATGAAACGCAAAGCCATTTAAATAGCTAAAAATTTTGTGCATTTTATAATATTTCTGCTCTTTTCTGCTGTTTAGATTTAGGGGATTTTTTTTTGGTTTGTTGTTTGTTAACATTGGTGACATTTTGGAATAAGGATATCCTACTTGAAGATGAAATTACTCCAGCCTTTCTGTATAGGTGCTAACTCATGAACATGTTCTGACCAAAAAAAAAAATGACTTTTACTGCTAGTAACAGAGGTATTAGCAGGTTGCAACTTGAGAGAGGTAGTTAGCCATGTTAATAGGAAGTCAGGCAGGGGAGAGTAGCAAGGCATGAATGATGTATTCATCTCAGAGTTCTTGCAGTCTAAACTAGGGGTGGGCGAAATATGGCCTGTGGACCAGATCTTGCCTGCCAACTGATTAGATCTGGCCCATGGTCAGGCACCCACCAGTTGATTGAATTTGGCCCACAGCTGTCCCCATGGTGCTCCACATGGGGCTGACCTCTGCCGGCTCCCATGTGGGGCAGGCAACGCCATCATGGTCTCATGCCTACACCCTGCCTGCACCTGCCAGACAGCACTACCCTGGTCCTGGCCAGGGCATACAGCTTCCTGGCAGGTGCTCAGCTCCCCACCAGCCCCAAGGAGCTCCTCCTGTCCCTGCTGCAACACTCCACGCAACAGGTAACATGGAAAGCCATGGGGATTCCTGCCGGGCAGTAGATGCCCAGCCAGGCAGGGTGTGGGGGGAGCTGCAGCCAGGTGGCTTTTGCCCTATTATGTGGGGTCTAGCTCCCAGCCACCTTCCACCCACTTGGCTGCCTGCCTGGTTTGATGAGCAGCCACCTGTGGGTGCCTGAGTGGGTGGAAGGCATCTGGGAGTTGGAGCTGAAGTCTTTTCCACTAGGGCAGGAGCCTCCCATTTATAGCTTCCTCCCCCCCTGGCTGCTGCCCAGCATGTCCCCCCATGGCTTCCCCGTGCTAGCTGCTGCCCGGAGCAGTGCAGCAGGGGTAAGCAGGAGGTGGAGGAGCTGCTGGAGGTGGATGAAGCCAAGCAGTACCTGGGTGGGTGCTGCAGCAGCCCTCCTGGGAAGCTGGCCCTCTCTGGCCAGGGCCAGAGCGGTGCTGTCTGGAAGGTGCAGAGCTTCAAGTCGCATCCTCTTTTATTCTAGCATTCAGTCAAAACACTTTTACTAGAGATTTTCAAAAAATGCAGGGGAGAAACGTTTGGCCTTAGCTCCCCTCTCTCTCCACATAAGTGCATCTTTGGGGTGTCCACAGCAGTGATATCATCTAGTGCAGGAATGCAGGTGTGGGCTGCCCCAGGCAGGAGCAGGTGGGGCTCAGTTTCAGCAGAGTGCTATGGGCTGGATGGTAGGGCAGACTGAACCTGCATCTTCACCACACCAACTGAGCGAGCTCTGCTGCATGCATCCCCTGCCCCTCCCTTCTCCTTTCCTCCCCCCAACCTGGGTGGCTCTCAGGACCTAGCAGGCAGACAGCCCCCCCCTCCCACACACACATTCATTACACCCACCCAACCCACATGCCCATACCCCCACACAACCCTCCACCAGTCCTTCTTCCACCTCCCCACACACACTCCCCACCCCCCACAGCCCTCCCCAATATACAAGAGTAAGACTTTATTTTCAGCTGTTATGCAATTGCCTCTATGTATATACTACTAAAAAATCCCCCCATAAACCAGGACAAAAATATTTGTTAAAATAAAATGTATATATTAAATTATATAATATATAAAGTGTATAAAGTAATGATAAAAGTAGAGTAGATGTTTGATGTTTTTAATATATGCTTTGTTTTTAATCTCTAATATATTACAATGATACCTTATGAAAGATTATGTTTGTGGCCCTTGACAGCTCACCAACACTCATTAAGTGGCCCTCCAGCTGAAATAATTACCCAACCCTGGTCCAAACAAAGACAAAGGGTAATTCTCAGAAAAAAGTAGACTACCCTTTGTTAAAAGGAAAAAAGGGGAGGGGGAAAAAAACCCACACCAGGTCATCTTCACTTGACATAAATAAAAATGTACCAACACAAGCCTGTCTTTAAAGATGAACTGAAAAATTTACTCTTCAAGTAAATAATTTGTTACAGTAAGCTAGTTTGCTGTACTGGTGTGTCTTGCCTTCTCATTGGACAGTCACTGGATAATACAATAGTTAAAAACTATTTGTACTTTCATGAAAAATTAAACCTGAAATCTTTGCTTGCTTTTCTATTCTGATAATAGAAATGCATATATTTAGCAAACTGTGCATCTGGTTTGCCTCCTAAGTCTCTCTCTAAAATAAAGTGGTCACAAGATGCTAACAGCATTGTATTAAATGTCACTTAATATTCCCTGAATGTGATCCAGGTTCTGTCACCCTTAGTCATGTTGGGTTATAACTCGCTACAAAATTACAGAGTAATCTTATGCTTAATTCAGAGGGTGATAATCTGTTCCTGTTCGTGTATAAAAATGGACGAATTGAAACAAACTGTTTGCTATTTGTTTTGAAATACACTAATGCTTCATTGCACCTTGCATGGATTTACATGTTTTTAGCTTTCAGATTGCTTACTGCTGTTAAATTGTTGTATAGCAGAGGAGGACCTTAGTCACTAAAAGTAAATAATGTTACCAGTAACAGCTTTGAATTGTTTCACTTGTGTTTGAATGAGGTTGCTTCTATTTGCCACTGCTTTGTCAGTTTAAAATAAAATTGAGCTATAGTTCATGATGTTTATGTTAAAATACTTTGTCCACACAGACTAAAACACAATGAACCGTTATGGTGGACTAAGCATGTTTTTTAACCTTAATGTTAATTGCAATAAATAATAAAAAAGAGAGACTGTTGAAATAAGTTTTTTTTTTTTTCCAGGAAGAGGAGACAGGTCAAAAAGACTCGTTTCTCTCTAGATGGCTTTCAATTTTTACCATACAGGGAATTGTAGAAGTTCCAAAATCATCGATTTGTTGTCAGAGCCAGGCTACAAGCTTATCCTGTGTAATTGCTTCATGGCGTTGACTGCCACTGGAATGGATGAGTCATTTTTGTCTTTATATTAGGCAGGTGGTAGCTAATCTGAGTGTGACATTCTCGAAGCATGCAGGCAGATTTCCCCAGCTGCTCGCACCCTCCCCTGGGAGCAGCTGCAGCTGGTATATGACTGAAATGCTGTCTTTATCCCAAACCTCAGTAGAGTTTTGGAATGGCATCTATCAGGGAGGGACAAATGGACTCTCCTCTCAACAACACCAAAAAAGACCCACCACACACAATCCAGAATGAAAGGCTGATAGTGTCTCTCGTGTAGATTTTTTTTCCTGCAGCCTTAAGGATCTGCTCCACCCATCTGCATACTCAATGACAGTTTCTATATTCAGGCCTGAAAGAGGGGTAGAACCAGCTCTGACCTTGGTTATTGTATTATGCTTTAGAAGCCCCTGCAGACTCTTGAGACCAGAACCCAAGAATGATTCTTCCAGGAGTTCAGAGACTCAAATTGCACATCACAAGTTGATGCACTTGTGACGTTAGTTAGTATCTCTGCTGTCTTCTAGTTGTGTCTCTTTGTTTTTTTAAAGGAAATTCATAACCTAGTTAAGTAACATCTTTTCTTCTTCTGTACTCTTATCTACAAAGGTTCTTTTTGAAGGCTTCTCCAAAAAACTTGCTAAACACAACCATAGCACTTGGGGAACAGGCTTTCTAGCCTTTTTCTCTGTTTCAGGGCATCTCTGCAGCTCTAGGAATAGAAACAACCTCATTGTTCTTTCATATTCGCTGTCAAAAAGGGGTTGCTTGCAAAAGGAGTGGGTTAGCCTGGATCCTGACTGGCCTTCTGTTGTGTCTTTCTTCATAGAATAGCACAGGAGGGAGTTGGTTGGTATCCCCAGTAGAACAAAATCTTAGATATTTACTCCAGAAAGGCAGATTCCTTTGGAAGATTCTGTGTAGGGTTCCATTTTTTCCTTGGAGGATGATTGGGAAGAAATTGGTTTTGTTCATTTTCCTTTTGAGAAGATGGTGTGTAAATGTGTGATTCTCCCAAGAACCTCTTCATGATCTTCAAGCTGGACTATGGAGATCTACAGCCTTTGTCCATCTCACCTAAATATTCAGAGTCCTAAGATCTACTTCTGGAGGTTGTATTCTTTTGTGACCAGCTCAGTAGGAATGTAATGTACTATTTATAGTCATTTACCTTTTCTACACTATATGCTTCCAGTGTGACAATCCAGTAGTTTATGGAAATCCAAGGAGGCAAAGCCATTTTCTTCAAGCTGTTGTCTTTGGCTGTGTCCTCACCATAAACTGTTCAGCAGCAACACTCTCAAGTTTGCTTCAGAGGAATTGCTTGAGAGAGAATTGAGGAATTCTTTTATTAATCGCTCATGCTAAGTGGTCTCCAAGCCAAATAGCTATCCCCAAGCTAATTGGTCTGTCTGCACAGTTATGGCTACATTGCTTCCAGTGAATAAGCATCCATTTCCAACACGTCTACTTCCTTTCAGATCTCCCTTGCCCAGGAGGCTTCAATTTCACTATCTTCTTCCAATATCATGTCTAGAGCACAGCATACAGGAGCCACTGTGGGCAAGTTCTGCCATGCTGCCATCTGCTTTATTCATGCTGTTCTGAGCAATTTTAGGCCAGATTTACATGCATTTATTGGTGCATGCAGCCTGTTAGTAGATAAATTCTCAAAGGGTTTTTTGCACAGAAATTTAAGGAATACTTCCCCCCACCCTTTGCTTTGCATTTTTTGGTGAGAGGTCTACTTTCTGTGGGTTATATTCCCCCAGTTTCTCACTTTCTCGTAGCTCATCTTTAGTTTCTCCATACTCTGTCTCTCTATCTTGGTATGGTTTTGTCAGACTTGTGATGGTGCCTTTCAACAAGCAAATATCAAGAATCTCTTGCTTTGATAATTTTGTATTCATTGCATGGATGATATCACTAGTGTGGACACCCCACAGATGAACTTAAGTAGACAGAGAGGGGAGTGCAGGCCAAATGTTGCTCCCCTTCAGTTTTTGAAAATCTCAAGTGAGAGTGCCTTGACTGCAAGCTAGAATAAAAGAGGACACGACTTGACATGCATCTAGGTAGCCTAGTACAAGAGATGATGGCACATCACTGTGAACTAGTGTTGAGGTGAGAGAGATGTCTTTAGTCATGACAAACCACATGCTATTTGTTTGGAAGTCTACTAAGTCTATGTAAGATAGCAATAATGATATGAAATTTAACAAAATGGTGTAATCATCATTTAAACCCTGAAATTCTTCATGAAAATTACTTGTGCACATTCTTCTGTTGAGTCATAAGGGAAGATGATTGACTAAGCAAACTTTCTTTAGTAGAGTATTAAAGTTATAATATTGCTTTGATTTCTATGCTTATTCCTTCTATGTCATTATGTATCTCTTTAATCTCTATACAACTGTCTCCCAATCTGTACTTCACCATTTGTCTTTTGTTTTCCCCCTCACATTATCCTGTACCCCACATCTCTTGTCCTTTTCCAATATGAGCTCTCAGTCGTGAGCCTTCTGTCCCTTTTCATTACCGTCAAGGTACTCCCATTGCACCTTGTTGCTTCTCCACAAGTAGGACATGAGGCTAAACATCCAGTTGCTTTGTCCTCTAAGGGCATCCCATTCTGTTTAAAGCTCTTGCTTCTCTGCTAGAATCCAGCAGGGCGGGGGCACAGGAAACAGACAGAGAGGCAGCCTGAAACCTGTTGCCACCATAGCTCTTCCCAGCCAATAAGAGAAATTGCAGGGGAATATTCCCTGATCCGTGTCTAAAACATAGCCAGATGCCAAAGATGGATGGTAGGAGAGAGACTTTTAAGATGCAAGGCACATGGCAGTTCTGAGAATTGGAACCACTAGATGTTTTTTAAGTTTGAAGGACCTTTGTGGAAGCACCTTTCATGAAGTTACCAGCTAGTTACTAGTTAGTTCAACAGTTCTAACAATTCGTTCCTTCATAAATTCATACTTAATTTCCATGTGTACTTATTTTTTGCCTTCGTGTGCTCTATGGTGTGGCTGTAATTGAGCAACAAACTTGCCAATTCCTTAAGTGTTCATGCACATTTGCTAGCATATGATGTAGACAAGCAAACTCCATCCCTTAACTACTGCATACAGATAAGGAGCTTCCCACATCTAAATTGGGCAGTTTACAAAAGTATGTTTAGTTAGCACCAAAACAGTTTTGTTTGGCAAATCTCAGAGAGTTTTTAGATATAGAGATCTTTTTTAGATTCTCCCTGCCTGTTGACACCACCTGCAATTTGTTTCCAGATTGTCACAGTACCAGACATGGAAGTCTATGGTGGAAGTAAATGCTTAAACCTTTGGGTTTTTTTATAAAATAGCTTTTTCTAAGAAGTTCTGCCTAACTTATTTAAAATAAAATTAGTCCTTTATTAATTTCCTGGAGGACTGAAGAATTTGACTCTGGAAGCTATTCAGCAAATTGTAGAGCAAAGGTCTAATATAAATTCTGCTGTGTTCATTATGCTTTATATTACAGCAGACTTTTGATAATCTGCTTCTCTTGCTATGCCAGACTAAAGTTTTTGTTCAAGCATGGTCATAGAGTAATATTATCAGCTTTTAATTCGGTCATGGAATGTAGACTGTGTAGACACGTACAGGGAAATGCTTAACTTGAGCTGGGATAGTAACTCTTGTTTTGTTTGGCAGACAAGCTCATAGACGAGGGACATCTAACCAAAGTGGAAGAAGCAAAGCTATTAAAAGGTTAGACTTCTCGATTTATATAACTCTGGTTTCTTTAAAATGTGCTTTACATACTCTGAATGATTCTTTGTCACAGTTTCTGATTTAAATATTTACTATTGTTGGTTTATTAAATATTTGAATTAGTCTTTTTTTTTAAAAGACCCTAAAGGGGCTATATGTTTGTATCCACTGAAACTCCACTTCATGGATTAGTTTAGCAAAATGTCTGGATGAAATTATTATCGATGGGTAGGGATGCATGAAAGACTAGTCTTGACTGACTTGACTGATTTTTCTTATTCAAAGTTTTTTGTCTGGGGTTTTTTGTCTTTTAAAGGCTGGGGTGTTTTTTAATAAGCTTGGGTAGCCTCTCACAAACTGGGATTGTTCACTGTAATGAAAACCAGGAAACATTGTCTGGCCTTAACAGTTAGGCGGAAAAGTGAAGTGTGTGCTTTAACTTGTTAATAATTTAAGCAACATGGTGTTAAATTGATCTCCACCCTTTATAAACCTGCTTTTAAAGACAAGAGCATATGAAGGTGCTTGCTTCCCTTAAGAAACAGAACATTAACAAACTGTTTTTCTTTTAAAAAGCACTCAAATGCCTATGTACAACTTAGATCCCTAAGTATTGATCAGTCCTAAACTGCAAAGTCAAAATCAAGACTGCTACAAATGTGTATAACTAATTTGATAGTTCTTTGTTTTGTTAACTGTTAGCTATTGATTTTATTTTCTGGCAGTAAATTGATAGCTGACACTCATTATTTAATTTTTTTAATGCTTTTCATAGCTATGGTTCAATATAGGATAATTTCTTTTAACTTCTCTGTCCTTCACTCATCACTGATTGTTTATTTTTAAAACAAATTTTGGTCATTTTAGGGTCCAGCATTTGTTCTTTAAACCCTATATTAGTTAAAATCTAGATTTCTTTTCTGTTATCTTCTTTGTGCAGTTACATTTTAGCTTGTTTCTGAGCTTGTATAAACTACTGACAACTTGCTTTATTTGCCTTATTTGGCAAAAGAATGCATACAATAAACACAACTGTAACTTCATGCTTGCATACCAATTATCTTGCAAAATGGTGAGTTATTTTTAGTATTGATGTCAGCGCATTCCATCTCATCTAATAAGTGTCATGTCAACAATTTCAAAAAAGATTTTATCGTTTTAAACTGTATTGAAAGTTGAGGAAAATGTGCCACTAGAGTGCTACATAAAAATGAATATTTTTATTAAAATGCTACTCTTGCAAATTTTGAAAAGGTGAGTATAGTTTAATTACTGATATACTAAGTAATATTCACTTAGCTAGACTCTGAAATATGTTTAATTGATATAAACCTAGAGTAACTAGTGAATTTTCCCCCATAATTTTGCTAGTGCACCTCAGTCCTGACCTGTAAATGGTTCTATTGTTTTCAGTATTGACTGTAACTGCTTAACCAAGGATAATCAATAAGTCCTCAACATAAAAATGTGCTGACTGTTGTGTGTAGCTCTGCACTAACAGCCTCCAAAGCAGAAGTCGTGCAACTGCATGCTACCATTGGCAAAGCAGTGGTAGTGTGTTTCAGCTTAGCAGTCTTGTGTCATAGATAAACCCATTAAGGCATCGGTGCAAAGCAGTTCTCAATGAGAAAATGAGATTGTCACCAAAGTCCCTTGTATTTTGTTGAATCCTACTTTTTTCTTGGACCTACAGAGCCATTTAAGCCTTTGCCCTCTGCCGTTTCAGATTTAGAACTGGCACATGATTTTGGTAAGATCCAGTAAAGTCCAACCCTGTTCAAGGATTCAGAGTTTTGAAGGAGGGCATGGGGGCAGTACAGAGTCCAGGTTTGGAATTAGTATCTTGCCTCCCATTTTGTATTGAATAAGAAATTACATTTCCATATATGGCCATGTGGAAACCTGAATAAACCAGATGCCAGAATTGTTCATATTAATGTTTCTTAAATGACCGCTGACATAACTCATGTGCATGGCTTTTTACAGCTAGTTTTGACTTCAGTGTCTTGTCTTTAAGGAAAATTATATTGCTTTGGTTAGCGTTATGGCAAGATTATAAGTGTTCAATAGTGTAATGTTCCTTTGTCTAAATATGAGAAAATACTTTAAAAACATTAGATATTTTATCCTTGAGAGAGAGAAAAAAAAGTACTATTCCTATTTTCCAGGCAAACAAATTAGAGCTTAAGCAATTTGTCTATAGTGAATTATGAAGTTTAAATTAGAGCCAGGAGTGTCAGATCTCCTAAACCCCTAGTCTTGTGCTCTGCTCACCAGTCTGCCCTTCCCCTATGTGGATGGTTGTGCAACCTTTGTTAACAGATGGATGTAAATCAGCCAGAATGAGACACCTTGCTGGCTTCTTTTTAGTCTCCTCTGTTTCACACATACCTGGGTATTCTGGGGCAGCAAGCATGTACAGTTTTATTTTCTTTGTCTTGGAGGAAAGGGGAAAAGTGTTTTCCATCATTAACTTGTCTGGGTCTAGTCTGCTTGTCAAGGTTTGCTGCTTGGGCTTTGGTTTCTTTCTCTTCATCAGTTCTTTCAGGTTGTTTTCTGGCATAAAATGCTACGCTCACAATGCTGAATTGTTTGGGGGGTTTTTTTCACATGATTCAGCCTGCCAATCCTAATGAATTTTCCATGCATCCATTTGTCTATAATTGCATGGTCTCCTTCCTTCTTTCTGTCCAGATCCCTTGTTTGCATGTACTGTATTAGTAGGTGAAGAAATGCTGTGTACTTGTAGGGAAGAAAAGATTGTTTTGCTGATAACATTATAATAGCTCTGTTTAAATCCTTCATTACCTAACAGTTATGCCTCAGAAGAAGTGTCCACTAATTTGGGGTAGGCAGCCAAACAAGGCAGAATGTAGTCAGCCAAAAATTCATTATATATACCTCAAGTCTTTGTTAAGGGCATAATTCGTAACTGACACATCCTTAATGTTTTTTGGTCCAGACCTGCTGTGTCTGTTTAATGAGGTGTGCATCCATCTGCGCTACCCTGAAGTTTGGAAATAAAATTAAGGAGGCATGTAAAAATGAATCTTTAGCCTCTTTGAGTCAAGAAGACAGGTGCATGGGCAAGAGGATGAATTTGTATAATTAAGCCCTTCTCATTGTTCTCCTCATGAAGCCCCTTGACCTAACTAAAAGTTTGTTTTCTGTGGCCATGGTACATGTCATGTTAATATATTATGAGCAAAGTATGGGAAGGCTGTTTCACAAGCCCTTCAGAGGTGCTTTAGTGGAAGGGATGTAGCTCATTTCCTAGTAATTATAACAAAAACTTAAAATGACTTATAGTTATTAATTTTTATGTTGATCATGTTACAGACTCTTTATTTATGGTTCATTTCCTATTCTTATTCCATTACAATGTATACAAGCACCTG
Source organism: Gavialis gangeticus (assembly GCF_001723915.1). Lineage (NCBI taxonomy): Eukaryota > Metazoa > Chordata > Crocodylia > Gavialidae > Gavialis > Gavialis gangeticus. The sequence goes on along the minus strand of NW_017728997.1, from coordinate 25,610,208 downwards.
TTACTGTTGTTTTACTTGTCCAAAATGCTGCAAAATAGGGTTTTGTTCCTAATAGCTGTTTCTTTCCTGCATACTACAATATCTGTATTGTTCCAGAAAGGTTGTTCTATTTTTTTTCCTGATTTGTTCCCTGAATGATGGAATAAAACAATCAGCTTTTACACTGGGTTCCAACTGGCAGGAGTACAGCTTTAAACAAAAGCTCTGGCTATACGTGAGGCTGCTACATCCCGTGACAGGCTGTAGCATTTGAGATGTGACCCTATGGTTATTCGGTCAGTTTTGGAGGACTGTAAAAGACCTAAGGAAAATTTTGGCTCCTTTAAAGAACAAATGTGCCAGTCTTCTGAAGTTCTGCACTTGCAACTTAGAAGTAATGGCAGACCTAGAATTTATAGTGAGGGTGGGGGGTAGTTGTATGGAACATAGGTGAATTTTAGTTGAGCTTCCTCTTGTTTCTTACAGAGAACCAAGCAAAAGCAAAAGAATCTGATTTGTCAGACACACTCAGCCCAAGCAAGGAGAAAAGCAGTGACGACACTACAGGTAAGTGTTCGATATAAGTTTCTGCAAGATTGCATTGCTTTCAAGTGTTCTCTTTTCATCTAGCATTAAGCTTATCATTAAGAATTTATTAAATTGAACCAACTGCATGTTTTAAGTAGAGAACATTATTTGATTTTGCATCTTGCTGCCCTGGAGCTAATTGTAAGGGGCGGAAGAAACAGTGAAAGTTCCTCTGATTTGTTTGCAGAATCTGATTACAGAACTTGACTTCAGTATACCCATTGCAATGTAACGTCTTTTCTTTTAGATGCCCAGATGGATGAACAAGAGCTAAATGAACCTGTTGCTAAAGTATCGCTTCTAAAAGGTAAACAGAAAATAACTTTTTTAAATTTTAGGTGCATTAAGAAAGGTCTACATTTTACATAACTTGTGCTTTTTGATTGTTCCATTTCTTCATGTAGAAGAACCTTAATAAGCAAAGCGCATGACGTGTATGTAAGACTGTAATGGTGCTTTGCATCTGCAGTCCTTCATCCACAGGAGCCAAAAAATAACTTGCAACATGTAAATTTTCCCAAATTTGACATGTAATCTTGGGTCTCAAAGAAGGAAAGAGTTAATTTATTGCCAGAGTTCAATTTGGCTACCCTTTGAAATTCTCCTGGTGTCTTATAGGGAATGATGGATACCTTGTATTGGGGACGCATTGCTTTTACAATTTAATACACTATTTTTTTTCTTTAAAAAGTACTGGAAGATTAACATAGTTGTACATATTTTTTTGGTTTTGATGAAAATAGCTAACAGTGGAAATGATCTAGCAGATCATCTAGTTCACTTTTTGTAATATGTAAGTGCCCCCCTACTGAATGTCTGTGTGTGTGCTTTACTTAGCCCCATTTCTGCTTATTGCATTTGAAAAAATAGTACTTTGGCTTATCAGACCACAAAAAAAATCACATATTGACGCTTTCAGGCACTGAAACAGAGATGCTCTATCTAGTTACTTTTCTTTATCAGGCCACTCCCTTGCTGCTGCTATTTTCTTTCACTCTTCTGGATTACCCGTTGTTCCCATATTGACCTTCTGTATTTAAAAGTTCAAGTAGTCATCACCAAGTTTATAAATTATTGCAAAGCAGGAATATAATTTCATTATTATATTTTGGTTTGTTTAATCTGTTTTGTTTTACCTCCCTGCAGAAGCAGTTGTGCTCTTGAATTATTTTTAATGATTTTAGTAATAGGAAAACTCTGTTTATTTACCAGATGATATTTTCCCTTATGTTCCTATCTTGTGAGATTTGTTAGCAATAAACTAGCAATATCTGTTGTAATTCTCATCCATAGCTGCTTATTAGCCAGTCATTTTACTCAATGCAGCTTGTCAGAGCATTTATTGCTTTTAAGATCTTACATGCCACTTCAGGGCTAGCAGTTGGTTTTGCTGTGCCTTAATACAGTGGTTCTGAACCTTTTTCGTACTGGGACCCATTTGCCAAGATTGATGGCTTCTCCTGAGCCATACCCCCTGGCCCTCGCTGTGCCCAGTCCACAGTCTCCTGGCCCCCTTCTCCCATGCTGGTGCCCTTCACTCCCGATCCGCAATTCCCTTCCCCCCTCCAAGCCCTGCCAAAGGGGGTCCCCCGCTGCTTCCATCCTGCTTGGGCCAGAGTGTGAGCAATGAGTGCAGGCCTGTGCATGTATGCGTGCTGCCCCGTGCCACTGGCCCCAGACATGCAGCTCCCTGCTGTGAAGCACCACCCCCACCTCATTCCCTCACTGATTCTTCCCCCGTTCCCCCTGCCCTACCTCAGCCACTGTCCCCAATGCTGGCATGCAGGTGCACACAGACATGCACACATACATATGTGTGCACGCACACAGGCATGCACAACTCCCTCCCTTGCCCCCCCAAACAGGCATGCACAACCTCTCCCCTCCCCCCCTCAAACAGTCCCTTGGACTTCCATCCCCTGCTCCCCATGCTTACCTGCATCCTCTATCCTTTATAGAGTTTCACATATTCTTGACAGGTCTTCTGATCTTGCAAAAATTGAACATGTAACTTCCACATCCCATTCCTCCTACCTTTACTTTCATCTATACTCACTTGAATTCTCAACACCCAGTGATTGGTGAAGGTCACATCTAAAATCTCCTTCTTTATAATCCATAGCCCATTTGATGTTAATACAAAATCAGTCCTCGGCACTTGTCTCTCACTTGGTTTCATCTTCA
>NW_017728997.1:25601750-25602457 GCF_001723915.1 Gavialis gangeticus | reverse complement strand
TGCATCCAGCAGCTGGGGCTGCTCCCACAACCCAGCCTTTCTCTATGCTGGCCACATGTATCTGCCATGCAGATGCATGTGTGCCCACTGCCTCCAATCATCCCAAACAGCTGCTTGCAGGCTGGGACAGTGCCAGCCTGCTTGGGGGAACCCGTGCATTCACATGTTTTACCGGGGACCTGCTCGTGACCCTTTCAAATATTCTTGCAACCCACTTTTGGGTTGCGACCCACCAGTTGAGAAATGCTGCCTTAGTAGAAATATAGGAAGGCAAAAGCTTTTTTTCTGAAGCAGCAGCTGTTCTCGTGGCTGTTGAAGACATAGGGAGATGCATCAGTTAGGAAACTTATGGAATATTTTGTTCAACTATATACTAGAATTTAATAAACAAGTCAAGAAATCGGTGTTATTCACAGAACAAGGGGATGTGATGTGAGATGTTTAATTCTGTTACAGTTTCTTCCCTCTGTGTTTCTATCTTAGGTTCCTCACATGTATCAAGTTGAAACTAAATGTTAATAAAAACCAAAGTGGTGGGGGGAGGGGAGGGAGGAATTCCATCATGCTTTTGTATAGTTGCCAGACTCTGTTTTGTTGATGAGGTAATGTCTTTATGAGTCTCTAATTGATGTTTCTAGCAACTTGCTATTTAAAGACAGGCTGTATCTGTAATTGTAATTAAGTACTAAATAATGGGGGGGGGGGGG
>NW_017728997.1:25593110-25601700 GCF_001723915.1 Gavialis gangeticus | reverse complement strand
AGAGATAACCGGAGCAGAGTGCGGGGTCCAGGGCAAATCAGCCCATGCGGGGCCCTGCTCCCATCTCACGGGTCCCAGACCTCAAGAAGCTGCTGCTGCCATTGGCAGCACCAGGGGGGAGGGTAGTGAGCGGCTGGATGTGGAGCCACCACTCCGCCAAGCTCCTCACCGCCGCTGCTCTGCCTGGCTCCATGGGGCCCCACAAAGCACAGGGCCTAGGACACTTGCCCCAAATCACACTCCCTCCTTACCCTCCCAGGTACGGCCCTGTCTGTGCCCAACAAGCAGACCTGCTGGGAGCAATCAAGATGGGCAGAACTTGTAATAGTTTTGTTCTTATCAGATTCTTAACATTTCCTTTAAGCAATATGCTCACTACTTGTATAATGTAGTTTACATGCTGTGGATTTCAAAATATTGAAGAAAACTCAAGTTTTAATTAAGTTTGTTTGGTTTCAGTTGGACAACATGTCCGTCCCCCCGTCCCCCCCCCCCCCACACGCACACAAAGTTATGATATTGGATAGGGTCATTCAAAAACTCTGGAAATGAACTGTTGTGGGAGTTGTACAGATTTGTCTTAATTAAATTGTTTCCCCAGATAGTCTTCAAGCTGTGCCTGGACATGGGGTGACTAGAAAGCAGAATGTACCCATGGTTCTGAGCGTAGATTTCACACTAGAACGCCAAGAAGCCTTCTGCGAGGGCAGCTACGCAGACGGAGCTGTCTTGGTGCTTTATTTGTCTAGGTTCCATCATTGTGGAGAAGTTTTGGTCTTGGCTGAGTTTTTTTTTTTCTTTTTCCTACTATGATTTTAATGGGCATTATAATTTATTTAATGTCTAATTCTGACATTAGAAAGTGCAGTTATAAATTGGGTAGAAAGTGTTTCTGCAAGTGTCCCTCATACCACGTGTTATGCCTGACTAGTTTGAGAAATGGGTTGTCTCCCTAAGTCTGAATTGTAGTTCTTGGCTTTAGCCAAATTGGAGAAAAGTAAGTGTCTTGTATGCCCTGAGAATGCTTTAGCACACATTGTTCTGACTTTCTAACAGTACTTCTAAGTCCAGCCCTAGAGGCAAAGTAGAAGTATGTGAAAGGAAGGCATAACCTATTCTTTTAAGGCTTGTATAGGATAGGAGCTCTCCTAGCATCTGCTAAGCAATAGTAGATGTATTGTACTCAGCACAGACACCTTTATGTCCCTGAAGCAGTTAACTTTGCATAAAACTTGAAATGCCTTTCTTAAATCTGTTTTAATGTTGAACCATGTACCTACTTTTGGCCTTGGTACATAATAATGAAAAAATACAGAGATGATAGCCATTGAGAAACTACTGACAGACTGCTACTGTAGGAGTATACTTTATCCCTTTCTAGGTATGCTGGAGTTTGGAAATCTTCTGTACTAGCAGTAACTTTTTAACATCCCTTTCAATTCATCAGAGTTTAATTCTTGAAATGGGTCTACTTATTTCTCACTTTTCAGAAATTTCTTATCTTCCCAGATTCTGTTGCAGGTGTGTATGTATATCTGTAAACGTACATCTGTATATATGCTTTTTTTTAGCTCTGCCTTTTGACAAAATTATTTGATTTGCTACTGTAAGTCACGCTTGCTGGTGAGATCAAGCAGCATAATTTTGTTGAAAAAAATGAAGTATACTGAATTATATGATCATAGTTAGAATTTTTTTATCAGTAGGATTAAATGATTAAAAAACAAAGGCTTGGGTTTTTCAAAGAACTTCTTTGCCAGTTTAACTTTTTCCTTTTGAAATAAGTGATACAACTCTTGCTGATTTGTGAGAATGGTTAGGCCAACTTTGAGTGCTTTTGAAAACTGTTTAGCAAGGATACTTTTAATTGCTGCTGTTTGCACTGATTGTTAAACTAGTTAAAAATTTTGGGGGCCAATACCGATATTTAAGGAGGCATATTGGCTGATACCGATCTGATTTCTGATGCAGCTGCATGCAGCTGGTAAGTGTGTGGTGAAAGGGGAGTGGGGAGGGAAGGGACATGGGGAGGCAGATTAGTGCTTCCCATGGTGAGAGAGGGAGTGGGGCTGGGGCTCGGGTAGGTGCTACCCAGCTGAGGTGGGTGTGGGACGGAGCTGTGGCTCATCTGGGGGTGCAGAGAGGCGCAGGGTGGCTCCCACCACTGCTCCCACCGCTTGTCCAGGAGGGCACAGGTGTTGGGGGTGCCCCTAGATGTGGGTGGGCTCAACATTGCTGCCACCCATCCCAACTGCAACACTGCAGCCTGCCTGAGCCCCAGCCCCACTGCCTCCCTTACCGCAGGGGGCATTGATCTGCCTCCCCCTCCACCATGCCCCTTTCTTTCCCCCCTCCACTTTCACCACAACAGACTTACCAGCTGCACCCTGCCAGGCTCTACTTCCTGCTGCCTGCATGCTGCACTGTGACTTCATGCACACATAGGCATTTATTGGTCACATCAGGCCAATTTCTGATATTGTCAATTTTCTTTATACTGGTGCTGATCTGATATTGAACTGATGTATCAGTGCACCTGTACAATTTACATTTTAACTTCACTGGCTTTCTCATATATTCTGGCCTCTGGCTGCTTTACCACTCCATCCAGGAGGAGCACAGACCATCTACAGGCACTTCCGCAGCCTGACAAAGGGCGTTTTTGCCTGAAATAGGGTTGTGTGAGGCTTCGGACAGAGCTTCGGATCCAGAGAAGCTTTGGAGGCTCTGGGGTCCAAAGTACCACATCCGGGTTGAAGCGCTGGCCTCATTAGGCTTTCCAAAGCGGTTCGGAGCTTCCGAAGCACTTTGGAGCCACCTTGGAGATCTGGCCATAGGGTATAATGGGGAAACAATAAAATATCTATAACTTTGTTGTTTTTTGTCCGATTTGGATGACATTTTCAGGGGTGGTAGACTCTGCAGAGAGGATGAAACCTGCCAGGTTTCAATAAGATCGGTGCAGAGGTATGGGAGGAATGGCACCCCAAATTCTTGAAAGCAAAACTCCCGTCGTGTTGCAACACGGGGGTCAAAACTGCAGGGGTGGTAGCTCTTACTGAGGCCACAAAGCCTGCCAGAGTCAAAGTAAAACTTAACTAATAACAGTCCTAATTAATTTATCTGGATTCTTCAGTAAAAACAGCTCTGGGTCTTAACTGAAGGTTTTTTTCTATGCTTTAGGTGTTAACTTCAAACCTGTATGAATTCTGACACAGAATTTATAATCCATGTAATGCATGCTTTTTGTTTCCCATGACAGATAGCCAGGTTGTCTCATTCTCCTTTTTCTCCTTAGCATTCCCCTGCTCAACCAAACAATTGACGTGCATTGCTTAAAGTTCATCCTTCCCCCTATGTCTTATGTCATTTGGCAATATCGTTTACTATGCTGTGCAATCCCTTTCTTGGTTGACATTTACTTGAAAGATCTTAACTGAGTATGGGCTTTGAGAATCCTAGTCCTAATTTTGCAGAATATTTTGTGCTAGAACTCTGTTTTCCTCCACAGTCTGTCATGCCAATTTGCTAGTATTCAACTATCAATAAATGATAGAAGTAGCTGATGCACTGTTTTTAGTGAGGAATATTTGTATACATTTGCTTCCTGTATTCTCTATTCTGCTAAAATATATATTATTTTTTTAAATATACATTGTATTTATTTCAGTCAGTGATGACTTGTTTTAGCCCTTTGATCCAGTGCTTTGTCTTTTTTTCTTATTCCCAGAGGTCTTTATTTTTGCTGTTTAACAAAGCTGTTAAAATGATAAAGAACACTTGTGCTGTTGTTGTTCACTTAATTTTATTCGAGCTAAAATATGTGCATGGACATCATCTTAAATTAAGGAAATACCAAAAATGTTAAGAGTAATATCGAAGTGAAACAATGTGCAACTAGATTTTTCTAAAACAAAAACTTCAGTAGTGCCAAACATTTGCTAGTACTGTGGATCTCAAATGGTATGCTTGGCATTAGGATCCCATATATTAGGATCATATGTATGTACAAATTCTGTTTTCCTATTTCTCTGTATATTGGTTTTAAAATATAATGGAATGTTGCTTTCCCTTCAAAATTAAAACAAAATGTTAATAAGATATTAAAATTTTCTGCTAACCTCTGCCTAACCCAGTGGTGAGCATTACTATAACTAATGCTGCTTGACTTAAGTAGAAAAACTGTCACTCTTCACATGGCAGTGTAATTTAAGTTGTTTTGCAGGCTCATGGTTTAAATAAAAATGTTCTTTTATCAGATGACTTGCAGGGTGCACAATCAGAAACTGAGGCTAAACAAGAAATTCAGCATCTGCACAAGGAGCTGATTGATGCCCAAGAGCTTGCTAGAATAAGTAAACAAAAATGTTTTGAACTTCAAGGTGAGACCCAGATAAATTTGACTATATAGGGTACCCATTAAAATGTTACTTAAGTGTTATCCCAAATACTTGTCCTTTTAAATAAATTTAATAAGTGATCTTAAAAGGGAATGCTTGCATTATTTTTTTTTGTTTGAACCTACGGTAAATATTCTGTTAGCACAGTGTTTATTTGTATACTGTTTAAAATGTCAGAAAAAGGTATGTTTATGTAGAAGCTGCAGACAGGTTAGTGGCTTTTATTCCAGTATTTAAATTGCTAGAGACCTAAATTAATCATGATATTCTGTGATCAGTATACATTTAGGTAATTTGATGAAATGCAAAATATTTGAATACATGAGTATGAATTACTGATGCATTAGATTAGTCATCCATACTCCCTGCTTGTAGTGTCACCAGTTAGTCTTGGGGGGGGGGGGGTTGTTTTGTTTTTTTGTTTGTTTGTTTGTTTTACAGAAAACAGTGTAGTATGCTTCAAATTCATCCTGTTCAGCATTCTTTTTGAGAAATCTCCACAAACTTGTTTCTTCTTCCCCTCCCACAGCAATCCACATAATGTAGAATTGCATTTTTAAGGTCAAAAGATGGACAATATTAATTATAAGATTAATTACGCTACAACCAAAAATAATAGAATATTTTATTGAATATAAACTTATTAAACCACTCGCATAACTACCAGCTCTGATAACTTTTTGGGATAATTTGATCAATCTAATCTCTCAAAGCCTTAAAAAAAAGAGGGAGACAATTTAAGATTACCTTTTAAACTGACAAATTACAAAACTGAAATAATTTCTTATTAATATTTAACAAAAACTTCAGACAAGTTTCCATTTTCATTTATAGCATTATTGGAAGAAGAGAGAAAAGCATACCGACTGCAGGTTGAGGAGTCCAGCAAGCAAATACAGCTTCTACAAGGTATGAAACAACTGTCTTTCTCCTTGCTCTTTATATTGCAGGCCCAAAAGGAAAGACTCTTTAATAATTTCTTAATCATCAAATAGCACTGGATACCTTGCACAGGGAGATGTTTACCCATAAGTCTTAGTCTAATTTCTCATGAAATAAGGTGAGAGTTTGTACTTTTTTCTTATATATTAATACACTTCTGATTACTGTTTTTCCCTCCCTAAATAAGTTTTTATTGACACTAGAAAGACTTTCAACTTCAGAGTCTACAATAAGAGCTCCTTATTGGACTCATTTCCAGGGTTGCCAACCCAATTTTGTTTGCTGACAATCTGCAAACTTTTTACTGGCAACCAAACTTGTTTTACTGCCATATGTTTTACATAGCATAAATGTAATTCTTTTGCTGGGCTTTGGATGAGGGCCAGGTTCATATTTAGGGGTTTAATCCAACTATAGTGTTAAAAAAATCTTGGGTAGGCAACCCTGCTTGACTGCAGCAATTCTGTTACGCTGTGCTGCCCCATCCCGGGGGTCCCCTACTTACCCACTTACTGGATGTTCTGACTACACCCCACACCATGATGCCCCCCATCCTTACCCTTGTCTACACTGCACCCCCATCTTGGCATGAACTGACCCCCCTCCAAAGAAGGACTACTGTTTGCCTACCTGTGAGCCAACAGTGTTGGAGATAGGCAGTGAAATACTGTAGCAGCAGCAAGAGCTGCTTGCAGGCTGCCAGTTGGACAGCTCTCCAGTAATGTGTGCTAGCAAAGAATATATATGTCTTTCTCTGTTGCTCAGGTAATAGCCTTCTACAAAAGAATGTGGGAAGGAATCTGATTTTTGGGCCTGCTGTCACTCTGACACAACCCCACAGAAAATGGTCTCCAACCAACCCAAAGCAGTAGGAAAAGTAGGAAATTTGATTCTGGCAGAAAAAAAAAATCAACAACCCCCCCTGCCCCCAGTTCCTTCAGTATATTCTGGGTAGGCAGTGCAGGGTGGCAGAAAGCCAAACTAGTTCAGCAACTAACCAGTTAATTTCGAAGGTGCTTTATCATCTTCATTATATATTTATTTTTTTAAATTCTCATAACTTTCTGGAACAAATTCTGTGAATCTGATTCTTTCTGTTTTAATCCTCAGCTGAAAGGGTTTTATGGTGCTTTTGTTAGTTAATAAAACAGTGAATAAAAACCTCAAATTTCCATAAGGATAGCTGTTGTTGAGGGAGTAGGTCATTGCTTTGTTTTGATAGGTGAAATAAAAATCAGAAGGTCACACTGCTGGAAAATCATCTCTAGACATGATGGGCACAGCCACATGAGCGTGCATGTGCATCTTGCAGCATCTCAAAGCCCTCTGAGGTGCTGCAAGAGGCACATCTGGGAACGAAAAAACAAATTTGTGGTGCAGGGGCAAAATCAGACCCTTGGATATCCAGGGGTCAGAAAAAACCACAGGGGAAAAAAGCAGGGCAGGGCATGTTCCCAGATGCCCTGAGGCAACCGGAGGCTTGGTCATAGAATCAGTGAGTCGGAAGGGACCTAGACAGATCATCTAGTCGGATCCCCTGCCATGGGCAGGAATGACACTGGGGGTGGCAGGGGTCATAAGACCCCAGCCAGCTGCCTATCCAGTCTCCTTTTGAAGATTTCCAGGGAACGTGAGAGCACCACCTTTCTGGGAAGCCTATTCCAGGCTCTGGCCACCCTTACAGTGAAGCAGTTCTTCCTAATATCTAACCTAAACCTATCTTCTCTCAGCTTGTGGCCATTGTTCCTAGTGACTCCCTGAGTCCCTGTTAGTGGCCCCTGATAAGGTTGTAGGCAGCCACAAGATCCCCCCTCAGTCTCCTCTTACGGAGACTGAAGAGATTCAGGTCCCTCAGCCTCTCCTCAACCATATGAGTGGCCCTCCTTTGGACCCTCTTCAGGTTCTCCACGTCCTTCTTGAAGTGCGGCACCCAGAACTGGACACAGTACTCCAGCTGCGGCCTGACCAGCGCCGCATAGAGGGGGAGCAAGACCTCTCTGGACCTGTTAGTGATGCCCCTGTTGATGCATGACAGGGTGCAGTTGGCTCTGCCTATTGCTTCGTCGCATTGGCGACTCATATTCATCCTGGAGTCAATCCTGACTCCAAGATCCCTCTCTGCCTCTGTGCTGCCAAGAGGGTCAGCCCCTAACCTATAACCATAATGCTGGTTCCCTCTCCCCAGGTGCAGCACCCTGCACTTGTCCTTGTTGAACCGCATCCTGTTTAGATCTGCCCACTTCTCTAACCTATCCAGGTCTGCCTGGATGTGGTCCCTACCTGCCGGTGTATTCACTTTACCCCACAGCTTGGTGTCATCAGCGAACTTGAACAGGGTGCTCTCCACACCCTCATCCAGGTCGCTAATAAAGATGTTGAACAGCACTGGTCCTAGGACCGAGCCCTGGGGGACTCCGCTACCCACACCCCCCCAGGTCAACATCGACCCATCCACCACCACCCTCTGGGTGCGCCCCTGGAGCCAGTTTTCCACCCATGTGACCGTGCATTCATCAATGCCGCAAGTCCTCCACAGAGATGCTCTGGTAGCCTGCCAGAGTGTCTTTATGGCCGGCCCTCATCCCAGTGCTGAAGTACCAGCCATGGGGAGCAGGACCCAGGCTCCTACTGGTAAGTAGGGCATGGAGGGGCTGCCGAAGGGGACCATGGGGAGCCCCCTGCCAGCCCCACCCACTCCCCTAGCCCCCCCAGATTGCTGCCCACCAGCCCCCCAAGCCTCCAGTGCACATTTGTTGGGTTAGCAGACTATAATGCAGTTCTGCCTCCTCTGTCATAATGTGCTGCTTCCAAGAATCAGGGTCTGTGTCCCAGGGACTGCTGCCACAACGTACAGCAAAGTGATTGTTAATATAGGCAATCCCCGCTTAAAGCTCTTAATTGGTTCTTGAACAACTGAACGTTAAATGGAACAGCATTAAGCAAAACCCATTTTCCCATAGGAATTAATGTAATTAAATATAATTTGTTACCAGGGTGGTGCTGGTGGTTCCCTCCATGCTGGGCGGTGGGCAGGGAGTGGGGAGCCACAGTTGTGGTCACTGCAGCCCGGTTCCCCTTCTCCCCTGCCAACCTGGGCTCTGTGCTCCTGCAGCCCTGTCCTGGGCCTCTGTTGGTTCTGGCCCTGGGGCACCAACATGGGCCCCACGCTCACGCCTGTCTGCCCATCTTGACCCCTTCTGATGTATATACCTATACCTATAAGTCAATTCCCAAAAAACAGACCTTTA
>NW_017728997.1:25587191-25588110 GCF_001723915.1 Gavialis gangeticus | reverse complement strand
GCCCACTCACTGCCGCTTGCCTCCCAGCCTGCTGCCACCATTTCCCTTCTTTCCTGCCTGCCACCACTGCTTCTCCCCACCTGCCTGCCAGCTGCTCTGGCACCAAATGCTAGAGCATTGTAATGAAACTCGCTGAGCACTAAGTGGAATCAGGTATGAATTTAAAACGAGCACTATAGCAAAATAGCGCTAAGCAAAATGGCATTAAGCAGGGGTTGCCTGTATTCCATTGTGCTGCATGCAGCTCATGTCTTTCAGAAGACAAAATAATATTTCTGTGTGTCTTAACTTGCTACCTTTTTGATGCAACCTGACAGAAAGGTAGTAACGCTTTCTAACCAAAGCTGGAAACAAAAGTAGGAGATATTCTTTCTCTTAGTCATTATAACTGCAAGGTATAGATTTCCACAAACTTTGAGACTCTGCTCTTTTATTTTTTTCTAGCATGTGAGACTGAGTCATCAGTAATCCGTTTAGACACTTATATTGTGGGAGCATTTTTCTCCATTGTTGGGCCTATCACAGAAGAGGTGGCAGACTCTTGGACTGTGCTGCATAAGCTGATATATCATAGATTTCATAGACATTAGGGCTGGAAGGGACCTCGGAAGATCATTGAGTCCAGCCCCCCGCCCAAAGGGCAGGAAGTCAGCTGGGGTCGTAGGATCCCAGCAAGATAAGCATCCAATTTACTCTTGAAGGTGTTCAATGTAGGTGCTTGAACCACCTCCAATGGCAGGCTGTTCCAGACCTTGGGGGCTTGGACAGTAAAGAAATTCTTCCTTATGTCCAGCCTGAAACGGTCTTGCAGTAGTTTATGACCGTTCGACCTCGTCATCCCTTGGGGTGATCTGGTGAACAAACATTCCCCCAGATACTGGTGGTCACCCCTGATAAACTTATAGGTGGCCATCAGATC
>NW_017728997.1:25552998-25586946 GCF_001723915.1 Gavialis gangeticus | reverse complement strand
CCCAAAACTGGATGCGGTACTCCAGCTGCAGCCTCACCAAGGCTGAGTACAAGGGGAGAACAATCTGTGAAAAAGCAACTATCATGTGTGTTGGTCAGAACAACATGAGTCTCTTTTCAGTTGTCCTCCACATTGGTTTGTGTACATGAACAGCCAGATTCTGTTCCACCTATTATGGGTTTAAGGATATAGTCACCTAAAGGCAGTTCTAGTCCACATTGAGTCCCTGAGAAATGGTTTAAAGCAAGAAGTAGATGGGTCTTTTTCCTGCTTACTGTTTTTTTGTGACTCAATCTCCATGTGTTTTGGTGTTTTTAAAAAGCAGTGGATTTTCAGGGACTCAGGCAGGAAATTACACTTAGGCACCTAAGTTTACTTATGCACCTAATAGAATAGATTCTGGCCACAAAATTAGGTTCTGTTTTGTTTTTTCTCTGTTATTACATTTCTTTCCATTGTCCTCATTTTCACTTTAATTCAGGTGAAAAACAAAATAATAAAACCATTCATAACTTCAGTTTCAATACTGTTGTTGTTCATCAAGTTGTTCAAGCCCATGGATTTGATTGGGTTTAAGCCCCTGATTAAAGTTATGAGTGTGTTTCAATGCTTTGCTAAATCTAGGGCTTTGGAGAAACCTGTTAGTGCTTTGCAGTCAAGGAAAATTCACTTATTGCTTCTGTGTATGTAGCTTTGGAAAGTGGAGAATATTATAAAACAGGGATAAATTCTAAATGAAGTATGGGTTTTTTTGTAAGCAAAGAAAACCCGAGTAGTCTAAATATAATTTTGTATTGACTGTTTTCATGTGCCCCCCTTATACTTTTTGTTGGAAAGTCTGATCATATATTTGCTGGAAAAGACATCTTGGACCCATAACAAAAATTTATTTGGTAATGAAATACCAGCAAATTCAGTAGTTTATTTGCACTACCTGAAAAATGATTTCTCAATTATATAACCTCAGCTTTGTAATTAGGAATGTCAAAGGAATTTGTGAAGGCTAATGGACTGTGTGCAATTAAGTGGAAACTTAAGTGCAAACACTAATTGGAGAATATTAAATACTGAATATAAAAAAAATTTTGTTCACAGACAATTGGAAAACAGAAGCAGGCTAAATTTACAGAGGAATGGTTTTCAGACCATTTGTTCAGCTCCCTTTGGGATCCTGAATCCAGATGTTTCTGAAAGTGCTTTGTCATTAAGAGGAAATTAATCTATATTTTGTTTTATAGGAATACAGTGAAAGTTGAATACTACATATCTTAATTATTTATGAACTTAAGTGACAGGACAAGCTAAAGCTAAATGATGAACAGGGAAGCATTATAATAAGTATTCTCAGTACAGTCCTGTAAATTTAAGTCTATCACACAGCACAAGTGCTGTGTTCTTTGTTCTTTTGAGATCAGATCAGTTGTCTACTAGGTTTGTATTATGTTTTAGATTCTAAAAGGCTAGAAGGAAGCTTCTGTATGGATGAAGATAAATCTGAATTTCTGTTCGAGAGGGTTTTTAGTTTTCAGTTCCGTGGAGCTTCAGCTGATCAAAAGAAGAGCTTTCCTGCAAGCTTTTGTAATATGGCCTAGGAAAGTTTGTATTTTGTACATCTCTTCCAGCTCAGCTACAAAGGTTACAACAGGATATTGACAATCTTCGTGAAGAAAAAGAGAATGAAATTTCAAGCACTCGGAATGAATTGCTCAGTGCTCAGGATGAAATTTTGCTTCTCCAACAAGTGGCAGAAAAGGCTGCATCAGAAAGAGACATTGATATTGCTACTTTGCAAGAAGAGCTGCAGAAGGTGCGGGGTGAGCTTGAGCGATGGCGGAGAGAAGCCTCTGAATATGAAAAAGAAATTGTCAATTTGCAAGCCAGCTTTCAACTCCGATGTCAACAGTGTGAGGTTCAGCAGAAAGAGGAAGTTAATCGTTTACAGGGTAAGAAGGCAGTATCTCAAACCAGTGCTAATAGCAATAGTTGCCTTAAATTGTCTGAAGACCTGGATTCTAGAATTAAATTACTCAGGTCTTTATTCACCTGCACTTTATTTCCTATCAGAGTCTATTGCATGAAAAAACAAGGTAGAAATTTAACTGGAAAGTTTAAGTGAATATACTGCAAAATAATTTTGTACATCTGTTTTGTAAACTCCTTCCTTCTGAGAGCAGTTTTAAATTCTGCCTTAATTACTTGGATATATTGGTTATAGTTAAATGTGGGCACATCTACATGTGTTCTTTAATGTGCAGTAGACTAATTTACTGCACATTAAAGTATCACGTAAGAAAATGTGACATTATGCGAATGCACAATGAAATAGTCTACTGCACATTAAGTGTCACTTAAACACTGCAGATGCGCCAGTGTGTTTTAGACCAGCCTAATGTGCATTAATTTAGTACCTCGTATTGGAAAGCACATTTACATGTGCTCCAGGGTTGGGAGAGGCAATAGTTTAATTAGGAAAACTCTGAGACCTGCTCTAATTAAAGCACTGCTGCATCTCCTGTATCAGTGTCCCCATGCTTAATGGTGGTGGGGGGACATGAACTAAAGTTAGTTCAAGCTTTAGGTCAAGCAGCCCACTGCCATTTTTAAGTATGGAATGCTCATACATGAGACACAGGAGGCTGCTGGAGCATGGCAATTGCCACACTCCAGCAGACTTTAATAATCAAGTCTGCTCCTACATGCCGGAATTTCAGTGTGTTGGAGCAGCCTCTGCACTTGTGTATAGGTGCTCAGAGGTACTAAATTTAATGCGCATTAGAAAAGGCGCACTAATGCATGTGTAGACATGCCCTGTGTTTTTAATAGCTAAAGAGAAGAAAATATGGTAGATGAAAAGCCTGGCAGACTTGCAAGGCTATTATAGGATTGCAGAGCGCTTAGCTAAGGCTCATTGTAATGTCATCATCGAGACATTTATATTAGTCCTGGAGGGTCCACTAAGTTTCAGACTAGTTCTTCTGTCAATTTAAGAATTTAATCCAGTTTTTTGAAGGCATGTATCAATTGCCACATGGTTGCACTTGTCTAAAGTAATGCAGGTCACAAAGTCCTGTTGTATTTCCTAGTGAAGGGAATCTAGATAGGTAGCAGATGCCCAGGAGAGATGAAACAAATCCAGAATCTGGTACATTTAGACCTTTCTGCTAGACCTTTTTTTTGTTCTCCCTTAAAGCTTTTCTACCGTAACCAGAGTGATACTTAGGACAGCTACTACTACTTTCTTAATGCAAGAAGAACTTCTTTGATCAAGGAATTGAGAGAGCCAAAGACTCTTAGAGTCCTTTGAGTTGACTCTGCAACAGGGGAATCACATTCTAGAGAAGTTACAGTGCAAAAAATGTGATTGTTTTGCCCACATGGTATTGCACCACACTAGCACCTTTCAATCTGTACCCAAGTAGTGGTGTTCCTTGTGATTCTTAGTTAGAGGCACAAGTGCTAGGAAGTTGGCCATATTGATACCTTTTGGAAAAATTTTTGAGGAGCTGCAGGATGCAGATAACAATATATAATGACAGAGCATACTGCTAACTCTGTTAATCCTGAAACTCTTTCAGTGGTGTGTGGATGGAAGGTAGTACATATAAAATGCACTTAAAATTCTTCATTGGTTATTCTTTTTAAAATCCTCTGAGGAAGTTTTGTGTAGTCCAATTCTAATCTGTTTTTGTTCCATCTACTGGACTTGTATAACTTTGTTTTATATTAAATATATTTGTCACTGATAATCAAAAGGCTGAATTTATGCTTTTAATGCTTGCTTTGAATGTATTGGCACTTAGCTCTGGGATGTGTGTGGTGTATAGTGACTGCCAATAGCACCTTATTTCCTGAATTGTACCAGTGGTAGTAATTGTGTGGCTACAAAAGGAGACTAACTTTTGCCACAGTTTTTTAATTTAAAAATGCTAGTGATAGACTTAAAGACTGATTTTTATATAAAGTTCATAGATTCAGAGATGCTAGGGTCAGAAGGGACCTCAACAGATCATGGAGTCCGACCCCCTGCCCTGGGAAGGAAAGTGTCCTGGGGATAGATGACCCCATCCAGATGACTATCCAGCCTTCCCTTAAAGACCCCCAAGGTAGAGGAGAGTGCCACCTCCTTTGGAAGCCCATTCCAAATTCTGGCCACCCTTACTGTGAAGTTCTTCCTGATGTCCAGCCTAAATCTGCTGTCTGTTAATTTGTGACCATTGTTCCCTGTTACCCCAAGAGGCACCCTGGTGAACAGAGCATCTCTGGTTCCTTGGTGCACCCCCCCCCAATGATTTTGTAGGTGGCCACAAGATCACCTCTCAGCCTTCTCTTGCAGACAAAGAAGAGATCCAGGTCCTTTGGTCTCTCCTCATAGGGTTTGGCGTGCAAACCCTTAACCATATGAGGGACCTTCCTCTGGACCCTCTTGAGGTTATCCACATCATTCTTAAAGTACAGAACCCAAAACTGGACGCCTTCCTCCAACTGCATCTGACCAATGCCACACAGAGGGGAAGTATCACTTCCTTGGTTCTATTTGTCATGCATCTGCTGATGCATGATAAAGTGCAGTTAGCTTTGCTGATGATTTCGTCACACTGAAGACTCATGTTCATCTAGGAATCCACTATGACTTCAAGATCCCTTTCCGCTTCTGTGCTGCTGAGGGGGTCATTCCCCGGCCGGTAGGTGTGCTGGATATTTTTACACCCTAGGTGCAGCACTCTGCACTTGTCCTTGTTGAACTGCATCCTACTGTGTACTGCCCAAATTTTCAACCTGTCAGGTCCGTGTGCAATTGTTCCCTACCCTCTGGTGTGTTCACGTCACATCACAATTTAGTATCATCCACAAATTTGGACAGAGTACACTTCATGCCCACATCCAAGTTGCTAATGAAGACATAGAAGAGTACAGGTCCAAGGACCTGTGGGACCCCACTGCCCACATCCTTCCTGGTCGATACTGACCCATCTACTACCACTCTCTAGGTGTGACCCTCATGCCAATTTGCCACCCACGAAACTGTGTAATCATCTAAGTCACAGCCTCTTCATTTCTTTATGAGAATGGGATGATGAGATACTGTATCAAAGGCCTTCCTAAAATCCAAGAAATTGACTAAACTCCTGAGCAAACTGAAGTTAGCCTTCCTAAAGTCGAGCACTTCCACCCTACTAGTTATCTTTCCCACCTTATGCTGTATGGTGAATTCAGCTGATTGTTGGTCACTGTCCCCAAGGTGACCACAAATCTGCAGCTCTCCTATCAGGTCATCTCCCATAGCTAACACCAAGTTCTTTTCTTCTTCCAAAAAAAATTGCACTAACTTATTTAAACAGACATCTCAAGGGATTCATAGTATTGGGACATAGTTTGAGACATGCTACCTACTAGTTTTATGCCAGAAATTAACATGACATACTGCATTTTCTCACATCTAGCAAAGTTTGCAGTATAATATACAGCACACCTGCAGTTTTGAAAGGCAGAACAAAGAAAGATTTTTCTGCATTTTTGGCTGCATAGGTCAGACACAGCTTAGTTTTCATAAGATGCACCCTCCCTTTCCTGTTGAAATAAAGGTGAAACCCTAACTGCTCCTGAAGACTGGTCTTCATGGGTAAATCTATGATTCTAAAAAGAGCTATGGTCTGTAAGGCTGTGAAGTAGGAGGAGAGAGGCCAGGGACATCTAACAAACAAAAAATGGACCTAGAAAGGTAGTTTGATTAGTGGAACATCAAGACCATTAAAAAGACGAGACAATCTTTTTAACACCTGTGGAGTGAAGAACAGTGAGCCATTATGTTAGCTGACTTCCTTGGCTGCCTGGAATAGTAATGCCACAACTGTTACACTGTGGAGTAGGAATCAAAGTAGAGTGTTTCTGTCCTGGGCAGAAAATCAGCTTTCCTATTTAAGATGTGCTCCCCAGTTTTGGTGGGGGCTGATTTTTGGAGAAGGTATGTGTATATGTGATAATTATGGTAATAATAATCAGCCTGACAAGTCACAGTTTACAGATATTTGCAAACAGTTCTTCCGTTTACTTGTTAGGGTTTCTGAAAGTTGTTGTTTGTTTGTTTTACTTGGTGACTTAACCTTTCCCCTTTTTTTGTAGGTGAACTTGAAAAGTTGAGAAAGGAGTGGAATGCTCTAGAATCTGAATGCCTTACTCTAAAGAAAGAGAATACTTTGCTTGCATCTGAGCTTCAACGACAAGAGAAGGAGCTACACAGGTACAAGTTGAAAGGGTTTAGCTTAAAGTTGTTATAGCAAGTGAAAAGGACTTTGAAACTTTAGCATTATTTTAATGCCAATAGTTTTGTTTTTATTTTCAAAAACAACTTGTGTACAGGAATGCTAAAATGCATGGTTCAGCTTAGGGATGACCTTGGTCAAGCAGAAGTTATACTTAGGCCAGAGATTCTGTTTGGGTACAGATGTTCAGTTTCTATGGGGAGAATCACCATTTTCCTGGTAGAAACCACAAGTGCGCAGATGTTCAAGCTTTTTCTCTCTGAGCAAAAATGGTCGCTCCGGAAGAAAAATAACCCAGAAACAACCAGGGTTAAATGGTTCCTGGCAGAGTTTCTCCCAGGAGACTTTTCTCATGGTTTAAGTCCTCCTGAGGTCCAGGAGGAGTGGAATGAGGGGAAAGGCTCCTGTATCTTCCTAAGGCAAGGATCATCTGTTTGGAAAAGGTCAAGGGGCAGCTGCTCTTGCCCATCCTGTAGACCGGGAAGGAAGGAGCATCTCCCTGCCTGCTTCTCACACCAGTGTGAGAAGTGGGCAGGGCCTTTGTTGCACTGATCCCTCTGCTCGGCTCCTGAGCGCAAGCAGCTAAGTGTCCAGCAGTGGCACTGAACCCTGCCTGCTTCCCTGGCCTCTCCCTACTTCATCCCCCCCCCCCACTGCTTAGCAGCTGGGAGAGGGAGGGCAAGGGGAAGCCAGGGTCAAGGAAGCTATCTCTGGCATAATGGGACAAAGACCCTCACCTGCTCCTCACATTGGAGTCCCAAGTGGTATGGAGCATGTGGGGACTTTGCCCCACTTCTGCATTTGCTCTCTTTATGTGTACTAAAAGCTGAGCAGAGGGAGCGCCATTATTATCCCCTGTCCGCTTCTCATGCTAGAGTTCCCAGTTTGAGAAGTGGACAAGGGGAATGCCTTGTCTGGGAATGGGAGGACATTCCAATTGTGGGAGGCCCACAATTTCCTCAGGCTTGGATCACCCTAGGCTGGGAAAGGCTAAAGGAACAGTGAGGGGGCCATTGCAGGCTGAATGTCTGTATTGCTCCCTCTTGCAGAAACATTGCTAGCAGTGGAAATTTTCTGCCACTAGAAATGAACATTTGTATAAATCCTTAGTTGCATTTACTAATTTTAAACTTGTTTTCTAGTATTTGTTACATACAAATATAAGAACTTATCCAAAGCAGGTTCTATTTTTAATAATTTAGCTGTTTAATTAGGGTTTAGGGAATATGCATAGTGACATTGGTTAAAAGTAGTAAAAAGCATCTTCTTTTGTTACCCAAAATGACAATACCCAATATAGATAAACTTGGATTAGCAAAGTTCTAATGTTTGGAGCTTGCAAATAATGTTGAGATGAGTTGTTATTCTCTATATGGTCACAATATTGATAGCCATAGAGAACTAAAGTAATCTTATGTAATGTATTTCATTACTGTGTTATGAAAACAGTGGATAAAAATAAACCACACATTCTTATGAATTGTATACTTTGCATCCAGTTTTTTATAAAGTGCAGAATTATTCATAATGTGTTACATTTTGTGCACTCTTCAAACCTATTACCTCACTGCTAAAGAATGCGTGAAACATGTAACATAAATAGCAACTTGTCTGTGTTATCCCGTTGCCTGCTGCTATTCTTTGTCTTTCAGTTTTGGCATCTTGTAGTTTGATTCAATTCCCAGTGTAATCTTGGGACAATACTGTGTCCTGTATTTTTTTTGCTTTGATCTCCCCATTCCCCCCATCCCTGTGCTTAGGGTGCCCTAATTTCTAGCTGCATTGCTTCAACTAATGAAAGATTCCCTGTACTGAAAAGCATTCCAGACCAGGGATGAATCAATTGGCTAAGGAAACAGAAGGAAAGCCTTTCTACATCTTTTCCCATCTTCTGTTAATTCCATACCTCCTCCCCATCTCTTTCTACTGCATCCAATCCAGCAAGTCCTCTTTCACTCCATTTCAAGGGCCCATTTTAACACTATCCAGTGTGTTGATATATTCCCACCAGTCAATCCATTCCCTGTCAGATTCTACTTACCTAGGATTGAGTAAAAATTAGAAATTCAGAGCCAGATTTTCTTGACACAGAGGTAATAGTCTGTGCACAGAAATACATGATCACTTTTGCACCTGTTTTTTCACAGAAAAAAATGCTTGTTCAGGTATGGGGCTTGACTGGAAACATCGACATACATCATTAGTTCAATATTTATTCAACTTAGATTTATGTTAATAAAATGAACCTCCTTGTGAGGAGATTACAGATGCATTTTCTCTCAGAGCTTTAAGAAGACAGATGCATTTTCTACTTAAGAGCATACCCATTCATAATTAATCAGTTATAATTAACTACATTAAATTTATTTATTGTATCAACTATACTATTATAAATTATAGTAAAATAAACTTATAACTATTATACTATTTATAAAATGTAGTATAGGTAGAAAATATAAAGAGTATATAGTATAGGTAGTAAATATAGTATATTTATAAAACTTTTATTAGTAATTAGCTCCTTGAGTTCCATTGCTCTTTTTGTGAGTTCCTTGCAAATACTTTGAGTAAAGACTATTTTGCATATGAAAAATTATGCAGTTATATGAAAAATTTAAATATTTGTCTTAAATTTTCCCAGTTCATTTTATATACAGGGTAACAATATTGCTGACCATTCCAAGTTTTGACAGTACTGTTTTGATATTTGTATAGCACATAAAGATTTTGAGGATGAAAAATGACTTTACAAGTTATCTGAATAATTTAAGATGAGACATAAATTGAGTATTGTTTTGCAGCTCTCAGAAACAGAGTTTAGCGCTAACCAGTGATCTAAGTGTTCTTGAAATGACTCGCAAAGAACTTGAAAATCAAATGGGAACTTTGAGGGAACAGCATCAACGGGATGCAGTGAGTCTAAAATCTCTACTCACTGAGGCTGAGAATCAAGCAAAGGATGTACAGAAAGAGGTATTTATTCCTGTTATGATTGGACTCTTTACCTAGCAGTTGTTTTATGCTATTTAGATGAAAATCAAAGAAAAAGAATAGGAAGCAGCTATAATATCAAAACTCCTCAATGTTCATACAAGTGGTTTTATGTTAGTTGTTCATGATTTACAAAGTGGGGATTTGCACGCCTAGAATGGAAAGTGTATCTTAAGTTGTGTCTGAAAATATTTTGCATATTTCCTCTTGTATGCTATTGAACTACATTAGTGATGCACTGTTTTAAGCTGTGCACTGACAGTCTTGATTTACACAACTATGATTTAAGTAGGAGGTGGTCCATAGTCTTCCTTGCCAAAATGTCTCAGATTCTCAGTAGACCTTACAAGTATGAATTAACTGCTCTTTTACAGTAGATTACACTCACTTTTTCTCAAAGTTAGGGATGTGCATCTTTTTCAAAGGTGAGGGCCCCTTATAGTTAAATAGGGTCTGTCTTGGATGCTTGGGCTTTGGCAGGCAGTTAGCAAGTGCATATGATAGAGCCAGAAATCATTCAAATGAGATTGTTTGAAGCCCAGGGTCTTAGGAACGTATCTAGATACACGTTATAACCTCCTATAGTTACTTGCCTTATTCTCACAACTGCTATTAATTTTTGTCCAATCACTGCTATTTTCCATATGCTTCTAGCAATCCCTTTCCTTGCTTTCTCATGAATTCACCACCATGATGTTTTATGCCATTTTCATGTTTCAGAAAAATAATGTAAGTTAATCTTGTTAACATGAAATGTTAAAACCAGTGGATATTGTGTGTTCATGAAGGAACTAATCTTTATAGCTCATGTAATAGGCCTGTGTCAATGGTCAAGGCTTCTCTCGTACCTAATGTCCTCTGGTAGGCATCACCAAAAAAACTGAACCTAAGTATATCTTAAATTGGGTAGGCAGCCCTCATCAAGGGTGCCAGAGCATGGCATGCAAAGGCATTTTGCTTGGCACGTGTGCCTCTGGACAGACGGTAGGGAAGGGGCTGGGACTGCTGTCATAACAAAGATCGGGCCCGTCATGGCTCCCATGCTCTGCTCCTGGCACACCAACATCTTACAAGTTGAGCTTGCAGGTGTTTTTGGCTTTCTGCCCAAAAACATTGCTTACCCCTGCCTTAAATGCTAAGGACAAGCTTCCCTTGATGCAGGAATGTAAAACATTGACTAAAACCTGTGCCCATATTTGGGCCACATGGAGGTTAACAGCCTGATGTTAACAGCGCACAATATTTGAAAATCTGCCAAGAACCCATGTTTATTTTTGTAACCTTTTTGATTTTAATCTCAAGCCCAGCTTTGTTGTGGGAGGATTTGATTGACCTTCTTACTTGACCTTCAGTTTGTTGCACCCATTTGACTGGTGCAGATACCTGCTTATTTTACAGATGTGAGAATTAACCAGAAATGAAGTAGGCTTCTCTCTCTCCAGTCCATGGCTGGCCTGTATGGCACTTTGTGGCTCAATGAGTACTTACTTGGTGGTGTTGTATTTACTAATACCAACGCATCAGCTATTCACAAAATTTCTCATAGATTTGGAGATTTTTGCCATTAAAGAGTTTTTCAAATGTAGAGTTCTGTGCATTGCCACAGAAGGGATACTTAATAGACTGTAACACTTCTGGGTTAATATCATTAATGCATTGTTGTCCTTCCCGATTATTGATGGACATGGTAATAATGCATTGTGCTTGGTACACTACATAAATTGAATACGTTTGGGTACTGTTATGATGTAGTTGGGAGTCAACATGCTGCACTGACTTTCACCATTCTTCTTGAAAAGGACATAACACCATTTATCCAAAGTATTATTTTAACTTCTTTGGTAAAAGAATCTACTAACCGTTTATCTCCAGAATACCCCGGGAAATTAAAAGTTGATGATGGACGTATTGCTTCTTACTGTTAAAACAAAGCAGGTCTGATTTGTTCAGTTCCAGGACAGGAAACTTACAAGGCAAAAACACCAGAGTCTTATACAAAGTGATTTTAAGACAAGGAGTAAAAAAATATTTCTTTTTGAGTGAGTTCTGAACTAATGCCCATCACATTCGTAGGGGCAGAGTATGGTTGGATATTACTGTCTTTTGAATGAGATTTAAGAGTTCTGAAGTTGTGGTCAGTGAAGGTTGTGTGCAATGGTATTTAGGGTAATTTAGCTTCTACTTCTTGACTGTGTGTAATTGTACTCTACTCATTTCTCATGCAGTTTCCTTTGAAAAAATTTAATTTTTACTTACTTTTCTGATGTGTAGTGCAATGTGCTGCCCACTCTTAGCACCCTTTGATCTAAGAAAGAGGCTACATTCCAGGGATAGGTGAAATAATTTTTGCTTGAAGTACGTGTCATTCGTTAAAATCTTTGTCATCTTACAAGATAAAATATTATGTGAATGTAAGACTGCTTTTTTGTCTTACCTCCAGCAGGGTGTCAAAGTTCCCTTTATTATCAAAAGGAGGAAGCAAGCATACCGTTTCATCTTGTGGGGATGAAATCCAAGTTAAGAGCAGACTGTTCTAGTAAAAAAGAGAACAGAGTGCTTTGCTCTTGTTTCTCTTTGGGAAATAGTCTTAACTACTCTTAAACAGGCCTTTCGTCTGCTGTCTTTTTAAATACAAATATTAATTCAAGCCAAATTATTTTCAAATGTACTGCTGAAAACGAAAGTATTGCACCCAAAGTTGCTTTAACAGGGCTTATCTTCTCGCATCCAATTTAAAATGGGTCTGTAGATTGTTTTTTCTTTGCCTTTAGTATGAAAAGACACAGGCTGTACTCTCAGAGCTGAAGTTGAAGCTTGAGATGACTGAGCAGGAAAAGCAATCAATCACAGATGAGCTCAAACAGTGTAAAGAAAACCTGAAGCTGCTACAAGAAAAAAGAAACAATGTAAGTCTGTACAAACTGTGTATGGGCCTCTGGTCTTGGCACAGTGGTGGCAATTCACAGTTGAGTGAGAACATCTCTGTTTTATACAATAAAGGCTGAGTTTTCAAGAGTTGTACACAGAACTATAGGAGGAAATTGCATGCCTGATGTGGCAGTGCGGGTACTGTAAATGCAAATGATCATTTGTTTCTGAATTGGACATTTGCACGTACGAATGTGTAGATTTAGTATGCCATTCCAGTAAGTGTGCATACAGATGAAGTGTGTGGCATACAAAGGCTTATAATTGTCCTTTGACTGCTGCCTTTTTGGAAAAATCTGGCCTAATTACTAGTGATCCAGAAGCTGGAAAAACATTTCCCTTCATGAAATTATGCAGAAAAATTTTTATATGAAAGCCAAGAGATCTGGACCCAAAAACAACTTTCAAAAATAAAAGGAAGACCCAGCTTTCCCAAAGGTGTCCTATCTGGAAGGTGATTTTTCAAGCAGATTATGCTCCCTAACTCATGGTCATGCCTCTTAAGGGCACAGGTCCCTGGGGTGCTTGGCTTCTGTTACACATATTAAAGACCATAAAGTTGAAATGCACTACAGTTTCTACCTCACTATTTGGAATGGCCTCTTCTGGAGTAACTAATCTGAAAGACTGTCAGCAGGCTTAACCCAACAACCAGAGCTGTGATGGTGCTATGATGGCTGAAGTCCTCTATGTGCAACCAAGAGCGGCAGAGCGGCTTTAACTCCACTGTTCTAGGGTTTTTTAAGATATAGTTGACAAAGGAGGAAAGCGAATGGGAGGCCACATTTAATTTTCCTGCCAGAGGCATAACTGGGCACTTGGGTGTCCTGAGTGGCAGTGGCATGCAAGAAAGTATCAGGAGCTGTGCTGCTAGCACCAGTGGTTACATCAGGCCTGCAGCACTGCTGCTGCTAGTTTTGTGCCCACCCAAGGATCAGTGCCCCCACTTCATTATGCTGCTGCTTCCTGCTGTTGGAAGCGTGCCTGGTAATAGTCTTCTCTTACCTTCTGCTTCTTGCTTGGGACCCTTTGCTAAACTCCTGCTAGAGTGTGAACAAAAACAGAAAGAAACCGCCTGCTATTTCAGAATGTTTTGAGTGGATGGATTGTGAGTAGTAGGCTTCTTGCCTTTGCCTTGTTAGGAGCCTGGTCTTTCAAAGGCAAACTGAATAATTGAAAGGGGAACAATGGGGTTGAAGAGCTATGCAGGGAAAGAGGAAGATTTTCAAGGAGAGAAGGGGGTGTATTTATAGAAATAGGGGGATTCTTATGGGGGAAAAGAGGGACTGAAGTTATATACAACCAAGTAAGGAGCCATAACACTAGCTGAAAACCACTTTTAGGGAGGACTGGAGGAACTAGTTAGAGTACAAGCAGCACTACTGCGTGGGCTATGGCCTTACTGAAGAAACTTCTATTCGACACACTCACAAGGTGACTTTTTAAAAAAAAATCCTAAAATTTAGTTACACTTGTGGATTGTCAAGAAACATCTCACTTGGTACCTCATCCTTCTGCACCTGGCATCAGCCCCAGGGGCTGGAAGCTTTTTCAGGTGCTGGTGATCACTTGAGTCACTCTTTTCTACCTCACTTTTGAGGTATGAAGGCCAAGATATTCCAAAGGGAGGTTTGCAACTGTATAACTTACTCCCTTTTAGGCATGTCAACACCTGAGTTTATGGGCATATTTTTAGTCAAGTATTTGCCTGTTTATCAAAAGAAAGGAGACTTTCATCATATGATGATGCTTGATAAGGGAGTATAATTTATCATCTTTTTGGGCAATTGCATTAAATATGGTATTTGGTTATAAAT
This sequence comes from Gavialis gangeticus, assembly GCF_001723915.1. Lineage (NCBI taxonomy): Eukaryota > Metazoa > Chordata > Crocodylia > Gavialidae > Gavialis > Gavialis gangeticus. Next base: position 25,572,950 of record NW_017728997.1, on the reverse strand, counting down.
TGTCATGCACCTAGATGCCACAGGCATATATACATACATATAATGAATAAAATAAATGCCATAAAACCTTCTGTGTACTATAAATGCTAGAGCAGAGAAAATTTTTTTTACTCCAGTTGAAATAATTTTAGATGCCCACAAGTTCCTTTGTGTTTGGTGTTTTATAATTACGCATCACCTTTTTCCTCCTGGATAGGTGAAGCATGAATGTAAAAAAGTTACGTCATGTTCTGAAAGCACAGCACTATGGTGTGCTACATGTGTTTGCATGTTTGTAGTTACTGATTAGATTTGACTGGATGGATTTGTTTGTGAATGGTTTTAGAACATTTAGCTGCTTTTGATTCACTTAATATCAACTTTTTTGGATACTGCATTGATTATTTCTAACAACACGCTTCTTTGATTTGTGACAGCAACTGCAAGACAATGATGCTGCATGAACATGAATTTATGATAGTTTCATATAATTAGAATAAAGGATATTTGCCTTGGTTAAAACAAATGTCAGCTAACATGAGATCAACGCTTGTATTGTCCAGGATAGAACACCTACATTTTATGTCTATTGGGCCAAATTTGGTGTTTTACTATGAAATGACTGTTGATTTTTCAAAAAATTTCCCATAAAATTTATTCCAGAAAATCCTCAAACATGAGTTAAATATAAATTCATGTTTAGCTCTATGAAAAATCAAATTGGCTTCAGCCCCAAAAACAAAAAATAAAACAACCAAAATCCTCCAAAAAAAGACATCTATCATGATCCGAAAGGGGCAGGGGGGAGGTGGAGGGGGGGATGTTGGTGTGTGTTTGTGTGTAGCAGAGACACGGAGAAAACGGGTGTCTTTCAAGGCTAGTTTAAGGGAAAAAAATCACTATACAATTATCATGACTTTGACAGTCATCTCTTTTAAACAGTTATTCAATTTATAATGCTATGGATAATTTTTATCCAGTACAAGCCTGAAGCGTTGCAGTCTTGAAACTAAGGGTGTTTTTACATATGCTCCAGGGATGGGGGTGGGGGGTGCTTTAATTAGAGCAGCTCCGAGATGCTCTAATTAAAGTGCCCACAGTGTCAAATGAGCTTTAATTAAAGTGCCCCGCCACCATTTTGAGGCATGGGGACGCTGATGCATGAGATGTGGAAGCTGCTGTAGTGCACTAATTAGCACACTCCAGCAGACTTGATTAGTGGAGTAATTATAATTACAGTACATCGGAGCAGCCTCCCCACATGTCTACAAGCTCCCTAACTGAACAAGTTTGTGCAGTGGAAACAAGGTGACAAAGTAAATGAATTATGGTATCTTGATGGCCTGAAATCTGGAGGTTAAAAAGCATTGCTGTAGCTCAGGAGAACATGATTTAAATCCAGCTTGGGGTTCTCACAGGTAGGCATATTCACATTTCAGGATTTCCAGCTGGCCTGTGCTCCATCACTTGAAGGACCTCATTGCTAATGTTGAGCAATATTGCAATGTCATGTCTTGACTACATGGCTTGCTGGGGTGATTCATAACTGATTCACTGGAGAAGGAAAAGTAATTATGGCTCTTGAAATTGTAAGGAAAAGAAGAAAAGGTGAAAAACCTGTTATGCTGCTTGGACCTTCCAAATATGCTGATTCCGGTGTGTAGGGATGCCTGGATGAGGTGACGCAATATAAAGGAAAACTCATGCTGCATCTTGCACCATTGAAATAAGGGGGAAAACCCCCCAAAACACTAATGTGATGAAGACCTGCAATCAGTATAAATATAAGCCTCAATTTTGACCTGAAATTCTAAATTCCAAGTGGCAACAAAGGCTTCTTTAGAACATTTTTCTGCTTACTTCACTGTATTTTTAAATATCCATGTTCGTTTGAGTAGAGTGGTGTACTAACTTTGTATACCAAATTAGATCATGCTGTATCGTGGTAGATGTCTTTAATTCATTTCAATTAAAAAAAAATCTCACTCTGTGACTTATTGCCCCCTATCTAAATCATCTTTACCTGATTGATTTTATAGCACAAAATGATTTTTAATATCCCTTCCCTTCTTTAGCCTTCCATATTACAACCCGTCCCAGCCGTATTCATCGGCCTAATCCTGGCTTTCCTGTATTGGTGTTACGGCCCATTGTGGTAGAGAAAGGTACAAGCACTACTGTTCAGTTAATGTATGTTTGTCCCTCTCACCTGTTTGTGCCATTTCTGTAAAATATGCATGGTGAAGTGCTCACAGGATTTACCTGAAGCAAACCCTTCATTTACTGTACCATACTTACGGTACTGACAAGCTGAGCAGCTACTAATCATTTAATGTTTGTATGGTTTCTTGGTGATAATTCTAACAATGAATTAATTTCAACCCTAACCAGTTTTGAATGTACCTCTTTTCACTTGGTCTTGTTTGTCTTTAGCAAAATGGGGTAAATTCTTATAAAATGTTGCAATGTCAGGACCTGGAAAAAAAAAAAAAAAACTGATTGCTGAATCGCATGTGAAAAATGAAGAGTTTGCCTCTTTAAATAGAAATTTGGTCCCTTTTTTCTTACTTCTTGGATTTAGAAATTCTTTTCCGACTTTAAACACTTCTTCACTTTCTCACTATTGCTGTGAAGAAGATGGAAAAAGGACAAGATGGGAATGACAAATAGGTGGTGGGTTTGTATTCTTAATTCTCACCTTGCACTACATCCCCAGTGTCTCTTAGTGTCTTCTGTAAAATATTGTCCTCAACCTAAGATATCCTTCAAACCCATTGAAAATTATCTTGATAGGTTCCACTAAGAACTTATGTCACAGATCCGGCTTAAAAACGCAAAAACAAAGAAGTTTAAAATGTTGTCATTTTGTCTAGCAGTTCTTTGGCACAAGCTATATTGTGAGCATCTTCAGCCCTCCATTGTTTAAGAGGAGATGTTCTCTTCGGGGTGTGTTGTAATGCACTTGGAAATACAGCACTAACAAAGAATCTCCGGCTGATGTGCCATCATGAAGACTTGTCTATTGGAATACCTTGTGCTAGAAAACAGAGTTAACCCCTTGGTGCCAAGAGTCAAGATTTCCCAGCAGTTAAGGGCTCATGGGAAGTATATTAGTGATACTTACCAACAGGTGCTCAGGACTTAAGGAACCAAGGGGTTAACTGACTAGTGTGAACTAGAACAAATATGACATTGATTTTTTCTTTCTCTCCACACAGAGACAGTGGCCTTGGATGCCTGTGATGGCAGCTTTGGTTGCTGTAACAGCCGTGGTGCTGTACCCAGGCCTAACCAGAGCTTCTCCATGAGAACTGTTGTTGAATCCATACACCGTCCTCCCTTTTAGAAGCTGGCATCACTCTCATACTGGGGGAAAACAGATTAATTCTCTTCCTTTTTACCTCTTAATACAATGCAGCTCTGCGTGAGAACAGCAGTAGAGTCATTTGCTTTAAACTGTATAAAATGTATCTGTCTCTAAAGAGGGAATAAAATTGTGACTTCATTCTACTGTGAGCAATACTTTTGCTTACAATTTCATGTAATTTTTAAATTGGTATGTTGGGATTCTGAATACTATAATGGTGGCCTAAAATAGGCTTCTTGGTACCAAATTATTTATAATGGTTAGGTTTGTGGATATTTTGCTTTAGAATCTGATTGCCAGGTTTAAAGGATAAACATGCTTTTCTGATTTGGATACCCATGCCAAATAACCGTGTAGCTACTTGGAACACATGTGGTGTGCTCAGTGCCTTTCAGTTTGGGGTTTTTTTCACATTAATATATACCATTTGACTTGCTGTCAGTCACTGAGCTATTGGGAACAAGATAATGTCTCTTTCCAGGCCTTTTGAAGGAAGCAAATAGTTTTCTTTGGTGAGGATTTTGGTTTATTAATGATTTTGGGGAATAAATACAGTTCATGTCCAGCCTTAAAGAGATAAGATAGAGAAGACATTGATGGCAAACACCAGCCTAGAATATTTTGTGTGTGCGTGAGTGCAAGCATGTGTGTGTTCTTGAGTGAACTAAAAGGTATTTCTGGGAGCAAATACTTGGTCATTTGATGGACATAGTGCAGTGATTCAACTTATGTTAACTTTAGTTTGAATGTAATTTATTAAATTTCATATATTTAAAGAGACAGTCTTTAAAAGTATGAATACTTTCTCACATATCACATTTTATCCATTTATTTTTTTCAATCATTTAATACTTTCAAAATTGAGCTGGAGAAGTAATATTTGTCTCTTCAGATAAGCTTTTATTGACATAACTTCATTAAGAAAACTGCAAGAGTGCATATATGATTAACTGAGAAAAAAGATTCCATGGTGGACAAAGTAATTGCAAAGCTGGGATCAGTTAACTGATCAAGTGTGCATCAGTTGATGAGATGGTTTAATTTTGGTAATTAGAAGCTTTGCATCAACATGGCGTTAAAATACAGTACAGTGGTCCCCATTAAAAAGTGTATTTTCCTAGTCTAAGAGCGTTAACTGTTGTTAATTATTGACTTTTAATGAGAACCACTGTAACTGAGCATTGAATTTAAATGTTGGCTACAAGTTGTCTTGCGCAACTCAACAGTTCTAACAAAAATGTTTATTAAGGACTTGTACAGTATGCTAAAATGGATTGCAAAGGAAAATGGTTTGGTTAAGGGAAACTTCAAAATAGGAAGATTATCTCAAAGATTTATTTGGCTTTAAAATATTAATGGCAATCAACAGATCTAGTTAAATATTTAAATAGAAATTTAGTATATAATTTGCCTTGTGAGGTTTTGAGGGTCATTGTCTGTCCTTTTAATTAAAGGTTCTATCTTAAGCTACTTGGGATTTGCTAACAGGAGGATCATTAGATTTTTGGAAAAAATAGTCCACAAGTGACTCTTAGAAAGTGTTATTATCATCTAGTTTGTTTCTTTTATCATTTTCAGTTGCAGGAAGCCACCCAACCACAAAACACTTGTTTGCCAGTGGTACTCAGTACCTCTTGTATATAGGTTATTGCAAATATTGTTCTGAAATGCTTAACTTCAGAATTACATTTTTTAAAGTAAATAATTGTTTTAAATCTATTTTGTAAAGATATAAAAAGTACATTAGAATTTCTGGAGTACAGATTAAACTATTTGCACTAACACATGTGATGTGCATGATTTAATAAAATAACTTTACTCTCCCTGTGCATGTTTGAGTTGAATCTCATTTGAAAACTATATATTTGTGTTAAGTTCATTTCATTTTAGGCATTGCTACAATTATGGGGCACAACATACACAGCATGTTTGGTAGGACTGAGAATCAAAAGATTTCACCTTGCATCTCACATATGCATTGTTTAGATCTGAATGTCTTGTACACCACACTCATGTCTAGTTTTAAGGGAAAAAGAAAGGTGTGACAGAGGTCTTGGTGGGGGTTACTGCCATAGAAAAATCAGGGGGAGGGATTTTTTGGAAGGTGGAAATTAGTGAGAGCCTGTGGTAAGGATGGGAAGCCAGGGTAGGGTGGTTAGGGAAAATCTGAGATAGCTGGGGAGGGAGTTATTGAAGGCATGAGGAGCTTAAAGTAGTCTCTGTACTTTGCCTCCTCTCTTCCTTAGGCTTTTTCATTTCTACCTCTTTCTGACTTCAGCCCTTCTTTCTTTGCCCCCAGCCTTCATTCACTTGCATCTCTCCCATCACCCATCCTTAATGCTTCTCCATGCAACTCTCATGTCAGTAGGGGGAGCAGAAGGGAGGTGTATCATAATGGGACTGGATATCTGAAACACCAGTAGCTCCTAGTGGCTAGAAAGAACTGTAGTCAATCCCTTTCACAATCTCTTGCAATTCAGCTGTAGGTCTTGCATGACAGGGCTACCAAATATGTCACAAGAGCTGCCTGACACTTGGCAACTTAATTTTACTGTGCCATAGATCTTATTTATAACAATGACCTTTTGACGTAGTTTTCAAGTCCTCATAATACCAAACAGCTAAAATAAATCCAGTATGTCTGTATTCAAGGAAGAAAACAGGTTCTCAGTTTGTTGGAACTCCATGCATGTGTGCATATTTGTATTCATATCATGAACACAGGCTTAAATAAGTAATCCACTTTTGCATGAATTTGTGCATTTGCATCTGCTGTATTTCCTTAGCACAGTGGTGTTGCTGGGATCTACTGGGTTTTGCATGTTTAAAAGTTGGTCAGGGATGAGTTAATATGTGACGTGCACTCACTTTCTTAGGGTGATCCCTGAGAGACCATTGAGTACTGTTGGGAAGTTTCCAGTCACAAGCACTTTTACATTGAAGGGAACACGATTAAAAAAGCTTCCCAACATAAAACACCCTCCACCCGGAAACCTGTTTTACAACTGAATGTCATTACTTACGCTTGTGCTATATATCTTTGCTCACTTACATGCACACTTATCCTTTTGGAGTTGCAGGGTTTAATAATAGCCAACTAATTAGCTTGGACGAAGGGGTTATGACAGCCCCAAAGGAGAGCTTTTCACAATACTCCATGAGTCTGGATTCTTGCTGCAAAATGATGAGTTCCCTCAACTTGCATTGAAGTTGATGAGGTTAGAAAGGCCCTCAACAGCTTCCAGGATGGATTCCAGCAACCTTTTTCATCAGTGACATAGGGCTGCTAGGAAGAGTTACACAAATAAAACATTTCCTGTCTGAATAAATTAGAACTGCTCTATGTTCTAACACAGGGGCGGGCAATTATTTTGGACAGAGGGCCGCTTACTGAGTTTTGGCAAGCCATCGAGGGCCACGTGACAGGCAGCCCAGGGCAGATTAATATTTTCTAAATTTTTTAGGGACCCTGTGGGCCAGATAGAATGGCCTGGTGGACTGCATCCGGCCCCCAGGCCGCATTTTGCCCACCCCTTTTCTAACACTTAACTTTGTCCTTCAGTCCCTACTGATGAAAAGTGTTTGTTTCAGGGGGAGTTCTACCAGCATGAGAATGATACTGTCAGGCCTCTTACTCCTTTGAGTTATGAATAGAATAAATTAAAAGAAAAATGGTGGACTTTTCACATGTTCCATCTGTTTGAATTATATTAAATATAACCTCTTTTCTGTAGCATGGTTGAAATTCTTTTTGCTATCAAATCAATGACCTGAGCCATCTGTTCTTGGGGTTTCTTTTGTTTTTGTTAAATGAGCACAGAGTTATGAACATGCAGAGTATATTTTGCACAGAATTATTTCAGAAGAAAACCAGCAGTCTCTCAAGAATGATTCAGTATCAGATAAAGTGCTATATGATGGCTGGAGTAAATGTAACTAGCCCTCTGAGAGTGAATTCTTGAGCCCTAAATTTATTTTCTCACCTTTAACCAAATCCTGTAGAAATGTCTGTCACAGTTTTAACTGATTTGTTACTGACCATCTGTCCTGCTGGCCTCCCTCTATAGAACTGTATTGCTTAAGATAGTAGCTTCTTTAGTTTGGGACTCTCCCCCTGCCAAGCCATCAGACCGTGCTGAAACACCAGGTTGCCAGAGTCATTGCTGACAAGTTTCAAAGGTTAGAGTCTCTAAGAGTGGGTGTGTTACCTTCTGTTTCCTATGACGTTATCCATTTTTCTAGTTTCCTCCTCCTCTTAGTCAGCATGGCGTAGCTTCTGCTACTACAAGTGCTCTATCTTAGATCTGATCCCAAGCTATGGTGGAATCTAATTTATTGTCAGTGATGCCACTTACCTAAATAAGTATTGCCCTGATCCCAAAAGGATTTAGAGCCTTCTATAAGAGATACCTGGCAGTAATACAGTGCTGTCTTCAATTCCTTCATTAGCATTTCGTTAACAGGATGGCCACTGATGCTTGCTTAGAACCCTGCAGGCCATCCTGCCTGTTCAGTGTATGTAGGGGAGAAAATGAAATATATTGGCTAATCAAACAATCAAACAACTGAACGTTGTTTTGATTTCCACCCCACCTTGATCAGTTCCCCCCCTTATTGTTCTGTTTAACTTTTCAACAATTCCTCCAGATTGGTGGAGTACAGGTCAGTGTTGCCTTGACTTCTAACTGGTTTTCTAACAGAGTGCATCATATTTAAATGAGAAGGGAGCGTTGTTGGCTTTAGTTGGCTAACATAAGGTGGAATCCTAGTGAAGACAATGAAACTTGTAGTTTTTCACAAACTAGTGAGGAGGTAGAGTTAAGGATGTAGTAATTTCGGGTTTACCTTGACCTTGCTAATGTGTGGGGGAAACTACAATTTGTCTAGTCTTCCCTGGGATTTTACCCTGTGTTATTTCAGTCAGATTAGTTAATGACAATTAACTTGTTAAAACTCAGAGACCGCTACCTGGAGAGAGAGTTGCAGGTTGTTTTAGAAACAGTGGGTACTACCCACTCATTATCTCAGGATTGGGGGAGAGAATAGAAATTAACAAGCAAAGTAAAACTGGACCAACCTGGGGTAGGCAACCTTTCCTAGCTGCACATCAGAATGACCCACCCCAAGTTAGAGGTGAGTGGATGGGTGTTAGGACCCGGCGCTTGTTCCCGCAGCAACACAGGGAGAACATCTGCAGCTGAAACCCCCTGCTGCTGAATGCTGCCAAGCCCCTACATCCATGGGCCTGATCTAATGGTTGGATCTGGCCTGTAGGCCAGAGGTTGCTGACCCTGGTCTCAGCTGAAATTAGTTCATGGATTATTGTAGAGCCTCTTGTATAACAGAGACCATAATGCATTACAAACTAATTTCTACATTGAGCCTGTGATCTCCAGATGAATTGCAACATTATTTTAGGAAGAGATCTAGTCTTGATTTAAAGATTTAAAGTGAAGGGAAATCCATCACGCTTCTGGAAAAATTGCTGCAACAAGTCTTTAACTTTGATATTAAAAATTGAGCCTGTTTCTAATTTGAATTTGTCAAGCTTTCATTTCCCATCAGTCTTACTACACCTTTTTCCCTAGATTCAAGTTGTTTACTAATGCAAATGTATTCCCTATTCACATATGTTTAAACCATGATTGAGTCACCTTTTAACTTTCTTTTAGACAAGCTAAATAACCAAAGCAGGGTTTCCATACCTCTAATCGTTCTTGTCTTTTTAAAAACTTTTTCCAATTTTTCACTATCCCTTTTGAAGTGTGAATGCCAGAACTGGATCTGCTGTTCCACAGTGATTTCACTAATACTATATACAGGGATAGTGACATTTTTGTACTCATACTTGATATTTATCTGCGTTCTTGTCCAAGGATCATGTTAGCTTTCTTAGCTACTATATCACACTGAGAGTTTTGGTTATTTACCATAGCCCCTAAGTTACTTAGAAGAGCGCCACTGCATTTCGGGATACTATCTCTAGTCCTGCAAACGAGACCTATATTCTCCACTCCTGGATATATAATCTTGCATTTGATAGTATTGTTGCTCAAATGAGCCTGACCCATCAAGTGACCAAGGTCAGCCTGAGCAATTGACTTGCCCTGTCATTTGTCTGACCACAAATTCTTGTTTCACTTGCAAATGTTACCAGTAATACATATATCATTTCCTCAGTGTCACTAACAAAAATGTTGCAGAGCACTGGGTCAAGAACAGATCCCCACAGGACCCTACTGGTAACACCTGTATCACAGTTACAGTTTGGAAACTGACACTTGACCAGTTCTTACCAATTTCATGTCAGCTTTAATTGACTCTCCGCCCCCCAGTATGGGTACAGCGTTTGTGTTTTTTCCCTGTCTTGTGGACTTTCCCTAGTGTTCCAAGATCTGTTTTAAAAAATCATCTTGAATAGTTCCGAGTTCCTTTGCCAATCCTTTTAATAGTATTATATGGAAGTTTTCTGGTCCCGCATATTTAAAATGTTTACATTTTAATAGTTGCTAATGCAATAGCTCCCAAGTTACTAATGGAATAGAAAGTATTTCCTCATCACTTAAGGATATGAATGCAGCATCCTGCTTCTTGCCAAATAGAGACCAGGAAGTTATTGAACATTTTTGCCTTTTTTGCAGCATGATTAACATTTTTTTCTACTTTTATGTATAATTGGACTCTTGTATTACTAGTTTTTCATTTTGTCCCTCATGCATTTAAAGCAGAGCTGTCCAACTTCTGAGTGGCTGTGGGGGGCAGGCCTCCTGGCCCCACACACCTTCTATATTGCATGCTAGGCCACATTGTGCATGCCCACCTCCCACACTGTGGGCACCCCCTGTGGCCCCATACATGCCATGCCATGTCACATGGGTCCCTGTGTCACACTGCCTCACAGGCGCTCCAGTGTACCACGCTGCCACCCTGTGCAGCCCCACATGGGCTCTCTGGGTCCCCCCAAGCCACCCAGCCACAGGTCCTCTGGGGGTGGGATCAGGCAGCAGAAGCTGGAGAATGGAGGGGAGCCTGGAGAGTCCGGCAGAAGCAGTTGCTGGAGCAGTGGAGAGAGCAACTCTTGGATCAGGAGCTGAGGGCTGCAAGTTATCCCTTTGGGGGTGCCTGTGGGCTGCTAGTTAGACAGGCCTGTTTGAAAGCATTTAAAGAATTCCATTTTTATTATTCTTATCTCTTTGCCATAGATTTTTTCATGACTCCCATTTATTTAAATTTGTTATGTGTTCTTAATTGCTACTTTCACGTCTCGTCTTGACCAGGAGTATTGATAACCAAAGACACTGCCTGATGTGATTGCACAATTATGTGGGGTTGGTATCTAATAAAGCATTCTTAAACAGTTCCCATCCACTGCTCGCATTGTTATGCTAAAGCACTTCACACTTGATTTGGTCCTGGGTTACTTTCAACTTGGTGTGTGTAAGAGAGAGAGAGATGCATAAAAATAACTGATTGGAACTGTTGTGTTTGTGTAAAACAAATGTATAGTCATGATCACTTGCACTTAGGCAACCATCAGTTTTTAGTTCAGTAATCAGTTCATCCTTTTTTGTCAGAATGAGATCCAACATAGTATTACTCTGTATTGGCTACAGTACCTACATGTTGTTTTTCAGCAGTTTCACACATTTTACTCAGGACATTGCTACTCCTGCATGGAACAATTCCAATTGGAACGTTTATTTGTAACATTTGTCAATAGATTAAATTGCACTAACATTTGTTAGTAGCTATTTGGAGCCTCTGAATAACATGCAAGAACTTTGATCACTAATTAGTAGTAGGAGATAATTTGGCAGTTATAAAAACCAATTAAAGTGTACTCTTTTTAGATTTTATTTTATTATTACTATGCTTTATATCATGACCTGAGATTTGTACAATTAAAGGCCCATTAACCTGACTTCCTACTTGTATGATGACCCTCTCTCCAGCATTAGAACAGTACTTCATATGTTGGGTGAAAGGCCTTATCCAGCTGGGATGTAAGTACTTAGTACAATGGTGTTAGCATGGCCTGCCCTTGAGCAGAATGCCACAAGGCATTTATAGATCATGTGTGCCTGCAATCTTTCATAGCTTATCTAAAAAGTTAGCGCGCTAACCAGTCCTGTGCCATTTTGGAGCATTGATTCATAGATTGTAAGAGACTGGAAGGGACTTTGCAAGATCATGGGGCCCAGCTCCCTACACCAGGCAGGAAAGATGACTGGGTTCAGGTGCCCCCAGCAAGGTGACCGTCCAGTCTCCTCTTGAAGAATACCAGCGTAGGCCATTTGCACCACCTCTGGAGGAAGTTTATTCCACAGTCTGGACACCCTGACTGTGAAGAAGTTTTTCCTAGTGTTAAGCTTGAAATGGTCTTCCAGGGGTTTGTGGCCATTACTCCTCGTTTTCCCCATGGGTGCCCTGGTGAACAGTTGTTCACTGAGCCCTTTATGTACTCCCCTGATATATCAGTAAGCTGCTACCAAGTCCCCTCTCAGCCGTCTCTTTTTTAGGCTGAAGAGACCCAGGTCCCTCAGCCTCTCCTCTTATGGCTTGACTTACAAGTCTCTCATCATACAGGTGACTCTTTTCTGGACTCTCTCAAGCTTTTCCAGGTCCTTGTTGAAGTGCAGCGTCCAGAACTGGACACAGTACTCCAGCTGCGGTCTCACCAGTGCTGAGTAAAGTGGAAGAATCACTTCCCTGGTTTTGCTTGAGATGCATCAGTTGATGCATGCCAAAGTATTGTTTGCCTTTCTGGCTACAGCATCGCACTGACAGCTAATGTTCATACTATGGTTTTTTATTACCCCTAGGTCCACTTCGGTAGTGCTGGTCAGTTTGGCGCCACCAAGCCTGTAAGTATGTTGGGGATTGTTCATCCCCAGATGGAGCACTTTACACTTCTCAGTGTTGAACTTCATCTGGGTTCAGTACTGACTCAGAAGAGTTGACATCTACTAACTTGCCAACATCACTTTCTGCTCTGTCAAGGTTATTTGTGGATGTCCTTTTACATAATATAACTGGTTCTTATGCTTTTGTGATCCTTTTAGGGGCATAGTCTGAGAGAGCATGATTTGTTTCTGCCCTGTGGCAAGGCTGGCTATATGAATATGCCAGTGGAGCCTCAGCTGCCTGGTCTCATTTCTTTTTTGCCATTAAAAAGGAAAAGGTTCAGTATCATGAACCATGTTAAAATGCTTCTGTGAACTCATGGTTTTGACAGGTCTATTTACTTTAAATTGTATGCGTATAGTTTGCTGCTGGTAACATGTCTAATATCCTTCCCTCCCTTCCTTTCCCCTTTCATATCCCCTTCTGCCAAGCCCTGGTGCAAAAAAATATCTTTTATGGCATGGAAGCAAAAAATCAATCAAGTAATTGCAGGGCTGATTCTCTGTAACATTAGGTAATGCAATGGGGTGGAAGTGTCGTGCAGCTAGCGAGTCGGTAATGATTCTGCATCAACTGGTATTATTGCCAAGTTAGTTGTGCAGTTTACTGGCTGATGATTGTTTCCTCAGCCTGTATGTAGCCATTTTAGTTGACTGGCATTATTTCTCAGGTAGAGTACTTGTAGACCTGTCATCTAAGCATAACTGGGGACTGACCTAGGGATTTTTCCATTAAAATTCTTTTCATACATGTGGGAATTGCAAATGGCACCTAAAAGGGAAGCAGACCCGTGGCAGTTTCCAGATTATTCCTTTGGGCATTGTAGATTTGCCTGAGTGGGATATTTAGTTTGTGAGGTTTTAGTGCTTTTAAGTCAGACTTTGTAACAAAGATCTGTCTTTCCTCTGCAGGTTTCCTTTCCTTACCATTTAACTCTGGCCTCCGAACCTCATGGTTATATCTGATTCTTACAAATCTGTTTACAAATTTGGAAACCTTGTCCCCTGTTCCTACCCCTTTGCTTCACTGGCACGATTTATAAATGCCCTTTCATCAGATCTATTCAGCTTTAAGCAAGTCATTATTAATAATCTCCCTAATTAGTATCTTATGGAAAAATTATTTCTCATAATACACAATGGAAGTTTTTTGATCACATCCTTACTATTTTACTAAGAGAGTTTTAGAAGATACTAGTGAGGAGATGCTGACTTAAATACAGCTGCTTATTTCAAACCTACAGAACGGTGATAATACATAAGGGTTGTTACCATTTGATGGGTTATTATGAAATAAAATGGTCTTATTTGGATCACAGTTGCCACACGTCCTTACTAACAGCATTGACAAAAAACTAGTAATTGGGAAAGGTGGTCTGGTAGGGAATGCAATTGAGATTTGTTCTGGTTCATTGATTCACTTCTAACAAATGTATGGAGTCTTGCATCTCCTAGGAATATATGTTTTTATCCTTATTACCACTCTTAACAAAGGGAATCTGGCAGATCTTTGTTTACAATTTGCATCAGGACACGAGATGGGACTACAGTGCTGAAGATACATCTGGTCACCTATACACAAACAGACCAATAGTGTATGGTTAACTTGGTTTCTTTAAAGTCAGCTGTTTCAGTTCCCCAGAAATAAACTTTACTAGGTGAAGATTATGTATCATGGTGAGTTTTGTTGTTTGTTTTTTTTTAATTTAGACAGATGATATATTAGAAAGATGCTGCCCCTCTGTGTGTTTGAACAAATTCCCATCCTGTAAATATGAGTAGATCATTCTGGGTTGGTGACCTGCTCCTCTCCTTCAGTGCAGCAGTTCTTTCATTCTGCCAAGTGCAGGCTCTCCTTGAAGTAAGGGTAGTCCTTTTTGTTTAGTATTGTTAAGGTTTTCTTCACAAAAAAAACAGATGTGGGGATCCCTTCTTCCATGTGCTGAACCTGAAACCGGAGCTTGTCAAAGCAGTTGCCCCCATACTCTCAGTGAGTGACAATGTAGGTGCCCAGTGGTAGTTTACGTATTTTGCCAGCAGTGCAGTCATTTAGGACAGGATCTTAATAAAGCTATTGCAAGTGGCATCTAATGTTGGTGTCTTGAGCATGGATGATGTTTGAGAAGGATCCCCACCTATCCACTGCCAACGGAGCCAAAAACACAGAGGAAAGAGCCCTACTAAGGGGCTGCCAATCCCCTCACCACTGGCCGCTTTAATACTGAAACCAGCCAGTCCCGGTCCTGGGAGAGCAGCATGGGATAAGGTCTGCTCCGCAGGGTGTGGGACCAGGCAGCCCACGTGGTCATAGGTTCTGGAGGCTTCCCACAGCCTGAGGCAGATACAGTGGCATTAATTAAAATCTGTTCTCATTTTCAGGGTTTTCTTTGCGATCAGTGGGGCTAGAATTTGTAAAAATGCAAATCCCAAGTTTCTGCTGCTCTCAGAAAGCTGCTCAAGGGCTTTTTAGATGTTTTCCTGAAGTGTGGGGAGGGCCTGTACCTAGTCTGCCCCATCATGTGGCTCTGAACTCTGCTGAGGGGGAGCCTAGGCTGAGGACCTGAGCGATCAAATACTGAACACCTGCATGTTCTGGAGAGTGTCTCATTTTGGTATCTCAGGTGCTGGACTTTGACTTGTGGGTAGAGCAAAGGAAAGTAACAGCTCTTCTTTCCACTTGAGTCCTGGCTCTAAGTGTATTAAATAGCAATGTGATTTACCAATCCATTTGTACTCAAAGGATGTGTGTTCAGTTACCCACATTAAAAAAAGATGTGCATTTTCCTGACTGTTTTTTATTCAAATCCGTTCTATGGCACTAACAGCCTGGTGCCGGTGCCCTTCATACAAATGAATTTATAGGGAAACTAATTATATAATATCCCACAGTGGCAGAATGAAATTGTGCTTAGAAACAAATTATCATTTGAATTTTTCAAGTAACAATTGAAGCTAGTCATGTTCTTAAAATTCAGGATGTCAGAAGCACGTGGGAAGTAGCTGGCACCTAGTGTTTAATGTGCTGGGGCCTCTGCTGAAGCTGTGGGCTGTGAGTGCGAAAAGGGAACTGATCTCACCACTGCATTTCGGATAGTTAGAGGCCTTCTGGGTACACAAATGCTAGTCCAACTGGAAGAGACGGTTTTTGCAGTTTTACAGACTGGCTGCCTTGTGACTCTTACAGTTGTTCAAAATGGGGAAGGTTATTTATTCTCCCTTCCTTCCCTCCCTCCTGTCCTAAGTATTGCATGAAGGCTGGGACTTTTTTAAAAGTACAGAGCCTTTGACAACCTAAAAAGCCCCAAACTTAATTTTCCAAGCAGGTTGACAGCACATCTTTTTTGGTGAAAAATGCTGCATGTTCAGCTTTTTTGAAGGAGCCAAATGTGCTTGAGTTTTCTTCTCCTCTTTTGCTGAAGGAGACTGTGCATCTTGGGGATTTATATGGCTTATTGCCATCATACCTGAGCACCTCACAGTCTTATACTTGCCTTATTTTATGGATGGGCAATGGAGCACAGAGAACTGGTTTTCTCCAGCATCACACAGGAAATTGGTGGTGGACCTAGGATATGAATCAAGTTCTAGACTTATTGCTTAATTGTTGGACCATCCTTCCATTCTAGATACTAGTAAGTGTCATTAAGTGACATTTACCTGATTCACTGAACAGCATCTCAAGCCTTTTCTGTGTGGGGTTAACCTAGGCCCAATAACAGGTTGACTAAATGGGATGCGTTTAGAAAGGGACTCAGCAGAAAATATTAACATAAAGGTAAGTGGTGATTGGAGAACTGACAGACATTGCTTATAGCCATACTGGGGAGGAGTGCATATGGCTGCATGCTACTCCTTTTGCCAGTATAAGTGAAAAGACCCATAATTATCAAGGTTGATTACAATATATATTACAAGGTAGTAATGCTAATTGTACCTACTAGAGTTCTCTTCCTCCTGGGATGCTGGATGTGTTGCCTAGAGCAGTGGTTCTCAGCCTCTTTTTGGGACCAGGACCACCTATATGTAAACACTGAAGGCCAGTCCCAACCCACTAAATAGAAAACAGCCCCCTGACCCTTCTGGTGCTCCTCACTCCCAACCCACAGTTCCTCTTGCAACTTGCTGCTCCCAGCCCCCGCAGTGTGTGGGAGGCAAATGCCCCCCCAGGTTTGCGTACCCACAGCAGGCACAGGGCTGCAGCCTGGCTGGACTGGCATGGGCAGAAGCCACCTCAGCAGCCCGGTAAGTGGCACAGCACCGGACAGCAGAGCGGAGCAGTGAGACTCATTGCTGCCACTGTCACCAGAACCCTCGCACCAGCCACTGTCAGTAGCATGAGGAGTAACAGATGGAGGGGTTTCTGGTGGGAACATGCTGCTCTCATCTTTTCCTACCACCAGCTGCTTATGCACTGGGCTGTGGCTCTACCCCACCACCATGGCCTGGCTGCTGCCACCAGCGCTCCCGTCTGGCCATGGCTCTACCCCAGAGAGGAGGTGGGATGGCAAGCAGTGTCATCTGTGCCCCCCACCCCCCTCTGCTCCATAGACTTACCTGCAAGAGCTGCTCTCCACACTGCCTGGCTGCTATGTGCATGCACATGGCACCCCCTACCTGACCACCCTCCTCCCTCTCCTGCCAGCCCCAAATAGCCCTTTGCAGCCTAGAGCCCTGTCAGCCTGCAAGGGGAAACCTATGGTTTCCCACATTTTTCTCCTTTAAAGAAGAATCCATTTTTAAAGTTTGTTTGTGAGCTTTTCATATATTCTTGCAACCCACTTTTGGGCCACAACCCATGGGTTGAGAAACATTGACCTAGAGGCAGTTGGCTCACTCTTATCTGCCTTGTCTCCCCTTCCTGGCCAGTGGTGAACACATCTTTATCTACTGGGGCCAGGGGTGTAAGGTGTCTCTGCTCATTTGTAATACAGCATGAAGCTCTGCATAAAAGGGGCGGGGTTCAAGAGAAACATCAGACTTCCTGCTGTGCTCCTTAGCCTCCTGGGATGCCCTTGTCCCAGGTTCTCAGTCCTGAGGCAGTGCCATAGCTAGCTGTGCACAACCCTCTCCCTGCAGCATCAGAAACATCAAGATCTCCTCTTGGTCCTGTGCAGCAGCATGAAGACTACCTGAAGCTGTGCTTGCACCACTTAGTGAGTAACAAGAACAGAAGCACAGGGCATTTTAAATGGGAGGTGTGCTTCTGGTCACCAGAAAAAGTAATTGGTAAAGGGAATGCTGCATTGTGGAATTGCTGCTAGGGGTGTGCTTATATCAGCCTACAGTTGTGTTTGTATGTGTGTACGTATGTACTATGCTGGCATTGCCAGGAGAACTACAGTGAACTCAGTGTGGCTGAGGGAAGATTTGTGACTTTCTCAGCAAAAATGGAGGGGTTCTATCTGGGAGACTCATTTAAACATAAGTTTGTGTCTGGCTGTGCCTTTTGAGTTTTCCTGGTAAAAAATGTCTTATGTAAGCAAAAATGGAGCTGATGTAGGACATCTCCTCTAAGTTGTCTTCATGCAAGATTGCACTGCCTAGGCCAAATCATTGCATGTTATGGCTGGAATACTTCTAACCATCATGTTTACCTCATTGTTCATTATCCCATCCATGGAACCTCGCTAAACCTTCCCTCTTATTACAAAGATAGACAAGGATTCCTGTGAGCCTACACGGGATCTTTGCTGTTGGTCACTTTTTGTTCTCATCCCTTTTACTCCCTCATATATTATAATATATTAAGATATAAAAGTTATAATATATGGGGAAAAAATACCTACAGTGAGTTGAGTAGAGCAGAGCACTTTCCTTAAACACAAGTGGAAAAAGTTTTGCTGAACATCCCTTAGGATCCCACAGATTCAGACAGCATAACAGATGTAGTACTCTTTAATTTTTAACAACAGTAAAATGCAAGTAGATGAGACAGCCTCTTGCATTATAAAGAGCAAGACAGGTTAAGTACACTAGTCTCATAAAACTCCAGACAGCCTATGTGTGGTCTAAATACAACAGTCAATTCAATGATGTGGCCTTAGGATTGAACCTTTGTTTCCTTCATGGTAACAGCCACAAAGGTTGTGACCGGTGTCCAGAGGGAACCAATTCCACATTTCAGTGTGTTGTGCTTAATATAAATTTTGATTCTTACTGTTGTCATACATGGGTGGGAGATGAGAATGAGGTCATGCCTTGGGAGACTAAATTATAAGGTAAAAGTAATCCCTTTCTATTCTCTCCTCAATAGAATTGCTCCTGCAAAGCAGAAATAAACACTAGTAGTTGCTCCTTAACAGAACACCTGCAAACATGACAGACAAGACCTGCTACTGGATCACCACCATTGAGCAACAGTGACAGACAAATTCATGCCTAATTATTTAAGTGCCATTTGCGTGCTCAGTGCTGTGCAATACATAGAAGATGACAGTATCCCTGCTTCAAGGAGTTTCCTATCTAATCATCCTGAAGGAGATTGTCCACAATTCTCATATAAAAATGAAAGATGGGAGGGAGGGAGGGAGGGGGGTTGACCACCTGCATGCTTGATGTTACAGTCAAACTTGTTTGTGATTAATACAATGGCAATATTTTTTGGTGATAGCTCTCTTGTAAAAATCTAAGCTCACTTGATGCCACGGATGGAGGAGAGCACCATGAAAATGAAATCACTTTTAACTCAAACAGCCAATATCCTAAGAATGAGGAACAAGGAAGGGAATGCATTAAGCATGCATTTTGGGGGGAGTCGGTTTCATGCCTTTTTCTGCTTCTATTTATGTCCTGGCCAGCTTGCTTTCTCCTACTGGTAAGCAAGTTAAAGATCTTCACTGAAGCTTGCAAGGGAGAAAACCAGCTTCATTGACTTGAAATAAGCTGCTTAGCACCAATTTTATTAATAAATAAAATATTATCTTCTCTCTGATTATTTAATTGCAGAATGGCCCCATCTGCTTGGCATCCCTGGCTCAGGATGGCAGAGCTCACTTCCCAGCTCTCTCTTCTCTCCCCTGATCTCTGAACAGCTCTCAGACTTTTCCTGCTTCTTAGGAGGTAGGAGGTTGTTGCTCAACCTCTTGAGGGTTTGCTTCCTTTTGGGGATTCACACTTTTGAGAAGGATTGGGAGGAAGGCACCAGGATACCATCTTCCTCTGCAGGCTGAGGCTTAACTCAGGCTAAGGCCTCAGGTTTCAGGAATCCCATATTTAAAGCAGTTTTGTCCTCCTGGTGCAATGCTTCTGGGAAATGGGAACTCTGGTAGAGCTGGGTTTGTCAGGCTTCATACTAGACCCTGGCAATACTCTGATGTTGTCTGTCATTCTCCCGTTGTCTGCCTGTGATGCAGAAGTGCCCAAAGAACTTCTCTAAACACAGGTGGGCCAACAGCAGTGAGGCTGACCCTCTTGCTGTGGGAAGGCTGCTGCATTTCATAGCTTCTAGGGTCAGAAGGGACCTGAGCAGATCATCTAGTCCACCCCCCTGCCATGGCAGGAAAGAGTACTGGGGTCAAACAACCCCAGTAAGGTGGTCATCCAAACCTCCTCTTAAAAACCCCCAGGGTGGGAGCCTGCACCACCTCACTTGGAAGCTGGTTCCAGACCCTAGCCGCCCTGACCGTGAAGTAGCACCTCCTGATGTCCAACTTAAACCTTCCCTCCACCAGCTTGTGACCGTTGTTCCTGGTCACTCCTTGCGG
>NW_017728997.1:25543912-25552468 GCF_001723915.1 Gavialis gangeticus | reverse complement strand
GCAGTTCTGGTCCTTACTGAGGAAGACAGAGGCAAAGAAGTTATTAAATATGTTTGCTTTGTCGTCTGGCGTGACAACCAGATTCCCCATCTTGTCCTGCAAGGGCCCCACATTTCCTAGGGCCTTCTTTCTACTCCCTATGTATTTAAAAAAGGACTTCTTGTTGTCCTTAATCTGGGAAGCCAGCCCCTGTTCCATCTCTGCCTTGGCCTTCCTAGCCATCCCCCTACATCCCCGAGCAACTGCAGAATAGTCCCCCTTAGTTATACTTTAAGGGGGTTTGTCTTTTTTTCCATTCAAATCCTGAGGCTCCCTTTGCACTTTTTGGATATACAGTGCTATAATGAGTAACTCTCAGATTCACCCTGATAGTCACTATTGTCTCAAATTATCATTTTGAAGGGCTGAACTACTTTCAGGAAAGGTGTTATAGTCTAGGTGCAAAGAAAACAATCAAGTGTATTTGGACACAGTGCTAGATCCTGGTAAAAGAGGTAGGTGCCTGTAAGTTAAGTGCTGCAACACTAAGCTCTAAGGAGCTTAGCCTCCAGAGTGGAATCCAAAACCCAGAATTAGGCACTTCGGCTTTGTGCACAGTGCATGGGAGGAATGAGGTGCATCAGAAGGATAATCCAGAAGACCCACATGCTATGCTAAGTGGGGTAATGCCTACTTGGGACACAGGAGTCCTACTCCTGGAACTCTCTCTAGTTTTTAGAGAATGTCTAATTTGAAATACTGGAACACAGTGTTGGAACCAGACAAGGACCCAGGACACTCTTCCTCGGCAAATACCTTAACTGCTAAGTAAGAGTCATGCTCTTTGCTAACTCTTTTCTGGCTCCAAGAATCTTGCCCTTCTTTCTGCACTGTGGTGCAGCTTCAAGAGAAGGGGTGCAGGGTGCCTTCACTTAGCCTTGGCCATAATCCTGCTGGCTAAGGCACTTTTGGGAGGTGGCATCTGGGCACCTCAAGTGTCCACCTAAGACTTGTTTTAGATGTCTTAATCCTTTCTTGAATGTGGCTCTGTGTCTTTCAGAAAATATTGAGAAACTTAGTTATTTCCTTGAACCATGAAAACAATCAGCCTATTTTAGCAGTTGGCTGAAAGCTGGTATAGAAAGCTGGCTTAGCAGGCAGGAAACAGCCCTGGAACTTACTGCAAAATGATACCCCAAAAGGGGGTTTCTCCACTCGTTGGCAGGGACTTGACTTTGCGCCTTCACTAACCAATAGAAGATACAACTCGACTCCTTTGCAGAGACAAGAATTGGGGCATAAAAATATTTGGAGCTGCATCTCGAACGAGCCTGCCCCCACACTGTGGATAACACGTGTGCTGGCCATCATCTGCTCTGTACATCTGCAGAAAGGGAAAAAGGAGGCGCCTATACAGTCTCCATTACCGGTGAGTAACTTTCCCTTAAGAAAAGATTCAGAACTCCTTGTGTTATAACTTGCTCACTCCCTTTCCTTCCTCGCTGTACCTGCCTAGATTCTTAGCTGAGTGGGGTTCTCTTTGCATGCATCAGGAAACTGAAGCACAGCAACCAACTTTGAATTCTGTTCAAGATACTCCTTACTCATGCAATGTTCTTCTCAAACCAACTTATTAAGCTACTACCCTCTCTTCTCTCAGACACCTTTGTAAGAGTCACTTCTGCCAAAACATCTAGAGGAAACCAACCAACCTGTGGTGATCACACTGAACTGTTAAAGGAAAATGGACTAGGTTCTAACTGCTTTTAAGCTGACTGATTCTCCATTGTAAAAATGTCCTATGCCATTACTTCTCAGGTCTCCAGGGGAGAGTTTTGAAAGCCTCCAAAGGGCTTTAGAAGTACAAGTCCCATGAAAATTTACTGGGATTCTTGCTGCTAAAACCTGTATGTGGTTTGGGAAATCTCCAGGGTTTGCAGCAGGATTTTATTTTCTTGCCACGTTTCACTCTTGGTGTCCACTTCATGCCTTTTGCTAATCATAAAATCCATTAGTTTAGGCCAAGTTATAAACAACTGGAAACTGCCATTTCCTGGCCATGTTTTTTCCCCCTACAGCTGGTTCCTAGTTTGCTACCAAAAATCCCTCAGCATTTCCCCAGGGTTGTGCATACCCCTCGCTGTTGCAGGAGCACTAACAGTAATAGCACAAGACCCAAGTACTCTTTTTGGTATAGGGGAAAGTACACAAGACCAGGTCTTCTGGACCTGGCATTTCTACTGGCTGGTGTTCATAAAGCTGCACCTTTTCAAACCCCTTATCACTGAAAGCATCTCAGATCTCCTTCAGCTATTTTATAAACTGGGACTAGAACCCAGATCTCATCCACTTATTCCTCCTGCCTCCAAGCAAATCACCAAGTTATCAGCACTGCTCAGTACTGGCCGAAATATGGTACTCCTGCATGCATGCCCTTTTATTGCAGTGTTTTCTACCTCTGGACTTGTAGCACAGAGGATAATAGACCTTTACAGCTTCCAGTTAAAGGGATATGTCCTTTAGCTTGAGCACTAGATTTCTACTCTATGCAACTTCCCTCCCTATCAATGGAGCAGGGGCTTTACTCAGTGGAAAGGGCACAGAATTAATGACAGCATTTGAAGAAGTAAATCTAGCATTCACCGTTTTCTGGTTCCCAGATCCCTTCCCCATATGCGCCTCAGTCAAGCCTCTGCAGAAGAATCTCATTTTTAGAGCCCAAAGTCTAGCAGTTGCAAGAGAGTAAGATTTAAACTTCTCCCTTTCTTGCCTTAAAGAGCTCATAATTTAGACTAACAAATGTCTGGGCTGGGGAGCTATAGGATGCCTCCTAACAAGCTTTAAAATGTGTCTATTTTATTCTCTCAGTCTCCCTCCTCCAAAGAAGTCAGAGTAAGGGAATAGGGCCTTATGGGTGGGTGAAGACAGTGTAGATGAAGGAGTGGCATTCAGAGTCAGGAACCACAGTACAGAATGAAACTAGGGAAGAGACAAAGGAGGTCTGGATCAGAATTTATATACCAAGGAGCTTATTCCCTTTGTAATGTGAAGATGTTTCAGTCCATGATTTAGTTAATGGCTTTCTGATACCTCTGGGTAAAATTTTAATAACTTCACTCTCCTCCCCCTCATTCCCTATGCTTACTTAAAGAACTAATTTGCCAAATCTGTCATTGTGTCAGTGAGCTAAAGTTTATGTCTGTGCACTATTTCTAATGCCCTCTAGCAACTAGATATCCCCAGTCATGAAAGACAAGTCCTGAGAACACCACACTGATTCCATACCTCAGCATTCAGTGATTAAAAAGGAGCTCTCCTGAGACTGATTTAACCTACTTACAATCCTCACAGCGAATAAAGTCTGCCATAATTATCCTGGTGGTCCTGGAGAAGGCACCAGTCTTTTTCTCCTCTTGCTGTACATCTGTGGTCTTTCAAAACAAAAAGCTGGTGGACCCTAATTTATATATATTTTCCTACATACCCTGTATAAAGTGATTCCCTTTCCTTCTCCCACCCTATCTACAGAAGAGGCTCAAAGTCCCCTCATTTTGTCTCCAGTTCCTGTAGTTAAGAGAAGTTCTCTAGTTAGAGAGAAAGCAAAGATGTCTGAAGTTCTTGCTCTCAGTTGTGCAACTTTGGTCTATTTATCAGTAATAAGTTAGAAAGGAAATGAAAATGAATTTCCAAGCTCATGTAACTACTGCTTCTAGCTGCAAAAATAATCTTAGCCTTTGAAAAATATAATTCCTAAAGTGTGATACATTTATACTTCCTCACAAAATACCTCACATCCTTTGCAGGTGGGTCAGTGATTATTTAATCAAATCCACAAAGAAATGGACCAAGGAATAATAAAAGCAGCAAGGAGCAAAAAAATGCTTGGCAAGTGAAGTCTAGTCAAGCTCAAGGGGAGAAGGAGGGAGTAGTGGAAAGACATTCATTTTAGACTTCGGTAAATAGTGTTTCTTGTTGGCACCAAGAGAGAGAAGCAAAGTCAATTGTTCATAAGTTCTTCCAATTCAGAACCACTCCCAGAGGTTTCCTTTTCTGTTGATTCAAAGATATTCTAGAAGCATGAGCTCTTCTCAGTTAAACCAGCTTTGGATTTATGTTTGTGACTGTGAACGAGTACCCTCATCCCTCTGCTCTTGTCCAGTTGGAGGAGTCTCCCGGCGAGACCAAAAGTTCACTTTACGGGTTACACACACCGAACTCACCTGCCACATCTTTGATGATTCTCTGGTTCAGTTGGACCATCTGGCACGTGCACGTCCAAAAGTGACACCGTGTCTGCCGGACCTGGAGTTGCTGAGGGCTCCTCCACCCCTACACCCTCGCCTGTGCTTTGGACCCTCACTTGACACAAACTCGCCTCCTAGTCCAATCTTCCAGCATCAGTTCAAGACTCAACAAAATAGTGAAGAAAATGCAAACACAGCTCCTGTCTGGAGTGGCCGCTTCTGGTCCCTTCTGCCCTTGTCTAGAGTGGGATGCCACACTTCCCTCTGGGGAATTCCTTACCCTAGTAGGGCATTTTCAGCTCTCCCTCGGGGATGCCCGATCCCTCCTCACTACGGCCGCACTGCCCGCCGTCCGTCTGCCCTTTATCCGGAGGGCTTCCTCGGACTGGGTCTGCCAGAGCCAGACGCTCCTGGCCGGCCCGCTCTGTCCCTCCTTGCTCGGGGTCACCACCCCTGAGTCCCGTTTCCCGCTGGGGCCTTACCCGCGCCCCAGAACATGCGGGTACGACGTTGAGCGGTACGCATCTGCCTCGCTGTGCTTTCGCCAATGTCCACCCTTTGGACTGCTACTTCCGGTTCCGCCGGGCTGTTTCCGCCTCCCGACGACACCTTTAAACTGGCCCCTCTCTCCGCACACCTGAAACAGGTAAGTGATTGCCCCGTCTTCAGGGGCGGGTCTGTGTCCGTGTCCGTTCCTGCGGGCGGCCTGACCCGACGATTCCCGGCGCCTCCTGGTTCATTCGCGCCTGCACAGTGACATCATCTTGTAGCTCTTTGGATGAATGAATGGCTGTCACTACTTCCAATCACCTCTGACTTTCATTTTCTGGAAAGTGGTGCTGTCACCCAGCCCTGAGGACATTTTCCCAGCTAGACATTCACCAGGCTGTTTTGTAGCTGGAGCCAAACACAAGTGCCTTCATGCTCTGAAGCAGCCTTTGCTTTGATAAGGCTGCAGTACTGCCTCTTTCCTTGGCCTCTCTGCCATGTTACATGGGCGTAGGCTACCTTTTTGTTAATCCTTCACAGCAGGGATCTCACAGCTCATTTGCCTTTGGCTCCCAGGACCAGTGCTGATGCTTCACATTCCCTAGCTGCTTAAACACACCCTTTCTTAGAGTTCCAGTGTTGCGGGACACAATTTATGTTTTTGCGGGCACAGAACAGCTGGTGCAATTAGACGCACAGATTTTTGGAAGGGTTCCAAAAAAGCACCTGTTGTCTTCTCTGAAGAGACATCAAGATGTAGTCGAGAAATAAATGCCTAGGCAGATTTTCCTGTCTCATTTCCCTTTCCATAGTTGATTGGTCTTTGGGAATGGGTGACAGTCTAGTAAGGAGTCCTGTCAGTCTTGCATTTGATCTCTTCTCTGGAGCATGAGTGTTTCTTTTTCACAGATCTCTGCAGTTATGCTCTCCCTCTGTCTTGTCTGTGAACTCTCTATTAAGTTCATTTTGATATTTCCTCAACAATCAAAGGGCTTCCAAAGTCCTAAATTAGAGATGTCACCCCCAGAATCTCTGCCCTGTTGTTCCTGGCCTCAGTGACAACATGTAATGAGCCATGACCTCACAGTGTCTCCTTGCATGTTTATGATATAATGGGAACACACAAAAAAGCTGCAAATAAAACCTAAATAAATAAAGAATGAAAGGAAACGAGGGAAGTGCATACACAAATATAGTTTTCTTTCTCATTTCAGCCTTTTCAAGGAATGCTGTTTTACAAGATGGCACTGGTTAAAGACCCTATACCTATGCCATAAATCTTTCACCAGAAATGAAAGGAGGGCCAGCTTGAAACTCAAAACCCTCTTTCCAAGAACAGCTGTTGGAGGCTTGGGCAGCTGCCCTTAATTGTCAGCTCAGCCTGAAGTAATGCTTATGCTATGGGGGTGGGGAAAACCCTCTTCACACCTCTGTATGAATGCCTTGGTCTTTTTCTGACAAGATTGATTAGAAATTCTGAATTATTTTGTAATAGACACATACTTTTGCTTTAGAAACATGGTAAGACATCCTTGTCTACAGTGCTGGAATAAATGTACAGAAAATAAGGACAGAATAGATGTTCTCAAGAGGAAAAACATGAGTTTTGCAATGCGTGTGATAGATACTTTGTCCACTAGTATGCACAGGAAGCATATACTGAATTTCAAGCATATTATTAGGGCTAACTAAAAGGCTCCTATATTTTTCTGTTAATAAAACAAACATAAGGGGATTGGACTAGATGAGCTCCTGAGGTCCCTTCTGACCCTAACTTTCTATGATTCTATAAGCAAGATTTGCCTAGCAATCTGCTTGCACTGGGGATCTCTCCAATCTTTCCAGATGTGTTGAGACCTGTTTTGCTACCTCTTAGTTAAAGGCCAGTCCTGTTGCACAGTCCATTTGAAATACCAGGAAATGACACTGCAGGCTTAAGAATGTCCTGCTTCAGCAGAACTACCTACTGTTTCCACTGCAGACAGCATACATCTCATGCTTGACAATTACACATTGAAAAAAATGTAGGCATGTACTTGAAACTGATTAAAAAAAAAAAGACAGAGAGATTATTTTCTAGTGGAAGAAATGCCCTACTAGAGATTTTAGAATTACTGCTTTTTCAGGCATCTTACCCATGAGATTTTGTACAAACCAAAATATTTTATAGCTGTAAATTAGCTAGTTGGCTTCTGTTGTTCCATGCCAGAAGCAATAGATAGACAAGGAGTGGGCCTGTTGTTGGAGAGCACTTTGCCTCCTTTACCATGTCTCATCAGGGTGAATGGGATGCTGTGTAAGCCTCACTGTCTGGCCTCACTCATGAAGCTATAATATAAACTTATAAGGATTCAGAGAAGATTCTGCTGGGTTTGATGTTGGTTGAACACATCCATGCATGAAAGGTCTGTATCAAGTCTTAGACAGGTTTTCAGTCTGTGACACAGAAGACAAGAGACATCTCTGCAGACCTGCTTACTATAGTGATGGTTTCACTTACAGCCAATAAGGATCCATAAGGGAACAAAGGCCTGATTGCATGCATCTCTTTGCAGGACTGGACCTTTAGATAGCCAGTTCTTTGGGCAAGTGAATGTTTCTACAGATAGTATAACCTTGATGTACCTCCAAAAAGCTTATAGAGTGTTGTAGATGGGCCTGTTTTCTCTTGTCTTTTGTTAGGGTTAAATTAAAGAAAACATATTCACAACCTAAGAAATTCTCCTTAAGAGGCAAAAGCAGTTGCAGTGAAATTGCCTTTCTGCCCAGTGAGATATGAAAACCCCAGTGTCTGTCTAACTTCTGCCAAGGTTGCAGAGCTTTTCCTGAGGCTCTCCAGAAAACACTCACAGTATTACCTTGATATTCCATTTGTGATGTGAATATATAAACCTCAATGACATTTTCCACAGGCAGAGCCTCACACATTAGTACAGTAGCCATCAACTTGATCATATTGAAATTAATAATCTCTCTGCTATGGTCCAAGAAATGGTCCCATCTAAACAACTGGTTCCAAGAACTTCCTTAGCCTTGATTTTAAAATAGCCACCAAATCTGCTGCTGATATATTAAGAAAAGGGAGATTATAAAAATTCTCCACAAATTCCATTCCTGTTAGGGGTCTTCTTAAATCACACCAAAGAAAAAACAAATATTGTACCTGGTTGTAACATCTGCTGGGTGGTAAAAGGTTTTTTGCCACCTACTCTGTACTTGGTGCAAGAAATTCTCTGCTATTTTAGTTGCTGAAAGCACAACTACTATGTGTTGAGGGAGCTAGCTGGGGTTATTGCAGGGCCCTTGGCAGGCTTTACGAGCACTCGTGGTGCTCGGGCCAGGTGCCAGATGATTGGAAGAAAGCTAACGTGATCCCCATCTTCAAAAAAGGGAAGAGAGAGGACCTGGGCAACTATAGGCCCATCAGTCTTACCTCAATCCTAGGGAAACTCTTTGAGAAGATCCTCAAGGAGCACATCTGTGATGGGCTGGCTTCAGGGATGATGCTCAAGGGCAACCAGCACGGTTTCATTAGGGGCAGGTCATATCAGACCAACCTGATTGCCTTTTATGATCAGGTCACAAAGGCAATGGATGCAGGTGTTGCCATGAACGTAGTCTTTCTAGACTTCAGCAAGGCCTTTGACACCGTCTCCCACCCCATCCTCATTAAAAAACTAGGCGACTGTGGCATTGATGCCTACACAGTCAGATGGATTGCAGATTGGCTGAGGGGTCGTACTCAGAGGGTGGTGGTGGACGGGTCATATTCAACCTGGGGGGAAGTGGGCAGCGTAGTCCCCCAGGGCTTGGTCCTTGGGCCCGCACTGCTCAATTTCTTTAT
>NW_017728997.1:25530492-25543684 GCF_001723915.1 Gavialis gangeticus | reverse complement strand
GCTAGGAGCTGGAACCAACTTCCAAGGGAAGTGGTGCTGGCTCCTACCCTGGGGGTCTTTAAGAAGAGGCTTGATGCCTACCTGGCTGGACTCATTTGAGTCCAGTTTTTCTCCCGCCCAGGTGGGGGGTCGGATTTGAAGATCTACAAGGTCCCTTCCAACCCTACTTCTATGATTCTATGATAAGTGTAAGTGCATCATGGCCAGAGATTTAGTCAAAGAAAATATCAGATCCTGTAAAAACTTAAAAGAGAATCCAGACAGTACATTTCCTACCCCCAGTATGTTTCAGGCATAGTCTGATCTTAATAGTGTCTACTCTAAACCCTAGTTCATTTAAGAAACAGCTAGAGTCCAAAGCCTGACAATAGTAACTGGGCCTGGGTTAAATTGCAATTTTTAATTTTTCATGAAAATCATGAAATTAAGTGATTTTCATGAAAAATGCAGTTTTCAGTGAAATACCACAATATGGCTGCTAGCTGGGGAGTTCCCCAGCAAGTGACCATATCATAGCATGTTGTTGCAACAAGATGGCTGCTGCAGGCTGGGGAAAGCAGCAAAAGCCTTGCAGCCCAGGGGAGCGGGGAAGGGGTTGCAAAAGGGACAGGGGGAGGAGAAAGCTTAGAGATGGGTAGGAGAGGGGCTGTTTGCTCCTTTGGGCAGGAAACCTGGGGCACGGGGGGCTGGGGGTGCCTGGGCAATGGACAGGGGAGGGGCTGTTTGCTCCTCCAGGCAGGAAAATTGGGGCGCCAGGGATTGGGGGACAGAACATACACATGGAGGAACAAACAGCCCCTCCCCTACCCAATGCCAGGGTCATCTGCCATGGCAGCACCCAGGCACCCCCAACCCCCCATGCCCCAGTTTTCCCATCCGGAGGAGCAAACAGCCCCTCCCCTACCTGTCCCCAAGCTCTTTCCTTCCTGTCCCTTTTGCAACCCCTCTAGTGAGGACAGGAGGAAGGGGGACTGTGGGTTTTTCAGCAATGATCAGACACCTTGGTAGCAAGGCCTCTGGCACTGCAATTAAACTTGGCCCTAAACCTGCCCCCTCAGACAATCAGAGGTTGTGGGGAGGGAGGTGTCACAATCTGGGCATGAAAATGGAAGCCTCCACCATGATCAGGCCATGATATTAGTGCAGGGGTGGGCAAAATACAGCCCACGAGCCACATGTAGCCCACTAGGCACTTTCATCTGGCCTGCAGGGCCCACCAATGAATTGTACCTGCCCAGCTCTTCCGACCAGAGGGTGGGAGTGAGGCACCTACACCTGCCCCCAGCGTACCCCTGTTATGCCTGCCTTCCACCTTTGTGGGCAGAAGGGCCTGGCCCCATCACCACCAGGCAGCGCTGCTGCTGCTGCAGGCTTCCTGCATCCTGCTCCCTCCCGGCAGCAGGTAGGGAAGCGGGGGTGGGAGTGGCTGCAGCTGGATGGGAGCACAGAGCATGGGGCTGGCGGCAGCATGGAGCTCAGCTGGGCAGCGCGTGGGTGTGAGGGAGGGTGTGGGGACCCCTCCACACTTCCCCCATGGTGTGCGGCCCTGGTAGGCAGTGGGGGCAGCAGCAGTGGTGGCAGACAGAGGTGCTTGTGCTCACCACTGGTGCCTGGATCTGGCCAGCACTGCACATACTAGTGAGGGATGCAGCTCCCACCAGGCTGTCTATCACCAGCACTCCCTGCACTCACATGGCACAGGAGAGAAGCCCCAGGTGCTGGAGCTGGCTGGGGTGGGGAAGGCAGCTGGCTCTAGTGCCAGGGAGCGCTGGCAATAGGGACCGTCTAGCAGGAGCTGCACTTCTCGCTGTCACATGCAGCGCTTTCCAGAGAAAGGCACCAGTGCCCCAAGTGCCCCCACCTGCTGCTGCACCATGGGCGAATGTGTGTGGGGGGGTCCTTGCACCACTTCCATCCTCTTTCATACCCCACAAATGCCATACACCCACACTGCAGTGTTACCTGTGTTGACTGTAGGATAGGGCAGTGTGTTCCAGAGTCACATCTCCACAACCACCACACAATTCCCCAACTTACCCTGTGCTTTCCCGCACCCCACCCTACACATGCACCCCACCCTACACACACACCGCAACCACACAATGTAAAAGACTAAGAATTTATTTCTGAGTTCTTATGCAATCACCTCTATATACAGTACACAAACCATGACAAAAATATTTTTTGTAATAAAATTAAGATATGTTATAGTAGGTGTTTGACTTTTGGTGTATGATTTGTTTTTTTCTGGTTCTAAGATGGTGACCCCAAAAGGGAGTATTTCTAGGGGGAGGGACTTCTGGTGGCAAAGGTTAGGGGTTAGAGCGGGATTTCAGATCCCAAGATGGTGACCAGGGAGTGGGGCAACTGTCAAGGGGTGGGGCTACCCATGCGGCCCTCGAAAGCTCACCAAACCTCAGTAAGCAGCCTTCCACCCGAAAGTATTGCCCACCCTTGTATTAGTGTAACCTTTCTGCTGGGTACCGGGTTCAAAATTTTGGGGTAGTAAATATATTTTGCCTTGGCTCGAGGCCCCACCCAGAAACCTAAATTAATTACTAGGGTGTCCTGCATAAACAAAAAAACCCTCCTTGCAAGCAGTGTAACCAAAACAATAAGTTTAATACAAAAATCAGAAGAAAACAACAAATTCAACATGAAATGCTAGTAACTACATGATGCCGTCTGTAGGTTGCAGTGCCCCAGGGGAAGCTGCTGGAGAGCACAGGTCCTTTGGCTGTGCAAGGGGCCCCTTGGTGCTCTCGGAGAGATAGTGGTGTGACAATCTTCGCTGCCACGGAGTGGCTGTATGTGTATAGGGGGAGTGACTGCAGCTCCAGACAGCATGGACGCACCCCACACTTCTGGGCTGGATTATACGGCCTGCTGAAATGAAAACTGCAGACAAACTCCAAAGGAAACAGGTTGATTAATGGCTACAGCTGGCCCACCCACACAGCTGACTAAAAAAATGACTATCAAAAGGAACAAGGGGAAGGACCAGGCCTACCCTCTAGGCCTGGGCTGCAGGTGATTTGGGTCTCAGCTCCACTGGGAGCAGAAAGTGGCAAGCCTCAGCCCTGGCCCTAAACTGGCAGGGTTAGAAACTCCCAACTTCCAGCCCTATTTAAGCTGCCAGGCCTAAATCCTGGCCAGCAAACCCAAGGAACCAATACTCTTTCTCCCAGTATTTATCCCTTAAAACTTCAAAAAAGAAACAGGGGAAGAAAAGGAGGAGACAAGAATTCCCTGACACTGAGACAATTTTCTCCCTCTCTCTGCTCCACCTGAGCTTCCCTATTTGCTATCTGCAACTCCTTTTCCCTTGGAGGAGACTTGACTCTTTAGCGGCCCCTGGCAGCTTCTCTCCCCCTAACCAGTCTAGCTCCCCTTATATCCCTTTGCATGACATCACCCTGGCCCTGTCCAGGCAGGGAGTACCTCACTCTGGTTCTTCTCCCAACCAATCAGCCTGAGGAATCCTCTGCTTCCCCTGGCCAATAAGGCCACAGGTTTTTACATATTTTACCCATATAGACTCCAGCTTGCTATGTGCTGAGCACATGGGCAAAACACAGGTCATCTTGCCTACAAAAAAAAAAAGCACACACAAAAAACACAATATATAACCCCTCTGTTACATTAGCAAGATTGACCCACAATTTAAACCAGGCCCTTGGAGCAAGGTATTCCGTATAACGTGTCTCATTGAATTCATAGGGGTTATCTGGTTCATATGCACTTGTCTACTGTTGCTCTGACACAGTATTTTAAGTTAATAGGCATGTTGTGATGCCATGGGTTGTACTGTTTCTTTTTCATAACAAATGCAATTATAATTAGGTGCATAGTTAGAGTCCAAGGCTTTGTCAGATGGAGACCACCAGACAACGAAATGCAGCTGATGTAGGTTGGCTTCCTGGGCCAGTAGAAATCCTGGTCCCTGGCCAGGGCGAATTCTTTGAATATTGAAGAACCACACTGGTAAGTAAGGAGTCCAATCCTACTTGAAGTGGTTTCAAGGACTGGAGGAGGTGCAGTGTAAATGGAGAGATCCTTTAAGCAGAGAATTCCTCTTGGTTGACAAAATATAGGGTTATGTTTAGGGAAAAAGCGGTCTGACAAAAACTTGATGCAGATTTGAAATTTTTCTAGATTGTGGGGGGATGAGATATAGAAGGGGAGAAAAGTCTATTTCATCTGCAACCCAAGAAACTGGAGTATCTAAATCTTTAACATAGCTGGAAACTGTTTAAAACAATCTATTTATTTTAGCAGGCATTTGCCTGGCTAAGTCTCCCATTCCAAGGTATGGGGTGTAGGTGTGCAACAGGTGTACGTTTAAAGTCATGGCTGTGATAGGTGTGTGAGCAAAGAAGGACAGAGGGGGTTAGCTAAATTCTGAGGCAAGAAAGAGTCTATCATGTCTTAGCCACCTCCCCCTTCTCTTTATATTTTAAACATTTCTGCAAGCCATTCCTATATTTATCTTATCAGTTATTTTTGCATTGCGTCCCTCATTGCTTAGCTAGATGATTGTCCCCAATTTTGCTTTGAATGTGTCTGACCACAAGTTCTTCATGGCAGGGAATGTGATCCTTCCATGTTTTTATACATGCTGAATACTTTTACATCATTTCCCAAATTCTTGATAGCCATATATGTATTTCATTAGGCCAGGGGTGACCAAGATATGACTTGTGGGGCTATGTTTTCCATCTTAGAGCCCCAGAAATTTGGAAGTGTGGCAAACTGTGGAAGTGTTAATTGTCATGCCTGCCAGAGCCCCATGGCCAGATCCAGAGCATGGAGCTGCATCACTTGGCCTGTGAGGCTCCTCCAAGGGCTGGAAATTTGGTGATGAGAGGAGCAGCAGCTGCTGCAGCCTAGGATTGACAGCAATTAATGCTGCTGCCATCAAATTCCAGCCCTGTGGGCCAGATAATGCAGCTTTACCCTCCAGATCCAAGGCTGCAGACTGGTTGTGTGCTCCAGATCCAGACTGTGGACCAGCCTGTGCCATTTATCTGGCCTGCGGAAACAGATGTGTTGGACACCACTGCACAAGGCTTGGATAGAAAGTGGGGGCTTATCACCCCACTGCACAATAAAAGTAATTCTAAAAGCAGTGCAGTATTCATGATGTGGCACTTGACAGCTTGCTGTGGCATTCTCTATAACTGACCAGTTTCTTCCTCTTGCTCCTAATTGCAGATATCATTTGCATGCTTGCATGCATTTCATTCAGGATCCATACAGAGATTCATTCTAGGATCCACTTGTAAATTTTCCTCCTTGTTCTTATGCTAACTGTGGCCTATTTAGCCAACACTGTCTCTTTCCAGCCCCACACTATCTAACACCAGTCTTCCTCTCTCTCATCCTGCAGGCTTTATTATTAATGTTGATAGGAGAGCCTGCTACTTCTGGAGCTCCTGCTACCATCTTCTGCTTCACTGGGGCCATTTCTTTGTTCAAATCCCAGAAAACGTTCCTTCTTCCCTTGTCAGTACTGTTGTTGTGAGTGCTTAAAGGGCTGGCAGTCATGATTTTTTCTAACCTTAATTCATGGTAACACAGCATTAGTGTAGTGGTTGAGGAGCATTGATAGATTGACTCTCTACACTGGGTGAAGAGAAGATGGGAACTGAGGCAGAAATAGCTCTATTCCAGCACAAAGGAGAGGGGAGAAAGCACTAGCTCCGGTTGGTGAGGGGCCAGGTTATTTTTCTGCACATGAGAAGGTTGCTGTTCACCCAGAGACAGGGAATGGGGACACAGCAGTCAATGAAATGGGAATTCCCCTGTAGATCAGGGAGTTTCCTTGTGGAGTAAGAGCAGGGTAGAGAGAACAATGTTACACAAGGAAAATTAGAGACTTGGCAAGTGTGTTGTGTGCTTGGTACTGGACAGGACCTCATCGCTTCTCCCTATTTTTATCATGTAATTGGTGCTTTGCTCTGTAAAGCATTCTGTGACATAGTGCTATATGTAATCTGTGTTATATATTAACTACTGTGACATAGTGCTATATGTAATCTGTGTTAACTACTATGCAAAATAAAGTTGCAATCTACTGCATTGGATAAATATGTAATAAACACACAAAAAGAATGGCTTTAAACTAGATGTCTAGTCATTGCACCTGAGGTACTAGCTTGCTCTGATAGTCCAACTGGCCGTTATTTCCTGCCTCTTTGGGAACTCTTGCGGGCAAAGAGTTTTCCTGCACAGTATCTCAGGCATTTGGGTTATCAGTAAGATCCTTCTGGGTGAGAGGAACAATGAAGACTATAACCATACATCTGTTATTGTTCAGAGACTGTCTCCCTTGCATCTCATCTCTCTTTGGTATAATAATAGTGATTTGCTTCTCTATAGCTCTTTTCAGCCGAGGGTGCCAAGTGAACAACATTTAAGCAAGCTTCATTTCTGAGCGGTTGGCAGAGTTTCTATTCCTATCACTCCACATGCAAGAGAAACATGGTCCCTTCTGGGAGGGACTGTGGCCATAGTGTAACAGCACACAGCTGCAATGCACAGCAGCCTAGGGGAGGAAAGGCAGAAGTAGCACATTGAGCTAAATTAGAGGTGGTCTCTGAGTAAGCCAATTACACATGCTGGAGCAAGTCCAGGATACTAAGGCAAGGTCTCCCGTGGTAGAGAGAGCCTCAGCAGCATGTGCCCCTTCCCAGCACAGCTCCACACTTTTCAGCACAGCACTGAAGGTGCAGCCCAGCTGAAGAATGGAGCCACCAATTGCTCTGGCATAAATCAGAGCAGCTCTGGGGCTTCTCTGACTTCAGGCAGCCTGTCCTAGACTGCTCCTTTTCAGCTCCAAGTTGCCAACATGCCAAGTGAATCTCCCCCGTTCTTCCCAGGAACCCCCTGATACTGGGAGCTGTGTGTCTCAGACCTGCTCTTCACCTCTCCTGTGGGAATCTCCCACTTCAGTGGCTCTTCTCCAGTTATACCATGAAGTTAGTATGATGGGGCTGTAGTGGGGGGGCATTCATTCATTAGACACAAAAATAGGAGTGTGCTCAGTGACTCACCAGCACCACTTCCTGCAGCACTTACGTGTTCCTTGGAGCTCTCCCAAGAAAGCCCAGCCCTGCTCCATTTGTGAGAACTAGCAGGATCGCAGCACCACACTGTATGGCTTCAGGCTGTTCCCATTATTATAAAATTCAACTGAATCTAGATTAAATCATATTGCACAAGTTATTAACCTGTAACCTTGCTGCTTTGC
The DNA here is from genome assembly GCF_001723915.1 of Gavialis gangeticus. Lineage (NCBI taxonomy): Eukaryota > Metazoa > Chordata > Crocodylia > Gavialidae > Gavialis > Gavialis gangeticus. Next base: position 25,536,432 of record NW_017728997.1, on the reverse strand, counting down.
CTTGTCCACTCCCAGCCCAACCTCCCGTCTCATCCTATTCCTCTCTAGGGGCTGCTTGGCTTCTCTTTCAAGCTTGTTTTTCTCCTTTTACCTCATGTAGATGGAAGAGACCTCACTGGCTGTCTTAGACCTTGCCACCACATGTCGGTGAGGAGGTGCGTGCACTTCCCCCGCAAATTTTTTTCTGAGGAGGTTGATCTTCAGCCTACATTGGAAAATAAAGTGTTGTTCAGCAGTTGAACTGTCAGTTGGCTTTGATCAGCCCTCTCTCAGCAGCCAGCAGCAATAGTGCTGGATGCCAAAACGATGCCGGTAGCAGGACTAACAACTGGAAGCGCTGCAAGAGCCTAGCTCTGGTAGTAATAGCTGTGGTGGAGAAAATGTGGTCAAAGCATAGGAGTTGCCTGATTGTCTGTAATCTTCTAACACTGCCTTATGCATGTTTTATACAAATAGATCAACATTTGAATTCCATCAATAGGAACACAATACAGCTTCCTGAAAGACAGGGTGCCGTATCAAACCTCCTCCAATAGGACTTCCCACACCTGTGCGAGAATCTCCGCTCTCGAGCAGGATCCACACCTGTCGCAATCGTCTGGAGCTGAGTCAGCCTTTCACTGCTCTACAATGAAGAACTGAAGGGTTTGTAGTCAGGGAGATTATTAGATGAAAACAGGAAAAATTACAGAATTGCTCAAACCGGATGTCCAGGCAGGCCTGAAGAATATTATTCTCCCAGCCCGATGCATGTAACACTGAAGTGAAGAATGGCCTGTGACATAATGAAGAGCAGCAAGGGAAAGGGAAATTGTCTACTAATTCTGCTCTTCTGGAAAAACCTGGCAGGCTTCTCAACCATGCAGCCTGCCAGGCCCCCAGCTGTGAACTTCCACCCTGAAAGGTGCTTGCACAGAGCCTGTGCTTAGAGCACAGTGTACTGTCCCAAGCTGATAGTGTGTACGTGTACTAGTGCCTTGTGTCAGACACTGAGTTATAGGACTCCCGTGGCTAACAGCAGCTCTCCAGTCACTGCTTTTGGAGTAGGACAGAGCTAATAATTACCTCCACTATTGTTGTGATGTGCCAAGTACCCACGGCATGCAGCATGGCAGTAACTCAAGTGCCAGGTTGTCCGCAAAGTTTTTACTAGTGACTGGGAATTTGAACTCCTAGAAAGAAATCCTTACCACTCCAAAGTGAACTTTGGCACCTGACATAGAAATGGGAACCAAAACGTTCTTTTCTCCACTGTATCTAGCTTTACTTCTAAATGTAATGAGGCCCCAATCTCTGGTAGATTTATGGCTAACATGGGCTATAGGAAATTAAATGGTGTCAGCTAAGTAGATAAGCATCTAGGATATGATCTAGTTCCCATTTGGAGCCAATGGCAATGTTCCCAATGACTTGAGTGGGAGGAACAGGCTCCTAATCTCCTGGGATGAACAAGAGCCAAAACTGGCTAGGTCTGGACAAAGTTGCACTTTTATTTTGTTTCTCTGCAAATTGTTCCAGGGAAGAACACATTTATAAAAGGTCTTTGTACCTTACAAAGGATTGTTCCACTTTAAACTAATGCCAATGAGATCAACAAGTGCCCTTGCACTGTCCCACAGTGCTATGAACAGAGTCTGGCAAGCTTCTCTGGAAAGAAAGGTGCTCTCTATTCAGATACAGCAGCAACATCAAGACGGCTGGCAACTGTTTTAAGCACTATTCATCAATATATTTTTCATAATGTTTTAAATTATTTTTCCTTTATGTTGTGTCTAAGAGGTGTTTTGAAATCTGAAGATCAGATGCGCATCTTTATTAATAGATGCCTGCCCCCTTCTGCCAGTATTTACACACTGGTTTGTTGTTGCAGGGACTACTCAGAAATATTGAACCTTAGGGGTTGATTTTCATTTTAAACAGATTTTTTACAATGATGTTTTCATTCTGAAATGAAGCCCAAGCTAACTTTGCAAACAGACATTATGGAAAGATACCAAATGGGTCAAGGCTTGGAACTACCTACTCCACCTTGTGAAAGTGCTTCTAGGAGAAGCAGTATTAAAAAAAAAGGAAAAAAAAGGCTTATTTTTAAAGGGACTGCTTTAGGGATACTAAGTCATAAAGCCATAACATCAAGACCACACATCCACAGTACTGCTGAAGTTATGTTGGGAACAGCTGTGTTTAAACCCAGTTGTTCTACCATGACATCCCTGAGCAGTCTAGAGAGTGATTCTTTTTCTCAAAAAATGTACTTTTCACCTACACTTCTGAAGCTTTTGCTTGTCATAGGGGTATCGAAGCAACGTTGTACAGCCTCAAGAGTGGGAATAAAAAAAAATCCATGATTATTGAGGATGGTAGGCTTCTTGGTCTCAGGAGATGCCAGTCCTGATGCACTCACTTTCTTCCTGCATTCCTAACCCTCCTGTTGTCCTGGATCCAGCAGTGGGCAGGTTGGGTATGTCGGATTAGATGATCAGGCCTGGGATGAGGAAGATATGGTACTGGAGGGGAGTGCGGAGAGGTGGACAGAAAAATGAGGTGACATATTATGGTCTCTAACATCACGGAGTCCTGAACTAAGACTTAGGCTCCTAGATACTATAAAAATACAAAAAATGAGGCCATTGACTTGCTAGCAGGGAATGTATTCCAGTACTTACCAAGGGTGTGTTCCTGCAAATATTTATATCTGTGTTTAATTTGACTGCCATGAGTGATATGAGTGTGTTAAAAAATAGGCATGTGCAAGTGTTTGCAGGCTCATGGCCTGCAAACCTAATCCCAAGCCCACTGGTGTCAGAAAGTATCTGTACCCTGACTTCAGCCAGTAGGGTAGTAGGAAGGTTATGGTCCTGCTGAGACAGGCATCTGAGTCTGCTTATCTCCCATCTCTTAGTGAAGATCCCTAAGAAGCACCTATTCAGCCCTAGTGCTATGTGGATAAAATTGTTCCATTAATTTCTGTTCCCTGCCCCCCTTCACCTCTGTTTGCATACACTGTGACCTTAGACAGTGTAGGGATACTAAACCATTTAAACAAACATTGGCAAATGCTCAGAACATCCTGGCAGAAGAGAGGCCGGTCCCAGCTACTCAAATTCCAGTGCCCTGTGACTGCTTCTGAACAAATGGCAGATCTTGCCTGTCCTCAGTTCGTGTGCTCCAGACCAGGCTGTGAATGCGTGATATATTTATGGTCACAAATACCTTAATATATTCTCAGTGAGAGTCTGTGCATCTGCTTTAAATCTCTCTAAATTATAGTGGAGGGGTCAGTCCCAGCTGAATAGGATCAGAGGTGAGAGCAAAGAAATGATGCTTAAAATTCAAAGCAGCCCAACCTGCCCTGTGGTGACTTAATCATATGACTGACTTGCTGGCAACAAGCCAGCAGCTTAATTCCAAGGAGAGGTGCATTTCAACAGCTTCAGATGGTAATTTAAATGATAGGCATATGGGGGGAAAGAAAGCAGTGTTTAGCTGGAGTGCTGTGTATGTATTTTTATTTTTAAAGGTAAACAAGATAGATTGGAAGAATATTTATTTCTGCCCCCATTGCTGTAAAGCAAACTTTCCCACACAGCTTGACAGAGATAATCTGCTTTTTAACCAGCCTGGTGAATTTGTAGTGACAAGTTTTCATTTTGAATGTTTAGAAATTTCCTGATCGGTTCTCATGCAATTATTCTGATTAACAATGAGGTTTTCAGAACAAGATGAAAGGCTCTCGGAGGCACTAAATGGGCACAACAGTTTTGTGTTACTCTTCTGTCTGCTGGGTTTAGGTTCCACAGCATTTCTAGCATTTGGACCAAGTTATTGGGAGGCTATAAAAGAAAACTTCACATTAGGGAGAGAAATATTTCACATCTCCATTCCCTTGGAGCCTGATTTCCAGAACTATCAGAGGTAACAAGGATTAGAAATGTTCATTCTAATGTAGAAAACAGAAAAATCAGATCACAGATTTGTCCTGGTGTCCAGTAAGAATATACAAAGGGTTTTTTTTTTATAACAAAAGTAGAACTTTTAATGAGAACAATACTTTGGATAGTCCTTTTGGTTAACTGTAAAACATTGAAAATGCAGGCTGAGAAATATTCTATGCATTTCTAGAGAACAAAAAGTAATGAAATATGACTTCAAATTGAGATGATTCTAAAAGTAGGAGATGTCTCAGAATTAACCAGGAAAATGATCAGTTATTTGATCACTGCTTATTTTGCTGTTGTTTGTTCCACAGTTTTACTTTTACTTCATTGTATTACTAATATTTGGGGTGCCTCCTTTTAAAAAAAATTGGAGCAATCTCACTATGCTTACCTAGTCATGAAGAGTATCTCTGCTCCTGTGCTCCAACAGCATATGATGCCTTCCTACCAGAATAGAACGTGGGTTTCCCTTACAACACAAAGAATTGTTCTCAAGATCACCCACCTCATTCTGCAATGGGATGCCTGCTAGTTGGAGCTAGTGGCACCTGAAAGTTTGGTAAGGAGAAAGTGACTTATAAAGTGGTTCCTGGAGCCATTTCATGCTGGATCATGACCTGCTCAAATAGGTCAGGGTCTGTTGCCCCTTGAGAACCTCCACTGCATCCTCCATATCTCTACAGGCCATGCTAATCTGGATCTTTACATCAGAAAATCAGGGTGCCTATACACGTGCTTTGATGTGCTCTAATTAGAATGCTCTAGCATTGCCGCAGTATCATGTGTATAAGCCCCTGCAGGTTTAAAAATGGCTGCTGGGGCACTTTAACTAAAACTCATTGAATGACTGTTAGTTAAAGTGTTCTGCGGCCTTTTTTAAATGTGCTGGGGCTTAATACATGTGACTCCGATGTTTTAATCAGAGCAGCTTTCCTGGACATTAACACCCCCCCTACTCCTCTCCCATGCATGTGTTTAGGCAGCTCATTGCCACAAGAGGGAACAGCATGTTTCAGGTAGAAGTGTTCTACCTATGTCAGAAAAGTCATGTTGCCAATCTGGCAAGTAGTGTTTATAGCCACCATATTGGAATCCAAGATAGCTGTCATAAATTCATATTTTGGTCAATATTTCAGCCCCCACTAGGGCTAGAAAATTAATTCCAATGGTAAAGCCAACTTTGTATGAACTGAGGAAATCAATCATAACATTTGTGTCATAGTTTCATAGATTCATAGATTTAGGGTCGGAAGGGACCTAATAGATCTTCTAGCCTTTCCTGGTAGCCATGTTAGATTCCAAGATGGCTGACACATTGGCATGTATGTAATGACTTGATGTACTTAAAATCCTAGTAAACAATACTCTAATACTAAAACCTTACAAATTCTATCACTACAAATTTCATGGCAGGCCTAGAGAACTGAAAATATTATAATTCATACTAGACTACTTATTTTACATTATATTAAATAAGACAATACAATTTTTTAAAATTTCAGAATGCGGATAAGTTAGATATTAATAATGTGTAACTCAATGGCAATGAAACACACAGACATATGCTTGGCTTGAGGCAATAGGAAAATATAATAGTTTAATCCAATGGTAATACAACAGTAATACAATGATATATATAACATTAATACAATGGGTAATTGCAGTTTTTTGGATCTCTTCATCACTTGAATCAATTTCTGAATCTCTGTAATTATTATTAGGGCTGTGTGAAGCTTCAGTAGCTGATTCAGTTCGGAGGAGATTTGGCCTGATTCAGAGACTGAATCTCCAAATCCGAATCAAATTGGGAGGTCAAGTAAAAGCTGTGAATTAACTGAAGCATCTGAATCCATTCGGAAAAGCTTCAGAAAAGATTCAGCCGATTTGGAAATTTGGGTATAGACTAAACAGCTGGTAAGTCTGTTGGGGAAGGGACATGGGGGAGGGACAAGCTGTCCAGCTGGGGCAGGGGGCGCGTTACTTGGAGAGGCGGGGGGGGGGG
>NW_017728997.1:25514322-25530295 GCF_001723915.1 Gavialis gangeticus | reverse complement strand
GGGGGGGGGGGGCACGGGATGCGGGCATGGCAGTGGTGGGAGCAAGGTCTCTGCTCTGCTGCCACCCGGAATGAACTGTGCCTGCATTGCACCACCCCTCCCCGCCCCCACCAGCTGGGCAAGCAGCAGCAAAGCATAGCTCCTGCTGCTCCCCCCCACTGGGGCAGAGGTAGGCACAGCTGGAAGAGCCACTGGAGAAGCCCCCATGGCTGCCCTGCCTGGCCCCATTGCGTGTCCAGCCCAGCCTCTGGCATTTTAAAAAACAAACAAACAAACAAAAAGCCATGCACTCACTGGCTGTAGCTGTGGGGATCAGCGGCTCTGAGGGCTCGTGGCAGAGCCCTCCTGTGGAGCAGTGGGGGGGCAGTGGGAATTGCCCCTCTGCCTGGCACCTGCACAGCAGCTGCCCCATGGCGCAGGTGCAGCATGGCTCAGCAGGGCGCCGTGCACTGTCTGGGAGCTGGGGCGGCTTCACGTGTCAGCCGGAGCCCAGCAGCGCTCAGCCCCAGTGATCTGAATATCCGACTTGAATCACTGTCCTCCAAAATCGAATCCGAATCGAATACTTCCATATTCACACAGGCCCAGTTATTATATGGATTGTAACAGATGGTCTCATAGCACTCACACCTGGGAGTGCATGGCACATTAACCTGCTTGCAAGAACGTGCTGGTCTCCTGCATTCTGTCTTGCACTTGCAACTAGTTATCCCAAGGTGTTCTGCTGATAATAGTTCAAGCGTGTTTATGATAGGAATATAATCATTTTCAGCTTGCCAACCACACTGGTCAGGTGATAGCAATAGTGAATTAGGTTCAAGTGCACGTTGCCAAACGAGACTTTGATAATTGGCTCTATGTACATAGTGCACAAGGGAGTCATGTCTAAGCAGAAGTTTATCCAGAGCTTTTCCTGATGGAATAATTTCCTGATGGATCCTTGATGGAATAATTTCTCCCTAACATCCAGAAAGGTCATCAACAATGTTGATGGCTGATATAGCAACATAACAAACTTTTTTACACAACTGCACATATCCTTATCAACATCAGGCCTGTTTCCTAGACCTGCCAGTAGATGTGAATATTGAATGAACACTTTCCAAGTAGTGTGACCACTGAACTGGCTGATGGTGTCACAATCAATGACACTGGAAACCAATCAGAGATGCACGGACTGGCTCAGGCAATTTTGACACAGCATCATGAACTGGAATTAAACTTACTGGGTTGCTTCTCTTCATTCAAAGGCAGAAGATTATGGCATAGAAGAAGAACTAGTACATCTGTGTTATTGCAGGAGAATATTAGTCTGATTGAATGTTTGCCGTGTAAGAGCATTCTTGTGTCTACCATTTCTTGCTGCGAATGCAGTTGCAAAACTTACATGAGCCAGAGTGCTGTTTTTCCATCAGTGAAACCACTGACAATGAGCACTCATTCACTTCAGAAACATCAGCATGATTCCTTAAGAAGCTGCTCGCTTCCAACATTAATTAAGTGTTCTTTGTTTGCTAGTAAGGATACAAAACTATTCCATTATGCTGATAATGGAAGAGGTCTGCTGGTAATGATTCTGCAGTTCTGCCTAGTAGTTTGAGTCCTTAATATTCTTGTCTCTGCTTTTGTGGATGGTAATATATATCAATCAAAGATAGCGTTGACTCTATCGCACGTGTTGGCATAGTTGGCAAACACTTGTTGCACAAAGGAATCAGCCACATCTCCAAATGTCTGTGCATTTTTTGGCTTTCCTATCCTCTGTGTAAGAACCATGCCATTGATAATAACAGCTTATTTCTTGGAAATAGCATCTAGCAGAACAGTTACTGCTTTATCTACAATCAAGATCTGTAACAAGGCTGCTTTGTCAGCCACGTTGAGTGATTTGTCGAGTTTTAAAAGCGAGGGAGGGTATCCAGACAGCTTGTGCTGTAGGAGAGAGTGCATGTCAAACCTTTCACCTGCTGCAACTGCTACTTGTAGCCTTTGCTGGATCTCTTTGCATTCTGCATCTGTTTCATTTTGCTGCGCTGTCCCATAGTTGAATTTACATCCTTGAGGGTTTTCAGTTCTGATTTGGGTATGTTTGCATAGAAGCTCTCCGTAGCATTTGCTATAAGAAGTTTCTGGATAACGGTGTTCATGATTTCTTTTCCTTTGTCACATACATTCAGAATGATCTTCTGGCACAACATCTCCCACGGACATACAAAACAGCTCATTGTTGGAAACCTTAAACCAATGGAACCTTTTAAACTGTTCTTGTAGTAACCTAACATCATTGTAATCTTGTTTGAGTCATGTCCTTTGCCTTTCATTAGGACTGAAACATATTGTTGATTTGATCCCAAACATTTGATTTACCATTTCAGTTAGGTGACCCCTTTATTGTAGTTCAGCTCCCATCATTCTCTAGTTGATTTGTTGCGCATGCCACTGGCAAGTTTGAAAACCTTGTTAACATGCTTTATTGCCCAGTCAGCTGAAATGTTTACAAATGGCAGATTGGTTGCTTTGAACCTGAATCATCCACAAACTCAGCATATACCATAGGAGCAAAATTTGCTAAATCCTTCATACGTTCAAGATATACTGGGCCCCATCTCATGTAATTGGTATGATCATGCACAACTATCAGCAGAATTTCTTTAAAGGCACGTAAATACTCATGTCAGTTTCCTTCACATTCAGTCCTGATGAAGCACAAGAAAGTATTGACTGCTTCCAAATAGTTCATCCAGTACGTGAATGTACCTTGCCGGGAGTGTTCTTCCACAAATTCTTGAAGCAGAATGACAATCACTGGCAGATGCACTGATAATTCTCTCACCACATTCCTTGCTGCTTTGCAGTCACGTTTTCTGAATGCAAAGCTGTACTACTGGAAAGTTAGTAGACAACATCATAATTTAATCCTTTACTTGAACTGGACAACCACATAATGAATTAATTTATCAAAATATGCCATATTGCTTTGAACATTATCTTGCATGCTCTGATAGCATGGTTGTACAATTTTCCTTTCATTATGTTGGTGGCGGTGTTGTCTGAAAATAATCTGCTTTCCATCCAACAATCTTCCAGTCCTGACAGTGGAATGCTGACCAATTGCTGTTAGGTAAACCATGATAATATGGAAGCTTCCCAGTTGAATGATTGCTCCTTCAGTTTCTTCTAGCTGAGCCCACGCAAGTTCATTCACTTTGCAATACAGTGCCTGATCACATACTATGACTATGTGCTTTTGCCCAGGCATCCTACAATTGTTTTACATTGCATGACAACAGTCCAAATGATGTTGTACTCAGATGCTGCTGGTACAAGCAGTATAGGAAAAAATCCAACAATCTGGTGGTGAAGTATCATCTGAAAGAATCTGGTTAAATGCTGCCCACTCTTGGTATAGCAATGTTTTCCTGATTGTCGGCTGGTAGTCTACCCAGTATGCATGTTGAACAGCTGTGTTGTTGAGCTTTTCATTCATGTTACTAGCCATACTATGGATGGGTGATTTGAATGACTTGTTATGGTTCATCATCGCCAGAATTACTTTGTTAAATTCAGGAGGTACATCTTTCGTTTTTCTTTTCCTCCCTAGTATGTTGGTGCTTTCTTCAATATCAACTGGTTTTGGTGGTCCTCTTTGAAATGCTACAGTTTGCATTGCCTGAAATGCTTGGTTTCCTTCCAATATCTCCTCTAAGACCTTATTTGATGAAAACTGAACAAAACAACTGGGAATGAGATTCCTTGGGATAACAACTCCATTTACCTGAAATTCCTTAAAATTGTTCTCAGCAATGGGGGTCTTGATGTGTCAGACTGCCATATAGTATGCTGCAGTGGCAATGCGTAGGGGGTGCACAGGGATGCACGTACACTTCCTGAGAGTGCTGGTGCACCCCTGAAAGCCAGTGTTCCCGGGCTGGGGGGGTAGGCAAGAGTGCTGATGCCCCCCTGAGAGTGCTGGCTGGGGAGTTGGGGCACCAGGAGAAGCAGTCCCCATCATGGCCAATTGCACTCACTTCCGGGCACACCGCTGCCACTTGTGGGTCAGTGGGATCTTCTCCCCCCGGCCCCCCGTTCAGCAGGATTGCACCCCTGGTTGCTGACTGGCTGCTGGGGGGGCAAATGCCCCCCCAACTCAGGAGGCATCAGTTGCCCATGGTATGCTGCATCCAGCAGTGTAGAGACTTTGCACCAACTTCTTAGATCTAGTTGTGTGATGTATCAGCAAGCTTAACCCAACATGTTTTGGTGTTAGCTTTTTGCCCTCTGACTGCAAGTAAACCAAATCTTGACATAGATTCCATACCTCTCTATATTCTTATCTTGTGCACAACTTTCAACATCTAAGTCATCATTGTCATCTTCCAAAATCAAACGGATCAATGTATAAAGGCTATCTGTAGGGACCTACCAAATTCATGACAGGAGTGGGCTGTAAAGTGACTCCTTTAATTTTGAAGGTTCCCCTGTGTGCCTCCCTACCATTAATTGGTGGAGGGGCCCTGCTGCTTGCCATTTGCTCCTGATGGGTGGGGAGGCAAAAACCACAGTTTTAAATATGGTGACATTTTTGCCGCTCACTGATGATTGGCTGAGGGGCCCTGGCAGCCCTGCTGTCTGTTGCTAACCAGCCAGGAGGCAAAAACAGCACTATATTTAAAACTGTGGTTTTCACCTCCCCGCTGATCAAGAGTAAGCAGTGAGCGGTGGCAGGGGGCACATAAGGGAATCTGCAAAATTGGTGGGAATGGGGTGCACGGTGGCTGCTTTGATTTTGCAGTTTCCTCAATATGCACACCACCTCCCCCCGCACTGCTCACTGCTCACTCCTGATCAGCGGGGAGGCAAAAACCACAGTTTAAATATAGTGCTGTTTTTGCCTCCTGGCCAGTCAGCAACAGACAGCAGGGCTGTCAGGGCCCCTTGGCCAATCAGTGGTGAGTGGCAAAAATAGTACCATATTTAAAACTTTGCCTCCCCACCCATCAGGAGCAAGCAGTGGGGCCCCTCCACCAATTAACAGTGTGGCTACACACAGGGGAACCTTCAAAATTAAAGGAGCCACTGCACAGTCCACTCCCACTGTGAATTTGGTAGGTCCCTAGCTATCAGAAACACATTTTTGGGCTTGCTCTTCATTCAAGTTGCTGTATCTTCTTGTGCAATCTCCACACATGAATGAGAATGAAAGCCTTGGTGCTTCTTTTGATCCTCCCACTTGCAGTCAAGATGGTAATGTGCCTTAGCAGCTATTAGATCTTCAACATCAATTCAGCAACGCAATATTCATTCCTCTCACCAGCTTGTGTATTGCATTGGCCGATTCAAACAACAACACTTGACTCACTCTCTTCTTAGAATGTTTCTGGCAGAATATGCACATCCTCCAATATACTGCTGGAGTAGATGATCAGCTTGATGTTCTAGTGTGTTCTTCACTTGATGCTGTTGGTAGTTTCCCTTTCACCTCCTACTTAGCAAGACTTTCTTAACAGTCTTTCAGTATATCCTTTGTGTGTAAAAGAACTGTAGCAAGAATGGTGCCAACTAAGGTTTTTGGAATGTTGCAGCACAGAATCAACTTGAAGTGATAGTCTGTCAAGAATACTGCCATAACAAGTGTTGAATTCAGCAACTGTCCTACATTTAATGAGTGCCTTCTTTATTCATGCAATTCTAGCAGGTGTACTTTGGCTAATCGTTGACTGCAAACCTACCTCAAGACATATAATGCATTTTGTAGATTCTGAGTTGTATCTCCTGCACTTTGCTGGACTCATTGATGCTATCAGCTCCATTGTAACATTTGCTTAAGAGTGGTAAGGGTGAGTCTCTTGTCGATAGTCTTCATTAGAGATTTTCATGTCAAGATCTTCTGAAACAACAGAGTTGATGTAGCAATTTTGCAAAGCTTTTGGGTATCTAATAATGAACAAAACTGTAAATTCATAGCAGCCATCTTGGAATCCAATATGGCTACCATGATGGAAATGTTATGATTGATCTCTTTGGTTCATACAATGTTGGTTTCATCATTAGAATTAATTTTCTACCCCAGAGTGGGCTGAAATATGGACCAAAACATGAACTCATGGCAGCCATGTTGGATTCCAATATGGCACTTACAAGCACTACTTGCCTTATTGACGACATGACGTTTCTGAGACAGGTAGGCCCCCTGTACCTGAAACGCACTGTTCTTGCTTGTGTCAATGAATTGCCTACAGGGTGACACCTTTACCTTTTTTTTAAATTACTAACACTAAGGCCTTTGTCGGGCCACATTTATATGTGATATTGATGTTGGAACTAGCATTTATTTATTTTAACTCCCCCCCACACACAAACACACACCTTTTTCAAGCTATAAGAATCAGTCATGTTTGGGGACCACTGTGCAGGCTTGGTGGGAAACACATTGTCTTATAATAACCCACTGAGTCTTTCAGAACAGACTCATTTCTCCAACTCCAGCTGCTCAAATTGGACTTTAAAGTCGTGCATCTTCCTGGCTGGCATGCAAAAGACCCTATGAAGATTATCACAGGGTGGGGTACCTAGGGGTAGCCATGTTACCCCCAGGTCCTTAACTGTGCCAGTCTTGCCCTACAAGCACCCTCGTTCTCTCCTGCCACATCTTGTTGGTATGATGAATATAGGGAGGCTGCCCTTGAGCTTTAGTTTTGGATATGGTCAGGTTAGATCCTATTAACCCTGTCGTTCCTAAACCCCTTGACATCCTGCTTCACTGTGGATGGTTCCTGAGTCTCTCAGCCTTAAGGGGGGTATGCATGGCTCCAACCACCCCTTTACCATGCCCCAAGCCTCACAGATGATACTGGTGTTGTCTTGCCTAGGCCTCATATTAATTCAGCCCCTTGTCCTCGCTGGGCTCTCTGCAGCCCTGTCTTTGCGCCCTCTCTGGCTATTCTATCCAAGCCATGCAGCCCCTGAAAAATTTAGAAAATTAATTATTATCTGCATGTGGCCTCCTGTCAAAGATGACAAGGCACCAGTGGCAGCAGGACCCAGGAGGAGGGGGTGGCAGGACCCAGTGACTGAGCAGCAAGGCCCGCCTGGCCCGACCCCAACCCCAGTGGAAGCCTCTGTGGCTTCTGGCTTGGTGACCCTTTGGCTGTTCCTCATCCTCTCTCTGTCCAAGTGGAGAGTCAGATAAGATCAGTCAGAGGGAGGTGGGGGAAACACTATGATCAGCCCATGCTGCAGAACCTGGGCCAGACTGGATCCATGCCACGCATGGAGTTGGCAGCTGGCCGAGAGGGAGGCAGGGAACAGAAACCACCATGATTTGCCCATGCTGCAGGTCCCACGCCAGGCCAGGTTGGTTCTATGCCACACAGTGGGGCCCTGGTCATGCAGCTGGAAACTGCGTGGTGCTGGCTGGAGTGGACTGGAGCCAGAGTGGTGGGGGTGAGGGTAGGAAGTGGCAGCACATGGAGGGGCAGGATGGTGGTGGGAAGTGGCGGCAGGCAGGGGCAGCTGTGGGCCAGGGGGTGGTGGGAAGTGGTGGGCAGCCAGGTGGGCAGCAGGAAATGGTGGAGGGGGGCGGTGAGTGGTGGGAAGCCATGGCAGGTGGGGGGAATGGCAGCAGCAGCTGAAAAGTGGTGGATGGGGCATGCGGCAGGGAAAGTAGGAAAGCGGCAGGGGAGTGGTGGAGGTGGGCAGGAGTGCAGAGCCTGTGCTAGTGCACTGGAGACAGCAGGGACCCAGGGTGAGGTGGCAGGATCACGGAGCCTGTGTGCAGGGTCTGCCTGGCTGCATTGTGTCAGGCTCACATGCAGTCTGTGACAGCCACATGCAATGGAGCAAGCAGCCCAGCCCCATCTCTCTCTCTCTCTCTCACCCCACCCACTATAACCCCACACCCACACAACCCTCATCCCAACCACATACCCCACACCCATCCACCATACCCACACCCCACACCTTCCCACACCCCACCACACACACAGACCCACTGCCCAATCACATACCCCACATACACCTCCTTACCACCCACACATGCTATACAAGAGTAGGACTGTATTTTGAGCTGTTATGCAGTTGCCTCTAGATATACTCTGTAAGCACATGTAAATCAGGACAAAAATATTTTTAAATTAAATTAAAATACATTATAGTAGATGCTTTATTTTTTAGTATATGATTGGGGGGGTGGTATTTTAAAGAGAGCAGCACCCTCCCTCCCAAAAGGAATACTTCTGAGGCAGAGGTGGGACTTCTGATCCCAAGATGGTGACTGGGGTGGGGCTTCTATCAATGGACAGGGCTACTCTTGTGGCCCTAGAAAGCTCACCAAAACTCATTAAGCAGCCCTCTAGCTGGAATAATTGCCCACCACCCCTGGGTTAGACTAATTTGTTGTCATATGCTATTTATATAAATGTCTCTTAACTACTGAAATGAAGGCAGTTTATGAAAACATCCTCATTATTGTATAATGCTGAAAGCTTGGGTTTGCTAAAGAAAACACTAATTTAAATAGAATTGTCTGAGTGTATAACAAGTATGCTGTTAAAGCATTCACATTTAGCCAACTAAAGAGTATTTTGTACACCCTGCATATGACAAAAATATAAGTTGTATTTCACATGCCCTCAGTACACCTGAGTTTGAAAAATTGGCGTAATTTTTTAAAACATCATTACTTTTTACCTATAGACTGTTAAAAGTATGTTACTGTTGCTTATATTGTGTGCATATATTTTAAAAGTAATTTCCCAAGATACTTATAAAGCATTCTAATGGAGTTTTGTTCTTTAAGCAGTTTAAACCCGTCTTGCCTATTGAATAGCATTTTTGCCCCTAAGGCAATACATTTAAAAAAATGCTGGCTAAGTAACACCAGACTCAGGAAAGACTGCTGGCCACCAGGGAGTTCCCAAATGAGAAGCCCTTTCAGACTGAAATACAAATATGTTTTGTAATGAAAGCAGAAACCCCCTTTTATTTTAGCACACAAGCAAGACCTATGAAATGCAGAGAGGTTTTGCATACGAGAAGTGAGGGGATTCTTGCATTCCCCCTCTAGCAAGAGTCACAATCATCTTTAATTTTTTTTTTTTCATATTTGAAAGATAAAGCCCAGTAGCCATCCTGCCAGAACAAGGTTGGAAAAATTATATTAACTACTGGCATTTAAGTCAAGTCAAATGAGTGCGACCGATCTGGAATATCAGATCAAAAGCTGATCTAGCCTTTGGAAAGGTATCTGCTGTGGGATTATGCTTCAAAATGTTGCCATTCTTTCAGTGGTCAAATCAGGGGAAATGCCAGATGTCATCTAGAATTAATGATATGGGGCTGGATCCTCTTACACTCTGCTACACACACAGTCTGGAACATGAGGGCATGAAAGGGACTCTTTCCTCTCTCTCTCTCACCTCTTTCATAGATGCTCCCAATAGTGAGGGCAAATTTTGGTCTGAAATGTAACCTACCAGGCCTATGTATTGCAAGGAGATGAAAGACAATATAATTTGTATGCCATGAAGCTTAGTCTGATGGTGTCTGGTTGGAGCCCTACAGTTCTATAACTACTACCTATTTTCAATTTCAGATATGAAGAAGTGTCCTTGTTTGTATTTATTCAGGAAGGATTTTTTTTGCTATGATTATAAAGCAATAATATATACCTTATATAAGGTAAGTGGCTGGAAGGGAGAAGGACCATGGTGGGTGCCTGGGAGGGCACTGAGCATTTTGACTAGCAAACCAAGGGGCTGGTGCAAGGCTACTGGTCAGGGGATTAGTGTGAGAGAGCCCAGGAAAGACTAGCAGGCAGGTAGCGCTGACAAGGGTCCCAGTGCATTGAGGTAGGGCTGACATGGGGACTGAAAGGCTGTGTTGAGGGCAAGTAAGGGTGGCCAAAACTTGGATTGGGCTTCCAAAGGGAGGTGGTGCTCTCCTCTACCTTGGGGGTCTTTAAGAGAAGGCTGGATAGGAATCTGTCTGGGGCCATCTGACCCCAGCACTCCTTCCTGCCTAGGCAGAGGGTTGGGCTTGATGGTCTGTTGAGGTTCCTTCTGGCCCTAGCATCTATGAATCTAAGCCTAGTAGATGGAGCCGAGGAGCAAGCAAACTCTATGGACTGAGCACTGCTAGCAACACGGCCAGAATAACGGCTGTCTGATAACAGAGCTACACACAAGGCCCCAGGGAGACTGGGTCCGTGGTACTGATCGCAGACCCAGAGGGAACCAGTTGTGGCATCGGAGAAAGAGCAGACCCTAAGAGGAAGGGCAAGCCCCAAGAACAGAGACACACAGGGTGAGGTGGAGCAAGGCCAAGGACACAGAGACATGCCTTGCACAGGGAGCCAAATTAATCAGAACAGACCAAGGCAGCGCAGTGATGCGCAGGGCAGAATGAAGCACCTGAGGCTGACTCTGGTATTCTGAGGGCAGCCTCCCAAATTAACTTCAGTTTCTACATCAAGGCATTGGCAGGCAAGGTGACAGGGGAGAGCCCTGGGGAAGCCTGAGTGTGAGAACAGCTCTTGTGCAGCCACCGGGGGGATACCACAGCCTTCCTCAGGCCTGTCCTGTTGCACTGCCTACACATTAAGGGCCTCCATATTTGACATGCCCTTCTGATATTGGGGGAAGCAGCAAATGCACATCCCCTCTGAAAAAATCAGGCTCTAACACCGTCATCCAGCATGAAGGCATCCCAGGGAATGGAACAGGCTGCAGAGAGAGCCCGAAGGATTCCCAGTGTCCTGCTGTGTCCCAGGCTAAAGGGTGGCCTGTTTTGGCCATCTCTTCCCCTGTCTTCATCCGGTGGAACATGCTGTTCCCTCAGGACAAGCTGCTGTGGTTTCCTAACCTCCTTCAGCAGGGGAAAAGGGAGGGATAGGCCAGCCCCAATCAACTACCGTAAGCTGTGTTTGGCTGGTCGCCTTCAGAGGGTGATATTGTGTCAACAGCTGATAGCAAATATTCTCACATTAAAATTGAGCTCCCTTAGCTATTAATAACATCAAACTGTCTGCAAGCTCAGGCCTCCTGCAGTGACTTTATCTTATATGCATGAGCCAAAAATATTTCCTTTTCTCAGCTCCAGGCTGGCTGCATGGGAGACATTCGATACCTCCAGTACAAACGGAGAGGGGGAAACTTCAACCAAGGAAAAGGCGCCCAGCAGAATGACTGCCCATGGCAGGAGGAGGCACTTAGAGGGGTGAGAATCTGTCAGGGAAAGCAAAACCCTTCCCATGTCTGGCCCCTGGCAAAGGTGAAGCCATGGCAGTCAGAGCTACAACAGTGCTTTGCATTTCTGTGAAACACTGAGTTCCCCTAGGACGGACCTCAGTCCCTCCGAGCTTCACGACCAGCATGGTCAGATTCTAGAGACCCGTGAAGCCCAAACGGTTGTCCTCGGTTTACGGATGGGGAAATGAAGTCGTAGAGCTTGTGGGTTATGTTGTGAGTGGCAGGAGGTCAAGGACACAACCAACAACATTTTTTTCATTTTGCCAGGAATAAGCAGCTGACCTCCTGGTGCCCAGCTCTTTGCTTGTCCTACAAAACTACCTGCTCTTAGAATCACAGTAGTTTTTCTACCATGGACAGGCCAATAAGAAGACTAAATCCCTAGTGTGACAAGCTCACAGTCTAACAAGCTGGCCTTTCACTGTTTGGGCCATATCCTGGAGACCCTTTTGTTCTGTTTTCGTTGAAGCAAACTTCCACTGAGCTACACCATGATGCCTTAATCAGTATGCAGACAGCCCTGGCCTGGATTAAGGTGTACTGGGGCCCTGGGCAAGCACAAAATTGGAAGCCCCCTTCCTCCACGAGGGCTGGGCTGCACAGGGGGAGAGGGGCCCCTTCCCCTCCTAGTGCTGGCAGGGGTGGCTGGGTGGACCCTGCCAGGCTGGGTGGCACACACCCTCCTCTTCTCCCTGCTCCCCGCCCCTGCTACGGCCGAGTGTACACACACCCATGCACACACACAGGCACACACAAACACAGGTGTGCGCACTCTACTTTCACTCTGCACATGGACATAGACAGACAGACACACACAGATATTCTCGATCACACGGAGGAAGTCCTGCACATCCCGCTCCCCTGTGCGAGCCGCCTGCGGCTCAGTCTCACTCCCTACCCGGCCCCTGTTACACTTACCTGCAGGGAGCTGCTGCCTGGCTGTCCCATGCAGCCTCACTGATACAGAAGGCCCGGCTGGGCTGGGCTGAGCTAGGACGCTGCACCGTGGCTCTGCAGGTGGCTGGCAGCACTGGGAGGGGTGGCCATGGGGGGGATAAGATGAATTTGGGGGGGCTATAGCCCCCAAGTCCCTCCCAGGGCTGCCACCTGCAAAGGTGCAGCGTGGCATGGCACTCCTGGCCCAGCTGGTCCGCCCTAACCATCCCCCCTCCCCGCCAGGTGGGGTACAGCTCTCCCAGCCTGGCTCGGCCCCCTCCTCCCCAGACACAGCACCACCCAGCCCGCCCCGCTCCCCCAGGAGCTCTCCTGGCCTGACCCCAGCCCTGCCTGTTCTTCCCCCCAAGCCCCATTGGTGGAGGGGCTCTGCTTCCAGCTCCCAGGGAAGCAAATGTGAAAGCTGCAGTTTTAAACTTGGCACCAAAAAAGGGTGCCGAGTTTAAAACTGCAGCTTTCACTTCCCTGCTGATAAGGATCCCAGGGGCCTGATTGGGTAGAGCCCCCTGGGCTCATGCCCAGCTTGCCCATTCATTAATCTGCCTATGTCTGCAGCCCCATCTCTATGGATGCCGCTCTGACGTGAGCATAAAAAGCTAGAAAGCCAAGAGCATAAGGTGGTATCATCATGGCATACAGCCCTGGCTACAGTGGAGACACAAGCCTTCAGTGTCAATCCCTTATTAGCTTCAGCACGTACCCAAATCCTTGGGTTTGCTCCTGGAAGTGAATCCCACCCTTCCCAGAACCTCTGTTCCCCAAGAGAAGGAAATTCTGGAAGGGAAACAGAGAAGAATTGCCCTCTCCAGGGCCTGTTCCTCAGCCTTTTTCCAGGGAAGGTCACAATATACCCACTGCCTTCAATGGGGATTTTTTTGTGGAAGGATTGTGTGGAATAGCACAAAGCTTTGAGGATTTGGCTCCCTAGTAAAACTGCCCATAGCAAAGTATATGCCTATTGGCTTTGGTGTGGTTCTTTCAGCTTTACACCCAAGTAATTGCAAAATTGCACCCCAAGTCTAAAAATAATGTCCCGGCTTTCACCAGGTGAGCTGTTTCTGTTCTTCTAAGCTTTACTGCTGTAAAAAATACAAGACCTACCCCTCCCTTCTAACAAAGGGTGGGGCACAGATTTAACTCAAACCAGGTATTCTCAGAGGTTTGGGCTTTAGAGAGATTTGGAAGACATGAAAGAGTTAATTTTCGTCTTTTTTTTTCCAGCTGGAAAATGAAATGAAGATCAAACCAGCAGTCTGGTGACCTCCCGCTGCTCAGACAACAGTAATTCAGCAGCTAAACATCAGCACTTTCATCAGATCCCTTTCCAGGAACGCACGAGACTGGACAGTACAAAGGAATCTGTAACGCGGCAACTGAGCTTGGAAGAGCAGGGCAGTCAGAGCCGAGACTGCCTTGGGATTCAGCAGGGGCTCTGGGCTGTTTCTCTTTATTTCTCAGCCAGGTAAGTGGAAGGGGGACATATTCTAACTGAGACTTTGCACATAAGCTTACTCTTCTGCTAGAAACTCCCAATTCTTTCCCTCCCACATTGTTTTCTATGCTCACCTTCAGAAAGCAGAATTTGGGGTGTGGTAGTCTGACGCTCAGAGCAGCTCAGCTTTAGTAGATCTACAATGTGCTTAGAGAGAGCTCACAAATTGGTGGGGCAAAGTAAAACCTTGTTAAGAATTTCCAATGCGTTGCTTTTTTGGCGAGTGCAATCTATTATGAGGTCTTGAGAAAAGCGTTGTTTAGGGCAAAAATTCCTGGTATGCAACAACTGGAAGATGCTGTGTTTTTACAAAGTCACGTCAGGCATAATCCATTCTATCAAGTCTGTGTTGGGTTTGTTGAGAAAAAGCAAATATATTTTTAAATGTAAGTGAAATGAGACACATTGTTTCAAGTATCATGGAAGGCCAGCATATGATTGCACAAGGTAATAATTTTAGCATTGATTCACTTTATTTGATTATCATTTGTGATGTTACTGAAATCATAGGAAGATAATACCTTCTTTTGGTAATCAAGACTAAATTGATCAGAGAAGAATTTAATACATATCCTTCTTATTTAAATAGTCACATCTCTTAATTCAATCTAGAACGCCATCTAATTAAGCTTCAGTCTGGGTAATATGCATCTCCAAAACAATGTATTGGATTTGTTGCTTTTCTTTCATTACCTAATTCAAATGAGGAAACCTATTCAGGCTATTTCAGTCTCTCCATACCTTTGCGATTTACTGGATTTTGTACAATTTTTTACTGACATAATCTAGTAATGATATCTGAAAATGAAGATAGTCAGCCCAGGTTGCGGGTAAGATGGTAAGCTCTAACAAATGTGTAGACTTTTGTCAGAATAAACTTAAAGTTGCTGTTTTATTGACCTTCTCTGCTGCTAGAGTTGGATTCAAAGAACCTGCTTACTGACTACAGCTGGATCTCTTGATTAGAGAAAGGTAAGATCTCCAGGCAGCATGTGTTTGATTTATTTTGGTGTGTTACCAGAAAAATGCCCATCACTGTTCTTGTAAAGTGTGAACATTTGCAGTTTGGAAGAGTGGGAAGAGAAAAGCCTGAGATCATTAATCTCCTCTTTATATTAACCCATGAAAATGTGCTTCACAATAGAAGCAGCCCATAAGTTTTTGCTGACTTAAGTCAAATGGCTTTTTGTAGTCTGTTATGCTGCCTTCAGGCTTAAGAAATGGAAAATAGACAAGGAAAGAGAAATAAACAGGGTAACTGTCTATGGAACAAAAAAGCGCACTGCTGGATACATAAATTAAAAAGGAGCTAAAGTCGAGCTGAAATGCAGTGAAGTACTGTATTCCCACCAGTGCCTCAGGGACAGTCCTAGGGTCTCTGTGCAGAAGTCAGATGTGCAGGACTCCAGGGAAATGTTGATACATTCCACAGGAAATGAGTCTGCAGGGTTCCCAGCCTCCTAAACATCAGCAGGGCTTGCCAAAGATGATAGGGAAGCAGTTTATTATTATTTATTTGGAGCCATAGTCTTGGACCAGGACATCATCATGCTGGGCTGCATACAAATGAAACAACAGCCCTTGCCCAAAGAGCCTCCCGCCAAAGTGCCCCCTGCTCATTCTGCCCATGTTGAGGTTGCTCCATCAGTCTGTGGTGATGGGCCTGGTTGAAAGGTGCCCTCCAGATTTTCTCCCATCTTTCTCTTTTGGTTCCTGTCCCGTCTTCTAATTCTCCCTTTGAAGAAATTTTGCTGTCTTGCTTCAGGGAGGGATTGGACCCCTCACTGCTTCTGCCTTGAGCAGGTGCCTGATAAAGGCAGAAGTGGTGAGGGCCCTGATCCTTTTTTTGTTTTTTGTTTTTGTGGTGGAGCCTACCTGCCTCTCCCACAACCGGGGGTGAGCCGCTTGGCCCCTGAGTTGTGGAGGGCCCCAGTCCTCCATGGTGGTGGTACCACACAGAGCTGCCTGGGCAGGCTGCTGGTGGGCCGGGTGCTGCCCCTGCTCGGGGTCAGGGAACAGTTGGATTGGGCTGGGTGCTGCCTCCAAGCTGAGTCCTGCTAGCAGCCTGCCTGGGCAGCCCTGGGGGAGCACCGCCACTGTGGAGGGAAGGACCAGGGTCCCCCACAGCTCAGGGGGTGCTTGGCCCACTGGCAGCTCACCCCCTGGCTATGAGAGAGGCAGGCAGGCTCCACCAAAGAAAAGGATTGTGCCCTTCACTGCTTCTGCTTTTAGCAGAAGCCTGAAGGTGGAGGGGCCCATCTTTTTTTTTTTTTTTCAGTGG
>NW_017728997.1:25506939-25514259 GCF_001723915.1 Gavialis gangeticus | reverse complement strand
AGTGGCCACTGAGCTATGGGGGACCCTGGGCCTTCCCTCTGTAGTGGCAGTGCCCCCTGGGGTTGCCTGGGCAGGCTGCTAACAGGCTGGGTGCTGTCCCAGCTTGGAGGCAGCACCCAGCTCAATCCAACTCTTCCCTGAGCCCACCCACTGGGAGCCTGCCCGCTGGAAGCCCACCGGGTGCTGCTCCCTGGGCGGGGCTCAGGGAACAGTTGGATTGGGCCGGGCGCTACCTCTGAGCTGGGGCAGCACCTGGCCCACTAGGAGCCCATCTGGATGGGCCCAGGGGGCACCACTGCCATAATGGGAGGGACCAGGGCCTCCTGCAGCTCAGGGCCTGCTTGGCCCGCTGGCAGCTCACCCCCACCAGCTGCAGACAGGCTCTGGCTCTTAACACCAACAAAAAAAAACCCCCAAAAACCCAAAAAGGATTGGCCCCTCACTGTAACGTGATGGAAAAATTTAAATGGTTTACAGATTCACAGAAGTTTAAGGCTGGAAGAGACCTTGTGAGATCATTGGATCCAGCCCCCCACCTCCCCCTGCTCTGGGCAGGAAAGAGTGCTGGGGTCAAATAACCCCAGCAAGGTGCATGTCCAGTCTCCTTTTGAAGATCTCCAGAGTAGGTGCCTGCACCACCCCTGCTGGGAGTCCATTCCAGAGTCTGGTCACATGAACCATGAAGAAGTTTTTCCTTATATCCAGTCTGAAACCTTCTTCTAGGAGGGTTGCTCCTGGTTTTCCTCTGGGGCGCTTTGGTGAATAGTTGTTCACCTCACCCCTGATACTCTCCCCTGATATGTTTGTAAGCTGCCACCAAATCCCCCTGAAATCTTCTCTTTTCTAGGCTGAACAGCCCCATATCTGTAAGCCTTTTCTCAAATGGCTTGCTCTTCAGGCCTCTAATCATACAAGGGTTTTGACATAGTCCTCAAGGTTTTATTCTATGCTCCACCATTTCGATTTAGGGTTATAGAACAAAGGCTTGGGGATTAGACCCCTGCCACGGGTACAAGTGCCGAAAGATTTTAAGCAGTAGATTTCTAAGTGCTATATTTGCTATAAACTGAAATGCGTCCATCTGTGGGGTGAAACATAGCAACTGCTTCACAGCACACAGCAGCCCCAGGTACCAGATTAGTACTGAAAATAACCAATTTCGTCTCTAATTGATTTTATAGGGAGACTGTTACATAGGCGGATTATAATTAGTTAAATCCAACCCAAACTCAGATAAGGCAATGAGTCTTACTCATAAAGGAGTTGATTTTGCCACCATTCAAGTCAATGGGAAAACTCCCATTGATGATCTTTTAGTACATGCTACTACTTTTCCTGAAGTTTAGGTTTAAAACATGTACACTCATTGTGTGTGTGGCACTGTAGTGCAAAGGATTTTGCTATTTCCTGTTTTTGCAAAGAGCTTTTCCTCTTAGAAGTAGTAGTGAAAACAAACATGATGGGAAAACAATGGGGAAAATTCTGTCTGCTTCCCTCAAGAATATATATGCTTTAACTACAGTAAAGAGAAGCCTTTTTTTTAAAGAGCAGGTTACCAAAAAGGAATACCTAATAAACTTATTAGGAAAATAAATGAAAAGTGAATATGAAATTGCATACGCGAAGGCCATTTGACTTCTTGATTCAGCTCTTTGTTTTTGCAGTTGAAAGTCTATTCATTTAATGAAGCCTGAAAACATAGCATTGATAAAAGAGCCAACGCCTAAAGTCATAAATCTGTTATCAGTAATGAAAGGAGGGCCAGCTTTGCACTGCAAAAAAACTAAATGCCAGCTGTCCTGGGAATTGTTCAACCCTCCTTAGTCATCATTTCAACCTGAAACAAATTTTATACTGTAGGGGGAAAAAAATCCTTCCTTTAGCACTAAAGGTTTAGCTATTTTACCTCTAAAATAGTTTGCAAGAAATATAGAAAGGAGGAAAGAATTCCTTTAATTGCTGCAGTGGAAAAAGTAGAAATGATAATCTAATTTTTATTCCTAACAGGAGTAAAATGTTACAACTCTTGTAACATGTACGGCAGGTATATGTGCACTAGAATCGATCAATTATGTCAGCAAAGGGGGGAACCTCATGATCATCTAGCCTGACCTCCTGCATAACATCAGCCATAGGGCTTCCCCAAATTCATTCCTGTCTGAACTAGAATAGATCTTTTAGAAAAAACATCTAGTTAATGATGGACCACAACCGAGGAATGGGTTGCAATGCATAAGGACCCTGACTTTAAAAACTGGATTTCATTCTAGCATCTAAGTTTGACTAACCTCAGCTGCCAGCCGCCAGGTAGTGCCATATCTTGGCTAGACAGAGAATTGTCTCCATTGGCTGTTCATTGTATGGCTACATATAAACTGTGACCAATTCCCCTTAACCTCCTCTTTCACTAAAAGGAGCTTGAGACTTTCTCTTTAAGACATGGTTTCCCTCCTTCAGTCATTCTTGTGCTTTTCTCGAGCTTTTTCAACACCCTTTTATATTGCGGACACCAGTGTTGCTTACTGGATTCCACCAGTGGTTGCACCAGCAACAGGTCTTTGACCATCACATTTACATGAAGATATTTCTTTTGCCTCTAAAAGCCTCCTGTGCATATTTTCTAATATGAGGAACTTAATATAGAACCTGCACAAAATTCATCCATACTATGCAACCTCTTTTCTTGAGACCACTTCCAAGATTTCTCAAATATAAGAGCACAGCTTTGCTTCCATTCCATTAGAGGCCTGCTTTGATAAGCAGTTGAACCATGTTTTTCTGTTCATGAGTTACCACTTAAAAAATAATTCATGTTCCTCTATTTACATGTCTACAAAGCACACTTTAGGTTCTCAGCTGAACTTTTGTGACTGAGAGACTAATGATTAATGAAACATCATTAATAAGGAGAATGAGTCAGAGAAACATTGATGAGACCAGATTCCATTTAAATATTAAAATCTGTTGAAATCAAAATGCGTCCTGAAACTAGAATAGCTACATTTTTTTTGCAGGGGGAAAGGGAATCCTAGAAAAACATATTGATAATGTTGAAAAGTTTTGCCCAGCATTTGTTAAACATTTTGATTTTTGTTCTGAAACAGCTTTTAATTACAAAATTTGTTTTTTTTTTCAATGTATTACCAAATATAATAGCTCTCTTAGTAAGAAAGATTAATATTGAATATGTATCCCTCAAACAAAGTACATTGTCTCATTTTAACTTAGTTGATGATACTTAGCTACTTAGTCTAACAAGTGTTATTGTTTCCAGGTGACTTGCAAGACTTAATCCTATGTACACTGTAGGCAATTGTACTTGTCTTTGGTCAAGCGAACAACTGTTCTTGGAACTTGAATCTGGGAATGATCAATAGGGGGGAGGAGCATGCATGTTGGCCACTACGTTCTAAAACATGATAATTCAGGGAACCGGCTTTATAAGCAAGATTCCAGGAAAACTGCATAATACTGAATCACGGTTTTTTTTTCTTAAAAAAATAATTTAATATTTATCATTAAATGCAGAGTGCCTGGGGTGCTAAAGATAATTAATTACAGATCAAAATATGTGGTCATTCTGTATAAGGCCTGAACCAGCACAAAGAGACGCAGATCAAATAAGAAAGAGACTAGAAATCACATGCAAGTTTACAAAGGTAGATGGACCATGTCTGTTCAGGTGTTTGTTCCCCTTGTAGGGCTTAGAAATCAAAGTGGGTTCCCTAGCTCAAGTTACAAGGTGTGGGAAGTTCTCTCGGATGCTGGGGTGCTGCATGACAACTTCACCTCACGTGTAGCTATTTGGGTTGAGGGAAGGCAAACCCCACCCTGCTAGTGAGGCAGCTGTTATCCCATGGGGAGGTTTACCAAGGGAGTCCTGCAACTTCTGGCAAAATTCAGACAAAGCTTCAGGGAGAGGCAAAACTGAAAGACCAGCAAAAGAGCGGAGAACCTGATAATCTGGTATTAAACATAAAGAGCAAATAAAATACTGGAAAACATGTGCTAAAACCTCTGGGCTTCAAAGCAGTAGCTGCCCTCCCCCTCAGCCAGGCATGCAATGGTTTGAAACAGGGTTGATGTTTGTTCAGCAGGGCTGGGATTTCAATCGTGCAAAGTATGTGATCCCCTATTATCTGGTCCTGGACCCATCCTTGCCGTCCACTCATCGCCTAGGTTTGTGTATGACTGAGGAGGGAGCACGCATGGGCTGGGACACTCCCTGTCTGAGACAGAGCTAATCTGATGACTATCATCCTCCCCGAGAAGGGGGTTTCTCTGTTTTGCTGGCAACAATGCAGACATTCCTTTAACCCTGCTGGAGTGAACCAAGGTCACGGGGAGAGAAGGATGGGCTGCTGTTACTCAGGCAAAAGGGTGGGGGTAGGGGTGGGCAACTGCACATAGGGTGTGCAAAGGGTCCCAAATTGCCCTCATCCAACCCTGCCTAAGCATGTTACAGTACCAGTCTGCATGTGGATCAAAAATATTGTAGGGGAGGCCACAGGAAGTTGGACAAAGACAGGGGCCACAGGATCCATGCTGATATGGCTTGAGTTATTGAGGTATAACATGTCCCACAGGCTGAAACAGTAGCTGTGGAGGAGCTGCCTTGTAGCCCCAAGCCTGTGCACTGCTTGGGAAGATGGATCCTGACCATTGATCATGATGAGTTCCCTGATGGACTTCCATTAGTCAGGTGTGGGAGGGTGTCAGTCTCAGCCTCAGTGAGCACAAGAGTTCATGCAGCTTGGCTGTAAGAAGATTTTGTGCTTGGGGGGTGTGTGTGTTTATTCTCCCTCCTCTCACTGAGGAGTTTTTCTACATGTAATTTATCAGCATGCCCAATTCCCATGACTGCCACAAATCCCAGTATAGCTGGGACAGTCATAAGGGAGTGGGAGCCCTGGCCTTGTGGAGAGACATCAAACGTCTCACTCCCAGAGGAAAGAGGGTTGGCTGTCTGCTCTTATTCCTAGTTCCCTGCTAGCAGCCAGCATCCCAGCCCAAATCAGGGAGACTGCTGTTGTTCTAACAGCAGCAAGGAGTGATGAAGAAAGTAACTGGAGTTGCTAGTTATAAAAAAAGCAAGAGAGAGTTACAGCTATAGAGCAGAAACAGCAAACTCACCAGCCCCATCCAACCCTTGAGATCTGAGGAACCAGCTTCGACAGCCACAGCAAGTCCCAGAGCCGTAACTGGTTCTCAGAGATGGCTCAGGAACATTTTTTTTTCACCTGGGATCCATGATGGACACCACTGATTTTCTGTGAAATGCTAGAAGCACTCAGCAAATTCAGCCACCCCCAGAGGCATGATCAAGGTGTTGAGGAAAGGGTGTGCAGCATGCATAATGCTAGACATGGAGAAGGTTAGTCACAGCAACAAGTTTAAACAAAGAAGTCAGCCTGCCGCTTCCTCCCAGCACACAAATCCATTCCTGCTGAAGCATATCCTGTTTTTTGCCTGAATAAAAGAATCCACTTCCTCTGATGATCTGAAGATAAACGTCTGGTCTGAATAATTAACCAGTAAATAAGCAGGGTATGAGAGCACTGGCGAAAGCCTCATTTCCCAAAACCTTGTACAAGTGGGAAAATGTTTTCCTTCTTCACAAGCAAGGTTGTTTTATTGGGGTAAAGCAAACTTAGGTTCCTAGTCACTCTCACTGCCTTGAGCTTAAAGGTCTAGCCATTGCAATTTCCATACCCTAGATACAGAAATTGCAATGGCTGGGCCTTTAAGCACCATGCTCAAGGCAGTGGAAGTCATTCCAAAGCTAGCTTTGCTTTACTCAGATAAAAGAGTAAAGCAAACTCCTTTATGGGAGTAAACGGATCCCAAGAGACTAGCAGAGGGAGGACAACAGCACCTTATGTAAGAGGAGGGGAGCTCTAGATTTCGGATGAAGGCTCCTGGAGCCCCCCTGCGTGCTCTCCTGCCTGCTCCCTTCTGCATGGCTGTAGAGACAAGCACCATGGAGCAGAGCTTTCCCATAAGGTGTGAGGTGCCTTTGGATATAACTATTTTGCAAAATGCTGCTTTTCCCTGTATGAAGCCTTGAAGTATATTCCAGAACCATGAGCTGATACTAGATCTGAACCTCCAGATGCTGACTTCTGGTTCCCAAATGATGCCAATAGTGATCAATCCTTTCTCCATCCACAATCTATCTTTTTTACAACACATTTTGACATTACTATTCCTAAAAATAAATACCACTGTGCACCTATCCCAGTGTATATAACAGTAGTTACATATGCTACTGGGCTTCCTAATACTTTTATAAATGCCTTAAGAGTAAAGGACTTGCTCTCTTAAAATGTGATTTCCCCAAGGTCTCTGACTACATCTTAACAGTAAAGACTGCAGATAACTTTGAGATCCAGTGAGAGCAAATGCTTTACCCAGCAAGAAGTCAGTAGCACGTCCTCAGCTGGAGATAATGAACTGTAATGGGAAGGCAGGAGATGACAGCTGCCACAGGAGAGGGGGCCAGTTGACTATTAGGCTTAGCGCAGCAGTGGTTAGGATAATATTTTTTTGATTACAAGTAGACATCTGCAGTGGCCTCTCATGTTTGGCTCCTAGCCCCACCCACTGATTGTATAAAAAAACTCAATTCAGTTGCAATCCAGAATTCATTAGCCAAAAGGCAAATGGCGATGGTATCACATTCTCTTCATTTCTGTGTGGGCGCTATGCCCTTGTTCTAACATGCCTGGCCACAGCTGATTCTGATTGCAGCATGTTTTATTGTTTACTTATGACTTGCTATAGGGTTTAGTTTGTCTTATTTATGAGGCACCATGAAGATATGAGATTTCATACACTGAGTGATGACTCATTCGTTGGGTTGGACTTTTTTAAGCCCTAATGCATGACATATTTGACCTGGGGGGAAGTGCACAGCGGAGTACCCCAGGGCTCGGTCCTTGGGCCCGCACTGTTCAATT
The DNA here is from genome assembly GCF_001723915.1 of Gavialis gangeticus. Taxonomy (NCBI): domain Eukaryota; kingdom Metazoa; phylum Chordata; order Crocodylia; family Gavialidae; genus Gavialis; species Gavialis gangeticus. Next base: position 25,507,300 of record NW_017728997.1, on the reverse strand, counting down.
TCTTTATCAGCGATTTGGACAAGGGGGTGAAGAGCACCCTGTTTAAATTTGCTGATGATACCAAAATTTGGGGTGAGGTGAGCACGCTAGTAGGGAGGGAAACACTGCAGCAAGACCTGGATAGGTTGCAGGAGTGGGCTAACAAAAAAAGGATGCGTTTCAATAGTGACAAGTGCAGGGTGCTGAACTTGGGCAGTAGTAACCAGCAGCACACTTATAAGATGGGAAACGCCCTTCTTGAGAGCATGGAGGCAGAAAGGGATCTTGGAGTCATTATTGACTCCAAGATGAACATGGGCCGACAATGGGAGGTCATGGTTGGCAGGGCTAACCGGACCTTGTCGTGCATCCACAGGTGCAT
>NW_017728997.1:25490724-25506692 GCF_001723915.1 Gavialis gangeticus | reverse complement strand
GTCAGGGCAGCTAGGATCTGGAACCAACTTCCAAGGGAAGTGGTGCTGGCTCCTACCCTGGGGGTCTTTAAGAAGAGGTTTGATGCCTATCTGGCTGGAGTCATTTGAGCCCAGTTTTTCTCCTGCCCAGGCAGGGGGTCAGACTTAAAGATCTACAAGGTCCCTTCCGACCCGACTTCTATGATTCTATGATATTTTGGACTAGCTGATGGAAAGTGTTGATTTAAAAAAGCTCTAAATGAAGCAAGGTACATGGAATTAGTTAGCTATGTGTTTTGACCATCATGATCCTAGCTGGGTTTTTCTGGCTTGACAGTGATTGATTTTTCTGTTTGCTTCCAGTGACATGCCTGTGTGCAGCATTTCCAGTTGCACACAATAGGTGGGGAGCTGATGAGCAATGTTTATAGTGTCTTATGTCTAAACATGTCAGGTGTAACTAGTCTCAGTTCTTCCTTTTGAAGAGCACGTTTGGTATGCAGGAACTTTCAGTGCTTTATATGAACCCATAACAAATATAAGATTTGTTCTCTGAGATAGGAAATCAGCATTTTAAAAACAAAGCATTTCAATCACATATGAAAGGTACTTAATTCTCTTTCTGTGATGATAAAGTTCCTTTGTTAGAAATAAAAATAATAGTGTGAAGTGCCAGTTTTTGACAGATCACATCAAAACATAGTGTGGTCAGTTAGTAGGGACAGAGTGCAGGTGGTACCCTATCCAGTGAAGTCCTTGCATTTGTATGACAGATCACAGTGATTAGAGAGCTTCTCTAATTTTTTTTTTCTGAAAATTTTTTCTTACCAAGGGAGCAGGTATCTGTACCCTTCATTCCAGGTCATGAGAAATGTAACTTCAGCCTCAATAGCCTATTGTTATGCTGTGTAGATTTTCCCAGTTATGAGTCCTATCAGCAAAACTTTATGCCTTAACTTCAGCTGTAACAATACGTCCCTCTATTTATGGAGAACATTGTTGTGCTTTCTCATTTCAGAATGGCTGTGAGGCAATTGCAGGGTGTGTGGGTTACTTAGCATGACATAATTGCATTCCTGTAGCATTAGAAGATATTCCCCAATCTGCAGCAGCAGCAGCACATCCCCTTTCCTGCCTTAGATTAAAGTAGATTATGTCTATCATCACATTTTTTTTCAATTTCTACCAAAGGGGGGGTTAGCAAGCTCTTTACCTTGTATCGGTTTCCAGTGATGTTGTATTTTCTGACTCTTAGCAAGAGGAAGCGTGCATCCAACTCGCAGGGTAGCTGACTTTGCAGTGGACTAGCTCCGCTGTCTTCTGTGGAGTGGCTCCCAACTGACACAAAGGTAGGCACAATCAGAATTGTGTGCTTGGGTAATTAGGAGTTGACTATCTTTAAACTAGAAAGATGGTGAGTTTACGAAGTCTGCATTCCCTCTCATTAAGCTCTGTCAAAATGTTGTATTTGTGTATAACAGTGTTGTAAGGGTGTGGTTCCCCATTGTTTTGCACTCTGGACAGTCAGTCTGGTCTGTGCAAAGTAACTGTAAAAGCAAATGAATGGTAGCATTTTGTAACTATTCTGTATGGATGCAAATAACTACATAGGCACAAAGCAGTGGAGCATCAAGACAGGACCTGACACTCCAGGAGTTTATAGCCTACTCTGAAGAATGCCCTTGTTGGTCTTATCTATTGGCAGTAGATGGCAGCGTTGTAAAATACTTCCCTCTTAAATTTAGTTGAGACCCTTAGGTGAGAACCTTAGATGAATATGGGTGATTGCTTGCACAAGTTGACATTAGTTGTGGTGTGCAGTTGTAACCTTCCAGTGCGGAAGGTGTAGAGTTCTCATTGACTTGAGTGGAAACTGAGGTAGGTGCTGTCTGGGCAGACAGTTCTTTTTCCTGTTTACCCAAGCATTAGTAGGTTGGTATTTTTGCCTCTTGGGCTAAGTACAGACAGTCAAAAAGCCTGAGGCTGAATCAAGGCAATGTTCTCAGACTAGTCTAAGCTGTGTAGAACAAACATTCATTTTGCTTTCTGAAAAAGCAGCCACACGCCTGCAGTGGCTCTGGCCAGAAGCTGGCGGGCACTAAGGCATGCCTCCCTGGTGGCCTGGAGCAAACAGCTTGGGCCAAAGCTAGCCCATCCATGCTGCAAGGGCTTGTGGGGGAAGTGCAAAGCATCCTGGGATGCTGGAGGACTGTGAGTTGATTTGAATCTGGGACAGAAGTTCAATAAACCAATGTAACTTTAAATTGGTTAAGTCTATATCCATCCAGGTGTATCTTAAACTGATTTTGGCCATTTTGAAAGCAGTTTATGTGCACTGAACTTCTGCTGTGTTACAGATTTGAACCAGTTTTTGATCATTTATACTGGTTTATGTGTAACTTCTGTCCATAGCCCTGGAGTTTGGAGTGGGAAAGCTTGACTTTTTCTTCACAACTGTCTGTCTTGCTGGGGGAATGCCTCTGCTGTCCTATCTAAGCAAGACTAATGACTTGTTGCAACTTAGAAAGAAAAGGTTCTTTAGGTAAATCCAATATTTTTTATTAGACCAACTCAAATAGTTGGAAAAATTCTTCTTAGCAAGCTTTTGGGCACAAACACCCTTTGTCAGGCTGAAGAAACATCTGCAGATGGTCTGTGCTCTTCCTGGATGAAGTGGTAAAGCAGGCAGAAGCCAGTATGTATGCAAGAATGCCAGTCAAAGAAAATGTAAATTGAGGTATCAGTAGGTGAGAGACAAGTTGTTGCAACTCATGGTTTTCATGTAAGTTCATGCACTGGCTATGCATGGGACATACAGTTACTCATACAGAAAACATCAAGCTTTATTTTTGTCCCACAGACATTTGGTGGCCATTGCTTTTGTCCTTCTTAAGTGGCAGATGATGTCCTATATAAATGGCAGAGGTAGCAAACAGTGTGCACTGACTAAAGATATCAGGAGGGGTGATTTTCTTAAATTGATGCCTTTGTTCTTTAACCTATGTGCAGACATTACACTTAGATCAATCTAACTAGGGTTAAGCCAATGTAAGTGCGGATCTATTTGGGGAGGTTATAGCAGACAAAAATGGTTGGCCTGATCTAAATTAATTCACCTGAGGAGAAGAACTAAGTTTGATCAGAAACAGGTTAGCCCAATCCACTGAACATCTACACACATTCAGAGTGCAACCCCAGGCTGGAAAAGGCCAGCTGCTCACCCCAGCCCCAGGGCTGTGCTCTTCCTAATCCCTGCACCCTGACTGGGCTACTTTTAGCCCTCTTCCCCCTCTCCCCCAGACAGGCAACCTCTGCCAATGTTTATTCCCCATCTAGTGTTTAGGGCCTGGAAGAGGATAAGAGGCTTCCTTGGAATGTAGCCAGCCCATTAAATGCAGTGTCACCCTCCAGGAGCACCAATGATGACACCACTCAATGTATTTTGCAGTTGCATTTTATCAGTTTGCAAACACTCATGCATCATATTCTCCTGCTGAACTTGCCAGAATCTAGTGGCACGTACCAGGCCATTGATATTAGCCTAACCTCACTAGTACATGTAGCAACAGCAGATGCACACACTACCAGTCAGGTACATACTAGAGTCCCTGAAGGATTTATACTCAGCTACCACACATGAAAGCTTGTGCCACTGTCTTCACTGCTACTGTTAGGCATGGTAGCTTGATTATGCTAGCACAGGTGTGCTAGTACATCTGACAGTCACACCTTCATTTGCTTCCAGACTGTAAGGCACAGTCATCTCAGTAGTTGCAGTGGGGACAAAAGAGGAAGCAACTCCAAGAAAATATTTTTTGCTTCAAAAAGCAAGAGAATAAATAGAGCTTGTGCCACAGCTGGAGAGCAACTCAGGGAAACCTTCATAGTCACTCGCCTTCAGAGAGAATTCCCTTTCTGAAACGAATCCCTCATTCCCCTAATCCACCCTCATCTCTTAATCCTATAAATCCAGCTTCTCTTAGGGATATATATGTTTGTGGTCAAAGCAGCTGCCTCTGAGTCTTGCCTGTTCCCTTTTTGTCTTGTTCCCTCCTGGCAATTGATGACAGCTGGAGGGCCTTATCTGTAGGCTGACACTTGTGGCAGGTGTTGTGCACTGGGAATATTTTCTGTTCCTGTCTGGGGAGAAGTTATTACCTCTTTCCTTCTCTGGTTCAATGTATGGTTTGTTTAGCTTAGACACGTCTATACAAGGTGGTATGTCACTGTAGTGACAAGCTATGGTGACATAGCGTTGGCAAGCACGAACCGTGATGCTGACACTACTGCGCAGTAGAGTCGGAAATGACCCGTGTGCCACTGGGACCATGCAGTAATGGTGGTTACTGTGCAGTTTTTTAGTACTTGCTAAAGCAAGTACTAAATGACTGTGCAGTAACAACCACGCAGTTGGGTGCATTCTCACATCTGGGTCATAGGAAGAAGATGGTGTAATCTAGAGCTGAATGTACTCCTTTCTGTATGTTCCTGCCCCTTACTAAGCATTAACAAATTATTTTCAACATCCTGGTGTTTGCTGTGTAACTGCACAAAACATTACATGGCCTGAACTTGGCAATCTTGTGGCTGTCACACCACACACATCCTAGTAGACTGAGAGGAATATCACACCCCATATGTGAGTCTAGAGAGGTAAGATAAAGAGAATGTAGCAGGGAAGGAAGTGAGTGTCTAATTTTCATGCCTACATTAATGCCGATCTCCCATAACCATGGAGATGCTCTGCAAATAAAAGATGTAACTTATTTCAGCTTCAAAGGAGAGGTGGAAGGGGACTAGTACAGACATGTGGGAGAGAGCCATGTGAGAGACAGATGGAGAGCCAGCAGGGTCCAGTCAAAAAGACCGCTTAGTCTGAGATTGTCACTGTCTCCCTGACAGAACAGGAGCAGTCTCTCTTGTTCATGAGGGTGAATGCTGGGGAGGAGCCCTGGAGCTGAGGCTGCATGTGGCACCAGGGCATATTCTTATGCTTTGCAAGGCCTCTGTTTATGGCTGGCACTTGGCAGAGTTGGTGACATGTTTTCTAGTGCAAGTGCAGTCGTTCTCAACCTTTTTTGTACCACAACCCATTTGTAAACGTTGATGGCCAGTCTCGACCCATTGCCCCTGCCCCTAGGCCCTGGCCCTAGCCCCTCCACCATGTGGGGCAGGGGGTGCGTGTAGGGCATGGGGGCCCCAAGCAGCCCCTTGCAGGCTGGAATTCTGACAACCTGCAAGGGAAAAGCCATGGTTTCTGATGTTTTTCTTCTTTAAAGGAGAATCCATTTTTAAAGTTTGTTCACAACCATTTCATATATTCTTGTGACACACTTTTGGGTCACGACCCATGGGCTGAGAAACACTGCTCTTGTGGCATCCACATATCCTGAACTTGCAGCTGCCCTGCAGAGCCCTGAATCTCAGAGGAATCCTCTGTCTGGAACCTGGCAGAGGACACTGCTGGTTCACCTAATGCAGACTGTCTACTCACTGCTGGTTTAGGAGTGGACCCCAACCTCCTTGGGTAATTGTAGCAATGCATCAGCACATCAGATCCAAGGGGGTCCACAGTTTCCACTCCATTGTGTACAGCAGTGGTTCCCAATCTGTGGTACAGATACCACCAGTGGTATGCAGACAACCTGGTACTGGTACGCATTAACAGATTTATTATAATTACTTTGTATAACACAAATTTGCTGGCGGTACTTAAAGTTGTGTCATTTTAAATTGGTGGTGCACAACCTGTCAGAGTTTGGGAACCACTGGTGTGTATAGCATGCTAACCATCCAGGGAGCTTGAGCTGCTCTAAACTGCTGTCCTGACTGTACTGTTGAGTATGAGGTGGGAAGCACTGGGTAGGGCTTGGTGTTGAAACTTAGAATCATAGAAAATTAGGGTTGGCAAGGACCTCAGAGGGTCACATCTAGTCCAACCCCCTGCTCAAAGCAGGACCATCCCCAACTAGATCATCCTAGCTGAAGCCTTGTCTAGCCAGGTTTTGAAAACCTCCAAGGATGGAGCTTTCACCACCTCTCTGGGTAACCTGTTCCAGTGCTTTACTAACTTCCTAGTGAGAAAATTCTTCCTAATATCTAAAACTTACTAAAACATGGAGATGAATCCCAGTGCAAAGCAAAGCACTATGTGTATCAGCACCAGGCATGAGAGAACCACTTGTGTAATGAGATCAAAGCATCTATATATCTTAATAGCTGTAGTATTTTAGTAAACACACAGCCCCCCACCATACTAGTTAATGAACAGACACATAAAATATAGTCCCTGCCATGAAGAGCTTATAATCTAAATAGAAAAGACAACCAAAGTATGAGTATTAGCCCTATCCCTTCTCAGGACCTCACTGACAGGCCTCAGCCCTTTACTTTTATGGGGCTGAAATTCTGTTGTTGAGGCCTTAGACCAGGGGCTGGCTTACAGCCCCAGATACCAACCACAACTTCTTTAGCAGGTCCAGCTCATGTTGGGACCCCATGGGAATTTCCCTTTCAGAGCCTGTGATCACTTATGTTTGCAGTGACACAGAACCAGCATCTTCAGAGCAAATTGTTATTTATTTTACTTACAATTACACAGCATTTAGAGAGTAAAACCAGCAAGGGGCTTATATTGTATAAAAGAATGTTATTTTTACCTTGGCCCTTGGCCCACCTAATTCCATCTCTTGCAGGGAGAAGCAGCCTGTTTTGCTCACTGTATCTTCCACCTATGTCTGTGCAGCAGTCAGACTGGCATGTTTTCATTAACATCTTCAACAGTTTCTGGTAGTTCACCTTAGCTAGTCCCTTTTTTAGGGTCTTTGTGCTTTTGCTCCCAAGCTTGAAAGGAGCCATCCAAGGAGCTTCTCCACACCCCTAAACCCTTTAATGGTTCAGACCTTGTTAGAGTTGCTGTTTGAAGGTGCTGTCCTCCTGTATCATCCCTCCCCCACTCAGCTTTTTACCAGACCTGTTATTGCCTCCTTTGAAGCAATTCTGTGTGCTCCAGCTAGCAGCAGTATAAAAATAACCAGGGAAATGGAGTCATCCATAATGCCTGTAATGACAATGCAGACGGCTCCCGCATCACAGAGGGATTCTCCATTGTGGGGGAGGGGAATCGTTCCATTTGAGAATCTGAACGAGCATACAAGCTCAGGATCAGGCCCAGTCTGTTTGGTTTGATGTGCCAAGAGCATCACCTTGGGAGAGGCAACCATGGATGCACACCTCTGAGCTACCCCGAGGCTGGCAATGTGATTACCATTGTGTACTTTCGCTCTGTTCCTCTTGGTATTCCGGGCTTTGATTTCAGAATGAAACTAATCCTTGCTTGAAGGGCTTGCTGAAAACATAAGTCTTTCTGAAGCCCTCTAAATATGATCTCAGGTAGGGCATAGGCCTTCTGTTGAGGCTGTACTTTGCTTCTAGTGACCCTAGATTATAAGGGCTGTGCGTTTTGGGGGCTATTTTTCTTCTCTTTACAGCCCAGCCCCTTTGCCACTGCTTTTTACCACCAGGCAAATATAATGTATATGATTTATTAACTCCGTGTTGCTAGCTGGGAGCACTGTACCAGATGCCGTGTGCAATTCCATGCCAATTAAGCCAGGCCTGCTGAGTTGATTCACTTTGAATTGGAACATTCCTAGATTGAAAAGGAAGTATTTTTAATCTTTTGGCCAATGTGAATCAGGCAGCATGTGACAGTGTGACAGGGCTCTTTCTCTGTTACATCTAGCCAGGTTCAGCTTTCTTGAGGGATGTACATAGAACCAGACAAACCTAGTACCTGCCTTTCAACTAACCTCACCAGTAATGTCTTTGCTAGCTCCCTCCTTGTGTCAGCATGCTGCATACTGTCTCTTCTGCTTGTAGATTTTGGAGCTCTTCACAAAGGTAGGTAGGTAAGCATTATTGCTCTCTCCTATTTCATTGATGGGGAAGAAGAAGCTCAAGGAAGTTGAGTCATTTTCCTGGCGTCACTGTGAGACGGAGACAGTGACAGTGGAAGGACTACAACAGAGGTCGCCTGACTTCCAGCTCACTAGCTCAGTGTTACCCCTCCTTCAGTCATTGGGGTCCTCTCGCTTGTCAACAGATTAATTTCTTCAGATTAATCTCTTCAGGGCCTTACTCTGCTGTCTGTATACAACAAGATCTCCCACTTACTACATATAGACTGTAGTGCTGGGTTGTGAATACTTGATCCTGTACAATACTGAATGTTTTAGCCGCAGTCAAACAAAACACAAGTAGATGTTTAGCTCGAAGCATGTAAATAGTCCCATTGACTTGCAGGGAGACTAGAGGTTTCTTTGCCCCGGTGACCTGCTTGGAGGTCGGGCGGGCCGGAGGCGGCTCGGAGGGTCCCGGCAGGCATGTGAGGCCCCGGGGTCGAAGCCCAGTGACCCTGGCCGGGGCAGCTGGCCCGGGCAGCCCTCCAAGCAGGTCACCAGGGCGAAGCCGGAATCGTGGCTGGGCTCCTGGAACTCTGGCCCAGCCTGGCCCTGCCAGGATTGGGCCCTCGGTTGACAAGGCAGCGGGGCATGAAACTCGGACACCGCTGCTCAGAGCAGCACGGTTGTGCCCCGGAGCTTATGCTCGCCACCCTCCTGGAACCAAAGATGGGCATCTAGGGTCCTGAAAAGTGTGACCCCAAAAATCTCCGCAAACTATTCCTGGAAGTTTTGTGGATGTGGCACCCGGCCCCACCACCGGGGCGAACCACCAAAAGCATCCGCCCTCCTGGATTGGCAGGTCAGACGGCGCGGTCAAAAACGACCTCATATGGACTTCTGGGCTGGGAGGCTCATGCCAACCACTTGCCACACACCCAGCGAAATTTTTCTAAGTCCTGCGTCGGGCACAAGGTCAACTTGGTTCTAACCCCATGGCCCCTGAGCCAGCAGCGCAGCCCACCCGACCTCCGCGCATGTCGCCAGGGCGAAGCCGGAATCGTGCCCGAGCTCCTGGAACGCTTGCCCCGCCTGGACCCAGGATCAGGCCCCCAGCGGAGCTCCGGGTTGACATTTGCTCATCTCAATACATCCCTCTGTCTCACTCCTCCCCACCCCACCAGCTCCCTGTGTGCCACCCTCTCGTCCTCTTTTGCTTCAAGGACTTTCCAGAACAATCCTCACCTGCTTCCTTTGGCCAGGACCTCTATGTGCAACCCTGTTCCCTTATGCTTCCCCTTCCCTCCCTCTGACCCAGTCCTATTCTCTTTTCTTTCTTTTTCAGTTAACACTTTTAAATTGTATTGGGAGGATGGGCAGGGCTAAGCTGAGGTGCACTGTTATGCTGGCATGCATCAATGTCTCAGCAGTTACAAAGATGCAGATGGCTCTGCTAAGTAGGTCCAAGAGGCACTGATACCTCCATGGCATCCTCCTGGTGTTGGTCAGATTTTCACTGAAAATCAGCAGGGGGCTGCCCACTGATGCCTAACATGTTCTCCAAAATGTCTGGGACTGATTAGGTGTGGCATTATAAAGTTTATGGTGTTACATGCAAGCAGAGAAAAGACATCCCATTGAATACAAGCCCGACATGCAATTTAACTCGGCCCCCTCCTCAGATGCTCAGCTGTGTACACTTAATTGCTCAGCTGGAGCAAGGCAAGAGTGCCCAGCACCTTTCAGGAGAGAGCATTGGGACAGTATTTGAGAACTATGTTTTGATGGTACAATGAAGGCTTCTTAGCCATTCCAGAGGGCCAGAAAAGAGCTTTAAAAATCAGCTATTGGACTTACAATTCTCATGCACATTTTCAGTCTGGTAGTAATACGTTTTGTGAGAACTTAAAAAAATGAAAGGGAGAGCTGGGCATTTTAGAGTTACAAAGGGCAAAAAGCATTTTGAGTGGTTGTTTTTGTTTCATAATTTTTTTTATTCACCATGAGAAGAAGAGAATGGAAGTGATAGTTATGAATAGTCAGCTGTGTTCTGCCATTCTTACTAAATACCATGAATACTCATGCATTCAGCCATTCCCTCCATCTGCATTCTCATCATAACTGACCCTGCCTCCCAAAGCATGAACTGCCAAGATAACCTAATAAGCTAGTAACCTTTCCCTTTGGTTACAGATAGGTCAGCAATGTTGTTTATTTCACATAAAAGCAGTCTTCTGGCTTGTTTAAAATATATAAACTGTTCCTGAGGAAGACATTCCTTTGTATGGTTCATCCAGCTGTCCACATGAGGAGCTTGGCCAGTTGTCTCCACTCAAACATATCAGTTTTGTCCTGGAGTAAAAACCAAAAAACCCAACAACAGCAGTAAACAGGGAAGAGCTTCCAGCCAGATTTCTTGAGATCTGCACAGCTTGAAAGAAGCAATCCATTTTGTTTTGGAGATGTTTAAACCCAGACAGATACTTCTGAATTTTGCTACCTAGAGGAGCCCAAGGACATGGGCAACAATGTGTGCCCAACTGTATTCTTAATGGATTAGCAGTCATTTATGACTTGGAGGTCATGTACAAGTGGCCCCTCAAACTGTCTAATGAACTCGGTGTACTGTAGATATTTTTGGAGATACTGCATGAGCTCTGGCTTGACCCTCAATCTTTGAAGTGAAACCCTGATCTTTTCACTTAATTTAAAATGTAATTATTGACATTAAATGTCATTTAACTACTCATTGCTGTAGTTCTGGAGTGGGCATTTTTGTAATCAGAGTTCTAGGTGGGAGTTTGGATGGGAACAGATGATGGGACCAATCTAAATATCTTCTAGTACAGTGATTTTCAACCTTTTTTCATTTGCAGACCCCTAAACAATTTCAAATGGAGGTGCGAACCCCTTTAAAATTTTTGAATGGAGGTGTAGACCCCTTTGAATTGTAAATGTGGGTATTCATGCACTTCTGATTGATCGCAGTTATCTTTCATGGACACCTTAGACATAGTCTGAGGATCCCCAGGGGTCCATGGACCACAGTTTGAAAATCACTGTTTTAGTACATGGAAATGACCAGGCATTTATTTATTTCTATATCTCAGCCCAAAAGATGCCTGTCCAATGTTGTGAGCTATCTCCCATCACCTGCATCACATAGGAAGCTACGTTGCACAATTAAGCAACAAGTATGTTAACCTTATTTCTCCTGAGACTCTACTGAGTTTTGTCTCTATTTCCTCCTATCCTTCCCAAAGACCCAGGAAAACAGCTGATCCTTACAGAAGGTCCTGAAGAGGAACAAGTCAGGCTATTGTGGACCAAAAAGTAGAGGGAATTCCAAAATCCAGAGGCTGTCCTAGGGAAATCCCTGCCATCAACTCCTCCCATGCCTGTTAAGGTGGTAAGGTAGAATGGCAGAGGGAGTAGGCATGTCTTAGGTCATTTACAGCTTTGACTTTAAATCTGAACTGAAGGACAATCTGCAGACAGCACATATCCCAAAGCAATGGTAGCATGACATACTCCCAGCATGAAACTGCTCACTAAATAGGCAACTTTATTCTTTACTGGTTTCAGCTCCTAGATATACATAAAATACAGTAGCACTCATTGCAGGAGTATAAACTTGAAATGGTAAAAGCATACATGGGAAGTGTAAGATCTGTCCATACAAAAGAGAAGGTGGTAACACTTCTGGCCAAGAATAGAAGAAAATACCACCGTAGCTGTAGCTGCTGCTTGACTCTCTATGAGCAATTGCTGCCATAAATAGACTCTCAAGTTACAGGCTTAAGAAGAAATGGTCACTATCATCTCCACTGTAGACATCTCCACTGGATTGCACTTCAACCAGCTTGTTCTCACCAATGTTCCTGTCTGGATCCAGGGTAAGAATATGGAAGGCAAGGAGAGTTAGAATAACCAGAGTGCCCACAGCTCAAAACAAACTGATCAAATTTTTACAGATGCTATTGTAGAGGCTAAGAATTTTTCCCCTTCCCAGACAGCCACTGCATAAGACTTCCAAAAATATCTTCAGGACGCAACCCATGAAATCAGTGCTAAGCCTTAATGAATTGTCTTCCCTTTTCCTTCTGCTGGCATAGGTCACCTTGAACCAAGGTGGCCTGTGAGGTCAGAGCTGTGGAAAAGGACGCTGAAGGGGTATTTCATTGATAAAAGGAGAGAAGTGTTAGGCTCCCTTTTAAAGCTGTCAGTGGAATGGCAAGAAGAATATTTCTGCTCTGTACTGGGGAAACTTGGCTGCTTGTATGTGCCACAGAGGTTTACTTCTGTTTAGTTTTCCCTACATTGAAACAGTGGGTTTTTTAAAACACTGCTTCAATTTAGGGAAAAGTAAACTGAACTAAACCCCCTCAGTGTGTACACAAGGATGGGGGCTCATCATTAACTGCATCTTTGGTGATGGGGCGGGGGTGCGAATGGCCAGCAGGCCAAGTGGTCCCTGACTTGCACAGGGGGCCCCCCAGGTGGCACCTGCCCCCTGGCACCTGGCTTGGGCAGTCCTGAGGGGCACTGCAGCCACAGAAGGAAGCATTGCCACCGCCGCCCCCACAGAGGGAAGTACCGCCTTTCCCCACCCCTGCAGCCACAGAGGGAAGCACCAGGCCCCCACACAGCTCAGGCAGGTAGGCAGGCTCCTGGGAGGGGGAAGAAAAGATCAAGCTCGCTGCTTTTTTTTTTCCTCTTCAGTGGATCCTGCCTGCATGGGCTGCCACCGGGTCCCACAGCCCCTGAGCTGCCCAGGGCCTGTCAAGCCCTGAGCACGTCACCTTCCAGTGCCCCATGCACTATTACACTTTGTTAGGTAGCAAACTAAAACACCACAGAGGTGTTTTATTTTGCTACATACCAAAGTCATTTAAAGTGGAATACGCTGTGGAGCGTGCAAACAGCAACACTATTAAAGTGGTGCAAAAGGGCATTTAAGCTGCTTTAAAGACCAATTTTGTTGCGTGTACAAAGGCCCTTTGACACTTCAGACACAGTGCTGCTGAGGAGCACAAAATGGTGACACAGGAACTCCTACTAATCATGTGACTATACGCAAGTCATTTCCGGAGTGTTTTTTTTCAGAGGTACAAATCATCAGGAGCCCCTGCCAAAATCAATTGTCTGACACCTCCAAAAACAGCCTCTTAATGTCTCAATGTGCCTTAGTTTCCCCAAGTTTAACATGATTGGAATAATACTTCTCTTGCATGGGTATTGGGAGGATTAGTTAGCATTTAGTGCCTAGAATGTGCTAAGTACTAGGTTTTACTTTGTAGCACTTTTTGTACATGTGCTTTTGTTGAAACAGACAATGCCACACTGTGTTTGCTTAAGACTATTACATGCTGAAGACCTATAAATGTTTTAAATCGACTGCTAACTTTCCAAAAATGTCTGGGTGCTGCAATCCTTGTCCTAGCCCATTGCCCTGACAACTCCCAAGTCTAAGGAACCCTTATGGGTGGGTTTGACAAAGGTCTTTAGAAAGGATATGGGCATATTACTGTTTTTTCAAAAGGTATCACTGCTGAGATGGGATGTAGCTGTAAAGCGGTGTGTGTCTTTCAGCTGTACTGTGGGTACTTTTGTTGAGATCAGTTATTTGCTCATGTATTAGGGCTATAGATATATTTTAAGTGTACTGTTCCCAAGTGGAAAAGCAGAGAACAGTAGATGAGGGTATTGCAAAAATAGAGGAAAAAACAGTGCCAGAAACAGAGCAAGTTCTCCTACCTCCAAAATCTAAGTTGAAAATCTTTATTTACCGGGAATTTCTCTCTCTCCAAATGTTGCAGAACTTAAATTAGCATTTGATATTACTTCTGCTTCTTTTTCCTCTAAAGAACAAGAGAAGTTGTCGCTAAAGAATACAAAAGCTTTTTGATTCTGATATGCCTGCTATCCTAGATGTCTGGGATCTCTTTCATAAGCAGTAGCTGATCTTGAGTGATCCAAGAGCACATCATCACATGAGACTGTGATAAAGTTGGTTATTATGAAGCAAACCTCAGGCTCTATGAGTCAGCTACTATCATGTGCTGTCAGCTTACTAATGTAGTGAATTCCAGTAGTGGCATCTCCCCCACACCCTCCTGTTGTAAGTGTTAAAAGACCACCCTTTCCTGAAATAGCAGGAGTTCAGAGCTGCTATTCCCTACTACTATCACTAGTCTTCAGAAAAACTATACACTAACATGATGTCCTTTTGCAGAGGTTTGCCTGGAAAATCATTTCTTGAGAACATACAGCTTTTAATTAGGGGGTAAGATGAGAGGGGTTTGGAGGGCTAAGAAGGACTACAAATAACAGACTTCACTTGATCCCCCAGATCTTTCATTTGACTCCAGCTGTGCATAACAGATATGTCCAAGATGTACTTTTACAGCCAGAACTCTTCAGAGGCATTTCATGTTGGTATCTAGATGCTTTTGTCGTTAGAGACAAACTGGGTTGCAGAAGCAAATATGCTCCGCTCATTCTGGGTGTATGCATTATGGTATTTTCAGCCTAACTGATTTAGGAGAGTGATTTTCACAGTTGTCACTTTCCTGTATACCAGACACACCCAAACCACAAGGGAGCATTACAGACAGTACTCAGTTCCTTTAGTTCCAAGAGCCCTCCCCTTCCCCTGAAGCAAAAAGATAATTTCCTTCAAATATTAGTAATACAGGGCTTGTGACACCCATTTCAGTACTTTTGATTTCATCAGCGAAATGTCAGTGGCATAACTATTACCTGGTGAAGTGCAATGTGGACATGGAAGGACATGTCATTCTTGTCACATGGTCTTAGCACCATGCTGTATGTATAATTGATGAAGTTTTTTCCCATCAAAAGGACTTCAAGCAAGAATCCTACTGACTTTAGTGGGACCCCCTGTCAAGGCTGGCACTTTTAACCTATCTGTCTCTTTTTTTTATTCTCAGTTGCACTGTAATTCAGTGTACTACTGTGTACCTATTCTTCCATAGCGATATTTTCATAGGTTTTTTTTTTTTTCAGTAGAGGAGGATTTTTCAGGTTCAGTTTTCCATTGAACTAGTATGAAAAAACAGTGAGTAACAGCATTTTCAAAATGTTGGGAATACATCATTCTTTTAGTTGCTAAAGGTGAAATTAATACTGACAATGTTCTTCCTTCTACGTACACATCTCATTGAGCAGTAGAGGAGCTGGTGAAGAAAGATGGTTGCCATCTAGAACAAATAAAAGAAACCGGATCTGCTTTTGAATGCTGTGTTGAAAAATCGCTCTCTGAACATACACACATTTACTTGTGCAAATATACATGCAAGGAATTTCTCTCAGGCATACATTAGCACACTTGTAATAATATACAGTGCCAAGAAGGTGTTCCAGCAAGTGTGGATGTTTGGGTTAGCTCGTGTTTTTGTTCCACTGTCTCCTGATGAAAGCTCAAAATGTTCATTTTTGTTGAAATCGCTTCAAGTGTAGTTTATAAGTAAATCAATGTTGGGGGCTAAATATGGCCCTGGGCACAGTCCTGGTACCTGGGCACTACACTGGCAAGCTCTTGGCAGCCTTGGAGGAAAAGTGATAGGAAGCAAGCCAGAGTCACAACCAGCAAAGACAAGCAAGCTAGATTCAGTTCAGGGCCTGAGCCTCAGACTGCCCATAGCACTTAGGAGTCATCAGGGATCCAAGTTTTCTGTTTCCCATGGAAAAAATGGAAAACCCCACAGATTTCCGTTTTCATGGAGAGAAATGTGGATTTTTCATTTTAATGGAGATACCCGTGGATAGTCCGTTTGTGCAAAGAGCTCTGCAGCCTGGCAGAGCCCCACCCAGCCTGCAAGAGCTTTTTGCAGAAAGGGTGGCAAAGCCAAAGCCCTGTCCCGAGGGGGCGGAAAGGGAAGGGGTGGGGCTGGATACTCTTGACTCAGCCAGGGCTTGGCTCAGGCTCACTTTCCCTCTTGGAGCCTTTGGGGTAAGTGGGGCTTCCAAGGGGCTGGAGGCCAGCTGGGGGCCCCCTCCAGCAGGGGACTGTCAGTCAGGAATGAGGGGTGCTGGGGGGGGGGGCTGTGAACCAGGTGTAGGTGC
>NW_017728997.1:25488419-25490275 GCF_001723915.1 Gavialis gangeticus | reverse complement strand
GCCCGGGGGTGGGGGTGCGGGAGCAGGAAGGTGACTGCAGGTGCTCTTAGGCCAGTGTGGCACAGCCCACGTGTCATCCCTGCGCCTTGCCCGGGATGGGCAGGCAGGCAGGCAGGGTCTTTTGCCTGCGTGCCTGGCAGTGCTGGGGAGCCAGGGCACCTGCTTTGCCTCCTGCTCCCACAGGGAGGGGGCAGTGGCCATGGCACCCTCTCCACCTCCTACATGCTACAACTGCATAGTGTTAGGCAAGCTTTGGAAATGGGCATTTGGAACTAGGTGACCTTAAGTGGTTGTAAGAATAAAAGTCCGCTAAGAAAGCAGTAGTATTTATTTACAGTTGTTTACCTTCCTACCTGTTCTGGACTACAGAACTGAAGCCTTAGTGTTTAAAAGTGCTTTAAGCTGTACTTTGTTTTTCTTTCCCCTTTGTCCTATAATAAACCTGGATTTTGTTGGTACGTTGCAAGGGAGAAGTATGTTCATTCAAGACACCCCAGTTTAAATCTAGTTGTCCCAGGTTTCTAGGTGGGGGCTGGAGCCAAAGCTAAACTTATCTGAGACTGCCCAAAACTTGAACCCAGCCCTTATTGCTGCCAACAGATTCAGGGAGCAGAACAGCAAGGGCCAGCACTGCTCAGAGCCACAAAGCAGCACGGGGGACAACTGCAGCTGGACCCGTGTCCTGGTGCAGGGGGAAGCTGCTGCTGGAAAGGAGCAAGTGGGGGGTAGGCAGGGGCTGCAGGTCTGGAGTGAGGGGCACTGGCAGGGCTGGGGGGCCTACAGCTTGGGAGTGAGAGGCAATGGCATGGGCAGGGCACTGGCATGTCAGGGCTGCTCAGCACCACAAAGTAGCAGGGTCGGGGGGGGGAGCTGCTGTCAGGAGGGAGTGAGTGGGGGTGGTAGCAGGGAGTGAGGGGCACCAGCAGGGTTGGGGGGGGATGCTGTGGCTTGGGAGTGAGAGGCAACAGCATATCAGGGCTGCTCAGCACCGCATTGCAATATGGGGGGGCAACCGCAGCTAGACCTACATCCCAGTGAGTGAGGGGAGCGGCAGGAACTCTGATTTTCCATGATGAAAATGCCAAAATCTAATGCTAAAATATATAGGTATTTAGAATTTATTTTATTATAATGATTGGAGCACTGGTAGGCTTCCAAATTGCTTTAAAACTGTAAGTATATCAATGAAACATTGTGTGCAGCTGTTACCTGTATATAGTGGCCTTTCATTTTAATCACAGATTTTGTGATTTTTTATCAGGGAATTTGCGATTTTTTTATCAGGGAAAACCAGGATTCCCAATGGACAGTCACATGAGGAAAAAGATTCTTGCAAAACTGTTTATTTGTGGCTGTGTGCACATTTCTCCCCATTTTGAACTGGCTTGCAGTGAGGGAAAGAGAGAGAAGTGAGAAGATTAATAAGAAGCAAACTTCCTCTGAGTATTTTCTAAATTTTTTATGTGGGGCTGGAGCCAAAGGTGAACTCCTTTAGAGAGGTTGAGCAGACCTCTTTTTACCGTATTTAAATTGTTGGAGAAAGTAAAAATTTAAACATTTCTTCCATATTATTTTTTTTTGCCTCTACTTCTTTGGAACAGACAACAGCAAAAATGGCTGTGGTCAAAACTTGGCCTTCAGCGTGGGTACAGTTCTTCATAAGGAATGCGTGCTTTGGTGGGTGTGGAGTGGGTGGGAGCTGGAATTAAAAAGTTATAAACACTTGATAAATCTTGATGTTAAAAGGCTGGTACGTGGAATGGGGTTAACTTCCCCCACCACGCACACAAGCCAGAAGGATCTACAAAAATATAAGATGGAGGGTGAGGTGTAGAATATCATCTGAAAACAAACCC
>NW_017728997.1:25479602-25483419 GCF_001723915.1 Gavialis gangeticus | reverse complement strand
TAGGGTGGGAGCTGGAATTAAAAAGTTATAAACACTTGATAAATCTTGATGTTAAAAGGCTGGTACGTGGAATGGGGTTAACTTCCCCCACCACGCACACAAGCCAGAAGGATCTACAAAAATATAAGATGGAGGGTGAGGTGTAGAATATCATCTGAAAACAAACCCACTTTATTGTTTCTGTCCTGGGTGGCTCTGAGCTGTACCAGCTTGTGCCTAGTGAGAACATGCAGCCTGTTTTATCATTGGCAAGGACTTTCTCATGTACAGCACCACATCCACAACAGCAGTAGGCTAGGTTCTGATGTCCTTACTTAGCTCTTACTCAGCATTTGATCCAATAATGACGGACAAAAGGAGATCCCTTAGACCATAAAATGTGGCTCACTGAGTTTACTTTCCTGTCATATTTACAGTGCACCGGTGGCCTGAATGCTAGTTTTTTTCTAAAGCAGGAGATCATGTTTCTCAGTGGCACAAGGCATTTCACTCTGTCTGCAGTTGAGGCTTGGGTTCAGTTCTTGACTTACCTCACTTTCACCTTTGTTTTTTGGGGTTTCATCCTATTTCCTAGCAGGGACCTTTATGCCATCACAACCATATTGTTTTGAAAAATGCCTTCTTGCAGTTCACTCTGAGCACAGAATAAAAGCTTTTAAAGGACATAACTGGAAATCAGCATTCTAATTTGAATGTAGAGTGTCCAGATAGCTTTGCAAAATGTACATTTTATTTATAATGATGTAATGAATTTGTTTCCCTTGATGGACATTTTAGCATCCTCAGAGTCAGTCACAGAACAGGCAAGGAAATAAGGTGCTGATATATTTGTAAGGCCTATGAACATTGACTCTGATGTAGCAAATATACATATGTACTTAACTTGTAATCCGTGGAAGTACTCCTGTGGGAAAGGTTGAGTAGGTATGTGAGCCTGGGCAGAAATCAGGGCTGCTGTCCAGACCCTTTACTGATCATATATTTAGCACCAAAATCTCACCAAAGCAGAGAAAATATGACCGCACCAAATAAGGCAGTTCTATTAGTTCTTCCCTGCCATGAGTCAGTAGTCAATCCGAAAGTTTGTGTTGGTAGGGAGTGGTGTGCCAATAAATTAGTCAGATATCTAAAAGGTAAGAGTTCAAGCCTTACTCCATGATTCTGTTTAAAAGAAAGTCTCCTTTTGATTGTTGTTTTAAAAATGTTTACTGGCAGTAGATCATTAGCACTTAGAAGCAAGTATTGGGGCCCCAGTGTGCTAGGTGCTGTACAGACTCCCTGGCTGCTTGCAGATGTCTGAAAAAAAACGAAAAAATGAGTTGCTTTAAACTCAGTGTGCTCCCACACCGAACCCAGAAGATGCCCAGAAGAGGCAGTGCCTTAGACCCAGCTCGCCCGATGTCTGTATAGATTGGGCACTTTAGTGAGGCTTTTCTGGTGCTTTTATCTAGTAGCTGATTAAATCAACGATTAGATAAAAGTGTCAAAAAACCCCACTGAATCACCCAAACTATACAGATGCTGTGGAGCTGGGTCGAATTAATGCACTGCTTCTTCCTGTAAACTGCGGGGGTTTTTTCGTTTTCTTTTTAAACATCTGCAAGCAGCCCGTTTCTATCCTCCGCAGCCGTGTTGAACCAGCAGATGCCTATGGAACACAGGCCCTTATACCTATCCGATCTGTTGTATGTTTGGCATGGTTCTCTCTGCCTACTACCTTTTTCACTTCCAGCACTAAGAAACTGTATCATCAGGCTCTTCTAAAGAGCTGGCAGGCCAAAAAGACAAGAAAGCTGAATGCGTTATCTCTATTCTACAACTAGGAAGCAGAGGAAAGAGATGGTAGGGCCCCCATCTTGCTTATCTTTAATGACTTGTATGCCTGTTAGCATGAGCCAGAGCTAGATGAATTGATCACAGTCCAGAAGGATGTCTGTGGCAGATGAAAGAACTCAGCCTTAAGGCATAGCTATAGGGCACAGTGTATTGCTGTTCAGCCAAGCTCAGATGCTAGATGCAGGGTAGCTACATTAAAACAGCACTTTTCCTAGGCCAACAGCTTCTCAGCAGAGCAAATTAGCCAAGGCGGTACCGTATGCTAACTTGTTGGTATCCAAGCTAGAGTCTTTAGATTATGCTAGCTCAGGTACCTGCATATAGCACTAGCATTGTGCCGTGTAGATATCCCCTTAGTTACTAAAAGCTGTGCGGTACATTAACCACAAGGCCATTGGTTTTCTCAGCTTTTAATAGGCAATTAAAAGTTTATTGTATTTATGTTTTTTTGGGTTAGATTTGCCTCTGTCCAGTTTGAACGTTTAAATTAAAGTTCCAAGTTTGGTTATTACAGCTGCTAAACTTTTACCTTAGTAGGCAGATTTCTGCCTCTAGTGCAGGCCAGGCCCTAGATTTCACTGATGAAGGCTGTAACAAGTCATTTGTAAGTAGACAGAGCACTGCCTTCCTTGGGGAAGAACATGAAGTATTTATGGACTACATTTATTAGAGTAGCCCTAAAAGGCCCCAGCTGAGATTGAGAGATACATAAAATGTGTGTGCGCCTCCCCACCCCCATTTGAGTTATAAGTCCCATCATTTTAACAGCATGATTACTTGGCAAAGGATTTCATAGAAAACATGCCCGCGCTCTAAGATTTCAGGTGCCTTGAGGATGTGCCTGGATCCCATGCCCTGGTGCCTAGCCACTAGCACAGCTGGATTGGTATGAAAGCCTGCTGTAGGCAGCCGGAGCTACCTATGGAGCTGACCCAGGTGTGGGACAGGAGCAAATTGAATTGTTGAAAGGGTTTAGAGCCCTTCAACACCAGGGGTTTTATACTGAGGCAGCTGCCTGGGGGAACAGCTGGAATTGAGGTGAATCTCCAGGGTAGGCAAGGTCTGGAGCCCTGATCCCACCAGATCTAAAGCCGGGGATAAGAAGGCAACACCCAGAGGATTTAAGGTGACAACACCCACAGGCCTCAAACCTACGGTGTCAGCCACCACAGGCAGATCTAGGACATTGAAAAGGGGAGCGCAGATGGTAAGGTGCATCATCCCATATGAAAACACCACTTCTTTTTCTCCAGTTAAAAAATAGACCAGAAGCTTTACTAGGATGCTAGGAGCCTAGGGCTGCATTATCCTGTTTAAGATCCAAGCAAAAACCAGTTTAAGTTGGTGAGTTCAAAACAACCTGCAGGGCTGGGAAATAGGAATATCCTTACAGCCAGCAGCTCAGAGGCAGCAGCGCTGCAAAACAAAGGCTTGCTTGCACTGAGCCTTTGAGAAGAGGGGTGTAAACCAAAGGCTTGCTTGACTAGTGGGACACCGAGACATTAAGAAGAGCGGTGTAAACCCCTGGGTCATGAAGAGCTTAGTAGGGATGGGTAGGTGACAGCTCCCCCCTGCCCTGCCCAAGCAGGTCCCTCGGGCAGAGAGCAGCAAGCCTCCCTGCAACCCAGGGGCATTTTGCTGCCGGAGAGTCACGTCTTTGACCGCAGGGACTTTGAGGCCTCGGTGTTACTGGAGGAAAAAAGGAAAAGAAAAAAAAAAAAGCCTTGTGCAAAACTCAAAAAACTCCTCTCGTGCAAGACTTCCAGGTCAGGCCTGACGCCCCTGGGTGGTTTGGGACCGAGCTTCTGTCAGCGGGCCTCGTGCTGATGCCATGAGGGGCAATGGTCCCGAGTTGAGGAAGGGAAACGTAGGGCAAAGACCAGGAGAAACCTCCCGAGCAGGAGAGAGAGCACCACAGCGCGGGGCGGGGGCCGGGGCCGCTTTGCGGGGGCTGGCGGAGAGGGCGGGGGCGCGGCGCGGT
>NW_017728997.1:25475237-25478995 GCF_001723915.1 Gavialis gangeticus | reverse complement strand
CAGCAGCAGCAGCAGCAGCAGCCGCCGGCGGCCGCCCGAGCCTCAGGCGCAGCCGGATCTCGCCATGCCGGTGACGGAGAAGGACCTGGCGGAGGACGCGCCGTGGAAGCGGATCCAGCAGAACACGTTCACGCGCTGGTGCAACGAGCACCTGCGCTGCGTCAACAAGCGCATCGGCAACTTGCAGCACGACCTGAGCGACGGGCTGCGCCTCATCGCGCTGCTCGAGGTGCTGAGCCAGAAGCGCATGTACCGCAAGTACCACGCGCGGCCCACCTTCCGCCAGATGCAGCTGGAGAACGTCTCCGTGGCCCTCGAGTTCCTCGAGCGCGAGAGCATCAAGCTCGTCTCCATCGGTGAGTCCCGGCCCGGCCCCCGCTTCCCTCCCCTCCCCTCGCCTCCCCACCAGGGTGCCTGGGGGGCCGCCTCTCTGCCGCGGTCCGCCCCGGACGGGCCTGCTGGACTCAGCAGGGTGGGAGGTACCGGGGAGGGTCTGCGTCCTCCCCAGAACTCCTGGTTTTAATCTGTCCCCCTTTGCTTTGGATGCTGCTGGGATCTCGGTGTGTGGTGGGGGGGAGCTAAGCGGTAGGGGTAGTGGGGACTCGGGTCCAGCCCCTGCTCTGGGCAGGGAGGACTGCTGGGGTCAACTAACCCCAGCGACGTGTGCATCCAGTGCAGAGGAGGTGGTTACTACTCCCAGCAGCGGTGCCCTTTGCTCTGCTGAATGTTGTGACTTTTTTTTTTGTACTTGGTGACTCTCTTCATCTGACTATTTCCAGAAAGGGGAGCGGGGTGGTATGGCCATTCAGTGTTGCTACTGGTTCCTGTGCCGCAGTTGCCTTGCGGGCTTGCTAAAATACTACACTACCAGCTGAGGATGGGAAATATTTATAAATGTGTTCACTTGAGGAATGCTGTAAAGTTCAGTGTAACCTGAAGTCTTGGTTTCGGGCTGTGGGTTAGATGGTATTAATTAACCCCGTCTGGGCTGATGGGTTAACACCAGGGCTGACAGGCTAACACTGCTGTCCTGCTTTTCATACCTTTAGAGAGGCAAAAAGAAATGCAAAACTCTAAAACTTTAGAGAGGAGAGGATTTCTGTGGACAGAAATCCTCATTAATCCAGAGCTCACAGGTAAGCCTGCCCATATCCCATGGAATAAAATTGGGCAACTGGATATTTGCCTAAAATTAGGCAAATGGCCATATCCCATGGAATAAAATTAGGCAAGAAAAATCCCCCTCTTTTTAGAGGCATTGTGGGAATTGGCAAATCAGAATTCCTCTGGTGTGAAAGTGACTTGGCTTCTGACTAGAAGGATGTGCGAATTCTTCTTGTACTTCAGTGGCCTCTCTGAAGCTTGTTGAAGTCTGTCCCAAACACAGGCCCTGTTAAAGGTTGAGAGAGGCCCAGGCCACTTCCATTTTTTGAGGCTCCCAGTATATTAAAAAAATATTCATAGTGCACTACAGGCGGTGTGGCCCTGTAATGGGACACAAGTTTAAAGTTGTATGATGAACATCATCTTCTTTCAATCCTGTCAGTGTATCTCTGTGTCTGTATGTATAACCTGGTTTGGAGATAACATCAAAAGTCTAACTTTGAAGCCCTCTGTGAATGATAGGCCCTGCCCAAACATGCAGCTGGTCCAAAAAAAAGCAGCAGAAATCCTGCTTCTCATGTATTGCCTGCACCAGGGCTACAACATCACTTTTAGTACTGTAGCTAGCTAAAGTATATGTACAGCACTACATTGTGTAGTATAGACATAGTTCTAGCATTGTGTCATTCTTCTAATTCTACCCAGTAGCATTTGTTAACTGTTAACTCTTAACTACAGGAGTATTTATTGCTGCCTGGGGAAAGTGTCTGTGGAAATCTGAAAAGCCTTAACTTTTTAGTTGCTCTCAGTTCTAACTGGACAAGACACTTTACTACTCTTACTGATCAGTAAGGTCCTAAGTTACACATTTCTGTCTTTTGTAGGTTTTTTTTTTTGTTTTTTTGTTTTTTTGTTTTTTTTAAAGTGGAAACTCCACCAAAACATGGATCTTTCTCAGAGCCTTGTGAGCTTAGTGTAAGTGGAGGTGTCTGCCTTGTGACAACTGCCTTGAATACAGAGTTGAACAGTAAAAGGAAAGGGACCTAAAAACATTGCTATTTACTTCAATTGAGGCTCTCCTAAAATGAATGGCCAGGAAATGTTGTTAAGAAATGTTGGTGAAACCTACTGGTCATGCTGCCCTAATCCTAGAGCTTAATTAAGGAGAAGATGCTTGGTAACTTTGGCTGGGATAAAATCTATATGTTTCAGTCCTGGACCAGTACTACCTTAATTATGTTATAAGGTCAAACACAGGGGTCTGAGCTAAAGTGTGCCTTGCAGCTGTAGATTCAGCCAGCAACATTTAAAAGGTGTTATGGTATGAGTACTGAGGTGTGTTAACTAGGGGAAAATGTTAATGTGAGCTAAAATTCTAGTAAGGCCTGTGCTGTTTGTACCTAGAACTTCTGACTTGTGTTAGTTAACCTGCTTTAAATCTCTTCCCTCTTGAACATAAGGCCTCAGTGTCTGAGCAGTCTCAAGTTCATTATGCACTTGTAAAGTAATCAGACCAGAAATCTAAAGTCTGATACCATTACCAATGTCAACTGGAACCCATGAACTTGATTCAACTTTTGGAGCTTAGTGACTGTCATCAATTGAATTAGTGTGGGATAGTTCTCTTTATCTTAAGAGGCTAAGGAAAATTAGAGGACTTGCAAAGCATAAGGCAAGCAGATGATTCCAAAGGTTCAGAACAAGAGTGATTCACAAGGTAGTAAATAGAATGAGATTAGTTGCATAGAAGTTAGCATATGTGCATCTGTGTCAGAGTAAACTAATACAGCTTTTGATATTCACTATGCTTGAGTCAGTATATTATAAAGAGCCAATTTATGGTCTGATCACTAAATAACTGCCGGTCTGTTTAGGGTGCTGCAACTTGTTGTTCAGTTCATATCACAAGTAACGCTTCGGGCAAGTTTTGCCTGTTCCTGAAGAGCAACTTCTGGATGTGGAAAATGGCTTGGCCATAATGCAAGTCTGAAAAGCAGCAATTTGATGTGATTAAGGGGATTGCTCTGACAGAGCATTACTATGTGTTCATCCCTTCTTTCCCCCCCTTCCCCCACCAAGAAAGTAACGTTTTACAATATTAAACAAGGGTCAGTGTGTGTGTGTGCGTGTGTGTGTGTGTGTGTGTGGTGGGGGGGCATCTAAATTACCCAGTGACCTTGCATTAGCGAGTTCTGGATGAAGTATGGTAAGTATGCCCATATCTCCGATGAGTAAAATTAGGCATCTGGACCAAGAAGAAAAATCTGTTTGAGGCACTGTGAGAATCGGAATTCCTCTGGTGTGGAAATCGCTTGACTCCTGACTAGAAGAGCATGTGCTGATTCTCAGGAAGCTCCTCTTGCACTTTTAAGTAGTGTCTGGGTGCAGTTCTGCTGAGCTATTTGCTCCTTGGAGATGGGAAGCAGCCCATAAACCTACAAAATATTTGACAAAATTAGAGACAGTTTCCAATCCAAATGGCTGAATAGTGTTGCTTTACAGAGAAATATTGGTCATGTGCTTAACTGGAAACATAACTGACTAGCTTTTTAGTACCATAGTTCTCATATGCTACAGGGATGCATTTCTCTTACCCAGGTGGCTGTGATCCAAGAATTCTTCCCCCCCCCCCCCTTAACTGTGGGTAACTGCAA
>NW_017728997.1:25470360-25474814 GCF_001723915.1 Gavialis gangeticus | reverse complement strand
CCCCCCTTAACTGTGGGTAACTGCAAATATCAGTTGTTAGACATAATCAGTTCACTATACCTTGTAGTGACTGAGGATTAAACATGTTTTAATGTGAAGGCTGACTTGCGTAGCTGGCAACCTGTAAAATGAAGCAAGTTGCTACCCTTCTGTTCTGCACGTCGTCTCTGACCTGACGAGGTGGCACAAAGCATCAGTGCTAGCCTACTCGCGTCTCAAGGGAAGCTCCTGGTACAAAAACTGCAGCATTGGTGCTAAATGCCTCTACTTCTGAAGGAAGTACAGTGTGCTGCAGCAACACAATCCAAACTATAAGAGCCTTATGTTGAGACCTAACTGCAGGATGCAGAGAGACCTTGAAGTCCTGAGGGCTGTCAAGCAGTTCTGCAGGTGACCGTTCAGTAGTATACATGTTGTAGCCGACGTAAAGACGCACGCATGCAGTTCCTGAGAATGAATGACAGTTGTGGAAGTGGCTTTAATGCCTTTTACCTGAGCTGTATAGCAGACTCTGAAGTAGTGTGTTCATAGCCAAGATCTTGCTGTGCTCCTGGAACAATAGCCAAGCAGTAGCATAGAAATGTGCAGTGTGTTTTCAAGAGCTTTTGTGTGTTTAAATAAAATCTAAAACCAGGCTGGGGGCACGGGAGAAAAATCTTTGCTTGCCCTTTTAAGAAAAATGGTCAATCAGTAAGCTCTGCAAAACTTATTCAAACTGAGCTGCCCAAAAACACATAGTAGGTGACATGCCTGTCTCTGCCCAGGTCCATTCAACTTGTTTTTGGACCTGTTTAACGCCTTCCATAAAGTTAAAAGAAAAGCTTTCTACCTTCCCTCTAGTTGTATTTAGGCTGAAATGAACCCATTACAATGATAACTGCTGGTTCCAAATTGAAGTTCGTCTCTACCTTTTTAAGTTGATTAACCTAAAGAAAATCTAGCAGGAGTGCTCCATCTTGGTTTGCAGGGCCTTGAAACTGAGGGATTTTGAGACTGAGTCAGGCAAACATTGGTCCCCATCATAGGTGGTCTCTGGTGGGAATGCTTCCTTTGACCTGTTTTTTAGTTTTTGCTAGATTCTGCAACTAGTGTGGTTCTCTATTGTTTCAGCAGTAGTTGTACCATACTAAAAGGTTCCGGTAGTTGTCTAGGGGTGTCTGTAGATGGCACGGGGGTTTAAATTGAAGTGGTGGTTTTTTAAAAACACTGCTTCAATTTAGGGTGAAGTAAACCCATGTGTTGTGTACACCCATGTCCTTACCTGCCTCTCCAGTGGCAAAGAGGGGAGAGCAAACTGCTGGTGGGTCAAGCAGGCCCTGACCTGCAGGGTGGGGCTGGTGCTTCCCTCCACCACAGTGGTGGCATGACCCTCCCCTGCCCCCTCCCCCCACCAGGCACCTGGCTCCGGTGGTCCCGGGGGGCATTGCAGGTGTAGAGGGAAGCACCGGGCTCATGTGCAGCTCATGCGGGCAGGCAGGCTCCAGGGAAGAAGGAAAAAAAAAAATCAGGCTCACCGCTTTTTTCCCCCTTCATGGCTGCCTTCCTTCCTGGGCTGCTGCTGGGCTGCCTGCTGGGGCTGTCTGCACGGCTCCTGAGTCTCATGGACCCTGGCGATTTCCCTCCACAGCTGTAAAGTAGAAAACTAAAACTCCTCAGTGTTTTTGGTTGCTGTGCCCCGAAGTCATTTGAGGTGCATTATGCTGCTGAATTTGCTACAGCGGCTGGAATTAACGTGCCATAAAGCACCGAATTTGCAAATTTGTGCAAACAGCAACACCATTAAGGCGGTGCAAAAGGGCATTTTAACCTGCTTTAATGTGTCATCTACAAATGCCCCATAGTGTCATCAGTGAAACCAACCTCTTAAATACCATGTGTAAAATGCTGTGGAAATAGGATTTTCTTCCTCCTGCCTTCCCCAGTGGTGGACAGGCGTTGTGGATAATTCTGAACATTGCCTGGGTTGGCAACCCTATTGCATTATTTCAGGAAAAACAGCAGGGTACTTCTTAAAAGAAGCTTTACTTCTCAGTTGCTGGAACACTATTTTATGGCACCAGTGTTAACACTGCCTTCCTAGTGTCTTAGTCAGGTGGGCTGATCATGCTTCATAAGCATGAGCTCCCCCTTATGAAAGGGTAGATTTGAAGCTGAGGTAACTGCTGGTATGTCTCCGCCTTGAGTATTTGAGGGTGCAGTTGATGGTGCAGGCGATATGAAGATGGAAAATGCCCTTGTGCAGTGCCAACTGCTTTTAATTCTATGTGCTCAGGTGCCCTCTACAGAACATAGCATAGCTGCATTCATCTCCAGGAAGAGGGAGATGAGGATTTCAGTTAAATGTAAGGCTGAGCCTAACAGTTGATTTGGAGGCTTCCTCTAACTGTTGGGAGCCATAATGTAGTCAAACAAAATGCTGGGGCAAAGTGTCTTGGTGTGGTGGAGGTGCATCTTCTAGGGTTAGGGCTGATGTGGCTGCCAGAAGCCTTGACCAGATGCCAGTAGATGGTAGCTGACCATTTTAGGAGAGGTGGATTCTTCCGTAATTGGGTTCTAGCAATTCAGGTCTGGTTCAATTAACAGATTATATTAATAGATTATGCTAGAGATGGCACAGACCAGTGATCATGGTTGCTGACCATACTAACTGTGGTGTACTGTTTAAGAAATTAGGTTTTGCTGAAGAACTCGGGTTTTGTCGTCACTAAAGTTTTAGCGAGCATCATCAGTTGACCTGCTGCAGGGTAGTGGCCTTTGTTTTCCTGAGAGAGAAGGCAGTTCTTCTGATGTTCCTTTGTTTTCCCAGTGCAGAATCCCAGCTAGCAAAACATTGGGGAAACAAATGGTTGAGCTTCCTATAAGAAGTACAAGGAGCATGTTTTGGAAGTGGGTATGCTAGCCTACTCAAATTCTGTCTGTTGAAAGCACCCTTCTTCAGCAGCGAAGCCCAAACCGTAATGAACCTAGGCCATAGGCTAAACAATGCAGTCTTTGAGTACTTCAGCTACTAGTGGCCATGCCTGTTGTATAAGATTCTGCAGCAGAGGTTTCCCACCTCTTTCTGGCATGCCTTGGCCCCTGAGCTGAAGAGCCTGCTAATGCTGCATAGCCTCATATTTCTTTAAGCAGAAAAAATGACTGGACTAAAGGCAGTTTACTGTAAGAAAAAGTGCTGAGGCCACAACTTAACTTGCTTAGGTTGCCACAGCTGTATTGGACACGTAAACAGATTCTGAGTTTGAGAAGTGAGATATCTTGCAAGCTCTCTTCTTGGTTTCTTTTTTGTACTTGTCCAGTCTAATAGTTCTCAGAACTGATTGCTTAAAAAAACAACAAAAAAAAGCATTTCGGCAAGTATAAATCTTGGGGCTCTCTACTTCTCACCTTAGGTGCTATTAACACATCATAAGAAGGCAGTCAAAAGACACTTGCTTTCTGTCTGCTACTAACCTGTAATTTCCCTGAAGGCTGCTCGCAGGGAAAATATCCAATAAACCTTAAAAGCAAGTTAATACTCCTTAGAAAGGTGACGTGTAGTTCTTTTCCCCTCTAGAGTTACTCTTGAAAACCTGAAAATGGGTCTCCCTATGGCAGACTGAGGGTGTCTCCATTTTAGCAGAGCATTTAGTCAATTGGAACTTCGACAGCGTCGACTGAAGTGCAAAAGGGAAAAATGGCTCTGCAGGTAGTCTCTAGAAGAAGGGGATGAACTGACATGGGAGCAAGCTGCAAACATTGCAAGGGTGGGAACATCCAACTGGGAAGCTGGAGTGCGTAGAAAGTTTTCAATTGGACTACAACAAAAACAAAACTAGCTCCTTAATACTAAGTTTTTTAACTACTTACTTTTGACTAGAATTGTCTTGGTATAAGCTCATGTAGAATTTCAAAATATGAAACGCAATGTGAGATTAACAATAGTTATGATGACAAGCTTTCGAAAACAGGTGACTGTTCTGTAAACCTCCTCAAATAACAGGCAGTGAAATCTAACCACCCCATGCTCTAATGTTGCTTTTGGACTGGTTTTTTAGACTTCTTCTGTGGTTCACTGAATCACAGGTACGGTAGCGCTTGTCTTGCCAGAAACTCATGCACCTAGTGATAATCAAATGGTATGATCAGGTTAACAACTCGGTATGCAACCTGTTCTCAGTGGCTTGCAAGATTTGTCTACTTAGCTGTTAGTTGGCAAAGTTTTTTCTTTTTAAAGATCCTTCTAGCTTCCAGGGAAGCTATAGCAGCATGCTACATGTGATTTCGTTCTGCTTTGGAAAGAACTCCGCTATGCTAGGATATAGGGAAGGAGGAATTTTAATTCCAATAGTAGCATAAGAACTTTGTAACTACCTACCCCCACAAATACATGAAGCAGACCCTAGCGATGAAGAGAAGTAACATAAGAAATTACTAGTTATGGGTATGTGTGTTAACTTTTTGGGGGGGGGGGGGGG
>NW_017728997.1:25468237-25470264 GCF_001723915.1 Gavialis gangeticus | reverse complement strand
GAAATGTCTTCTGGCATAACCACTAGCTTTACTGACTGTCCACGTGAAGCATACACAATAAACATGTAAAGTCTTTCTGCCTCCTGTTTATCTTTGTAGATTACCTTGCTTTACCCATGCATTGACAATAGGCCTCTTAAACATAATATCAGTTTAAGATAGTCTTGCCAAGTTCTCTTTGTACTTGAAGAACAGCAGAAACTAGATGCAAGCCTTGACAAAACAGCATTGGCCTCTAGAGGATAGTGCTAGTAGGAAAATGTCATGGGGGCAGTGATGGTTAAGTGTCAGTTCCTTGGATTGCTGGTAGTGTAGCACAGATTTGAATAAATGAACTTCCAGACCCCTTTGGGGGATACGATATGCCAGGTAACTCTTCAGCTTTTCTTCCTGGTGATATGGCATCACATACCCTAGCGATGGGATACAGAAGAGGAAAATGACAGTTTCTAGCTTGGTTGTTAACAGTTAGCCAAAATACGCATGGCCATGCGTAAAGATTGGGAAGGAGGCATCCCTGTAAACAAAAGTGCCTCCACCCCCCAGAAGGGTGTTTGTGCCTGAAATCTCGCAAAGAACAATTTTTCCAACTATTTAGTTGGTCTAATAAAGTATCGCGTACCCAAAGAACCTTGTCCACCCCCATCCCCCCAGTTAACCTCTCTTGATGCTAAATCCAATATCGTCCATTTCTCTGGCACTTTTGATGGCTCTTATGGAAGAAGCTTTATCCAGGCTCTAAGATAAGAGCAAGGGACTGCTTTTTGTTTTGCAGAACAGGAGGGAAGAGCTCCCTTGTAGTAGCTGCTTGTGATCTTGGAGGACTGGATTCCTTTCTTGGGTGTAGGACCCTCAGGTTGAAAGCTGTGGCAAAGCCTTAATTGCAGGCAAGTTTCAGACCTCCAATCTTAAATGGAGCAGTAATGCTTAAAATGTGAAAAAAGAATTGTTTCCCTTTTAAGCTTTGGTTCTGCATTTTCAGTTGGATTCAGTGGGCCAAGACAAAAACTGTTTCCTGGCCATGGTGTGGGTTGCTAATGTCTATCACTTTGTTTTACCAAAGTGCCTGGTAGTGTAGTAGCTCTGCCTCTTTTGGGTTCAGAGGTTGAATTGCAGATACTCTTGTAGGCTTCCACTGGCTTTGTCAAAACCAAACATACATTTTTAGAGGCCTTTGGTCCTGGCTCAGTATTTTGAGCTTAGGTGTAGAAGGAGAACTTCCCACATAAAATATAAAGCTAGACCTGGTTATTTGTTAACCAGCCAAAATTTAGAGAGAACCTCTTCTGGCTTGTAAGAAGCTAGGCACATCAAGTCTAATCTATTTTCTACCAACTTAAGTTTTTTGGGTTTTTTTTGTTTGTTTGTTTTTGTTTTAAATGCTTGGCTGTGACTTAAAGGTCATAGTTTCATAGTTAGTAGGGTTGGAAGCAGATCATCAAGTCAAACCCCTGCGATGGCAGGAAAGAGTACTGGGGTCAAACAACCCCAGCAAGGTGATTGTCTGTCTTTGTCTTAAAGACCCCCAGGGTAGGAGCCAGCACCACTTGTCTTGGAAGTTGGTTCCAGTTCCTAGCTGCCCTGACAGAGAAGTAGCACCTCCTGATGTCCAGTCTGAATCTACCCTCTGCCAGCTTGTGACCGTTATTTCTAGTCACTCCTGGTAGTGCTTGGGGGAACAGGGACTCCCCCAATGCCTGCTGGTCCCCCCTGACTAGTTTGTAACAGGCCACTAGATCCCCCCTCAGCCTTCTCTTGTGGAGGCTGAACAGGTTCAGGTCCCGTAGCCTCTCCTCATAGGGCCATCCTGCTGCCCCCAGTCATGCGAGTGGCCCTCCTCTGGACCCTCTCCATGTTGTCCGCATCCCTCCTGAAGTGTGGCACCCAGAACTGGATGCAGTACTCCAGCTGGGGCCTGACCAGTGCCGCATAGAAGGGGAGGTTCACCTCCTTGGACCTGCTCGAGATGCATCTGTGGATGCATGACAAGGTGCGGTTGGCCTTCCTGGCTGCATCCCCACACTGCT
>NW_017728997.1:25446974-25463237 GCF_001723915.1 Gavialis gangeticus | reverse complement strand
CCTAAGGATTTTGTGACCTGGTCGTAGAAGGCCACCAGGTTGGTCTGACAGGACCTGCCTCTAATGAACCCATGTTGGTTGCCCCTAAGCATAATCTCCCCTGCTGGCCCCTCGCAGATGTGCACCAAGTTAATTCTGTCAAACAACTTACCCAGGATCGAGGTAAGACTAACTGGCTTATAGTTTCCCGGGTCCTCCTTCCTCCCCTTTTTGAAGATGAGAACCACATTGGCCCTCTTCCAGTCCTCTGACACCACACCAGAGCACCACAAGTGCTCGTAAAGCCGTGCCAGGGGTCCCTCAATGACCTCAGCTAATTCCCTCAGCACTCTGGGGTGGAGATTGTCCAGACCAGCTGATTTAAATACATCCAGTCCTTCCAGAAGTTCCCCGACTAGTTCCTCACAGACCCTTGGCCTAGGTCTTTGCTGTAGTTCATATTAGTAGCTGACTGACTGGCAGGTAGCTTAATGGGTATCCAGACATTAATGCTAGTGAGATGTCTTGACATTACTCCTGAACAACACTTCCAGCCTCTTCCCTTGGTGAACTCCTAGCTTAGGAGACATGCTGCATTCTACAGAGTAGGGAAAATGGTTCCTATGATCCATGTAGTTGGGCATGTGTGTACGCTAGAAACTGTTAACACACTTGGAACATAAGTACCTGGAAGACCAATGCTGTTTTAACTGAGTCAGATGTGTGGAGTAGTAGTTATGACCAGCTCAGCATCAACTAATTGACAACCGTGAGCACACACACAACAGACTCTTCTAATTTAATCTTGTCTGTGAGCACTCACACACTATACCAGTAGTTAAACCTTAGCTTAGATGGTAATGCAGAAGTACTGCAGTTCAGGAAATGTATGGGGAGGTGGCAGACCTAAAACAGGTGATGAGGTGAAGGTTGACACCACGTTGCTCTGGAGTCTGTTGACTTGTTTTTGGAGCAAAATACTGAGGTTTGAAATATCTGTTAAGATGGGGCTTAACAAGGTTTCCATGGGTCTCTAGACAATAAGCTAAGATGCACTCGCAGCTTGAACTATTGTAACTGTATGTGCAAGTGGGTTTTTGGCTATGTAATCCAGTTACTAAGCAAATGTTCCTCAGTCTCCAAAAAGTTCTAAAGGAAAAAATTGGATAACTGGTTTAGTCTGAATTTTACAAAAGGGTCCAAAAGATCATAATAAGAAGGAACAGATGTCAGGATAGGATATCTGTGTTCAAAGACAGCCAGTGAGTAGAAACAGGATCAGATAACATTCAGGGCTTGAAGAACCACCCTTGCTTTCCCTAAGTGGATTACAAAGCTAAAACTAGACGTGTGCTGTGGTAGCCTGTGGGGTGAGGCTGGCAAACCTTTACAACAGTCATTCCCAAAGTGATTTTGTGAGGCTGCCGTCTGCCAGGCCCTGCAACTCTGCAGTGTTTTCAGTTTAGTTTGATTTGGCAAATTCCTGGTGGCCCTTCACATGGGAAGGCAGGACTGAGAAATGACAGTCTTGGCCCCAAAAGTTTGGGAAACGCTCTTTTTAAGGAGCTTCTGTGAAACCGTTGAGATCCTTCAATGAGATGGTGGCGGTCTGTAGTAGGTTGGCTCTCGGTGAACTGGAGCGGCGTGTAAAGTAAAAATCCTGTACTAAGGAGCCAGCCTTCCTTCTTGCCTGATTGCTTCTCTTTGGAAAGGGAGTACTAGGGGAGCAAACCTAGCTGTCCTCAGCCCTGGGCTTCTGGGGTCCTTGCCTTGCTCAACCTAGAGCAGCTCCGATGTCTTTATGCTGATTGTAGGTGTTGCATTATGGGCGCAATACAATCTTTCTTCAAGAGCAGAGAGAGTAGAAGGGCCAGAGTGAACTCTTCCAGCCGTAGAGAAGAGTTAGCAATCTTGGTTTCTGACAAAGGGCTGCTATGCTGTGGTAAAGTAGGTGAGAAGAACTAACCACAACCGGTGATTTACTCTTGAAACCACTTCCTGTTGCATCCACCCTCAGCGGCTGAGTCCGTCCAAGAATCCACTGATAATGGCCTTCTAGGACACGCCTGCTATAAGCAAATAGAAGGGATTGGGTTACGCCTGTAAGAAAAGCGGCTACAAAACGTAGCTGAGCATAACGTGAAACAGTTGTGTTTTGTGGCACGCTACAGAGAACTGCTTGTGCAAGGGTGGGACATGGTAGTAAACAGCCGTAAGGCCATCTGCAACTTCAGTTCTCATTTTACAGTTCAGTAAACCAAGCTGTGCTGTTAAACATGGGTGGGGTGGAAACACTTTCAACACTTGCCTGGCTTCTGGGCTTTTGTGTCATTGCTGTAGAGAAAAGCAGTATGTGGTAGGAATGAAGCCACCCTCTTTGAATTGTGACAGGTTAACACCCACTCTATATGTAGACAGCAGTTAAAATAACTGCCCCTGTGATCAGCCAGATCAGATCGGATCTAACTGCTTATGTCAGTCACTTCTAAGATTACTCTTTTTACTGTAGCTAGGCGGGGTAAGGACTGAGATTAGCAATTTGGAGGCTTTGATTTTAAGGAGAAATTTACTGGCAGCATGTTCTTAGACACAGACGTACCACAGTTGGGTTCAGGGGATTAAGTTTGCTACTTGTTCTGCAGCAATCATAGGCAAACAGCTTTTGCATTAAACAGCAGTTCTGCAATTGTCTGTTGTCTTGCTTAGCATATTACTCTTGTGGCAAGGAAACAACCCCTTTTCTTTGATCTCTTCAACCCATTTTTGCCTCTTAGCAGTTCCCATTCCTTTCCCTATTCTTTGTATTTAAAATTACTTACTTCTTCCTACTGAAAGCTCATGCCTCTCTGAATGAGTTAGGGCAGCCTAGCACCTCATGGACTGTCTTTGGCAAAGCTTGTTTTATTTAGGTAGTGTTCAAATGGCAGAGAGCCCTAACTTAAGCTAACAGTACCTAGAGAAAATGAAATGGGACTCCTCTTGTTTTGTTTTTATAAGACTTAAATTAATCCCCATCATTGAGGCATCTGGAAATGCAAAGCACCAACATGCCATTCTTCATCCTCTAGTCAAATATTAGTGAAGGAAGCTTACAATTGATCTGTTTTGTGCTAACATACTCTCAGGTGGTGTTTCCCACATTTTGTAAAAATTCAGATAGGCAGTGGCTGGCCAGACAAATGGACCTCCGAAGCTAGCTTGGCCTTGCCATTCTCAGTGCGAGTCAGGGATTGTAAAAGCACTGTGGTGTGCAGTTCAACAGTAGGGCGTGTCTAGACTGCATTGGGAAAGGCAGTTGCTATGAAATGGTTGTTGCTATGAAAATGAGCAAGCACCTCACCCACTTGTCCCCATTCTGTGCTGCATGCCAGAAACATCATGTATCTGCTGCTGCAACACCTGGAGGTGCACACCAAATGATCTCTGCAAGGTAGTTGGTGTGAGAAGAGCCTGTCTTCATGCTGGTGCTAGGGAGCACCATTTGAGATGAGGGAGATTTGCCTGTAGTTCTGTTCTGGACTCTCTAATGTGCTTCTTGAGCTAACATTTCCACCAAAATCAGAGAGAACAATCATTAGTGGCATTTAGATGCTGACAAGGCTGTCTGAACAGGGATGTCGTCTAACTTTGTGTTTGGGGGCGCTCAGGAGAGGAGGCAGGGATCTGTCCATGTTATAGCCAGATAGATTGTTATAGCAGTCTATAACAAAAGCTACAGATTGCAGGAAGACTCAGACTAGTGTCGGAGTGCTTCAGTCTCATGCTGCTTGTGGTCAGCAGTGTAGCTAAAAATAAACCGGTTTTCAGAAGGTGCTATTGCTACTATCTAAACACATTTACTCTGTGTAGGAACCTGATGCCTAAAGTTATTTAAGGTATTGCTATTCTGGGAGTGTTGCACAAACTGATAGTTGGGTATGTGGTAAATGAACACCTAGTAGATGAAGACCTTGGTTCACAATAGTGGTTAATAGGCTGGCAAAAGCTAGGGGTACTATGAGAGCGTACCATCTGGTGGGGGGAGAAGTGGTCATAACACTAGAACCACATTATTGCCGTTAGAGCCAAGTGCAAACGTAGCCTGATGACGGAATATTTTGATGGCTTGCTCCCATCAATATACATTGTGCACCTTGGTCAGAGTAAGCTGCATCTATGTTAACTGAATGAGTGCCTGTAAAGATATATGGTATATGGCTAATGTGAAACCTGGCTTTGCTTGAGCAAAGGAATAAAAATGATCAGTTTTGAACTAGAATAGTGTACGTTATCAGTTTCTTCATGGATCAAAATGAAGAGCAACTGCATGGCTCCGAGTGTGGCTTATAAATCAAGTTGCTCCTGTGTAGAAACCTTTTCCTTGTTCAAAACCTATCTGAAGCTGTAGGTAGCAGTAATAACAGTTTCTGATGGTATGGGGAAGCACTGTGGAAGGGCTCCAAAATTTAAAAAGCAAGCTCTTGTAAGAAGAGATTAGTCATGTTAATGGCATGAAGGGCGAGTCCTTGTGGGCTTCAGGAGTGAGATAACTGGGAAAATGCAGTATTATCTCTAGAAATAGGTGAAGTCTTTCCTTTTGACTGTCAACATTCCTGACCTTCCAAAGCATATCTTGGGAGATCCTCATGAATGGTTTTACTATTGAAAAAGTAGAAAGCTAATTAGTGATGCATGCCTTGTCTGAGTTTCAAAGCTTATCAAATGGAGGAATCGCAGCCAGTTGGGCTTTAGAGTCATTCGACATAACAAACATTAGCTAAACCATCACAGCTTGGTGGGCTAAAGCAAACTAAGGAGTAAAGGACAGCTCAACTTTTATGGTTTTCAGATGCTTCAGTTTGAGACCTGGAATATTTTTGCACTTTGCTTAAACCTTTTCCTTTTTAAAGCTTAAGTCCTCTCTTAGGCCATGCAAATGTGGGCATGGTCCACAGCTGAGTCGGTGTCTGCTGGGGAAACCGACTCTTAGTGCTTTTTTGTAGCCAGGCCTCCCTACTTGGTAGGAGAAAGCACTGACTTAAACTCTCACTCTGTTCATTACCAATCTATTCTAAAGCTTGAAAGACACAGCCCTGACCTTGGTGCTGTCATAGTTATGTGATTGGTGGCTGGTAAGTGAGCATTACTAAGCAAGCTAATGACTTGCAGACATCTGCAGCTGCACAGATGGGAGCATGTATGCATATGTAAAGGCCTAGTGATGAAGAGAATTAACTCTGTCGCCACCAGATCCTGCCTTTATTGACTCTGAAAGGGTATTCTGGTACCACTAGTGCTGCGGCTGCTGAGGAGAAGATAAATTGACATTAGGATGAGATTTGGGTTAAGGATGCCTGTGCTGTACTAAAAAGTGTAGTGGCATAGAAGTCGTTTTATGCAATTTAAGTGTTCATCTTTACAGTGATGGGAATAAAATGACAGGCTCTTAAAAGGAGGGATTCTATCCTAAACTGTGGGCAGGGGGCAGGTCTCTTCTGGAAAGGAGAGTTTGGGAAAACTAGTAGGAATCCTGACCCCTCTTACCTTTTTGAGGGAGAGGTTCAAACCTATCAAAGGGGACTCCATAGACATAGACAGTGGAGTCTGGCATGTGCTGCTGCTGCTAGCTTGCTTTTTGGTCTTAAACTGTGGTGCAAAATGATTAGTATGTGCCAGTAACTTGTAGCTTTGAATGTGCCCTCTACACAAAGGCAAAAGAAAGTATGCCTAATCCAGTAGGCACTATAGATAGACAAGTTGATTTCTATCATAACTTGTCCTTGGTATTCATATTGTGACAGAAGCAACTAGACCAGGGGTATGCAATAATACAACCTGTGTGCCAGATCTGGCCCACCAACTTACTATATCTAGCCTGCGGGCGGGCAGCCTTGAACTCACAGAATTAGCCCATGGGCAGCCAGCAGTTTTGGATCTGGCTGCCCCATGGTGCTGGACAGGCAGGGCTGTCTCCACTGCACTGGGTGGGCAAGTGGGACTGTCCCTGCCCAGCACTGCTGTG
This sequence comes from Gavialis gangeticus, assembly GCF_001723915.1. Lineage (NCBI taxonomy): Eukaryota > Metazoa > Chordata > Crocodylia > Gavialidae > Gavialis > Gavialis gangeticus. Next base: position 25,457,257 of record NW_017728997.1, on the reverse strand, counting down.
GTGGCATCAGCTGTGGATCTGGGCACGTGCCCCGATCCCTACCCTGCCTGGAACCTGCCATGGCTGATAGATGCCTACTCAGGGCTGCTTCCGCTGGTGTAAGCTGTGGACATGGCTGGCAGGTCCTGGGCGGGGTGGGGATTGGGACATGCAGCTCTGGGTGGGGTGGGAGCACCCTGATCCCCACCTGGAACCTGCTGGCCACGATGTACGACTGTCAGACTTCTCAGTGCTTATTAAACAACATTGATGCTACCTCCTTCAAGCAGACTTGGACTAGGACATGGAGAACAGACACCAGTTGAAAACTGCCTGCCAAAATTAAGTTTCGGATCTACTTGTCATACAAGCAGACAGACCAGTCATCTAACTGGCAGCCTTGTAGACTGACCCCCTGTCCAAACCTGCAGGTTGGATTTTCCACTTTTCCAGCTTTTTTATGCAGAATAATCTTCCCCTCTGGCAATACTTGTGCAATATCGGTTCATGATAACTCACTTGCCATGGATCTCTCTTATCCCTTCTGTGGGATGCAGCAATTGGAACTTGGCTTGATTTGCTAGTGCTGTGGAACTGGGGAGCAGTTGAAAGAGGCTGGCAGGTAGATCTGCCATGTGAGCCTGAAGTAAGAAGATCCAGTTGTGTCCTCCCTGCATTTGCAGTCGTCATTGAACTTCCCAAATCTGTATGTTCTTGTATACTAACATAACTCTGCTTACAGCTGTAGCAGTACAAAGGACGGTATAGCATGCTACATGAGTGAAGCAATTACAGATATTGTGTGCAGTATAACCGCGTGCTTAACATTTGAAATGGGAGGAATAAGCTGTATTCCACTATAGAAATGGTGCACAACTGAGCCTGAAGTACTTGGACTATTTAAAAGGCTTTAATATCACAGGGGCAGAAGGGTAAGGAGAGAAACTCCTTGGGGCAGAGGAAGTCTACATATCTGACTTGTAATTAACCAGTTTATTGCCTAAATACAGGCTTTAACAAACTGCAGTGCACTTTTATGATTTTTCTACTTATGCAATATAAAAGCTTCCAAACAAGATTGGACAATGAAAGTTTTTAAACTGAAACATGCATCCAAGGTTTAAGTGGGACAGTCTGGCCTACAAGCTAAAGGAGACTTGCATTGCATGTTGGTGAGGCCTCCAGTTAGCTGAAGTCTTTTATATGCAACCAATAGCTGCCAAACTCATGGAAATCCCTAATCCCTGGGGCAAGTAGCTTGCCTTGTTAACTTGGGTAGGAGGGGAGAAGTCTGTTAAGTAACTTGCAACCACATAACGGTATAGTTACAGGCTTCTACTATGGATTTCCAAAAGATAGTCCAGCCTGTGCTGGCTATAGGTAGTCTTGTTTTATCCTTGTAGGTTTGTGGACAAAAAGAAATTATGCTGGAATATGCGTATTAACTTTTCAACAGACTCTCATATTGCTCTCTAGAACATTTTTCATGCTAACTGCTGGACTGGTAGCTGAACTGTTTGGTTGTGTACCAGATACCTGCACATGTAAAAACCTAAACTCTGCTTTGAGATCCAATTTAAGGATACAGACTTTCTCACTGTGTGGGCTACATGGGTGTCAGACCACCTCTGTGCTCATCCCACAGTTATGGATTGTCTCTAACCTAGCTAGCTCTCTGTGGAGTATTTGACAGTCTATCTAATCTGCAAACTTCTGTGAAGCAGATGAATATTTTTCAGTTAGTGAATCTACCATGAAGTAGATTGCACATGCTCTCCAAGTGTGTGAATTACTTCTGCAGCAGGCGTTCCTGTGTGAGATGCTTACTTCTTAAGGTAACAGAGAGTTCACAGGAGCCTAGCTTCTAAAAAGTGTTCAAATATTATGAAATCCTTGTGCCAAATAAAACATTTTGGTAGCTTCCAAACTGAACTCATCTGTGTAGGTACCATAGGTGCTGAGTATGTGGGGACCCGAGGGTCCTGGCTCCCCTTGGGAAGAGGCAGTCCCAAAATGGGTGCATCAAGTCCTGGTCCTGGGCTGCATGGCTCTGGGGCAGCATTTGTCTCGGATTCCCAGTATCATACAGGGATCCAGGCTTTCCATCACCACGGAAAAACGTGGGAAATAGAAGGTTTCCCATCACAGGCTGGCAGGGAACTGGATGCAGGGGGAGGGGTGTGTGTGTACATGCACGTGACCAGGAATACAGCCCTAGGCAGCAGTAGAGAGCTGCTTCCCCAGCTACCTGTAGGTAAGTCTGTGGTGGTGGTGGGATGGAGGGCAGATTGAGGCCCCCATAGTGAGGGAGGGAATTGGGCAAGGACTGGGCCTGGGGACACTGTCCAGCTAGAGTGGTGCATGGGGCCTGGGGCTAGGGTAGAGAGTGGGACAGAGCCACTAGTTTGCCCAAGGGGTGGGAGAGCCAGGGCAGCTCCCTGCTGCTGCATACCTTCCCAGGGAGGGAACTGATTGGGGGACACACATGTGTCCTCCAATCTTGTGTGTAGGGCAAGGGCGGATATGGGCTTTCGGCTGTGGCCTCCGGGTGAGGACAGCAGGGTGGGGAGCCCTGAGCAGGCATCCCACACTTGCCCTTGCCCCGCCATGGGCTCTGCTCAGCTCTGCTCCTTTTGTTTTCAAAGTCTTGCCTATATGAATAAATTAAGTAATCCAACAGAGGGTGCCCTGTACACCACTTGCTCTGCATTTTGATATTGCCTGAATCAGTAGCAGAAGTAACCTAACTATAGCAAAGCTTTTTTCAAAGTAAAGAGTGACTGGCTGCAGCTGGAATCTAGCATGATGGTATCTCTTAATTACTGGCTGTAGTGGACTGCAGCCATATCTGTTAGTAAACACTTTCTCCCTCTTCAAAAAGGAGGAAGGGAACAGGGTAAGTACTGAATATTTTAGATGACCTTTAATACTTTTAATCTCCAATTCAGTCTGCTTGAGAAGAGAGCTAAACTTTGTAAAGGTGGATTAAGTTGAAACGGTCACTGTTAAGAGGCTCTTCTGTCCTTGCCCTAACTTCTGAAGTTGACCTTTCTAAGTAGCATCCTCTTAGGCACACTTCAGTGTCCTACAGAGCTTTTGAACTTGCCTATACTTCTCTCAAGAAAATAGGAAAAGTCTCCCAACCAATGTAAAATATAACTGTTCATTAAATGGTACAAGCCACCCCCTGCACTCCAGAAAATGAACTCAGAGTAGCTGAGTGGAAACAACACTGACAAACTACTTTGACGCAGCTGAAATTGTCTAGAAAACTGACAAGCCTCAGGGATTTTCTTTTCTTTTTGAAAGGCTTGTTGACACTCTGATGGAAACTGTTAAAGCTTAGTGGATGATGGATCGGAAGCTCTTCCTGCTGGCTATGGAGACTCCTAAAAGCAATACAAATATCTCTAGTTTGAATACCAGAGAGTTGTATTCTGTAGCCATTCATCTGCACTGTAGGAGCATTAAACAGCTGTGGCTAATATGTGCTAAAGCTATATTAATCCCATATGGCTCTCATTGAGGTGCTTTGAGACCACCCATGCAGAATGCGCTTCATGCAGATTCATCGCTGCTATCCTTGTTTGGGAAGCTGTTCTCAAAGGGGGATTGTCTGACAATGACCACCAAGATGTGTTGTTTGGGCTGTAAGCCAACATTTTGCTATTTACATTAGCAACTTCTAGCTGAAATTACACAAACCCAGCACTGTCCTCGCAGACTGTTTAAATGTAAAGGTCTTAAATATTCACTTTGTAATGGAGGATGCCAATGTTTAACTTCATGGATAGGTGACAGTACAGCTGTCTCCATGTTCTGGGATATAATGTAAAATGAGAACCTGAGACTTTGGGGAGACTTCTTCCTCCTAATAACTAGCCTCGGAACACTTGCCTTCTAGGGTTGGACTTCCTTGTCCTTTTGGAATTAGTGGTCTTGATCCCTGAGGCTCGCTGGGGCGGGCAGTTACAAAGGAACTGAATTTATGCAGGGACAAAACTCAGGATGTTCAAATAGTCGCTGCAAAAATACACAGCAGAACACTCTTTTGGGGACTTCTTAAAAATCCCTCCTCCATCCTTCTTGTCCTGTCTCTTCTGTCTGTCCTTTGTAGACTTGTAACTTTGTGGGCTTAGTTTGCCAAACGTATAAATGGTCTGACTTGGATGCAAGTAGGATTCATGTAACAGGCTTCCAGCTAGCCTGCTCTTGCAATGCAGTGTAATTGTCTTTAATTTCCTTGCTTGAAGAAGAGTTCTGTCAGGAAAAGTGCCTTGCTTTGGGTAAACTTATGATCTCTTTCTGATATGGAGTTCAGTGAACAGTGGTGACTAGCCTCTAAGGGCACCTACATGTCTGCATTGAGGCTGCTCCACATTGTAATGGCTTGATTTAATCGAATCTGCTGGAGCGTGGTAATTACTGTGCTCCAGCAGACTCCAGTGTCGCATGTATTGGCACCCCAATGCTGAAAAATGGCGGCAGGAGCACTTTAACTAAAGCTTGAATGAGCCTTGGTGAAAGCACGCTCCCCCACCCCATTATTCAGCACCAGGGATGCTGATGTGTGTGATGTTCTGGGCACTCGAATTAGAGCCACTCTTAGAGCGGTTCTAATTTTAAAGCGCCTCCCTGCACCCCCAGCCTCCCAGAGGGTGTGTATAAATACCCTAAGCTCCTAATGCAGCACTGATTTCAAGGTCACTTGCAGCATCTTTCAAGCACTTTGGAGCATGACCTTATAGGACCACAAACCAGTAATGCTTTTATTGCCAGTAGAGTGTTAAGCATTACTGGCTTCAAGCTGCTAGTGGGGTACAAGCCATGGGGCTTGTTTTGCTATGATCAAATAAGCATATCTGGAAACTGAATTCTTATCTTTATAAAGTAGATATGAGACGCAGCTGGCATTAGGCAACTTGCTTTCCTTTTCTCCTTGCCCAGGGGAATGATAGTATCAGGGCAACAGACTGTTATCAGCAGTAATACTGGCATTGGCAGATTGCAAGGAACTTTGGGGTAGCCGTGTGGCAAGGCTTTTACTAAACTGACAACTTGTTAACTTGATTCCAAAAGACACCTCCTGGAGAACTTGTTGCCATGAAATGAGATGATCAGTCTGCCAGTCGTGCAATACAAGCATGTTTAGAATAAATGCAAATAATATGAAGTGAAAAAATTGCACAGCCCTTAAAATGAAGGAGGGGCACAAACTTTTCCCATGCCTTTCTCAAAAGGCTTAGACTGCAAGATGCAGGTACAGCTGTGGTAACTAGCTCTGTAAATTCCCTGATTTTTATAAGCTGATGAATGCGAAATTTAATGTTGAGCCCTCACCTTGTTTTTCACCACTGTAGTATGTAGCAAAGCCTGGCTGAACTGTTCAGGGCTGTATGAATGGGGATTTCCTTCTACCAATCCTGTGTTTTAGTGCAGGGACTCTGGATGGTTCCAAATGGAAAATCTGAATCAAAGTGTACATTGTAGCCAAGGATTTCCCCAAACAGTAATCACTCCTGATTATTTCCAATGTGTTGGTTTTGGCTTCAAAAATTCCATCCACTGTGGCTTTAATACTTGGCGTCTGCTGCACAGAAGACATTACTGAGCCGTATCTGAATAGGCTCATTTATCTCTGCAGTCTTCTACTCACTGCCACTTAAAAACTATCTTGACCTATACCCAGTGTGAGTAAACATGCTCTTTGAGAAATATAGGGGTCAACCTGGTGTCTCCAAACCTTTTTATATTGCTTGTACAGTTTGACTTTAAACTTAGACATCATATACTGTAGCACAAAGTGCTGAAAGGAAACGACTAACCATCAGTGAGTTACCCTTCGCTTTCAAGTGGGAAAAGAAGAAAATGGGGAATGGCAAGTTTACTCTGTACTCTACTTTTCCCCAAGGCAGTTGTGAAATTACTTGTTTCCTGTACTGACTCAATGTACTTGGTAGGGACCAACCCGAGGGAAGTGCTAAGGATGGATTCCCTTCCTAGGCTACTCATCCGAGTCCTATGCTCTGTTACCTGCCTGTATTCTTAGGCTCTTGTTTTGGTCCCAATATACTTGACTTCTGGCCCTAGGAGGAGGGAGAATCCCTGCAATAAGGCCTGTTTAAAAATGGCTGAATTGGGGGATCAACTACTATCTCTAGCTTGCTTTTCTCTACTAGGCCATCCTGTAGTTCTGAAACTTCAGGCCAGGTTCTTGCCAATGACCTTCTAAATCAATGGCACATGGCAGGGACTAGATGGGCTTTCTTTAAAAGCAAGCAGAAAGTTAAATATCCATGAAATTGGAAGTAGACTATGAAAGTTTGCCTAAAAGTGCTTTATAGGACTTGAGGCTGTTGCATAGTGTCCTGATAGCCTTGGAATCAGCAAGGAGCTTTTTGTGGAAGATGGAAAAAGCAAGATCTGCAGACATACAGCGCCTGGAACAGGTAGTTTAGAGCTGTGCCTGGACCATAAGCTTACTATCTCAGGCAGTGCAGCTGTGAGGGGGCATCTTCCTGCCTAGGAAGTAGTCGAGCACTGTAAAGGGGCAGCTAGGAGTGGGTTAACTTAGGCACAGAGCTAGTTGGCTAGTTCTGTCCTGCTTCTAGTTTGGGAGGCAGCTTATTCAGAGCTGTACAAGGTGTTGGGACATCATTGCTGAGGACAGCAAGCTGTCATGCAGATCTAGTCTGCTGAAGTGAAGTCTAGTCAAGCACTAACATGTTGGAATCTGTAAGTCGGAGGGAGTTAAGGAAATGGACTTTGACCTCAAATGTCAAAGGGTGCTTTAAATATTAAACCTGCATCTGTTCCCTTCTTATACAAAGCTATTGAGAGCTCACCTACTCAACCTGGAGAAGTCAGTGGGGTACTACTGACGTTTTTGGCTGCCTCTGCTGCAGCACAGACGTACCCAGACAAACTGCTAGTTCACCCCTGCATGTGCCTGAGGCCTGGTTATTCATAGCAGAGTTAAGCAGTGCTGCAGCAGAGTGTTTAACTAGGATCCCAGCTATCAGGCTTGGGCAGTCGATCTGAAAGTCTCCGACTGCTGTAGTTCTACAGTTTCCAGTACCCCAAGCTTCATTCAAACGTGTGACTGCAGTGTACCCCCAAGCCCTTGTGCTCTAATTGGGGAATCCTTTCTTCTAACCTTGCATTAGTGAGGAGCAGTTGCAATGCTAGTAGCTCAGTATTTGGTATTATCTGTTTGCTTCTCTAGGGGCCTTTTTTTTTATACATGTACTGTATTGGGAACAGGTGCATCAGTGGCACAGCATGTCAGTGCTGAGAAAATGGTGGTGGTGTGCTCTGACCTAAAGTACATCGAACACGTTTTAGTTCAAAGCACACCACCTCCATTTTCTCAGTGCTGACATGCTGATGCACGTGACGCATGAGGTTGCCAGCGCGTGTCAGTCTGTGCGCTCTGGATTTCCAGTGTGTTGGAGCAGACTCCCTGCATGTGTGTAAGTGCCCTAGTGCTTCAGCCCATTCAGGTTAAACGAGACACACTTGTAACTGAAGTAGAAGCACCATTTCACAAAAGACATAGAGTCCTTTCTACAGTAAACCATAAAGGAGGTAGGAGTCAAATGTGTCCCTCCCAGGACACTCTTCTTGCTGCAGTCTAGGCACAGCTTCACAATAATAAGTGCTTTAACTCTACAATAAAGCAATTTAAAGATATCTCAGGCAGGCATTCAGTGGTATGGAGCAGCACTACAGATGTAGCAGGAATAGATTTCAGGAAAGCTACCTGTGTACTGCCTTATTAGAGACAAGCAAAACTGCCTAGGGAGCCTCCCTAGAATATAAACAAGCCTTACGCTGCCTTATGGCCATAGTGTCTAAAGCAGCATTTCAGTTGGGCCTGTTGCATATAGAAAGCAAGCTGTGATCTCATCAGCCACTTCTGGGGGCTCTAGTACAGGAGCAAGAGGTGACCTCACTAAGGAGGAATGTGCTTTCTTAAGTATAAGAGGGGCCTGTGCTCATGGGGCCTATTGTCAGAGCAGTGTTTGTCAATGATGTCATTTCTGTGAGGCGTGCTGCAGCAGGCCTCAAGGATGAAGGAAGGGGATTTGAGAGCTAGTTTCTCAATCGGTAATAAATGGAAGCAGAGTTCCACAGGTGGGGTGTGGAGGAATTTATTGGAACAGGAAGTATTACTGTGCCTCCTGTTTCATACCACAACTGCCAAACTAACAGCCAGAGGTTTACAATACAGAATGTGGTGGTGGCTAACTTAGTAGTGTTGGCAGACTGCCCTGGAGAACTGGCAAGGGACAAGCTAGCTGCTAACAAAGCAGCACTTATGAAAGCTTGCTGGTATATAAAGATTGAACATTCAGACTGTCCCTTTTAAAAGGGATCACAGATGCACACAGAAAATACTGTACTTGTGACTTAACTCAATTGGCAGCTGGATACTTTGCCTTCCTGGTAGTACAGCTGCAAGAGGATCCATCTGGCAGTGAACAAATGATTCTTAAATGGTGAACAAGAACGGTTGCCCTCATTCAGCTTTTTATACAACGTTGCCACTTCCTGGGCATGTTGGTGAAAATGGATTAATGATACCCAGGCAGTATTTAAAACTGCTTAAACTCTCCGAAAGAGAGACTTGACACACAGCTACTTTTGGAAACAAAGCAGGCCAAGGAGCCCAAAGCATGATCTTCTTGTGATTTAACTTGTCTGTCTTTACCGCAGAATTGCTAAGCTCAGACATTCATTCTGCCTTGCCCTCTTCTCAGAAGAAGGTAGGGCTTTGTGTCAAAGATGACTCCCTCAGATGCTTGTGATGTAGAGTATCAGCAGTTTTTGCCTTTGTCTCAGATGCCAGAACTTGGCTACATTATGCATGTTTAGCATATGGCTTCTCCAACTGAAAAAACTGTACCAAAGAACTCAGTGCTGTGTCTATCTACAAATCTTTTTTGGAGAAGTCCTATTTCCTTACTAGTGTGGATAGCCTTTCCTAATGACTTTGCACTTACAGGAGGGAAAAGAGGGGATCCAAGTGCCCAGCTGCCCCTTTAGAGCAGCCATTTTTTGGCCTTTTTTTGGTCTTGTTTTTGCAGGAAAACCTCCTTGACTTCCCTCAAACATAAGGCTTCAGCGATATTCTCTGAGGAGGGAGGAAAACATTTTTAAAATAGTATCTTCCCTCTGCTTATCCAGCATAGTGGATGTGAGGACTTCTGCCATTTGAGGCCTGTAATAGAAACCGCTGCGCCTTGGTGCATGGATGGAAAGGCGTTGTGAAGACCCCTGGTGATTTAAAAACTGTGCGCCTCGAAAAGGACAAAAATCACACAAGCAGCGGAAATGAGGTGCGGTTTGAAGGCTCAGTAAAAAACGAAAGGCTCCAAGGTTGCAAGATAGTAGTTGACGTTTATCACAAGAAATGCCCCAGCCCCCTATCCATTTCCATTGCCTTCTGCTGGACTCTCCAGTTTGTGCACATCGTATCTGTAATGGGGGGGGGGGGCCCTAACTGGACGTTTTGGGTGTTACTGTGGATGAGCTAGATAGCATGGGGGAGAGCTACCTGGCACTGGCACTTGGTGAAGTGGCAACCTGTCTCCCAAGTAACAAGCAGTTTCTACAGCCCTGACATCTTTAGGTGGCCCTATAACAAGGGGTTGTGGAAGGAAGTGGTGGAAATATGTCCTGAAAGCACAAAGAAACCCATGTGACTGACATTTTTCCCCATGGAGGATGTTGTTAATGGCTTTAACAGACACTGTAGTTTGTGGAATGAATACGTACAACACACTACAGCGAACTTCCTTTATCAAATTGCTCACTTCTAAAGTGACTCTCTCATGTACAAACTTCCACGTGCGTGCGCCAAACAGTGGAAAATACTTAAAACAGCAGCTCCATTCTTGAAGTGCTTCCTGACTGAACGGAGATATGATACCATCCGAAAAGACTTGGTGTAGGTGGCGCACATACAGTGGTGACTCCAGTATCAATAGAGTCATTGCAGAAAACACAGATACGCCAATCCATCTCTTCCAGTAGTGGATGTTGCACTAGTAAGTTGGCCTTCCAATGGGTAACAGTAGTTCCTAATAGCAATACCTTATATGAGTTTTTGATCAAAGTCAAAGTGGCCTCACTGCCTGCTAATTAAGGGCTATAAATTTCCAGTCGTGCTCTATGTAGGGAAGTGTGCCTTTCCTAAAAATTATATTAACACTGCTCTGAAGTACAGGATGATTTTGCCTCTAATATAGGTGATTGACTTCTCTCTCTCTCTCTCTCTCTCTCTCTCTCTCTCTCTCTCT
>NW_017728997.1:25442810-25446833 GCF_001723915.1 Gavialis gangeticus | reverse complement strand
AAAAAAAAAAAAACCAAAAAAACAAAAAAAACCACACACAACAAAACCAAATGGGTAACTTAACAGAACAGTAGAGCAGAATTGCAAGTTTTGAGGGTATTTAACTTTCTCAAATCTCTGCAGTGTTCATAAGACTCTTTATGTTCGTTCTCGCAAGCTGCCTAAGAGCCCAGAAAATTGAATCTGCTCAATTTTTAGGTGTTCTTTATGTCTCTTCTTTAAGCAGGTGAACAGAACTCTTATGTGAAGGAAACTATGTAATAGTTGCAGTAGCTTATCTTGTTTCCACTTGTTGTCTGCTAGAAAATGACTTGTAGTTCTCTACAGTCGGGTTAAGTTCAAGGAGCATTGATTAAACTTGCTTAGTATTTGTCCTGCTTCAGTGTTTTTAGTCTTTATCTGAAGACATTTTTTAATAGGAGGAAAAGGTAGAAATGATTTGGAAGTCTCTAAATTGTGATGCTGGCTTTGGGGGATTACTTCTCCCTTCCCAGATCATGATTTTACTGAATGTTTTGCCTCTAGACAAAAATGAGGTTAGTTGTGTATCTTTTAAAAAATATGCAGTAAAGGTTGTGCTATGTACAAAGGGTGTAAATGCAGTGTTTTGCTTCAGCTATCCCAATCTGGGTTTCAGAATGTTGCTATTAAAATGTGGGGTTTTAGTACCCTCAAGTCCGAGTTCCTTTTAAATCCAGTGGCCATAGAAACTTGAGTTTCCAGGCTGAATGGGAGCAGAGAAGCCTTGCAAGTACAACTTGTGTACACCCTGGAAGCTTAAACCAGAAAACCTGATGCTTGCTTAATCGGGTATTTCATGACTTCTTTGGCTCTAATATAGCTTTTCTGAAGTATTGCCAGCCCTGAGTGTCCAATGTTCCCATGTTGTTTTATGCAGCAGCTGTATGATCCTTAGTTCTGGCATATGTATCGAGAGTGGCATGGATAAAAACTTGCACTCAGAACTTGAGGGTGGCTTTTAGGTTCCTGGCATTCAACCCCGGGCTTGGTAGAAGGTACACACATAAAATAGTGTACCTTGCACAGAGTTGGCAACTTTCTACCTGGCTTGGTGCGATCTGATGTTGTGTACTGCCATAAGTAGTAAACTGGCTTAGATGTTTACTACTTTTGAGCCCAGTTTTTTCTCCTGCCCAGGCAGGGGGTCGGACTTGAAGATCTACAAGGTCCCTTCCAACCCTACTTCTATGATTCTATGTCTTCATGGTGAGGCACCCGAATTAGTCATTAATTTGATCCACAACATTGGCTCAGAACTAAAATGTAACTATATGAAGTTAACAGGCTCTGCCAGGATTGTCTGAGTGTGGTGCTACCAGTCTTGCATTGATGTATAATTTTTTCTTTAGATTCAACATCAGTTTATAGTTTAAGCTTTGGTTACTACGCTCAAGTAGTAGCATATTGCATGCCTTGGACTGTATAATTATGTGGGCATGCTGCCACTTAGTTAATGGGATAATAAAAGCATAAGAATTACCATCTAGGATCTCTGTGGTGTGATGGGAGAACCAAGACTGATTTTGGTTTTTCTTTCTCTCTCGCTACCAAATAACTGCCTAAGTGCTGAGTATTTATTAATAAAAACAAGAAACTTAAAACGCTAGCTTATAAACATAGTTACCAAAATGGGCTCTTCCATGTTTGCCAGTGTTGTGTGAGCTCTGTTGGCAGAGAGAAGGTAATCTGGTAGTGTCTTTGTGGAGTTAGCATGAAGTTGTACTAGAAGGTAGAGTTACTGTGGCAGCCTAACGCTTGGCTGCATGCTGGCGGATTAGTGAATCCATTCCTGGTGGTAACTTTTCTGAGCTAGCAAAGTAAAACTACCCCAAGGGGAAGGCTTTGATTTTACACCCCTCCCCCCAAGTTGCCTGATTGGTCTTGCTGGCTAATGAAGTAAAGGTACAAACTAAACAATGTAATTGGGAAGCCAGGGTTGCTACTAAGGTTTAACATAAACTTTAAATGCTTTCTGCTCATACTGTATTTTTGCTTGGGTTGGACAGTGCCTAGCTATGCAACTGCATTAGGCCATTGGTTAGTTGATCACTGACTCATAATTAGAACCAGGGCTGGAAGCAACCCAGAGAGGTCATCTGCTTCAACCCTCTGCTAGGGCAGGATCACCCCAGTCTAAATCATCCTACACAAGTACGTCTAACATGCTGTTAAAGGTTCATTTGTCTGTTAGCCTGGACTTGATTGGAAAGCATCTGCCAGAATTTCTCTCTCTTCTGTTCAAGGACCTCTTCTTTACCCTTTCTGGTGTTCCTCCTCTATTCCCTTCGAGGCTTGTGCCTTATTTTTGGCATCTGTTATAGGAACAGCGTAGAAGTTAAGCTGACAAGGTCTCCACATTTTTCATCCCTAGGCCCTTGCTGTTCAGGGTAACTTAGTCCTTCTTCTTCCCAGTAATAGTCTAAGTAAGGAGGCTGAAGGCTGGGAAAGTACTTTAGCAAGGCTTCCATATCTTGTGGTTGGCCAGCTGGCTGAGCACAGTGGATTCTTGATTTGGCAGTTTCTAAATGATGGATTAGATGAAGCCTGGTTCTGCTGACATAACATAATACTGCTTTGTGGGTATGCCTAAGAGAATCTCAAACAGCAACTAACCCCTTATCCTTTCTGAAACTTTTAAATCTTCTCTGTGCAGCTTCTCAAGCCTCAGCGGACAACCAGAAGTATGCCACTTGTGCTGGCATATCCGGAGCCAACTGTCAGCAAGCTGAACAAAAAGAATTCTGTTAATTATCTGCCACTAAAGGGAATACATGTTAAAGAGCTGCAGTAGAGTTGCATGACTGTATGGAAGCAAAGGCCAGTGTCTGACACTAGGGAACGCAAGGCTTTGTAAAAAGGAATCAATCAGATGGACACATAAGATTTGTATACTAATGTCAAGCCATATAGTGATGTGTGACCAGGGTAAATAAAACACTTGTGTTTTTTCCTAGGTGATGCCTCCAAATGTTTCAACCTCTGCTTCTTGCTTTTGGACAGCTGTGGTAGTGCAGTCTGCTTCCACATGGGAGAAGTGGGGGGGGGGGCTTTAGGCAAGAATCAGCTAACAAACCACTTGACTACCTTGACTTATGTAGTCTGATCACTAATTAAGTTGTCCCGGAAACTGATACTTGGTGATTGGACTCTCCTGTTTTACCCTGCACAGCAGAACTTCATCTGACTGCTCCTCCTATGTACAGTATAGTTACAAGCAGACACTTGCTCATCTTGTTGGTATTTCTGTTGCAAGCAGTAACTGGAGAACTGGTAATCAGATGCATTTTCATAAGGTTTTAAAAACTGATTGAGAAATCAGCGCTGCATTCCCTCTTTTTAAGCTTGTTCTGCGAATACACAGGGCTCTTTATCCAACTGTCATAGAAAATATGCCCACTAAAAATAGAAGTCTCTTCTCAGTTGGTTCCATTTTTAAAAAACTGTTGGCATACAAGGTAGGCACAAGCGTAAGATTCAAGCAAAAAAACCTCTAAATTTGGAGTGTCCAACACTTTTGAGAGCTGGGTCAGTGAGACTAACTTTTACTGCATGATGATGTCACCTTGTCTAAGCAGGCATGTCCACTTTTGAAGACTCTTTAAATGGAGGCAAGTTAGAAATTTGTCATTCTTTCACCATGTGGTAGTTGGTGTGGCAGAGAGCCACCTTGCTTTCTCCCCAAAAATCTCTGCCCTGTGACACTGTGATTTAAATCTCTGTGCTGTGACCATTCAATTAAGATGGGCCCAGCACACAGGGGACCACACCCTCAGCCTGTCTCTTTAGGGAACTGGAGCTGGCTGCATTCCTGAGGGAGGAGGGAAACCTGCTCCCTCTGCCTACGTGACTTGCATCACTTATCTGGGTAAGGGGTTTCTACCTGGGGAGCTGGAATCTGCCCGGTAACAGGTGATGCATTTCAGATTGGTTGGCTGACAGCCAACTGGGGCTGACCTCCGCTGGCCCAGGTGAATGAGGTCACAGGGGCTATATAAGTTAGGA
>NW_017728997.1:25434638-25442551 GCF_001723915.1 Gavialis gangeticus | reverse complement strand
GCCCACCTCATGTGGAAACAGCGGAGGGATATGAATACCCAGCTGTGTTCCTGAGGTGGGATCTCTGCACCCGCCACAGTTGGCATCCCATCCTTTTTCTGTAAATGACCCAGAAATGGGGCAAATGGTCAGCTTTGGAGTAAACCAGAAAATCCTTGACTATGGTCTCTTCTCCCTATTTCTTCCTCTCCCCCCAGTACCTTCAAGTTCAGAAATACTGTATATGGTGGTTTGCAGTAGTTGCCACTTTTTGAACATGCATCCATAACCTTGACTTGCTAATGTAACTCTTACGCTGAAAAGTAACTCCATATGAAGTAGCTTTCATGGGTTCAGGGGCTCTTCAAACTGACTTTTTTCCCCTCTTTTTTTGGAATAAGAAATCACAGCTACAATTTAGACAGATACTCTTGTATCCTGTCATTTAAGTGTATCCTTCCCAACCCTTTTCTCCACCCCAATCCACTCAGACCTCACCAAAAATTGAGCAATGTTTTGGAATAGACTCCCAATAGGGAGGAGGAGGTGGAGGAGTATAAGAGTTTAAGTTAGTTAAGATGGACTTGACAAGAGCCTGAACTAGAAAGGATGATGTAGTTTGCAATAGGAAGATTCTGGACTAGATGACGCATCTGGGAGCAACACCCCATGCATTTTTGGAGGGGTTTTCAAGCCCAGGCTAGTTTGTAGCCTGCTGCTCAGCTAGTAATCTAGGTTTTGATTATGCTTTGGCTGGGAACAGTCCTCTTCATTGAGGAAACAGGCCAAATGAGCATAGCTGCTAGTCCTTCATCAAGAATTCTTGCTCTTCTTTGTGTCACTCACTCTCTGCTGGAAGGACAAGATCTTCCGTGCTTGTCTGGGGAAGAATCCCAGCGTGTCAGGGCTTAAAAACCCAGAGTGATACCCCAGACATGTAGACAACGCAGAAGCTGTGCACTGTTGAGGTCCATGTTCACCCCACTGTAGGCGTATGTAAGGTGCACCCCTTAGTGACGAAATGCTGTTGGAAGAAGTCACAGCTACCTTTTTCTAAGGCTCAAGGAAGCCTGCCCTATTTTCCCATTCAGATGGGCTGCAAGCATACCTGTTGCTGGGTCTGATCTCATTAAAGTAATCCCTGAAACTGGGAACTAATACTGCTACTTCTGCTTTGTTCTTATCAAGGGCTGCTGCTGAGGCACACCTAGCATGGGGGGGAGGGGTGTGTGGGGGGTGGCATTGCAGGAAATGAATTAGACCTCCAAGCCACAGGGTAGATTGATTTAAATCATGTTGTTTTAAATCGGCAAGGCAAAAGCCTGATTTTAAGTAACTGTTTTTTTGTTTTTTTTTAAATCAACTTTCCCATTTTTTTTTCTTTTTTTAAGAAAGATGGATTTGCATTGGTTGATTATAATAAAACAAGTTGATTTACAACTAAATACAGTTTTTATAATATATTTGGTACATATGGTTCCTAGGTACCCCAGCTACGTGTGTGTGTGTGTGTGTGTGTGTCCCATTATAGCTTTTAAATATAGCTTAACATATCTGGATATAGCATAATAAAATATAGTATTTGTTTATAAAAATGAAATGCGTATTTCTTATTCACTAGATGATTCAACCTTTTTTTCTCTTTTTCCTGTGCTGTCTTCAGCTTAGTGTTGGTCCTTCCTGTTGCATGCACTGTTCCTTTTACTCTGCTCCCTCTCCCTCTACACAAACTAACAGACAGACCCTCCCTTCCAACAATCCACGATTTCTTCTATTATAACTCATTGGCCTGCTGTGCTGCAGTGCTTTAGTTACCTTCAAGTGCTCTGTTTCTCTTGTTTTGCCTCTTTGTACATATGCAAAGGAACCCAAAAAGGCCATTTAACTAAAGTATCCACAACTGCCCAGAAGCAGGGGTTGGTAATTACTGAACAGATAGTTGTTTTCTATGAGCTGGAAGATAAGCTTCCATAAATATTCGCAGGTTGAGAGCTGAGTGAGTCGGCTCCGGTATAGAGACCAAACTCTGATTTTTATTACCATCTGGGTGGGCTCTGGATGATCCCAATCGGCAGACATCACGTGTACTCTTTAGTCAGAAGCCAGGTTCCAACACCTGTGATGACTTTGATCCTTTGCATCCAGTAGTCTAGACCCTGCATCCCTTGCAGGGTCAAACCCCTACTACCTTAAAAATATGGCATAGAGTTTCAAGTTTGACTTCAAAAGTTAGATGTTTTCCCCACCTCGCTGTTGTGTAGAAGAAAATCAGCCTTTAATGCCAGGGTTTTCAGTACAGGCTCATTGACTCAATGTATTTAAATTATTTTAATAGTTTGTACTGAGCTTATACCCTGGCCTATGGTGTATTAAATAGCTTAAATTGAAATTTAATTTTTTTAAATGGAAAAACATAATTATAAATTCAAAATATAAAGAAGTACAATTTTAATTTTAAAAAAATCTAACTTTACATCTTAAATCCAACTTTTTTTATCATATACTTTTATCCACCCTGCTAAACTAAGATTTAATTGGTTGCTGTGCTATGATCCCTCCAAATGTTGACTTGCATTTGTGTGCCATAAAAACAACGTAGAAGGGTGTTTCGTGCACTGACAGTGGCAGAAATGACACCTTGTTTTAACCTAGCCAGTATTTTGATAGTCACTGGCATATCCTGGGAATACAAACCAGGGAGATGAAATTAAGCTGTAAGTAACTACTTATTTAACCCACAACCACAGTTTAAAGTAGTATACGTGTATATGGCTTTAATAATGACAGGCTAAGAGCAGCATGCCAAAATAAAACTCAGGCATACTGGATGTGAGGTCCTTTGGACCATAGGCAGTGGCTTACTTTTAGTTTGCAAAGCCTTGGAGGGTTCCTTGGAGCTCCCAGTCTAGCCTTAGATCTGCGAAGCTTTTATTTAATTTAAAGTAGTTATACAGCTTTTTCCCTTGGGCTTCTTAGTAAAGCTTCATTTGGGGAAGTCTGCTGTAACTGGGTATGGGGAAAGTTCTTTCTTCTCTGGTAAGTTTTCAGATTTAAGTGAAACTTTTTAACAGTTGGAGTTCTATATGGGACTGTGTGTTTTAGTTTATGTGAAGTTTATCTTGGAACATCTAACTTTAAATTTCTTGAGCCTGGGTAAGCCTTATTTCTCTCAAATTAGTGTAGTGGTCCTAGTGTGACCTATTACAAGTATTCACATACACTGGTACTTTGCAATTGTTTCTCTTTCTCCCTCCACACTTGAGCAAGGTATGTAAAATGTCTTGCAGAATTTTTAAGAGTAATGGTCAAACTCTTATCACTCAAAGGCAAAACACCATTCAAGGTCTTAATGTTACAATGCCGTTGTCTGTGCAGCATGTACTACTCCATTGTGAAATTCTGTAAATATTAACTACCTCTTTTGTGTATTGACTCCAAAAGAACATTCTTGTACAGGGCTCATCGTCTGCAGTCAGCAGCTTTTTCAGCTTTGCCCATCTCGGAAATGGGAGAGCCAAAATTTAAGCCTCATTATTATGAGAGTAACATGTTGTCTTTTATCTAGATAAAATGGATCATAGTGAAAGAGGACATGCCTAGCAGATGCTGGGCAAGGAGAAGCGAACTGAAAACACTTTAGTTGCAAAATGTCCTGGGATTATTTTTAAGATGAGTGTGTTCTGAGGGACTTGTCTGACATTTTAAGGTCATCTAATGAAGATGCTAACAGCAACATGACTGAGGCAAAACTACTTGACCTTTTTATTTTATTTTTTTAAAGCTCCCATATCTGATCACCTAGGTGGATAGCAGCACAGTGGTCTCTCGAACACTGCCACCTCCCAGCTGAAAATAAGCATCTGTGTTTTGTTTTATTTCCTTTCCTTTCTACTGTAGACTTTTCTGGATTTTAGGAGTTTTTCCAGTTATGAGACTGGCACATGCAGAAGGAGAGCTGTCACTTAGATGGATGCATTCTTTACACACTTGTGCCTCAGCCAAAAAGCTAAAACATTTATCTGCCAAAGATGCTGTTGCATGGCAGTTGCAGTTGCTTAAAGGTAGTCAACTAGGGGACAGATGGACATAACATTTGAAGCATTTCCAATGTAGCTGTATTTTGAAACCCTTCAGCTGTAGGCAGATGCACAGCTCCTTGCTGCATGAAGCAGCGTGTCCTCCAGCGAAGGGGTACCAGGGGCTGCTGGAGCTGAAGCTCCATGCGCCACTTCAGCTGCTGCCACAGGGCAGGGGGAGTGGAGCAGACTTGGTTGAGCAGCCTCCAGTGCTCTCCGCCTCCTTGTTCTGGGTCTTCTGGCTCCGAGAGTGGAAGCAAAGCCCATAGGGTGCTTGCTCATGGTCTGTCTTGCTCTCCCCTCCTCCCTCCCATGGTTCAAAAATACTACATCTGTCCATGGTCCTCATCTCCCTGACACTTCCTCTAACCAAAGTGTACTGCAAAGGCATTCACTGTATCCAACTGAAGAGGTCACTAGTTTGGGTTGCAGTATGTCACCCTTCATGCATTGTATCGCAGATGTCACCAACTTACTTCCTTAAATGAATGACTCCATATGAGTGGTCTCTGGCTCTTGGTACAGGGTAATCCCACAGCATGGCTGATGGGCAAAAGTGAGGACTTATCTTCTGTCATCATGATTGGAAACACTAGCCATTTTAAAATGGGAATGCCTGGTCCTGCAAGTAAGTCCTGGTTTCAAAAGGTGCCTGAGGTTTTTCATTCTTAACTTCCCTATGTGAAAGCAAACAGGTCTGGAGGAAGAGGCAGGGGAACAAAACTTAAACTGCCTTTCAAAACTCAATTGCATAATGTGTGTGTGGTTTTTTTTTCCTTTTTCTTCCTCCCCACAACCTGCTACTCTAGTTAATGCTCAATACCTTTCCTTCCTTACCCTCACCATCTTGGCTGAGCCCAATTTCAGATATTGGACCTACTGATTTAGTAGTGCTGGCCATCTGTAAGACTTCCTGAATGACCTTGTGAACTCGTCTAAACTGTTGCTGTTCTGTCTTAGAAACCCCCTTGTGACTGCTCCGTGCTTGCCGCAGTGGCCGAGAGCCCGACATACTTGCGTAGTTGCACTCTCCATAGGCCTTGTGGATGCAGGTGACTGCACAGCCTGTCCCCAGCTATACCAAGTACAGCAGAGAGTGCTCCAGGACCCTGCTCTGGTTTCTTCCTGGTTATGGTCTGGGCTTAGAGTAGTGCCTTTGAATTTGGTCCTGGATATAAAACCCAGTGCCAGGTGTTCTTTTGCCTTTGCTGGTCCCTTGTACATAATAGCAGGCTAAGCTACTTTGCAGTTAGCTTGGTGGGAAGAGGAAAGGGAAGTACTATTTGTATGGAGAGTAGCAAACTGTTGCTTTAGGTCTCCCCTGGCACGTCCTCCACTTGCTTCTCAGACACTTCCATTGTGAAATCTGTCATTACGTCTCATTTAAGGCTTGTTTGATAAACGCAAATACTTCTTGAAGGCAGACAGATGGAAGCTGTGTGCAAAAGATTGCAGTGATAATCATCCTTGCTTTGGGAGTATAACTGACACCTTGGGCAGGGAGCAGTCTCCATTCTGCAGCGCTGTTAACAGAAGCTACCCTGCAGGGCAGGGCATCCCTTTCCTCCCCCTCCACCAGTGAAGTGCTTGCACATAAATTGTTAATGCACTTAAACAAGGTTTCAAGAGACACTAAATGAAGCTGAGGGGCTGCGTGCTTTAAAGTGAGGAAAAACATTCTGAAGTGATGCATAATAGCTCTGTAGTACTCATGAATTGCAGGGTTATCTATTTATGTGAGATCTCTGACTACATCAAAGTGTGTTGTAAGCCTTCTACAAAATGACCCTATAGAGCAGTGTTTCTCAACCCATGGTATGCATACCCCTAGGAGCATGCAAGATATGGGCAGGGGGTACGTGGCTGCCATGTTTTGAGTTTAGCCTGCCTCCCCGCTTGGCGGGTTGGAGGCGTCTTTGCCTGTTTGGGCCAGAAGTTCTGGCCGCTGCCCCTCCCGCTGTGTCCGGTGCACTGGGGCTTTCGCTCCCCAGCGTCAGTGTGCCAAGGGACAGGGAGGGGGGCCCTGTGCAGGCTGCTTTGCCCCAGGCTGTGGTCTGTGATGAAGAAGTGGGACTCTGCTTGTGGCGGAGAAACCAGAAGTGCTACGGTGGGACTTCTGGTTTTGCTTTTGCTGTGTCAGTCGGCAGGTGGTACGTAAGGTACCAAAGGCTATAGAACCATGGCTATAGAGGGCTTTCTGGAATTGTTTTCTGAATTGCTAGGTCTTAGACCAGGGGTGGGCAAAATATGGCCTGTGGGCCAGATCCAGCCCACAACAGGTCCATTGGTTGCGCCCAGCCCAGGCCATGGCATGTGTGCCAGACTTGCTTCTCAGCTGCTGCAACTGCTGAACCCAGCCCCACTGCCCAGGTACCCCAGCAAGTCCACCCCACGCTTGCTGCCATGAGTGAGACAGATGCAGACAGGTGGGGCCAAGATCATGGGGCAGTGACAGTGTAGGACTGGGGTGGGCCAGAGCTGCGTTCCATTGCCCACATGGGCCAGCGATGGACACCATGGGCAGGGGTGTGCAGGGAGTGGATCACAGCTCGGCCCCAGCCCCATGCTGTCATAGCCCCTCAATCCCAGCCTGGCTGAGTGGGGAGGTGAGCTGCTTAAGGAGTTTTGATGAGTTGTTGCGCAAGTGGAGGGGGGGCTGCAGCAGCTCACCAAAATTCCTTGTGGCCTGCGGACCCAAATAATTTCCCACCCATATCTTAGTCACTGGATCAGATGAGAAACTGAGTTACATGAATGAGCCTGAAAGATCCTAGGCCTGGCTTGTAGCATCTGAAGTGGTGCACTAGACTTATCTCTTTAGTTGACTGTTTAGATTGAGGACTGACCAGTTTTATGCTTCTGTCTTGCAGATAGCAAAGCCATTGTGGATGGGAACTTAAAGTTGATCCTTGGCCTAATATGGACCCTCATCCTCCATTATTCTATCTCCATGCCTGTATGGGAAGATGAAGGTGACGATGATGCCAAGAAACAGACCCCTAAACAGCGATTGCTGGGATGGATCCAGAACAAGATTCCATACTTGCCCATCACAAACTTCAATCAAAACTGGCAGGACGGCAAAGCACTGGGTGCCCTTGTTGACAGTTGTGCTCCAGGTAAGGCTTCTGTTTGTCTCCTTGTTCTTCTGTTTCCTATAGTGGTTTTTGAGGTTTGTCTTTAGCACTGCAAGGTCAGTTGTATCAAAACTTTAGGTGAGACTAGTTTATGAAAGGGCAGCAGAGTTCAAGCCAGTAGCTGTAGATCAGGGGTGGGCAAAATGTGGCCCGCGGGCCAGATGTAGCCTGCCAGGCCATTCTATCTGGCCTGCGGGGCCCCTAAAAAAAATTGAGAAAACTAATGTTTATCTGCCCCTGGCTGCCTGTCATGCGGCCCTCAATGGCTTGCCAAAACTCAGTAAGCAGCCCTCCGCCTGAAATAATTGCCCACCCCTGCTGTAGATAGAGGGAAGCTATAAATGACATAGCAAAAAGTTTTTTAAAAAAAAAGTCAGTTTTAAAAACTCAACTGATAGCGTAAGCTGTCCACTGGAGGTGCCATCTCTGCTGGTCTTTTAACTTCTGGTGCTAGTAGGTGGCTGTGTAGGAGGGCTTCTGAGAGAGGGGCTGCACAGATTGCAATCACAGGTTATATACCCAAACCTCTTCTGCACTAAACATTCAGTGACTCTGCCTGCATCATGCAGAGTAAATTATGTAATGTGATTTCAGGGGCTGGGGTAAAGTTCCCTATGCTGTGCAATATTTGTCTCGCTGATGTAACTACTTTGTGCTAACCTAATGAAATTTTGTGTGGGCCTCACTGGTATTAAAAAAAAAAAAAAAAAAAAAAAAAAAA
>NW_017728997.1:25430108-25434616 GCF_001723915.1 Gavialis gangeticus | reverse complement strand
CTCTTCCAGGAAAGAGGCATTCTTCAATGGGGTAATTGTGTTCAGGACACTTAATAGGTGTTAAGAGGTGTCTCTTGCCACTCACTCCTCCGCGTCTTAGTGTAAGTTTTTAAAACATTTCAGTCTGATGTGAATGCTCAAACTAAACAAGCTAGTTGTGAATTCTTGGCAATGTGAATTGGAGTCTTTCCAGATGAACTACTTGGCTCCCAGGATAGCTAAGAAGTCCCTAGAGACCTCAAAAGGTTTCACCTACCAGCATACCCACCTCTGGGTGGTTGTCACAAATAGAAACTTCATTTCCCCTACCTTGGGAGGCTGGTGGCTGTGACGAGCTGGAATGAGCAAGGTTCTAAAGTTCTTGAGGAAACAAGGTTTCTAATATCAATATAGAGTGAGCATCCCTGGTAGGCCTTTAATGGAAACTCATTTCCTGACAGCCATTTGCTTTAGACGGTAAAAACAGCCTTCTATCTATTCAGATCAGGCAGTGTTGGATAGGCTTATTTTTTTTTTTTTTTTTTTTTTTAAAGACGCTTATTGATGTTTTTGACATGATGGCTTTAACCTTTTTTAGGTCTCTGCCCTGATTGGGAGGCCTGGGACCCGAAGAAACCAGTTGACAATGCTCGGGAAGCCATGCAGCAAGCTGATGACTGGCTGGGTGTACCACAAGTAAGAACAATAGATCTTTAAAAAAAAAGAAAAGAAAAGAAAAGGATGCATGGAAATGAGGATACCTATTGAATGGGCAGCAGCATTGGTTTTACAATTGCTGCTCATATTAAATGAAGTATGTGGCTTGAGAGAGTTTCATGGTCCAAAAGACATGGTTATTCTTAATTTTCTAGGGTGTACAGTTTATTTGCAGTTATCAATTACCTGAATTGTTTCAGAATGCCCAGTGTAGCTTTAAATGAGAGGAAAAACAAGTTCAGAAATTAGCAGGGCACCAGATAATGGAGCTTGGGGTGAAATGGATTCTTGAACCAAATTGGAACCTCAAACTAGACATTGGGCTAACTGGAAACACTGCAGCAAGGTTTTTTGCTGCACTAACTTTGAATGCAAACTACTTTTTAGTTGTGGTCAATTGTCCGGCTTGTATCTCAGTAGGAAGAGAAGCCCTCCGAATAATTCAAAGTTTTTATTTTGAGACAGCACCTGGAAATGTAAGTCTTAATAGTTGATGGGACTTGCCCATTAATTGTAAGAGTGCATGAAAAGAAATATTCCAAAAGAAACTTGGGGCAAGACGGGACAAACCTAGACCTTCCCCCCAGCACTGATTGAGAACTGCATTCTATAGTTTACAGAAATGTTCTCCCTTAAACCAAGTGCACTTTTGTGAGCAGGGTCCTTAGTGTTAATGTTTGTTCTGAATGCTGCATAAAAGTTGTTTCCTGCAACGATTGTTCTTTTGAATGAGCAATGAGAGCCAGGGTGCCATCAAACTGCATTGTCTTCCTGCTCATAGTATGTTGGGACAGAACTGCTTAAAGCTGTGCAGTGGGTACACTTCTGCAAATTTAAGCTGAAATATTAATATCTTTATGGCTGTGACCAGTCTCTGCTGTAACATAGGTGGCACGACACGTTACCATGTAGAGATACCCAAACTAGCATGTTTATAGCATAGTGCAGAGCAGACTGC
The DNA here is from genome assembly GCF_001723915.1 of Gavialis gangeticus. Taxonomy (NCBI): domain Eukaryota; kingdom Metazoa; phylum Chordata; order Crocodylia; family Gavialidae; genus Gavialis; species Gavialis gangeticus. Next base: position 25,432,962 of record NW_017728997.1, on the reverse strand, counting down.
CAAATGTGGTGATAGCTGGCAGCAAGATATAAAAACCGCAGAATTTTACAAGCCTCTTAAGCGTTCCAACGTTATGTTCCCAGGATCTCAACTGCAATGGTCTTGGCTTGTATTAAATGGTGTTATGTGTTTTTCAGTATCTCATTAAGGGAAACAGGTAGCAATATCAGCCTTTTTCCTAAAACTAGATAAGTAGAGGTTATCACTGCACATGCTTCCCACTCTTTGCTACTAAATTCACCAATGATATAGCATTAATTACTGTAGTTGGAAATGTTAGTCTTGTGTCTAACACTGCCAAGCTTCACTGTTGAAAGGAGGTAATCCAATATGTAACCTTTTCACGTGCATGTATATAATATTAATAAGTACTGTATGTTTCAGCAGGCGTCATGTTGATCTAACACGGGGTGGGAAAAATATGGCCCCCAGGCCAGCTCTGGCCCATGGAGGGACCCTGTCTAGCCCACACAGGGTACCTTGATCCCACCTGGCCTAGGCACTCTCCATCCTGTGGTGCGTCCTGTTTCTCCCTGGGCACGCAGCGGGGTTGGGGTGGCTCCACAGCTGGACTGCCTTTCTGGGCAGCTCTGGTGGCAGTGGCTCCTTCCAGCTGCTGCTTCCATTGGCCCCAGCCCCGCAGTACTGGCATGGACCCGTGTGCACAGCCCTGAGTCCAACCCGTTGTGTGCCTGCTCTGGACTCAGCCCAGTGGAGCAGACCAGCTCCAGACCAGCCAGAGCTAGCGCACAGCTCTGACCCCAGTCTGCTCAGTGCTTGCTCCGGATTGCCTACCCATGCTTAACAGCAATGGCAGCCAGGCAGAAACTGTTGCTCAGTGTGGAGCAAAAGTGGCTTCCCCCTCGCCACTGCCAGGTGCTTCTTGTGCAGCCACCTGGAGCCCCACCTGGGCTGCCATGCAGTTCCTCTGGGGCAGCTGTGGGCAGCCCTGCCAGTACCATGAGGCTGGGGCCAGTGGCAGTGACAGTGGCAGAGAGGAGTGGTCGGGCAGCTCGGCTGTGGGATCTGGGCAGCTGCAGCAAATGTGCCTGGCAGCGGCAAGGGAGAGGGGCTGCTTTTCCCCTTCACTCAGCCGCAGCTTCATCCTGGCTGCTGCTGCTCAACATGGGTGGGCAGTCCGGAGCAGGGACAGGCTGGGGTCAGGGCTGTCCACTGATTCCTGCTGGTCCACTCCACTGGGCCGAGTCTGCAGTGGGCCAGGGTCTGGGCTGTGCATGTGGGTCCTCGCCAGTACTATGGGTCTGGGCCCAGTGGTGGTGGCAGCCAGAAGAAGCTGCTGCTGCTGCTGCTGCCTAGAAAGGTGGGGTGGCCTGGGAGCTGTGCGCTGTTGGTGGTGGTACATGGGATCTGGGCTGTTGCATGAGGAGGGGGATGGCAGGGGTGCTGACTGGCCCCTGGCAGCTCGACAGAACTGCCTGTGTAGCCCATGGGCGAAAATAATTGCCTGCCTCTTGACCTAACAGGAGATGAATTAAGTATTGTATACTGTAACCTGTATATCTTCCAGGTCATTGCCCCTGAAGAAATTATTCACCCAGATGTGGATGAGCACTCTGTAATGACTTACTTATCACAGTTTCCCAAAGCAAAACTCAAACCGGGTGCTCCACTGAAGCCCAAGCTGAATCCAAAGAAAGCAAGAGCTTATGGGAAAGGTAACAACTAACGTTTGCAAGTAGAGGCACTGTAGGATATTTACTTGACTTCTTTGTTCTTCAAAGAATTTCTGGACTACTTGTATGTGTTAAACTTCCAAGTTTCTCTTAGTACCTAGTTTCGGAAAAAACATGGATATAGTCCAGAAGACAGTCCTAGTTCTTACTTGCAAACTTCCCCAAACCCTCTGAACCTGTTTTGCAAACTGCGTGTCTGGCACTTGAAATATTGGTTTCCACAATTCACTGCTGGGGAAAGTCGGATGACACGAGTAAAAAGCACCATATAATGATGCTTAAAATGCCAGTGCTGCTGCAAACAATCCTCCAAACAGGGTGATGGTTCTTGCTACTCTGTATAAAGCGCTCTTTAAAGCGGTAAAATAAAAGCACAGTCAAAGTGGGTATTCTTAAAATTGCAGGAAGCATACTTGGGGGCAGTTTATCTGGACATACAGCGATAAGTTGACTTTAGAATTGCTTTTTTAATTTTTATTCCAATTCTAATTATGGTAAGTGAGCAGGCAAAGATATGGGTTTACTGTGGTGTGTGTGGTTTTTTTGTTTGCTTCCCTTTTTGGCAATAAAGGCAACTGAAAGTCCTCACTTAGAGGAGAGGTGATGCTCCATAGCCTGCCATGAGAACATTAATGATGCCTAGTGAATCAGTTTCAAAGTGTTTTTGTACAAAACTAGTGAGCCTTTTATTTTAACTTAATGACCTGATCAGAGACAAAGCAATGCTGTCTGTCCCAAGGTGACTTAGTCTGGAGGACCAGGCCTGGGATTATTAGTTGGGACACTTGGGCCACACGCATCCATATGAGCATGGACTTTTAGTTCCCCAGGGACAAGCAGCGGCAGTGCACCTTGTGCACCTGGGGAATGCCTGTTCCACATGCCCTTTGCCCACATGCCCAGTATACTCCAGGGGGGGTAGGGAAAGCTGGGGCCAGGGCTGGGCTGGCCCCAGTAGCCTTACCCCGGGTACTGGGGGCCTCCTGGTGCCGCAGCAGCATCTATCCTGCTGCTTGGAGCCTGTTTGCCAACCAGAGTGTGGCTCTGGCCAGCCAGGCTCCAGTTTTGAGCAGTGCACACTGCCCCCACATGCGCCATTCCACTTTTTTTTCTTTGCGCAAGTTGTTTTGACCCCTGGATATCCAGGGGTTGGCCCCCTC
>NW_017728997.1:25406604-25429825 GCF_001723915.1 Gavialis gangeticus | reverse complement strand
CAAGTTGTTTTGACCCCTGGATATCCGGGGGTTGGCCCCCCCCCCCCCCCCCCAGCTGCGCCCTTGCAGCGCAGAAAACAGCTGAACATGCAGCACTACAGACTTGCCTGCAGTGCTACATACTGCACGGCTATGCTCATCTAGACACAGCCTCAGAGGTCTAATATCCATTTTGTTACCATGTTCCTCTAAGGAAAGTCAGTGTCCACTCCCTGCTGATAAAATGGGGGCAAGGTACTGAGGCTGAGCCTATAAAATACGTAGTAAATGTTTCAGTCTAGAAATAGCTTTGGTAGTCTGAAAGAATGAATATGCAAACTGTTTTAACACCTTATCAGAACGTTCATATTTCCTATTGAAAGCCTACATCTTCCTCCCGTTGTTCCTACATTATTGTTTTCTAAAGATAAACAGGTTCAGGAACTCAGTTGCTTGCAACCACTTCCTTTATAATCCATTGGATGTTGCACTTTCCACTAACTGTGCTGTAATGTAGAGAAAAAGCTTTATTAAAGTTTAGAGCCACTCTAATAAGTGCTTGGACATGAGAGATGAATGTGTTTTAGACTAGCCTGGAACTAGCAGCTTTGGGAAGTTTTTTCCCACCCCCTCAGTCTGATAACACCATGACAGGTGCTAAGGGCAAAGCATAAAGAGATGATTAAACTTTTTTTAGTTTTTTGTGAACACCTGCTGAGATGGGTCTTGTGCTAGGATAGCAAATGAACCATAGGGCCACTCGGTTTGAGTAAAACTTCCCTATAATATTAAGCTGAAATGCTCTAGAGTCTTGCAGTACCCCTCAGATCCTGGGTAAAGACCGTCCGTATTTGTGTTGGTGTAACCTTAGCTCTGGCAACATTAAAATGACTTGCATTGGGGAATGTTTGTAGAAGCGGGTAGACAAACCAACCCTTCTACTGTCAGCTGTATGATTTGAAAGTAGAATGACACTTTTTAGATGTACTTTCAGACTTGTGTTCTCTGAAATGTGGCCTTATGGAGTAACCCAGAACTTCTGTACCACTTCTCCAATTTCTTAAACTTCAGCATAGCTTGTGGCTCAAGCAATACAACAGAACATTTTATACCATATAACAGAATATGAAACAAATTACCTTACCAAAACAGTTCTTATAAACAGTAACTGAAGCTACCCTTTTTCTACCATACCAGTGCTGTACACAATATATCTTCTGAATATTTTTCCTGCAGTTTGGAATCATTGATTCAAAGCCAAATGATAGAAGTTCTGGCTTGTGCTAGAACAGTGAGCTCTGCTATGAGGTTTGTGTTACAGCCTAAAGAGTTAATTTAAAATAGTTTTTGTAGCTGCACTACTTCCTATGAAGCTCATGATTGGCTAAATGGTAAACTAGGAGGCATGGTTATGGTGAAACTAGTGTCAGAGTAGCATTGTCTCAAACGATCTCTTTTATAATCATTGTAGCACTAAGTGTACTCTTCTGTTGTATCCTCAGGAATTGAGCCACATGGAAACATGGTAAAGCAACCTGCCAACTTTACTGTAGACACTATCAGTGCTGGGCAGGGAGATCTGATGGTCTTTGTAGAAGATCCAGAAGGCAACAGGGAAGAGGTGTGTCTGGTAAACCTGTTTTATCAAGAAAATTGTTTCTGACTAGAGAAGAAACCAGCTTCATTGACCATATATTGTGAGCAATGGGTCACAGTAGTTGATTATCAAATTGCGTGCAGCACCTTTTCATAAAAAGGTTCATTTTGCTCAGGTTAGCATGTCTGTTCATGGCCTTTTATTTGAAGCACTCAAAGGGCCTTGAGTATCCAGACAGTGAGGATAGATATACATATTTGAAGAAGAGCTTACCAAAAGAAAAAAAAAAGATTTTCATTGAGGGACATCTTTTAAAGCACTTCTTGAAGTGTGTGCACAACCCAGCAGTCCTGTAGTACTCAGCTCTGCCTCCCACCACAAGTGAAAGGGGGGGCCCAGATTGCCACTAAGTGCTCAGCTGTCTTCAGGAACCTCCAGAGACTGGAGGCTGAGGTGTGCAGTATTTCCTCAGTTTGAGAACAGTGCCACTGCTTGCTTACCTTCACAGCCATTTTAAAGGTTGGAGTGGGGGTGGGCGTGGAGGAGAGGTATGTCTGCATGATCCTGATGCATGCTGAATTTTGAAGCACTCTATGAACTCTAACTTTGTATAACCGCCCAGCTTTTTCCATGTGCTTCACAGTATCTACCAAGTCAAAGCCTCTTGTTTACAGGTGCTCTTTTTGATCACAGCTGACTCTTTCAGTTGAAGGGCAAACAGTGAGCCTTGCGTTACATTTAGCATAGTCGAATTGTTAAATATATCGCAGTGAATACCTGAAGTACATTTGACCAACCAAAGCGTCCAAAAAATAACCAAACCCAAAACACCGTATATTTAAGATAACAAGCATTAATTCATTACTTGCTCATTTATCCTCTTAGGATGCTGGGTAAACCTGCAAAGTGTAACACCAGTTGCTAATTACTTGGCACTCATTGGGCACCATGTAAGACTTGCGATTGTAGATGCTGATTCTAGTGTTAAGTTCTTTTGCAACATGGAGTTCTTGAATTATAGTAAAACTTGGGATGCTATAATGTTACTTTCATCCACATTTCTAGAAGTCATTGTGACATTTTTATAAACTAGCTTTGGAGAGCTGAGGTAGCAATATAATTGCTGTCCTGGCAACTTCTGCCACAGATGTAAGTAGCAAAATTTGATGCTGAAAATGCTCAATGTAAGCTTTAACTTCTGAAATGTTCCCCATTTCCTAGGCAAAGGTAACACCTGACAATGACAAGAACAAAACTTACTCTGTACAGTATGTGCCAAAAGTTACTGGACCTCACAAGGTGAGTGAGCTGGAAGATTTTGGGAGTTCAGGATTAGTGTGCATTTAAAATGTTTATTACAATACACCCTTTAAGAGACCCTGTTTACTACTGAGAATAGTTAACTAGTACATCTTTGGTTACATGCAACTTGTATTCCATTTTCTGGCAACATCCACAGTCTGGCACTAATAGGACATTCTGTCTTTCTTTTAAGACTTTAGGGGTTTGGGAGGGAGGTTCTCACTGATCCTTTCTGGATGGGTGGAACATGACCTTGCAGCCAGCACTATGTTCAACTCCCAGCTGCTGCTGCCTGCCTCCCCCGTCTAGGGAATGTACTTGGTTAGTGCCCCAGGGCTTTACTGCTCTGCTGCTGAGCTCCTTTGTGGTGCAGGAGGGTCAGGGGCTGGTTCCTGGGCATAAATGGAGTGTGCTGGCTTATGGACTTATAGCACTGGGATATGGGCAAGCAATTCGATCTTAGCTCTAATCAGTTGCCATGCCAGTACATGTTATCACAGAAAGAAAATGGCAAAAAAGTCTCAAGATAGCTGCATTGTTTCAGCTGTTCCCTTAGTATCAGTACTGCAGTGTTTTTTCACTTGTGATCTTCTGTAAGTGAGCTGGATGGAAGTTGGTGGAATGCATGCCACTTTTTCCAGTGCCCTTTCATTCATAGTACCACAGCACTCCAACCTGGCAGGTGCCAAGTTCTTCCCTTGTTTCTTGACTGGACTCTGAGAGTGTCAACCTCCAGACTGGGGTGCAGTGAGGAAAAGATTGCCCTATGTGAAATTGAACATAATCTTCATGACCACAGCCAAAAGTCTCTTGAACCATTTTTAACATTCGATCTCTGTTAGAAAAATGTATGCTGCTTGGCTATGATCTGTTATTTTCCAGGTCTGTGATGTTCAGCTTTTTGGCCCTGTGGTTGAGATAAGTGGCGCATAGCCTATCTGAGGGGTAACACACCAGATTCAGGGCACAGAACCCAGGACTTCCCATGAGCCCAGAAATTTTGGTGGTGGGGAAGTGATGCCACAGCTTTCTAACTGCTGAATTTCTGGCCCCATGGTGGGGATCTGGGGGCTGAATGACATAGGACTGTGGGCTGAAAGCTGAGCACCCCTTGTCTAGGTCACAGTGGGACTGGCAGCGGTTTCAAATAGTAACAGTGAAATGCTGGAATTCTCTTCAGACAATGGGATTTCAACTGAACTGTTCTGTTGAGAGGTGGCTTGCAGCCAGCCAGTTTCCAGTCCTTTCTAAGAAAGTGGTAAACAGCTGAAGTACCTTCAGTGTCAAGGGCCACCATGCAGCTGATGTGAACTTCCTCACTTTCAGTGCATAAAGTTTACCACAAGACCACTGAACTTAACTTCTGACCACAAGAGTTCAAGCACTCAATATTATCACTCAATAGTGCAATAAACTTTTTTGCTCTGGTGATAGCCTAGACTTGTCTTAATCATAACTCCCATGGTACTGACTCTGTCTGTCCTCTCTGTCTCTAGGTTTCAGTTCTGTTTGCTGGGCAGCATATTTCAAAGAGTCCATTTGAAGTAAATGTGGACAAAGCCCAGGGAGATGCTAGCAAAGTAACAGCAAAAGGGCCAGGCTTGGAGGCAGCAGGGAACATTGCCAACAAACCCACCTATTTTGATCTCTACACAGCAGGTAAGCATGCTTAAATGAGCTATAGAGAGCTTTAAGTTGCACAACAAATGCTTTAGAATAGGACTCTGAACTTTCCTAACTTGTCTGGGCTGCAGTATTTTTGTAGCTTTTTGTCATCTAGAATGACTTCAAACTGGTAAAAGGAGATAGCATCCACTTGTTTTACAGAAGTCTGTGTTATTTGTGAGGCTGAAAAATGAAAGTTAACTTGCATATCTGTCAGTGGTATTAGGTATTACAGAACTGAAGGTATAGTTGTAATGCTCCCAGTCAGTTGCTGCCTATGAAATAGTTGGTGTAATTGGAACAAGAGAAACCAAAGATTAAGATATGGAGTAAGCTGGAACTGTCATGAACTTGCTGTAGTGTGCAAAGCAGGATACCGACTTGTTTCCTCACCTCCTGTTTTAAGTGAGGATGTGATGATGCACCTTCTTTTGGTGGTGGTTGGAGACCTATTTCTATAGTTTTCTGTATATAAGCTCCATAAATGGCTAACCTGGTCTGCACTCAGCCTCATTAAAAGAACTCTTGTAGCTTAATGCTTGAAGATGTCTGGCTTGATTGAGAGAAGCCTATGAAGTTGCTAGTTTTCTTTCATAATCCCACTATTTAGCCTGGCTTCTTCCCTGCTGTTATGGAATACTGTGCATGAATAAGGCATTATGAATGCTGAACCACTAACAATAGTTACAGCAATGTGAACTTTTAAAGAGCAGTTTGAGTTTTAGACATTTAATAATATATTAACTGCTTTCTGCCTGAGGGTTTTAAATAAAAAAAAATAAATAAATAACCCCCCTAACCTTCCCCAAAAGCCCTATTATAGCTGTGTAATCTAGAAGTGCCACATGACTTCCTCTCCCAATTAGAAACCAAATGGTTTGGCAGAATACTGTGCCTTAGACTTGTCTGGACTCGTAAGGCATTAATGTTGGAAAAACACTTTGGTGGCTTGTTCATTGATATGGGATGGTAGAATAACAGATGCTTGATGTGAATAACAGGGAAACATTTAATTGGGGGAAGGCATCATACTCAGAAAAAGGGTGTTGGTTTAACAGCTCTTAAACCTGACGCCAAAAAAATAAAGATTCAATGACAACAAAATGGCAGGCTGCAAACACTAAGAGGAAAGATCAGTCCTAGTTGGTCAGTCTTTGCCCTGAGGAATGACTGACTAGGAAGTGATGTGAACTGCTAATAAAAAGTTTGGGAGAACTGTGGATTATTTTAAACTCTGCATATAAGCTGTGAGAGGGGTGGAGTGGGAGTGTGTGTGGTCACATGTACCAGTACGTTTTAAGCATGGGTACCTATAGAGACTCGTATTGCCTTCCATGGTAAAGAATTTTGGTACTATCCTGCTGGAGGAGGTAGTAGGGTTTTCTCTAGTTGCTCTTGGTAATCAGATGTAGCTACAATTTGTAGCTTAGCAAATGGGATTGTAAAGCAGTGCAAAGGAGTGGGGATGGGACAGGAGAGAGAATGCTGGAATTGTAACTGAAGAGGCAGGTGGGTGCAAGTAGCTGGCCAGGTCTGAAATAAACCTTGTATTAAAACCAGAAACTGCTGTCTATCCTCCTGACTATTGTATTTCATTCCCTACTTCACCACACGATGGTTTCTAGACACAGCAGTTTACTTGACTGCTGTGGCTTGAACCCTTTGTGGCTGGCTACTCTGTGAGAACAGGGATTCCAAGAGGAAGGAAATTGGTCAAGTCAAAACTGAATCTTTTTTCCCAGGAAACTGACAAAGGGACTTTGCACTCAAGGCTGAGCTCAAGCTGTTTGTTTACGTGCAGGTGCTGGTGTGGGGGATATTAATGCAGAAGTAGAGGATCCTCAAGGAAAAAATACACTGGAAGTTGCAATTGAAGACAAAGGGAACCAAACCTATCGTTGCATCTACAAACCTACTCAAGCTGGTCCTCACTCTGTCAGAGTGACGTTTGCTGGAGAGCCTATTCCAAAAAGTCCCTTTGCTGTCTTTGTTGGTGAAGGTATGTCCAGAAGGGCACTCTGATCCTTTTCTAAGTTTAGATTTGGTTTCTGCCCACAGTGGATTTGATCACAGGATGTGTGTGAACGCTTCGCATGCTACAGGACACTAAAGGATTTAATAATTATGTGCAAGTGAACAAATGATTCATCTTGTCCATTCATGTAGTTCAGTTATACACTCTCTTTTTTTTTAAAGTAATATGGTGTAATGGAGCAAGAGGTTCCTTTTTACAAAACAAAAGCAGATTCTTGGTAATTGCTGTGGGGCAAGCAAACAAGCAGGCAAGATGAGATACAGCAGAAAACTGCTAATTAGTTCTTTAATTAGGGCTATCACCTGGGAGGCAGGGAGTAATTGACCACAGATGATAATGGGGAGACTAAGATAAGGGGGGCAGTAGAATGTCAAAACAGTGGTGCATAGTTGTGAGATGGACAGCACTGAGGAACCCCATTTGGGGATTGGATTTAGAGACAGAGGCATTGAGAAGCCCATGGTTGGGTTGCTCGGATGGTCTTCACTTGCCTTAATACTACTCTACTATTGGCTGAGGACTGCCTGACCCAGGGCTAGATGAGTTGGAGACAGGATACTTTTTTGGGCCTGAGGTCAGATGCTTTTTGTTAAGGCAGGAGCCAGACCTTCAGTTTTGTTTTCTAACCCATGGTTTAGGTTTGGGACTCTTGGGGATTGGCAGGGGTCCCAAAAGTGCCAGAGGGGGCCCAGGACATGGAGTGGGCTTTGGCATCAAAGCAGGGTCATTGCCCAAGAAAGGTTGGGGACCAGGTCGGGGGGCCTGGGCAGGCAGGGCCAGAGCAGGTTATTTGCCTAGAGCAGGACAAGGATTGGGCCACAAGACCCGAGAAGGGCAGAGACCAGGGTCAGGAGGGGCAGTTGCCCAGAGTGAGAGGGACTGGGGCTAGAGGCCCAGAGTGAGGGGCACTCAAGTTAGTGGGCCAGGCCTGGAGGCTTGCAGCCTGAGAAAAGGACCAAGGCCCTGACAAGGAAGTAATTGTGCGGTGATATTTGAGAGACATGGTCATGGTATAAGGCAGGGGTGGGCAAAATGCAGCCCGTGGGCTGGATGCAGCCTGCCAGGCCATTCTATCCAGCCCATGAAGCCCCTAAAAATTAGAAAATTTTAATATTTATCGGCCCTGACTGCCTGTCATGCAGCCCTTGATGGCTTGCCAAAACTCAGTAAGCCACCCTCTGCCGGAAAAAATTGCCTGCCCCAATGTAAGGGGTGGCTGCAGTCACGTAATAAGCTTTTAAGGCACTGTGTAGTGAGACCAAAGATCTGGAGATCTCACTCGGGGATCCCACAAGCAGTTTTCTAAATACTTACTTGCATCATGGTGTGGCAGGCAAGGAGAAGGGGAGACCTGCTTAAAAGACTGAAGGCACAACAGGATCGTGGTGGCCATGAAAGGGCATTCTGGCCACGCGTGGGGTCTTACGCTGTTACATATGTCGTGAGCTGCTAGTCTCCTCCTTTTAACTTGAACATGCCTTCTTATTTTTTTAGAACAGAGAGTTTATTTTTATTTAATTATTTATTTTTATTCAGCTATTCAGGTGTTTCACTATTCTTCAGCTCTGCCTCTTAATTGACTATTTTCTTTGTCTCAATTTCCTCCTTAACTGACACCTAACTCACTTTCTATTCCATCCTTGCCTGCTCCTATGCTTTTAGATCTCTGCTCATCTCTCCTGAGCTACCCTTCATTTGTGGAATTTTGGACTTCACTGCTGGTCGCCTCATAATTGAGCGAGCTTTGTTGGTAAGAGGTGTGCAGGGTGATTCCTTCCTTCATGTTTGCTGTCTTTAAGCTTCTAGTCTGCAGCTTGTGGGTTTTTTGTTTTGTTTTTTTGATCCAACAGTTTCTTTTGCTTCTGTTTTTCTTGGAATGAAAGTTGTGAGCAAAATATGAAATATTGAGTAAAGTCATAATGAGATTCCTGTCTTGCAAGTCGAGTGAAATTTTGCTTAACCACAAGCTAACTGCCAAACCCAATTGTGCAAGGGCTATGCGATTTCTGCCTTGACCTTGTTAATACAGATGGTTAGGAAGTCTGCTTCTCTAAGATAATACTAATGGATATAACTGTTCAGGGATTAGGGTAGAAATCATCTGTTTGATGTGCAAAATACAGGATGAAATGCTTGGTGAGTCTTCTCTGCTCCTGTTATAAGCACAATAGATGTAACAGGAAAGGGGGTGGGGATAAAATCCATGCTTACAGTAGACCACCATGAAGCCATGGTCACACCTCTTATTTTTTTTAAATCTAGGTCTTTTGGAACACTCTTGGCTTGAAGACCTCTTGGTAGTTGGAATGGCATAATGTCATGCCCAAGTTTATTCATAATTTTCAACTATCTTTATTTTGTAGAGTCTGCTTCCACTTTAACTCTGCCCAGGGCTGGGAAAAATAATTTACATAAACATAAGGGATAAACATAAACTAAAACTGAAAAAAACCTACCATCCTGCTTGTCTTCTCTCATTAGGGATCATTCTTCACATGTGAAGGGCTCTAGTGGCATGGCAAGCCTTCTGTTGTTGATAGGATTTTGCAGTAAAGTAAGGGCTTAAACTTTCATGTCTTCCAAGGAGCCTAGTGTACGGGGAAGTCACTTGTGCAAATCAGAGTGCAGTTTTTGCTCTCTTCCTCAGCCCATAGTACTTCTTGTGGGGGGGCTCCTGAGCTGAGCCACCCACCTCACTGCACCTGACCACCTTCCAGGCTCTGAGTACCTCCCTGGGGGCACCTCACACCTGGCTGGCCCCCTTCCTGGAGCACACCTGCAAGCCTTGGGGTAGCTGCCACCACCCAGAGGTGCAGACTGTTATTAGGCCCTGTGCCCCCTGGGGTACATAGGCCTTGTAGCCTTTGGCACTCAACCCACTGTAAGAACTTGGGGTATTTCCCTTAGTCTGAAGCACAAATAGTGGTCTCCTTTAGTCAGCTGGACCAAGGGGACCCCAAGGCATAATTTAGACCCTCTGCCAATAAGTCTTCCACGCTAGGTACAGAGGAGAACTTTTATTGATTACAAGGAGTAGGTTTGGAATAGGGTACAGGATAGAACAATATCAGAAAAATATCTTGGAGCAAACAGAGTGGCTGGGTAGCCTTTAATTACATGTCTGTGTTACTGCAAGCTATATATCTAGTTAGATCTCAAGTTGATTACTCACAAGTATCATCCAGAGGCTGATAGAGCTTTCCTCTGGAGGCAGGCTGTTTGTAGTGTGTCCATGTGTTGAGAGAGAGAGAGCTGCTGAGGTTCAGTTACTCTGTCTTCATCATGGCTGCCACCCCTTCCTCCTGGGCAGTCTTGGCTTTATGTTGACTGTCTGACATCAGCTACCTATCTGACCCAGCCAGGATTTTGGTTGCCAGCCAACCAATTTGAAATGCATCACTGGTTACTGGGCAGAGGGACAGTGGCTCTGCTTCCCCTCATAGTCAGGAGGGCATTCCTAAGAGGATGGGGAGCTAAAGCCCCCACCCTGTTACCTGCCTTCCATCATGTAGCCCAGTTTGATTCACAGGTGTGGAGACAATGGCAAAGAAAGGAGGAGAAAAAACCTGCTTAAGAGGTTTGGGTGGAGGAGGCCCACATGGAATCCTCCACACTTCTCACTACAATATACCCCTACAGTGAAATTTCATATAGTGTTGTTTGACCTTCGTATAAAATGCAGAAAGAGATGCAAAGGAAACGAAGCTTCAGTTTTATTAATATGGTAACAAAACTTCTAATATTGCTGGAACTTGCATGGCAACAATTGGTCCCAAAGGTATCATTGCTTGGTGGCTTTTTTTTTTGGCTTTCTATCCTTAAAAATGTGACTTGTGTAACTTGAGCTATGCCCCAGTGTTCCAAACACCATGGCTCAGAAGCCTCAAGAACCTATGTAATAGCTAGAACAACTCTGTTGGTTCACTCCAGGGGTATAGAATGGCATTAAGACTTCCCAAAGTAGGAAGCTAAACTTCAGTTGCCCTGAGTCAACTCTTAGTTAAATGCTGTTCCAAGCTGTCTTGGCTACATTTTATTTGTAGAATCAAAGAGTATATTCATGTCTGAAATTCACTTGCAGCTTGCAATCCAAATGCTTGTCGTGCCAGTGGTCGAGGCCTGCAACCTAAAGGAGTACGGATTAGAGAAACTGCAGACTTCAAGGTTGACACTAAAGCAGCTGGGAGTGGAGAGATCAGTGTGACCATAAAAGGACCAAGTAAGTGTGTGAAATTCTTGTAGTTGTCTTTTTGTTTTGTTTTGGGCTATTGTGGAGGAGAGACAAGAGCCCAAAATGGAGTGGCACATCCAAATGTGGGTCCATCCCTGTTGTTAGTTGTCTGCATGCCAGAAAGATCTTCATTTCTAGAACATTTATGCATTCATGGGATATGAGTTACAAAACGGGTGACTAGGTGCCTTCATACATCAACATGCTTTGTTTTACTTAGGCTTTGTATTGGAGTGACTTTTAGTGCTGCTGCTGCCACTGTGGTGGAAAGTATCTAGTCTTCCACGAAACATCTCTCTTGACACCTTTTAACAGAAGTTGCCACATTTCATATTGAAGCAGAGGATTGTAGTTGCTGGCTGAGTGATATTAAGCAGATACCTTATCCTTATTTATGGCCTGGTCTCTAATAGCAAAGATGCTAAGGGAGTTTCTGCTGTCTGGTGTCTATCATGAGCTCCACTTAAGCAATTGGCCTGGATAAGTTTGGTTTGCTGCAGAACCAGCCTGAATGCCTAATACTAGAGACTTAAAATCTTGCTAATTAAGTGCTTGAGAATTTGAAGTCCTCAGTTCTCCAGTCATCTGTTGCAGTGACTCATTAGACATTGGTTCACATACCATCTTAAATAGCTTGAGCCATCAACTCGCTGAACTCACATCATGTGCACCTGTGACAGGATGGCAGCTGTTCTGCTACCAGAGAACTAGATTTTCTGTGATGTCTTTGAGAAGTACTGACACCCTAAATGCTGAGTTTTTGAAGTCCTAGATATTGCAAATACAAGACACTTCGGATGAAGGGAAACTTTCATCTTAAGGTTCTCACTAAATTCCCCTGGATCATTCTAGTTCCTTGACTCTTTCCAGCTGGACCATGCATCATATCTGGTATCTTTGCAAGCAAGTGGCTTATGGTTTTTTGTGCCCTCCCATTGCAGATTTTGGCTCACTTTGGTCTGTACTTGAAGTTCAACTGCTTAATTTTAGTAAATTTCTGAGCAAATCCCCTAGTTTTGGATTAGATGCATCTGGTATCCCCTTAATGATGAGGGAAGTGATAAGTTTAAGTGACTGCATAGTTTAATGTGGTTGGGGGCGGAAAAGGTAACACATGTACCAATATAAATTTCAGGATATTAAGCTTTTTTTGCAAGATTCTTCATCTTGAGGAAAACTAAAAGTAGGCATACCCTAAATATTTGTGGTCTTAAAAAAAATCTGACAAATGTTGAGCTTTTTTGTTTTAACATATGATATGCATCATGCTGCAGACTAAGAGAAAATAAAACATAGGGGAGCCTATTAAGTTTGGAAACTTAAAACACTTTCACTCATCTGTTTCTTCTGGAAAAATTTGACATCTCTGCCTTTTTTTGAGGGCAACTGGAACTAACTTCCCCTTTTACCAGACTTTCTGGTGAAAGCATCTTTATTCTCACAAAATTAAAGTAAATACTAGAAAACACGAACTTGCCTGAGTAGCCAGAGCGCTGCCAGCTGACATCTTAAGTCTAACTTTGAATTGCTTTTCCTGCAGAGGGGTTGGAGGAGCTTGTGAAACAAAAAGACTTTGTGGATGGGGTACATGCCTTTGAGTATTATCCACCCAGCCCAGGGAAATATGTTGTCACTATTTTATGGGGTGGACACAATATCCCCAAGAGGTGAGTTGGAAAACTTCATTTTTAATCCTTCAATATCATGCAAGCAAGTACCAAACAAAAAACAACAAAAACCTACTGTGGTCAAGCTTGTCTTCCAAGAAGCTCTAGCAAGAAGCATTTTGCAAATAAATAATTGCTTGGATTTGTAGGCTTATTTCTATTCCAGAGATGACAGAGCTTGCCCTGTAAAGATATTCAAAGATGATTAGATTTTTGTAGAGGCCTATGCAGATCTTCAATACTCAGGTTTGCATTAAACCAGGGGCAGGCAATTATTTTGGGCAGAGGGCCGCTTACTGAGTTTTGGCAAGCCATTAAGGGCCACATGACAGGCAGCCCAGGGCAGATAAATATTAATTTTCAAAATTTTTTTAGGGGCCCTGCAGGCCAGATAGCTTGCACTAAAAAAAGTTTCTTTGTACAGCCCATGAGTTTAATGCAGGGGTGGGCAAAATGTGGCCTGGTGCTGGATATGGCCTGCCATGCCATTCTGTCTGTAGGATTTTGGCCAGACAAGCCCTCAGTGTAGAGGAATCAAGCAAACAGTCTAAATATATGGTTCACAGTATTGACCCGGTGATGGAAAAGGTCTAAAACATGTTTTCCTTGCAGCTCTGGGGTGGGTGGTAAGGGGAAGGTTGGATTTATCTTTCTCATTTTTCTAATTATGAGCTTTGTCCTGCCTGTCTTCTAGCCCCTTTGAAGTTCAAGTAGGTCCTGAAGCAGGTCCTCAGAAAGTAAGAGCCTGGGGACCAGGACTTCATGAAGGGATTGTTGGTAAATCTGCTGATTTTGTGGTAGAATCCATTGGCACAGAAGTTGGCTCTCTTGGTAAGTTGTACTGGTCATCTTGGCAAAGATGGTTTAAATGCAGGTTAACTGCCCAATAATTGGTTTAAAATGGTAACAGTGAGGTCTCTTGGTCACTGCTAGCTAACTACTAGTTCTGGATACATCTGAGAATTATAGTTGCAGAGGAGGAACATTTCCTAATGTCCTTAATATTTGCTGGATTTTAGGGGGACATGCCAGCAATGGGGGCATTTGTGTTCTGTTGGGTAGGCATTATGTCGAGAAGGGAACAGGACTTACCCATAAGAAAGGCATCATAGAGCAGTGAGTGAGGAGAAGATGGACAAATTGGGGGAACACTTAAGAAGAGTGTTATGTGATTTAGTGTTGAGCCTAGATTTGTGACCACTAGTTTGTCTTTGGAGGCCCAGACTATATATGACTAAACAAGTGTTTCCTTTAGGCTTTGCAATTGAAGGCCCATCTCAAGCTAAAATAGAATGTGATGACAAGAATGATGGCTCATGTGATGTGAAGTACTGGCCTAAAGAGCCTGGTGAATATGCTGTTCATGTTATGTGCGATGATGAAGACATAAAAGACAGTCCATACATGGCTTTCATCCGACCAGCTTCAGGAGACTTCAACCCAGATAAGGTAAGACAAAGGCTCTTGTACAAAATTTGAATTTTATTTGGTAGAGCTGTCTCTTTTGGAAGAGGTGGCTCTAGAGCCTACAAATGAAATTGGATATCTGACTTGACTCCTGTATTTATGACTGTTGAAGTAGACAAATCCTAACTTCTCTAGTTCTGTCTTGTTTTTTTTTGTGAACCTTGTGCCTGGGCACTCCCAGAAATGTAAGAAACTGCTGGGGTCCTGCTTTCTATTTTAAATTGCTTGATTTAGCTTGGATGGTAAAACTTGCTTTTCCTTTTCCCCCCGCCAACTTCTTAGGTGAAGGCGTATGGTCCAGGATTGGAGAGAACTGGATGCATCATAAACAATCCTGCTGAGTTTACAGTTGAAACAAAGGAAGCTGGGAAAGCTCCATTAAAGATATATGCACAGGTAAAAAGCAAAACAAGTTCTGTAGAACTTGTCACTCAATAGTAAAGGACTTTCTAGTGTATGCTGACACAAGTACTTGTAGCAGGTTTATAGAATGGCAACATGCCTAGTACCTACTGTGCAAGTCTGACTTGTTTGTCCCTTGCTGTTGAATGGCATGTTCTTTGACATGAGCTTAATTCAGAACAAGATGGCACCTCTCTTGAGTACTGAATAGCTAGCTTTGTTCAGTGCAGACTATAAAGTGTCTCAGGTGTAGGGTTGCAACATGCCTTACTCAATGCTTCCTATTTCTGGCAATGAGGCTTAGTCTCTTTTGTGGGGATGTCTACACATGGTCCCTTTTGACAGAGTCTATTAGAATTCACATCTAGATGTGAGGAAAGTTTAACAGTTCAAATATCTGGGGGGACTTGGAGTTAACTGCATAGATTTTTTTCATTATTGCTGGTGGCCTTGTATGTCAGCTGCCACTAGCAGAGCTGTAGCTATTGAGATTAGCTTTTTAAAGTTACTTATTCTTTCTGTTTGCACACGATTGTCTAGTCACTGTATCTAATGCAGCTTCTCCATTTCAGGATGGTGAAGGATGTCCTCTTGATGTACAAATGAAGAGCAAACCAGATGGAACTTATGTCTGCTCTTACCTTCCAGTTAAACCAATCAAACATACCATTGCTGTGATCTGGGGAGGAGCCAATGTACCTAATAGCCCATTTAGGGTAAGCACAAAAGCTGTGGTACTTCTTAGCTGGAAGCAATTGGTGCAGCTTCTAAAATATGCAGGCACTTGGCCCTGGGCTGCACCTCCCTTTATGCATGTTGATAATTACTTGTCAGTAGAACCACCCTTCTTTAAGATTTTTAAAGAGTTGTCAGTTTTAGCTATCTGTTTAAAGTATCTGTCTAGCTAAAAAGTGCCATACTTCTTTCAGCAAGTTAGCATATCTTTTTATGTTTTATTGTTATCAGAACATTGACTAGGGAAGTCTCTCTACAGGCTGTGGAAAAGCAGTAGGTAGCTTAGCATTTAAGTATTCATACTCTTACTAGTTTGGCATGTGATTTGAATATGAGGTAATTCCTGTCTATTCCATCCAGGTCCTGATAGGCCAAGGCAGTCATCCTCAGAAAGTGAAAGTGGTTGGCCCTGGTGTTGAGAGAACTGGTTTGAAAGCCAATGAGCCTACTCATTTCACAGTTGACTGCACAGATGCAGGAGAAGGTACACATAGTCCGGCTATTCCTGCCTTTGTAGCAAAACTATTTAACTCCTTCAGATGCTCCTCCTTGTGTATCTATGATTTCCTGCACAAACAAACTTCAGCAGAGAAACCTGCTCTGTCTTCTTTCTTTTTAAAAAAAAGAAACGAGCAAAAGATGGGTTAAATTTTGTCATATGGATTTTTTATGCAGGTGTTCAATTAGCCATTATGTCTGTCCCGTGGCTTGAAATCAAAATGACGTTCAGTTGTATGGCCAACTGGCTGTTAAACAGTGCCTTCTGAACAGCTTTTTACTGCTGTCTCCTAGGTGATGTCAGCGTTGGCATTAAGTGTGATGCTCGTGTGATAAGTGACGAGGAAGAAGACATAGACTTTGACATCATACACAATGCTAATGACACATTTACAGTGAAGTACATGCCACCAGCTGCTGGGCGGTACACTATCAAAGTGCTTTTTGCAGGAGAGGTTTGTACTTTACATTTGTATTGCAGAGTCCCTGGAGAATGTCAGGCTTTACCTTTTTCTTCCCTCATCTTTTGATCTCTGGCTGAGCTCCCTGCTGCCTAGTGCTTCTGAGCATGGTTGGCTTTGATGCTGGCTCAATTTATGCTGCTTGGCAGCATAAAGACAGCTGATTACAAATCGTAGTTCAAATGTGCACTGTCTAGTCACTGCTTTCAAGAACCCTTTTGTAGGCCTGCTTGAAAAATAGCGAATCTGATCAGGGTGGGTTGTGGACTAAAACTTTAATTATGTGCTGTGCAGAGCTGGCATAGTGAAAGCATGCATTTGGGTCACTTGACCTCTGGCCTCAGTAGGTCTATTGAAGGTAATTGGTTTCCAAAATAACTTCTCCCGAAGAAAACTTAACAGATCTCAGTGCATAAGCCAGTAAGAACTAATGTTAAAAAAAGAAAGAAAAATCATCTAGATCTTAAGTTCTCTGCATTGTAAGTAAAAGCTTTCATTTATTTGCTTTATTTACTGGCCACTTACTTTAGTAAAAACTTTCAAACTTGTGCATTTACCCAAATTCATTAAGGAAGAAGTAACTTTTATCACTCTAGACTCTGGAACTGATGGCACTTCAGTATTCTCCTATTGTACTAGCTCCAAAAATGCTGCAACTTCTTCCAAAGTTTTTTTTTTTTTTTTTTTTTTTTTTTGGGTGGCCTCCTTGTCCAAGCTGAGAAACATAAGACTAAAATGGCCCCACTGCTTTTGAGCATCCAACCTTTTTGGCAGGCATGCCACAACTAGCTCCACACCCTATTGGTGCTGCTCTGATCCTCCTCCCATGTCTGATCTGCTCCCTACTCTGTCTGCCACTGTTACCTACCCCCCTGCTTAATCTTGATCTACCCAAAAGCTTTGGTTGGGTTTTTTGCCTTGCCTCTGGACTGTGGGACAGTTGGGGTAAAAAAAAAAATACAAACAACATGTTAGTAGTTTACTGAGTAAAGCTGGGGGGGCCATCTTGGAGATGATTCACAGAAACTTATATAGCAGCCTAAGCTTCCAGTGAAGTAGAGTTGTTTTTATCCAGTCACTTTTTTTCTGTTCTCTTTGAACAGAAATATTGCTGCTAGAAGGCAGATACCTCTTACCCTCCGAGCTACCAGTTTCAAAAACTGCTGAAATGTTATAACATAACATTTTTGTATACCAGGAAATTCCTGCGAGTCCTTTCAGAGTTAAAGTGGATCCATCGCATGATGCCAGCAAGGTGAAAGCTGAAGGACCTGGACTAAACAAAAGTGGTGAGATTTTTTTTTTTTCATTTAAACGCTGGTGGATGACACTAGCATGGCTTAATTATGTGGGTGAGCAGTAGTGAATTCATGTTAAGAATTGTTACAGCTTTCTCCAGATGGGGTTCTGGGATGGGATCATGTTATGCCCAAATCTAAGTTAGTGTTTGAAACCAGTTTTAAATTCAGCTTGATTCTACTTAACAATGAAAACAGCACTTATAACCTCTTGTTTGATCATTATGGGCTATATAAATTTATACATAATATTAGCTATACTTGGAGCTTCAGCACCTGCAACATGTTAACTCTCTTCCCCTTAAGGTGTGGAAAATGGCAAACCAACACACTTCACAGTATTCACTAAGGGTGCTGGGAAAGCACCATTGGATGTGCAGTTCAGCGGACCTATGCCAGGAGAGGCTGTGATGGACATGGATGTCATTGACAACTATGATTATTCTCATACCGTCAAGTATACCCCACTTCAGCAGGTAGGCCTGCCTTTCTCAAAGGAAAGTGATGCACCTGCAGTACAAGTATCTCAATGTAAATGAATTGGGTGCTTGAGTTCCCTAATTGAGCTAAGAAGGAAAACAATCATTAACATAAAACTGTAGATATGATCATGTTTGGCACTTTCTGTCCAATTAACATATTGCTATAAAAAAAGGTTTGTAGAACAGTTATGGTTGAAGAAATGGTGATTAGAAATATGTTGCCAATAGTTATCTTGATTTCTGGAAATTATTTGGTGACTGAAACCATTCCAGTTGGATTATGCTGTAATAGCAAACTGATGCTTCCAGAAGATAGCAAATCAGAATAAGAGGTGGAAATGGGCCACTTGCTTATTACCTGCATTCATACAAAATCTGATATGATCTTACATGCTGCACTTCAGAAAGTGAAACTTGCCTGCAGTCAAATGAGCTCCAATTATTTGTACAGGTCAAGTTCCAGCTAAGTGGACTCAGCACAAGGGAGAGTGTGGATTTCATGCTGCTATAACTGTTAAGCTGTCTTGCTTTAAGCTTAACTAGTTGGTTATCAGCCCCAAAGACTTTTCAAATTTAGATCCATTTGGCATGATGGCATGCAGTTCAAGTTTTGGCCCTAGAAGGAAACGATTCTTGTCACAATTCATTAGACTGGTAGTGGATTCTACATTTTTGGCTTTGTTTGCTTTTTTTGTGGTGTAACTGGCTGCAAATTGTATACTTGTATGTCTGTCCTTCTTGTGTGCTCGTACAAAACGAACTCTGTTCGTAAACACTGTGTGCAAGTTTGCATCCTGAAGCAAAGGGTAACAGGACGAGAGAGAACAGAACAGTAATGACTGACTGAAAGATGTAGGTTAAATAATTGCTGTGGGATTCCTGGTTACGCTTGGCTTACACTACCTCTTGCAGTCATGGCTAATTGTAATGCTGAGTTCCACAAACATAACTGAATGGTTTGGTGGTGGTAAGAAGCTCTAATGCTGGTATAAAATGACTTTCATAGAATCATAGAAAATTGGGTTTGGAAGGGACCTCAGGAGGTCCATCTAGTCCAGTGTTTCTCAACCTGTGGTTTGTGACCCAAAAGCAGTTTGCAGGAACATATGGAAGAGTTGTGAACAAAACTTTAAAAAAAATGAACCAACAAATTTTTAAAAATGGATTCTCCTTTTAAAGAGGAAAAACCTGGTAAACCACAGGTTTCCCCTTGCAGGCTGCCAGAGTTCCAGCTTGCAAGGGCCTGTTTGGGGCTGGGGGGAGTGCCACCCTACCGCCTCTCTGGGGTAGAGCTGTGGTCCTGAGGGGAGTGGCAGCTGCCAGGCCATGGTGGCAGGGCAGAGCCACAACCTGATGCATGAGTGGCTGGTGGTGGGAGAAGGTGAGGGTAGCGTGCACACTCTACTGGCATTGTGGCTAGTGCGGGGGTTCTGGTGACAGTGACAGCAATGAGTCTTACTGTCTGCTTTGCCCTCCCATGTTGAGTCCTGCCCACTGGGCTGTGGAGGTGGTTCCTGCCCATGCTGGTCTGGCCAGGCTGCAGCTCTGCCTGCTGCGGGTGTGCAAATCTAGGGGCGGGGAACGACATGCCTCCCCTGCCCCACACTAGGAGACAGGGCCTGGGGGCAGCAAGTTAGGAGGCTCACCCCCAGGTCTGGGGTTGGGGGTGGCATTGGAAGTGAGGCACTGGCACGTAAACTATTTACTGGGTTGGGACTGGCCATCAGTGTTCAGAAATGGTTCCTGGTACAAAAAAGGCGGAGAACCACTGATCCTAGTCTAACCTCTAGCTTTGATTACTATAAAATTGTTGTTCCCTTCTGTACAATCATTTTGACCAAGCAAAGGCTCTAGTAACACATTCATGGTACAACATAAATCTCCTCTACTAATATTTGGTGCAGCTTTGTTTTGTCTCAGTTTGCTCAGAAGAGCAATTAAAAATGTGAACAAAGCAGTTAATAGGAGCTTTGCAACACTTGTATTTGAATAGTGCAAATAATGTATCATTGTTTGCAATGTACGGGCAGACTAGTGATCATTGGAAGTGAATCAGACCAGACAACAGCTCTTGAATTCAGGATAAAGCAATGTCTGATTTTATTTCAGAAGACCAGCGTTGCCCTCTTAAACTGGGTTTGCCAAACTATGGGCAAAGCGTTGTTTTCAATCATTGCTTACTGTTTTCAAGACACTTTTCTGGCAGTTGTTACCAATTGCTGGAGGTGGGGTGGGGGGAAGAAGGGAGGAATTATTTCATTAAGTAAAAGAGTTTGGATTTTATTAAGCTATAAGGAGAGTTGACCTATCTTCAAATCTTTTCCAGATACACAATAGAATAGTTGCTACTGCTGGCATGTCTAACCACTCTTTTTTTTTTTTTTTTAAATAGGGCTATAGCTGTTCCTTGGCCTGCAGCTTCTAGCTAGCAAAGCTGAACTATTCAGCAAGGCTAAAAGAGCAGGCACTCTGCCAGCTTTCTATCAGACCCACAAATTATAGTCAGTGGTGTAATGCTTGGGAAATAATACCCTGGTTGCACAGAACAGCTCATATATGTGTGCTTTTTAGAGGTGGGGTAGCAAGATTAGGAGGGAATGAAGGGATAGTTGTGAAATTTTTATGTAGAAGAGTGAATAAACCTTGCAGGAGAAACTGGTGTAAACCTGTACATACTGCTGTGTTTTGTGCTGCTTATCAAATATTAAACAACTCCTAACCCTGGTTAAGTACAACTGGATTCTTGTGCTCTTATCTGAAGGCTTACACGGAGCTAAACTGCATTCTCCTTAGCCACAGGGAACTGTGTGTATACAGTTGAACACTTGGTATTTGGAGCTTAACTAAATGGCTCGAGCAGTGTATTCATCCTACATCCAGGCTTACTATTTCTAGGATTTCATGTCTACTCCAGAGGTGGAACACAGGAAGCCTAGAGACTTGTACCCATTCTGCAACTTTGAGCTGCTTGTTAGAATTCAGTTTTAAGTTTTTTTTCATAAAGACCAGAGAAGGTCGTAGATGCACTTAATAGCGCTCATAGCATTTCAGACTGCAGCTGGGATAATACTGGGAGTACTGTACAGAAAGCCATGAAACAGCAAGTCTAGCTTACCAGATCTCGGTAGTAGCGAAGCGGTATGTGATAGGAGGGGAGAAAACTTGGCTGTCTAGAGGAAAAGGAAGACACATCTCTATATGGTTACTAGGCAAAAATGCAAGCAGATTTCACCTAAATCTGAGCTCCATTTTACTTCAGGTTTGTAGGAATCCTGCACCAAGACAAGCTGTGCCCTTAACAGGGTGTAGACTATGAATTTGTGGGTGGGAGGAATTGCTAGGCAGTTAGCTTCCAAACAGCATCAGCAGTTGGGGAGGGAGGGAGGAAGAAGGTCTTGGCTTAATGCTATTTACTCAACTCTATCTACTTCCCTTGGGGTGTTGCTGCAGCTACCCATTTGTATGTTTGATTGAAAATAATCATGGAAGCTATTCACAGGCTTGTGTGAAACATTCATGATTTCACATGGGACCTGAACCAGCCAAGAACGTAAAATAAGCAAACAGTGACTATAGCAAAAATACCTACTCTGGTAGGAGAGAATAAAAGCAGCACACATCTTCGGCTGAAACTTGCCGTGACTATGTGGCATTCTAGCCAAAGTACACAGGAGCATTAATCTCTCTGTTTTCTGAGTTGTACAGCTTAAAACCTTGGTATTTCAAATGCTATAATAATAAAAGTTTCTGCAGGGCTGGATTTGGCATGCTCACTCCATACTGTGGAATGAGAGATCTGGTCTTTAGTGCTGGGTCATTCATTCAGCTGTCATGCCTGAGCTTGGGAGGGTGGGAACAGATTGGGACCTGAATTTTTGCCAAGTGATTCAAATGGTCTTCTGTAGACCAAAAGGAGAGAGAGCTTTTGCTGCTTTGAACTAAAAAGATTTAATGCCCTAGAAGCAAGAAGCTGGGGGTTAACAGGGCTGTTGGAGTCTGTCCACTGTCTGCCTAAACACCTTGAGGAATAAAGCAAAATGTAGTTCCTGAATAGTAAAGCATCTATGTACAATGGTTGAAAGCCTAATCTGCTACATCACTTTTCTTGTTAGGGTCCAATGAAGATTTCAGTAACCTATGGTGGCGATTCTGTCCCCAAGAGCCCTTTCACTGTGGGTGTTGCTGCACCACTAGACATGAGCAAAATTAAAGTTAATGGACTTGAAAACAGTAAGTACACCTGCAGTGTTGAATTGTACACAACCTAGTCTAGCCTTTTTAAATCATACAAACCTTCCTATCACTGAACAAAGCTATTCTCCTTGAAAGCTTGCTTCAATCAAAACTTAGAAACCATGTGGGTTTGTAATGCTAGATATGTGCAGGACTGCTCTTGTAAGTTAAACTTGTTAAATTACTGCTGCAGTCTAAAATGAAAGGTGCCAAGTACTTCTGCATAAATGGCTTTGCATAAATAGTTCCTGGCTCTAGCTAGAAGATGCTTTGCTTCATCTAGGCCTAGTTTTTAAATCTATTCTGTTTCCAAGTTTTAAAGCCAAATCTAATTTGAAGTTTGATCTTGTAGTAGTAGTGGCAAGGAAGGTCCATAAAATTGTAGATATCTACTTCTAGATGCTTGGTAATGCTTCATAGGGTTGACTTCTTTTTTTTTAATTTTTAAACCGTGCCAAACTTTTGTCTTAATTGTTTAAGTTGCAAGAAGGGTACCTCAGACCTTAGACTTTAATACTCCCTCATCCAGAGAGAACTGGACTTGGCTGCTTGCTGAATCATTTTGCACTTGTGGTGAAAAACTGTTTAAAAAAAAAAAAAAAAAAAGAGCCTGGTGTCCAAAAGATCCAAGGCATGAATTAACTAGACTTCTTTTATAGAGTTTAAACCTCAGTGGTCTTTCTCTAGAATCAGTCTTCAATCTCAGTTGGTACAGCAGTGGGTACTACTATTTTGCAAGCACTGCTTTCTGATAGTTAGAAACTCTGGTAAACTATTATCTGAGAGGAGCCTAATTATAAGTAATCTGGTCTCAACTAGTCTTTTTTCCAAAGGGTTTAGGAGCCCATCTGCTGTTTTTAGTTTCTTAACTCTGATAGGTTTTTTTTTTCATCTCTGTAATAATGTTATTTGTTCATATGCAGCTGTATCTGCTGTCTTGCTTATACAGTTAAATGTGGCATTATACTGCATTTGCTGGAAGCCCACTTAATTCCTTTAAAACAAAATCAAGTGATTTAAAAGCTTGATCTATACAGGCTTAGCCATAAATACAGTTCAGATTGATGAGTAGGCTTGAACATTTGGATCAGAATGTAAAACTGGTATGTTTATGGGCAACCTTGAATTGTTGATGTTTTTATGCCACAGAAGGATGATCAGTCCAAGCT
>NW_017728997.1:25388730-25401604 GCF_001723915.1 Gavialis gangeticus | reverse complement strand
CAGACAAACAGCTAAGTACCCCTGGAATCAGACTACTAGAACAAACAATTCAGTCATATCAACAAGTGCATTGCTTTTCAACCTAACATTGCAAACTTGGGTTTGGATAGTTATGCCTTGTTACAGAGGCTGTGTTCTTTTTGAAGTGGCTAAGAATCGTACTTCAGCTGGAGTCTTTCTAAAAGACTCTTGAAGACTGGCAGAATCCTCTTTTGCACTGACAGTAATATGGAGCGAAGTAATTTGGGTCAGGGTTACCATTTTGCTCCAAATAGGCAAAATTACTGCAAGACTGTTCAATTGGTAAAGTGAAAAAACCTGAATTCCAAGTCAAATCTTGGAACGCTCCTCAGTAAGCATCTTTAGTTCAGATGTGTGCAGGGTACATCTAAGTCTAGGCAGTCTTGCTTCTGACTTCCAGTTACAGAGCCCTCTCTATTTTTTTTTTCCTTTGCTCTTCTGCTTTTAGAAAGTCTTCTTGAAGTAGGAACACGTTGGCTGAAGAAATACTTGTCTTTCAGTTCTGTGTGTAAGAGGTATTTCTAGAGCTTGAAATGACCAGGACGTAGGCTGTTTTTAAACCCGTGTAATCGTGCATTATTAATATGGGTTTTCTCCCTCTTTAAGGGGTGGAGGTAGGGAAGGATCAAGAATTCATAATTGATACAAAAGGAGCTGGTGGACAGGGTAAACTGGATGTTAATATTGCCAGTCCTGTGAGGAAAGCTGTGCCATGTTTGGTGGAGCCAGTTCTAGGCAAAGAGTGCAGCACTGCAAAGTATATCCCCAGAGAAGAAGGAGTTTACATGGTGGATGTGAGTTACGATGGCCATCCGGTTCCAGGAAGTCCCTTCACGGTGGAAGCTGCTCTGCCTCCAGATCCTACCAAGGTAAATTAATAGCCATTGCTTTTAACATTTTACATACTGGTTTTCCTCACTTAATTTACAAACAACTAATCCTTCTTGGAGACTTCTAGGTCTCATTTGACCACCACAGCTTGTGCTTGTGGAAAATGTAATAGGTGGGTCTTCAACAAGACAGTTTTGGTCCTAATTAAATATTTGAAAGATGATTTGCCCTGTTAGCCAAAAGTTGACTAAGGCAGTATCCAGCAGTGTTTCTCCCAATTATAATACGGGTTAGACCAGGTAAGTCAAACTTAACTGGCCCCGCAGGTTTGAGTAAAGGGCACAGGGCTGGTCTGTAGGCTGGATTGGGATCCTTGACCAGCTCCACGCTCCGGATCCAGCATGTGGATCTTCTCCATCTATAGGTGTGACGTGATGCCCATGCCAGCCTGGCCCTGCGTGCAAATATGGCATCTGTGCCTCTGGCATGGACAGTACAGGCCTCAGACTGGCTCTGTTGCATGCAGGGCTGGGACCAGCACATGCTGCACGTGGCAAGTGGTATTGTGGGCTGGAAGATAGTGCTGGCCTGGATCTGGTCCACAGGCTCTTTACATTTGACATGTCTGGGTTAGACTACTGAATTTTACTGAAGTCATGCTATGGTACTTCTGTATAAATGTCTCCTTCACCTTGCTGCTTCTGTTTGGCTGTACAGATGCCAGCCTCACATAGGCTTGAGGAAAATGCCTGCTCTTCCATACCTTATGGAAACAGAATGCATAGAAAATTTTCCATTTTAATATAACTTTGGACATTGCTCTCATGAAAGGGAAGCAAAGAACTTTATTTGTTGCTAATAAAGTCATAAATAACAGATTTACCAGATTGAAGTAATGTGTTGTGCTGCTACCAGAGCAGAATTGCTACAGAAATGCAATGACATGTTGCTGAATATTTTATCCTAGGTAAAAGCTCATGGTCCAGGCCTTCGAGGAGGTCTTGTTGGAAAACCAGCTGAATTCACTATAGATACTAAAGGCGCAGGCACTGGAGGTCTGGGTTTGACAGTAG
The DNA here is from genome assembly GCF_001723915.1 of Gavialis gangeticus. Taxonomy (NCBI): domain Eukaryota; kingdom Metazoa; phylum Chordata; order Crocodylia; family Gavialidae; genus Gavialis; species Gavialis gangeticus. The sequence goes on along the minus strand of NW_017728997.1, from coordinate 25,399,679 downwards.
AAGGCCCCTGTGAAGCTAAAATTGAATGCTCGGACAATGGGGATGGAACATGCTCAGTCTCCTATCTTCCAACTAAACCTGGAGAGTATTTTGTAAACATTCTCTTTGAAGAGGTGCACATCCCTGGTTCTCCATTTAAAGCAGACATTGAGATGCCCTTTGATGTCTCCAAAGTAATTGCTACAGGCCCAGGTCTTCACCGTGGGAAAGTGGGCGAACCAGGACTACTGAATGTTGACTGCACAGAAGCTGGGCCTGGGGACTTAGGTGTAGAAGCAGTGTCAGATTCTGGATCTAGAGCAGATGTCCAAGTTCAGGACAATAAAGATGGAACTTACACCGTCACATATGTGCCACTGACTGCTGGATTGTACACAATAAAGATGAAATATGGAGGGGAACAAGTGCCAAAGTTCCCTGCCCATGTCAAAGTTGAGCCAGCTGTGGACACAAGCAAAATCAAAGTGTTCGGACCAGGAGTTGAAGGGAAAGGTAGGTAGGAAGCTTTGAAACATGATGATCTGGATGCACCTATATTTGTTACTGTAAGGTGAAAGGGGGTGGGGATTTACCACAGGAGTTTGTGGTAAATAGTACCCTAAGTTGTGGGACTTTCTGTTTCTATGCAGAATAGTTAGACCAATAACATGAAAGCAGATATACCCCTCCCTGTGGTATTGCAGCTCTTGACTCTGACTCTGCGTGGGAACTTAATTTTGTATCTTTTTACCAAAGTGTCTTTTAGAGTTAAGTGTGTGTTTTTTGTTAATCTTGTTCGGCAGATGTCTTCAGAGAAGCTACCACAGATTTCACAGTAGATGCCACACCCCTAACAAAGACTGGAGGAGACCATGTCAAAGCACAAATTACAAATCCTTCTGGAGCATCTACAGACTGTCTGGTCAAAGACAATGCTGATGGAACCTATGCAGTAGCATTTACGCCCTTTGAGAAAGGTAGCTTATTTCTAATTGCGCTAAGGGAGAGTAGATGTCAGGCTGAAAATAGCTGCTATTTGTTTTTATTATTTATTTTAATGGATTTGTCAAACTTTGCCAGCAAATTCAAGTTCATGTTTATAAAATCCATTTAGCTCTGCCGCCAGATTTTACTTCTGCAGGGAATCAGTGGAATGGAGTTGCATGTACTATAACTCTTCATCCATTCAAGTGTATAACTATAGAAGAACATGCTATTAAGAAACGTAAAATTTAAAGCACAATACACAGAGGTAATGCTAAACATTCAATTTCTGATGTTGAAGGAAGAGTGGTGCCTCTTCCTTATTAACTTACAACAACAAGTCTTGAATGAACAGGTTCTCAAAGGCTGTTGTTGAGCACTTAAACCACTGGGTTTTTATTTTCCTCTGACAGGCCCACACAGAGTTGAAGTGACTTACGATGGTGTACCTGTTCCAAACAGCCCGTTTAAAGTGGATGTGACTGAAGGCTGCCATCCTTCACGTGTGCAGGCTGAAGGACCTGGACTCCAAGAAGCTTTCACAAATAAGCCAAATGCATTTACTGTTGTCACGAGGTAAACATTGCTGGTTGTGTAGAGGGAGCAGTAGCAGGCAAGCAGTGCCATGCCTCTTTGATGTAACACTAAATTCTGTATTACTACTACAAATTGGGAACTTCAGATTATTTTTCATCTGTCTGTGGAGGTACTGTCCGTGTGAGACCAGCTCATTAAGTGCGTTTGTTAGCTCCTAGAACTACTATGAATAGAAGCCCTCAGTGAGACGAGGCAGAAATGAAATTACACTGACCTAGCACCTTCCATCCCAAATCATGCACAACAACTTCTATATCTTAACAGGAGTTTTAACTCATGAGTTTAAATGCAAAACATCTAGGGTAAAATGCAGTCAACCTGTAGTTACTTGATGCAATGACTATTAGATATGCTGGATATAGTAATTTTGCAGATATGAAAGAACAACAATGTTGTTTTTGCAGAGGGGCAGGGATTGGCGGACTCGGAATAACTGTTGAAGGTCCTTCAGAATCAAAAATAAGCTGCAAAGATAACAAAGATGGTAGTTGCAGTGCTGAATATATCCCTTATGCTCCAGGAGATTATGACGTGAATATCACATATGGAGGAGAACACATACCTGGTAAGAGCTGTTCAGATCTATAGGTAACCTTAACCCAACATTGAGCTAAATGGAAAGGTCTGCCTAGACATGATGGTACAGCTGGTCTTCATATTTGAAGCACTGGAATCAAGTCTTGGCTCTGAAACTTCATGGCATGCAGTGGTTTGATCCAAGATTTATAGATATGCTTTAAGAAAAAGCTCTTTGCTGATCTTGCACGTCTTACTGGTAGATGCCAATTCTGCTGCTGGTTTGGCTGTCTTGTTCTATTGCTTCTGTTTGGAACACTGGGCAGACTTTTGAAATTTGTGCTTCTCTTGGGATTTTTAGTAATCTACTTAGAAATATGCCCTGTTTTTAAAGATCACTTGCAAAATTAATTGAAGCCAGACCACTCTGTTTTAGCTACTATTGTGAGCTAGCATAAAGGTATGGACAGGTGCCCAAAGCAACAAAATAAGAAAGCACTTTGTGTCCCCGTGGTACATGTACTTCTGATTATTTGAAAGAATGGCTCTTCAGTCTTTCCTCCGATTGGTATCATGGTGTCCCAGATCTGAACTTGATGTGACTTCACCCTCCCCTCTGGTTAGCCCTTTTAGAATGGAATGATTGGGTCAGCACGTAGATTGCTGCAGTGTGGGACATCTCATTCTAGAAGTGCTCTCTGTTCCATTCTGGCAATCAATGTTGAAACAAGCAGTAGCTTGCTAACACTTGACAGGGTGAGGCTAAGCAATCAGCCTCTCAAGTGAGCAAATTACTACAAATCCATCTTAAAAAAAAAAAAGAAGATAGTTGATGTGAAGGTGATGCTCTACGTTGGGATTTTATCCCTGCAAAAAAGACGTGCTTTCCATTTGACGTGCCCAAACACTTGCCTGCTTGTTTTACCTGGAAGGAGCACTAGATCTCAAGTAGAAATGCTGCAGTAGTAAATGACCACAACTTTCCAAGTGCCATTTGTCTGCATCAGTTCATGCTTGAACTCATGGTGGCTTTTGCATAATGTCAAAGACTAAAAAACACAAAAGGCAGATTTAAATTGCTGACTTAATTTCTACTGAACTATTTCTGCACAATTAACCTTGACCGCTGTGTATTGAGGAGTAATGCACATTTTTACTTGGAACATCAGGTGGAACAGACTCCACCCTGCCAATCCCACTAATTTGTAACTTGGAAAATTCCAAGGGATGGTTGTCTGCAGGCCTCTTCGTACTCTTGGCCTGTCTCGTGTCTGCTCTCCATTCTTGAATGTGAAAAGCAAATGATTTGCAGCTGGGCACTCTACAGCAGCAGGGCAGAGTCGGGTCACCAGAAAAATAAGTTCAGCGGTGAAACCTCAGTTGTGGCCAGCACTCTGGGTCCAGAAAACTGTGGCATGTAGCCCAGGTATTTCCAATGGTAGGCTTCAGGCACTTCAGATGTTTCTCTGGTTCTTTCTCCTCATCTCTTTAAGCTGAAGGCTTTACTTTCTGCAGCGAAGTGTCTCTTCTTTGCTATAGCCCTGTATATTGGTGAGCTGCTTCTCGGAGTCACACTTCCAATACTTGCTTCTGAATGCTGTAATCTTGCTAACGAATGGTCAGACTCTCAAACAAACGTGAAATGTCAAGGCTAAGGCCAGTTGGCAATCTAACTTCTGCTGTCTGACTACTTCAGGTGACGTGCTGTACAGAGATGATCACACAATGTCCTACAAACTTGGGCTGTTTATGGGCAGAGTAGTTTACAAGAACTTCATGAGCAATTGACCTGGCAAATGTTAACTGAGCAAAGTCCATGACAATTAAGTTACAGCAAGTTGGGCTTTAGCCTGTGGCAGAGAAACCATATCTGAATAGTAAAGTTAGTAGGGTTGGCCTGCTTGGTAGCTGGTGTGCCTCAGTTCAGGTATATTAATGTCACCAAAAAACCCTTACTTCCCATATTGTAGCCAGTGATGGTCCAGGAAACATCGCTCTAGTCCTACGGTAGCAGGCAGCCCTTGAAACTCGGCAGTGCTTTGAGTGCTTGATGCAGGTGACTGCTTGTAAAGCCGAGTGATACCATTTGTTTGGTCCTTCCCAAACTAGACCTCCTTTAAGCCATTTCTGAAGTGTAGGGCAGTGCCAGCGTGTGTCTTCCATGACACTGACACAGGCATAAACAAGGCTTAGACACAGTATAGATCTGAACAGTGGTGTAGCACTCTAGAATCTGATGCAGTTTACCCTGGGAAATATCAAGGTTCAAGTTACAGGTGTAGGTTTTTGTCTGCTTCTATCTTGGGTTAACTTTCTTCTGCTGAGTATGAACAGGATATAGGTTGGCTCGTTTCAGCAGCTGCCCCCAGAGTTGATCATTTCTGCTCCAGACCCCAGTGTAACATGCATCAGTTCAACTTACATTGATTATTTGTCCTGATGTTATGTGGTCAGGCCCTAGATTTTAGCACAGTTCATAGGGAAACAGATGCATTTATTCTTTAACGTTGAAAGAGAACATGCAGGGATGCAGAAGACTATAAAAACAGGGGAACATAGTGAACATCTACTTCATAAACAGGTGAAGTTGCCAATGGCCAAAAAAATGTCCATTAGTACTTTTGCATCGTTTAACTTGTATTTGTATTCTCTTGGTAGGAAGCCCCTTCAAGGTTCCTGTGAAAGATGTCATTGATCCCTGCAAGGTAAAGGTTGTGGGATCAGGCTTAGGAACAGGTGTAAGAGCCAAAACGCCACAGTCCTTTACTATAGATGCGAGTAAGGCTGGAATAGCACCTCTTGAGGTTGTCGTGGCTGGACTTACAGGTAAGGACCTACCCATTCTGAAATATTCCAATAACTTGACTATTTTGAAGGTAACTATCCCCTCTTTTATTAGTGGAGGTTATTTATGATGATCAAATAGGCTGTACCCTTGGATTCTATTCCTATGGCAAAGCCAGCCCCATTGATAATTTTGTTCTCTCAAAGAGCTGGGTACCCAGTGCAGTACTTGTCACTCTTGGTATCTTCATCTAAAGTTATGGAGGAAGGAGAGAGTTTACAATGGGTGTAGAGTTTTCTGAGAAGTATACATCTTAGTAGGTAAGCATTAAGGATTGTTTCTAAGATGCAATGAAGCCAGGTGTCTGTCCTTTATGTTTCTGAAAGATGTGATGGACATTACTTAGGCTAGAGAACCTGATGAGAACTGAAAATTACTGGATAAAAGCAAATTGCCCTTTTCTGCTTAGGAGTTGGGAAGTCTGTTTTGCAGAAGTTCTTGCATAGCTTTACTAGTAGGCAGTCACAAGTCATGCCTATGTTCTAAACTTATTGATATGATGGTTTCAGCAGTCTTTTTCTGTGCTCTTTTTTTAATAGCACCCCTCCTGTTTGTTTCTCTGTACAAGAATTATGGCACAAGGCCAAGCTATTAAACTAAGTGCTAGAAGAATTTGTAGCCAGGAGAGGTTAGCCTGTTGATCAACTCAGAAGAACTTGTATAGATGAAATGGTCTAGCCTAATCCTTTCTTGTGAGGAGAAGGGGAAAAAAGCACTAAAATCCTTGAAATAGGGACTGAAAAAGCTTGGTTTATCTTGCTGTCTTAACTAGAGAATACTTCCTAGAGACTAACTTGTTCCTTAAACTTCTGTTTTAATGGAGTTTTTAAAAAAAATTGTGAAAAAACCTTTTTGAAATAGTCTTCAGGCACAGCTGACTAATGCCTTATGCTTACTTAGATCAGTCATGATGGTGATCCACCATTTACTGAATGCCTATGTTTAACTTCTATTTTCTGCATGATACATTTTTAAGATATTGATATCTGTACAGCAGATGAACCTAAGTGACTTAGTAAGGAGACTTGGCATCTATACCAATGCCCTGCAAAAGGAAAACCAAATATGTGGCCCTAACAGTGCTTTCTATCTATAGATGTGTAAGTAACTCGGAGGCAATCAAGTAACATGTATCACTGGATGAGGGAAAAATTGAGGCGCAGAGGAAGCAGCTTTTCTTGAGGGAGTTTTAGTAGACTGGTGGTAGCAGCACTAGACTTCCTGACTAACAGGCCAGTACTAGGCCATGTGGGGTATGTTTTATGCTCTTTCGTCCAAGAGGAAATGCAGCCCAGCACTCAAGGGGAAGTGGCGAGATCCAATAAAATTCCCTTTGAAAGAATAAGTGGTGTCTCTGCAATGAAGTAACTGGACCCCGGTACTCATCACCAAGACAAGAGTTGGCTTTCGTTTCATGAAAAGGTCCCACTTGAGGGCTTGGCTTACTTAGAAAAATTTAAGTTATGCAAACACGTTTGGACTTTAAGCAATGGTGTATAATGTGTGACGCATTCAGTTGCCAATGTGTTAGAATTTAAAACCAGTGTCACATTGTCTGTCGGAACTTGTTGGTCTGTGCCTGTGTAAAACATGAGTGCCTTTTAAGTAATGGTTCTTTAATTCTAGCTGATGAGACGGATTCCCAGTCATGGCGCTCTCCATTGAAAGCGATTTCAGAGTTCTTTAAGGGTGAATCTAACGAGACAGGTTTGAATTTTCACTAACTGCTGATAACAATAGTTGCACATAACAAATCGATGTGACAAGAGCCAAGAATCAGCTGTATAAGGCTGCTTTAATTAAGCTTTGCATAGCAACTGCATAAACTTCCTTTTTATAACTGCTGCATTGCTAGTTTTGCTTGGCTTTTAAAGCCAAAGTTACTGCACTTGTTAATATATGGCTTACGTTGAAATGTTGTCTGGATCTACTTTCTCGCTGCTTGCCAAATCTAGCTCAAAACTTGCTGTGGAATAGCTTCTTATAAAATCAGGTAATTGGTGCCATTTTCTTAGGATACTTTTAACTTTTTAATTGCAGTCTTCTGTTAACCTGTTGTCTTTCGAGCTAAGTTGGTGGAAGAATCTCTCTTGCCTATCTACAGATATTAATTTGTGTATAATGAGCTGCAAAAAGGGGTCATGAGACTAAAATCACTAAATGCCATATACTAACCAGCTTTAGAGCCCAACTCTGGTGCGTTCCAGTAACTGTCTGCAGTCTCATAGATGACAGTTCAGGCAATTATGATCTTTCCATCTTTTTGTAAAGCTCTTCAGATGCACTTGAGTAATTGCCTTTAACCTGGACTATTTTGAAGGGCACGCTTTCTTTTGCAGTGTTCTGTTAGCTTAATTGTACAGCTGGTGCCATTTAATCATCAAAAAGTCTAACAGGCTGCTAGTGATGGATGCTAGGCATATCTCAGATTGGCAGCTCCTGAATATAAAACTGACTTCTGATACATGCCCACTGCTCGTTGGCGGAGGCTTGGATCAAAGATGTCACTTATCATAGAGCTTTTAAATTGGCAGATCCCCTTCAAGCTTGAAGCAACAAGACTGCTAATGCAATTCTGCAGTGCCAAAACTGGTATTTGAATAGTGTTGTTCACAAAGAGTCCTATTTTCTGTTTTAGGAGTGGTGGAGCCTGTTAATGTAGTTGACAATGGAGATGGCACTCACACGGTAACATATACACCTATGCAAGAGGGCCCATACACAGTCTCAGTCAAATATGCTGGTGAAGAGATTCCTCGCAGGTAAGTCAATGAAAGTCTGAATTTTGCCAAAATACCTCCTGCTTAAATAAAACTTTCAGGACGTCAGGGCTTGGGTGAACCGTCTTGAAGTTCTTAGACTCTATACTTGACTGACTGAGAGCAGGTTCTGGATATGTGTGTGGAGTGTGCCAGTATATCAAGGCATTTTTAAATTTGAGTAAATGCCATGTGCTTCCAGGACTATAATGCAGCAAGTCTGCGTAAGTTAGCCTCTGGTTTGCTTAATCTTGTTCTGTTGGAATTCAGTCTGCATGCACTTGTCTGAGTCTGGCATCTCCATCAAATGTCTGTCTTCCTTTAAACTAAACTAGTCTTCTCCAATATCCTTCTGGTGGAAAGGGCGGGAGTGGAAGATTCTGGGGTGTGCGAATGGCATTCAGGAAAGCTTCTTGGGGCTAATAGAAGCTAAGCACAGGACCCAAACAAACGGTGCTTTTGTTAGAGGCATTAGGTTTGCTTAATATAGGATACCACATAAGTAATCGGTGTTTGGGTTTCATGGATTGATGAAAATCACTTTTTTTTTTTTTCTTGAAGTCCTTTCAAGGTAAAGGTGCTTCCTATGTACGATGCCAGTAAGGTGACTGCAAGTGGGCCAGGTCTCAGTTCGTATGGCATACCAGCCAGCCTACCAGTAGAGTTTGCTGTTGATGCTAAAGATGCAGGGGAAGGGCTTCTCTCTGTGCAGATAACTGTAAGTAATGGTCCTCATTCCCCATTGTTCAGCAGTGGCTGTACTTGGTGGGTGTGGGGTGGCTGACGCAGCCTACCTAAGCTCTGAAGGGCCATGGCCTGAAATGTATCTGGTGTTAAAAATGGTTGTGCACTGACTAAAACTGAAGCTTTGGTTCAGACGGTCTTGCCTGAGAGTTTAGTGTCCAGTGACAGACCACAAAACTGCCTTCAGACTGAAACTCCTTACTGTGAATCTGATCTCACTTGGGTCCCAAATCCAGTCTTGTGGCTGCAGTGATTCTCTCAAGGCTGCTGTACCTAATGTGATACTGTTAGGACCTCTGTGACTGACTAGCTTTTGATTTTGATCATCCACATGTCTCTGCATTTGAACGGCTGGGGTCAGACTGCCTTGCTTTAGTGAAACATTATTGCTGAGGGCTGGAATTGAAGGGTCATGGCACAAAGTGCACTCCCCCTTTTTGCTTTCTTGATCCATGGACTCGTTAATGGTTTCTTGTGACACTTTCCAAGTGTCCCAAAGCAGCTCCATTGTGCACTATATCTCTAACTAGCACCAGTGTCTGTCTGCACCTCCTACTTTGCAGTAGCTAAAGAAAGTTTCAAAAAAACCCAAAGGCCATGTTTGCAGCATGTCTGCTATCTTGCAGGGTGTAATTGGGCACTGTGTTCCATTCCTTGTAATTCAAAGTCCTAAGACTTGATAATAGGGCCAAGCCTCTACTCATTTGACCAGTAGGGTCTCGGTGTGTGGAGGTTGGTGACAAAGCACAAGCACGTTTGATTGAATTTATACCAGAAGCTGCAATTTAGCTATGAAGTATGCTTCATAACTGGTTAGGCTGGAAACTTAATTCAGAGCTGTTTTGTTAGAAGCAGTGCTTGTATAGAGTTGATGCTTGCTTTTTTTAGATTGGGAGCTTTTTCTACTGAAGCTGAGGCATGCACTACTCCCACCAAGTCCATGCAGATCCTTAATTGTTGTAAACACTTCTATTATTCCTTGTAGTAACATTTGAATGTCCATTGTAGTGACAGTCAAAGGTTAATGGGGACTCTGTATAACATGCTGAACTCATAAAATGGTACAAGACATTGCTACCAGGGAAGCTTAAGAGTAGGCCAAATAATGCTTTTGCTCGTCTCTAATCTTTCAGGAAGCAGCTGGCTGCAAAGCTTTTTTTCAATGCTAGTTATATTCTCCTAGAAGCCTTGTTCTGACTTCAGCCCTTGAAGTTGGGTTACATTAGCCATTGTCATATGGCTAGATACAGGAAATGAATAGTACTTCCTCAAATCTCTGTCTGAGTAATTAGCAGTTAATTGTAAGATGATTGCAGGAAGTCTCTTATCTGCAGTCTGCATACAAACAAATTGTGTTTAGATGCAGGACAACTTTAGTTGTCATGCCTTGGCAGATTTACAAAGGTCTCTTTAAAGAATCATGCTAGGAACAGGCTCTTTTTAAGTTCTTTAAACTGCTTTTAAGAGACTTGGGGCACACTTCAAGATATGGTTCTGACAAGATTTATTGTTCTGCTAAAGTAGATGCATCATTTAGTCCTGTGAAGTTTGTGGTCTGAAGACTTGGATTTTCTTTCTTAGTCAGTTCTTCACTTTTGTGCCCCCAGGATCAAGAAGGCAAACCGAAGAGAGTTGATGTTCATGATAACAAAGATGGCACTTACACAGTAACTTATGTCCCAGACAAGACGGGCCGCTATACAATTGGTGTTAAATATGGTGGAGATGAGATCCCATCTTCTCCTTACCGAATCCGTGCATCCCCAGCTGGGGATGCCAGCAAGTGTTCAGCAACAGGTAGGATCCAGGTCTTGTCTGTCTGAATGACTTGGTGTGAACTTAACTACTGGAGAAGCCTTTTCCTCTTTCATTGGTCAGCACACCAAAAAATATTAGAGAAGCTCATGGGGCAGGTGGTGGATTTTGCCAAGAAAATAAAAATCTGAAGAAAATAAACATGGAATCTAGGTAGCTGTTTCCTGTAACAGGCACCAAGGACTTACATAATTTGTGTCCCCAAGTGGTTTTTTTAGAAGCCATTTTCAACGGGGTTGGTCATCCCCAAAGTCATGTTTATGGGGAGAAGGCTTATTGTTTTAACCTTGGCAAGAGAATGTCCTTAAGCAAAACCCTGTAGCGGCCTGTTAGATGTCTTGGGTTCCATCTGTAGCATTAGCTTGACATGGAGTTTTGCTAAGAACTTGTGAATGGGGGCTGTGATTGAAGCAGTTGTTATGAGTTTAAGTTGACAACACTTATATTAACAAGCGAAGGACTTTGTGCTAGGCACTGTACAGAGACGAAGCTCTCTGTTTTGAAGTTGCCGTCTGTAAGGCTTGAATCTAAAGATCTGAAGCTTCTAAACTGCCGGGCGTAGAATCCCCATCTGTACATGCCCTGGGGGCAGGAGGTGCTGCTTCCTGCCGGGGCAGCTGAGGTCCAGATTCTGGCCTTTCCTATCACTGAACTCCTTGGCACTGCTTGTTCAATAACAGCTATCTTTCTAAAAACTAGCCATGTCCTTG
>NW_017728997.1:25376136-25383730 GCF_001723915.1 Gavialis gangeticus | reverse complement strand
TTCTGGCCTTTCCCTTTGGGCCTTTCTTGGTAAGTAAAGGAACTGCCTTTCATTTGTGAATTTAAAAGGTAAAGAGGCACAGTGCTGTGAAGAATCTCCTGGCAAGATTGACTTGAGTGTTAGTAAAACCTTTCCAGCTCAGACTAGTGCCAGCTGACATCCAGAATCTGGGGAGGGAGGTTTTTATGAGCTCTGACACTTGCAAGCTTTTAAAATAACCGAGTTGGGTTCTTGTCGCAGCCGAAGCAGATGTACAGCAGGTATCACATTCAGAATTGAGGTAAAACTATTAGTTTCTTGAGCTGTGCTGCTGCTTGGTTTGGTGATTTACACAGCATGGCTGAGAACAGCAGCAGTGTCTTGTTTTGTTTCGTTTTTTTTATCAGTTGTTTTTTTCAGATATCAGCTTAAATCTAGCATCTCTTTGAAATACTTCAAAGATGAAAATGTAGGATCTTTCTGGACAAGCCCTAATGTGGTCTCCAGAGAAGAAATGCTGAAATATATCACATGAAACTAACCAAAACCTAACTGTTTTGGATAGGCTGAAGTCAGCAACAAATGTCAGCCTTTTGTGCTTTAAAAGCAGGTATCCTAAATGTACTGCAAATCTGAGATATGAGACTTTTACCATGCCCTGGTTCACAAACTATAACCTCCTTTAAAACCTGAATTTGTCTGGAGCATGTTGGTGGTGAACTCTTTAAGTATACCAGAAAGGACCTCGGAATATAGTTAGTTCAAATGCTGGTACTTGGTAGAGCACTAAAGACCCTCCACAATTAACGTAGAAGGAAACATGGTCATCTATTGTGAATGTGTTCCAGTTCTTAATTATAGTCCAAGTCAGTCTAGGTAGTTTAGGGTGGCATTTTTATCTTATTTTATTGAGCTATCATGAAGCCCATGGCTTAAGCAATAAAAGACAAGGTGCTACTTGGCTCAGTGTGAAGCGTTCTCTAAGGTTTTATTAAGAGCTTTAGGTTATACGGTAAGAGCAAATTTGGTGGCTTTTCCAAAGTTTTATTCTAGTGTTTCCTTGCCCTATCTACTTTACTGAGCTGTAGAAGACTAGGCTTTAAAGTTGGACTTTGCATCAGAGATGGGTTTTTGGAATACACAAGTGGTATAAAAAAGTAAAGCATGCTTTCTGGAACTATAGCTTTTTATAAAGAGCACTGCAGCTCATAACACTACAAAACTGGTCTTGTGACCATATTACCATTGCATTTTTAGCCAGCACGTTTTCATTGTTAGCACTTGTTTCTCTAATAGAGTGTTGACCTCTGTGTTATACCTACTAGAAGAACCTGACTGAGGGAACTACTCCAAACACACTTCGTGTAATCTAAATTGCCTTCCAGGTCCTGGCATTGCATCCATCGTGAAGACTGGTGAGGAAGTTGGTTTTGTAGTAGATGCTAAATCTGCAGGGAAGGGGAAAGTAACTTGCACAGTTTTGACACCTGATGGTACAGAAGCTGAAGCAGATGTTATTGAAAATGAGGATGGGACTTACGATATCTTTTACACTGCTGCTAAGCCAGGAACCTATGTGATTTATGTCCGTTTTGGTGGAGTGGATATTCCTAACAGCCCATTTACTGTAATGGTAAGAAATTTTTGTGGTTTTGGTATGCTTTTTTGCTATATATCCATATTACCCATCTGACTTGCCAAGCAAACAATATTTATAATTTTTCTAATTTTAAGAACAGATAGTTATCTAATCTGTTGAACATGGTATACTTGCCCAATCATCTTTTTATAAATGCTTTGTGCAACTGCCAACTAAAGGTCACCTGGAGGTCTGTTTTTAAAGGGGTCTCCATATGATGCACAAAGATGGAGGCTTTGACATTTCTCCTTCATTCATAGAAGCCATTGGAGAGAGACCCTCAAAACACTGAGCATGAGGCTTAGCTTAACACAACCTCAAAAGATGTCTGTGAAACTAACCATTTTGATAGCACACTGAACCTCAAGACAAGGTTAAGTGTAGGATGACTGTGGAGTGGAGAACAAACTTAGTCAAAATACTGGTTGTTTCTCCAAGGTAAAACAGCACATCTCAGTGTTTCTTCCTAGTGTTATGAAAAACAAGGCTTTAGCCTTGTGCTAACAACCTAGGCTGCCTCAAGCATACTTGCTTTTTTCCGTAGTTGCACTGTCATGTAGTGTGCTGAAAGTCATAGATTTGATTTGATACTAAGGGGTAAAAGTGGCTGGTTGTTATAGATGCAGTAAATGGCATTGTCCTCCTAATCTTGATTTCAAGGCTTGATATGCTAGTGCTGTCCTTCAAACCCAGACGTACGTTGGTTATTTATACTAGTTAGCTTGGCAGATTGCTGCTAGCGTCCCTGAGGACTCTTTCAAGTGAAACATGATTCCTTGCACAACTGTTCAGCATTCCACAGGAAATGCCTCTCGAGGTCAATGATCCTATTCCCAGGCCAGTCGAACTGGCCACTTCCTAACCTACTAAGCCATTATGTATTTGACATGAGTGTTTTACTTGATTCACTAGTGAAACAGCAATCACTTTGTTTTTATAGGCCCTAGCTCAGTATAAAATCCCAGTGAGCTGCTTCACTTCAGGGATTTGCAGTGGCATGAACTGGCAAAGCAAGAAAAAGCTCAACTCCATCCGAAGTGGAGTGACCTAATGTTGATTTTTGTCTGAATTTGTGTGGTGTGTTCAAGCAGGAGAGACTAATGTTCAGGTCATTCTGTTGGCGTGTGTGTGGGAAGGGAGACTGCGTTGGGGCAAGAATAAATTGTCTCAGCAGCAAGAACCATATTCTTCCGATTCGTGGACTTGGTAGCTATCACTTTAGTTGGGGATTGTTTGGTTCCTCTAGGGAATCGAGCGGTTCCTATAGACATGCAGGGAACCGGCTCTGATGCACTGGAAATCCAGTCTTAATAGTGTCGGCTGGAACACAGATTTAAATGCACTCGAGCAGAGACTGGTGTAACGTAGATCGGCATCCCCATGCTGAAAAATGGTAGCAGGGCACTTTGAGCTTTAGTTCAGTGTCCCGCCACCATTTTTTGGCAGGGGGATCCTGATGCATGTGATGCTCGGGTGCTTCTAATTAACATGGCTTGCTGATTTAAAGCACACTTTCCCCCCTATCCCACCCTCCCACCTCGTGGAGCACGTGTAAAAATGCCCAAAATGTCCTGGGAGAGGACGCCAAAGGACTGACAGCGTCATTTGTATATTGTCAAGCATTATGTAGTCTCTAAAAGTGTTAATTCCTTCAGCACTTGGTATCAAATTAACCTCCGTTTGCCACTAACCAGGCTAAAGATGCAGATGAAGTTGCAGCATTGTCACAGGAGCCAGTAAGCGCATGCCCCCCTGGATTTCAACCTTGGGTACACAATTTCTTATTTTTCATCCTACATTCCATTTCAGATGTGACAGCCTGCTTCTTGGAACTGCTTGAATCTGTCTTGGTCTTCTGTGGTCACTTATTCATTACTTTCCAGTTGATCAACTAGTTTTGGGCTTTGTGCTTCATTCAAATCTGTTTCCCGTCACTGCTTTAAAGGGATTCCTCCAATTATTGTAACATTCCAAACATGAAGAGGACCAGAGCACTTCTGCTATTTGTGCAATTTAGCCTTGCAGTACAAGTTGGAAACCTTCCCAGTAGAATGGCAAGCAGTGGCTAGAATCTAAAACTGCAGTGTGAAACTTGTATTTCATCAGTCATGTTTGCTGCTTGACGTTATAATCACTCTGCTGCTCAAATTGCCTTCTCTTCTAGGCCCTGAGTAACTAAACCCTTTGAGATGGAGCAATTTTTGGGTCTTGTCCATACTACATTGTCTTCCATGTTTTCTGCCATTTTCTGGTGTGCCTTCCATGTTCATTGTCTACTTTTTTCCATTTGGATCTATGCTAACTTAATTGTTATGGGTGGCTTTACTGGGCAGTTGTTCCAGTTAAGCAAAATCCAGCAGTTGATTCATTGCTCTGCAGTAATTATCGCAAACTCTAATTTCATGTCATCTTGATACAAAGATTACATTTTGATCTGTTTGTCTTTCTGTTTGTTTTTTAAAGAGAGATTTGTTTTCATTCTGTTACAGTAACAAAGCTTGACTTTTCTTTAGGTTACAGAAGAAGCTTACCTTCCTGTTGGTGACATGAATGGCATGGGATTTAAGCCCTTTGATATGGTTATTCCATTTGCTGTAAGGAAAGGAGAAATAACAGGTAAACACTTCATTTCCATTACAGCAAGCTAAGTAGAATCCTGCTTTTCACAGCACACTTCACCATTTATGCCTACAGAATATATGCTGGGAAAGTTGCTTTGAACATATTAACCTACTTTTTTTCTTCTTGGCTGATTGCACTGGAAACGTATGGCTGCATGTGGTGTAAGCTAAAGGGCAACAACACTAAGCACTTGAGGCATAATTAAATTTTTAAATAGGGAAAAGGAAGTCTGAGATTAATGCTGAGAATTGCTCTATGCTGATATCAGCTGTTCCTCTAGAGGAGAACTCTTACTGTACCTGGAATACATGCTTAACTCTCAGACTTTGTAAAATCCCTGGCACAGATGATGGCTGAGTGTGATCTACTGATGGCCATGTAACATCTCTTCTGATGCTTCTGAAAGTGCCGGGCTTTCTTAACAGACTGCCTACATCAGTTAACAAGTCGGCTAGACTTCCAGCCTAGCTCTCGGAACACTGCACCTAAGGTTGCTACAAACTATACTAAAGGGCTTTTTACTGGTTCTCTACACTCCTCATGGCCAAATCCAGTAATGTGCCCACTTGTTCTTCAGCACAGAATGTGTTTCAATCTGTGGTTGTTGATCTAATGAGATTGCTTTAGGGTGCTCAAATCTATCTCCCTTTTCCAAATAGCTGCAGGCAAGCACTTTGTAAAAGCAAATCGAGTAAGATGTGCATTATGTATATCCCTTTAAACTTTCTACAGGCAAAACTAGTTATGCCAGATCATTAAGCTGTTCACTATATATCTGCCTCTACATTGCGTTTATTTAGCTAAGGTAGAAAATGTTTGATATTCCCACCAGTCTATACCTGAACTGGCAGGCGAGTTGCTTTTAATTGTTTTAAATGTTTGGATGTAATATTACCTAGTGCTTCTTTTAATCTGGCTTTTTATTGTGGGGAGTGCACGGGAATATGTTCCAGCTTCTTTCTGTGTAAATTCCTTCTCTCGTAGGGGAAGTGCATATGCCTTCTGGAAAGACTGCTACACCAGAGATTGTGGATAACAAGGATGGCACAGTAACAGTCAGATATGCTCCTACTGAGTTTGGGCTGCATGAAATGCACATAAAATATATGGGAAGCCATATTCCAGGTGAGTATCTGACAGTAACTTCTTTAGTGGGATCCAGTTGGAAGTGTTTGTGCCATTCCCCTTTTATAGGCTGGGCACGAGTGTGCTGGTGACTTGTCAGTGTATGAGCTTCCAGGAAGCCTGTAGAGTAACAAGTACAGTTCTATTTCTGAATAGATGCTTTGAGCATCCCACGGGAATGGAAGTGGTAGAGAAAGTGGAGGGAGGGGAGCTTTTAGTGTGGTTTCGCAGTACAAGCCAGACCTAAAATGGATTTTGCTTTTGGGAACCGGCTCTAGTGGCACTTACTGTGAAGTTGAAACGTATAATTTTCTAACTACACTTTTTTTTTTTAGTGAAATGTACTGTTTTTTTGGAGGTATACAAAAGCAGTACTTAATACATGTGTAAACTAAAGACTGTTTTAGCATAAACATTAGAAACTGTAGTAAGGACCCAGTTGCTGAAACTAATAAAAAAAAAAAAAAAAAGTAAGTTCTTTTTCCTGTTGCAATAAAACCTAGAAGACCACATCTGTACTGCATTCATCTGTCATACTCCAGGATTGTATAGAATTCCCCCTTGCCTGTACTGCTTCCCCCTCTTCCCCCCACCCTTTTAAATCAGCATCTTCCTCTAAAGTCTCCAGTTATTATCCTAGAACTCCCAGTCTGGTTTCATAAATTGGGTGATATATATCGGTTGCCCCATGCACACTTCCATTCAGGCTAACTCTGCCTACTTCATCAGAACCATGGGAAACAAGATGCAAAATTCCAAAACTTGCAGCTCATTTAAAAGGGGTTATAAATAAGGGTTCTTTTAACACTTTATGAATTGAGCTGTTCTTTTGCACATAAGATCATGAGTTATAGAAACTAAACTTGTGCAATAGCTCACTTAAACTGAACATAGTTTCATGCCATCTATACTTGGTATCGCCTGCATCCTGTGGGCTTTGCATGATGAATAGAAAGCCTGAGTGTATTGGGCAATACTTCTGTTCTGGGTTAGGGGTAGGAAACTGATGTGCAGTGATGTTCATTTGCTTAAGTTAACATGGGAGGCTTGTGGACAAACAACATGAATAAGCCTGATTTTTTTTTTTTTTTTTTTTTGGTTTCAGCTGAAAACCTTGCATTTGAGCTGTGGCTAATAAACTGTTTCCTGAAACTCTTGCCTCTAGTATGTAACTTTAGTATTCAAAATCTGCCAGCTACTATAGCTTGAATTCTCAGGCAACAGCTAATAATTGAACTGGTTACTGTATTGTCTTACACTGTCTTGCAAGTTATAAAGGAGTGCAGCATAGTGCCATGACTCGGATATTTTAGAACAAGCAATATTCGGTCAGTGTTGTAATTCATTGTTTTGAGTAATTTTAAGGATTACATGTGAGGCGAGTTTGCAGAAAAGTAAACCAGTCTGCCTGCATCTCTGCTTGCATTGTTGGATTTCTGCTGGCATCCAAGGGAGTGTAGACCCAGAAGTGGACCAGAAGTACTTCCAGTCCACTTTCATGTCCACCACTGAACAGTCAATCTGCCCCAGCATCGCAATGTTCATGAGCCACCTGGTACTGTGAGGTATATAGAAAAAAATTTTAAACTGTCTATGCCCACATCACTGATTCTCCGAATCAGCATTGAATCTTCAGATTCGGCCAAATCGGGACAGTGATCCGAATCAACTAATCAAATCACTATTCCAGATTCGA
Source organism: Gavialis gangeticus (assembly GCF_001723915.1). NCBI lineage: Eukaryota > Metazoa > Chordata > Crocodylia > Gavialidae > Gavialis > Gavialis gangeticus. Next base: position 25,376,669 of record NW_017728997.1, on the reverse strand, counting down.
GCCGAATCTGAATCAAATACGGCCTGTTTCACACACCCCTATTTTGTAAACCATTATAATGGTCTAGCAGACTTTCCTATATGTATCTACTGATAAAAGTAAGGTTCTCCAGAAGTACTGCTATCAAATGGTCCCAGGAAGGTTAGGATCTTGTCAAGCTGTGGATTTATTCAGTGGTTTAAACCCTTTGTGTTCTGTTTGGACAATTTTAATCCAGTTCAACCAAGGCCTTTTCAATCCTAAAAATGTAATTTTTTTTTTTTTGTGCTTGCTTTTTCTTCCTAGAGAGCCCATTACAGTTCTATGTGAACTATCCAAACAGTGGAAATGTGTCTGCTTATGGTCCTGGCCTCATTTATGGTGTAGCAAATAAACCAGCAACTTTTACTATTGTCACGGAAGATGCTGGAGAAGGTAAGATGACTCTTCTCTCCTTGCCTAGGTTCAGACACACAAATGTGGTCGGTAAACACTCGTGTACATAGTATATCCCTCAAAGTGAATACTGAAGTTGGGGGGGGGGGGGGGGGGGG
>NW_017728997.1:25373063-25375994 GCF_001723915.1 Gavialis gangeticus | reverse complement strand
GGGGGGGGGGGGGGGAGGGTGTACACATCTTTTTCATTAGCCTATAAAGATGTATATCTACCCTGCCTTTTGAAGTTAAGCAGTAGACCATTTGATTTACTTTTTTTTGTAACGGAAAGTTGAAGACTCAACATACGTAAACTTGTTTTACGTAAAACCTTATTTTGCTGGGTTATAACTTCTGTACAGCAGAGCAAAGACAAGGGTCTGAAAGTATTTGTTCAGGTAGTGACGTGAAGATGAAATGTCTGGCTGAAAGAATATTCAGGTATAGAAACTTAATTCCCTAGGTAACAAACTGTCTTTTTAAAGTAAATTCTCTTTCTTTCATTAGGCTAACGAAGTAGATTAAATGAAGCCCTGCTATGGTTTCTAGTTGGCTGTAGCAGAATATATTGCTGATTTAGTTTTTGGGTTTTTTTTCTGGAAAGGTAGAAGTTGCAGTTTGCAGCTTCATTACTTATTGGGTGAATACATCCTATCTCTGTCACTGATCCCTCTTCCTGTTTAAAAAAAAAAAACAAAAAAAAAAAAACAACCCCTCCCTCCAAGTGTGTTTTTAAATTTGAATCGGATAATGACATTAACAATTATTCTTGTACTAGGTGGACTGGACTTGGCCATTGAAGGACCTTCTAAAGCAGAGATTAGCTGCATTGATAACAAGGATGGCACTTGCACGGTTACTTACTTGCCCACCCTACCTGGAGATTACAGCATAATAGTCAAATACAATGACAAGCATATCCCAGGCAGTCCTTTCACTGCCAAAATCACAGGTATGAAGGACACAGTGCAACAAATGCCTAACTGCCTCGGAAGGAGCTACAGATGGTTGGTTTGGGTACAATAACATTGCAATAGAGAGAGTCCCATTTAAGCAGTTTTGCTCCAAGACAGCAGGCCAATCCAATGTTCAGAGACATAGGTTTAGCAAATTCTTGGAGTTTGTTGGGAATAGCTTTGATTTGTATGGTAGATGGGCTGGATGGCATGCACCCTAGGGTACTGAAGTAATTGGTAGAGGTAATTTCAGATTCATGAGCTGTCCTCTTGAACTCATGGAGGTTGGGTGGAGTCCTGAATGATGAGAAAGGGCTAATTATAGTGTCCATCTTTTAAGTAAGGGAAATGAAGAAAGCCCCAGGGATTATAAACTAGTTGGCATGAAAAGATACCTGGAAAGATCATGGAGCAGGTCATTAAAGAATCCATTTTAAAGCACCTAGAGGAGAACAGCCAGCATGGGTTACCAAGAGCAAGTCATACCTGACCAATCTGATTTCCTTCAATGACAAGCTGACAGGCTCTGTGGATGCAGGGAGAGCAGGGGACTTCAGCAAGGCTTTTGGTGTAATCTCCCACAATATTCTCGTTAATAACCTAAGGAAATGGACTAGATGAAAGTACTGTGACATGGTTACATAATGACTGAATCATTGCGCTCAGTGAATAGTCATCAGGGGCTCACTGTCTAGTTGGGAGGAGCTACTAAGTGTGATTTCCCCAGGCGTCTCTCTTTGTTCTGGTATTACTCAGTATCATCACTAATTATCTGGATGATTGAATCGAGTGCAGACTCTGAGAATTTTGTGGATGACACCTAGTTGGGTGGAATTCCAGACACTCTGCAAGGCAGGGCTAGGGAACAAACAGACCATCTGCAGCAAAATGCTGCCCAGCAGAATAATTGCATGCACAAATGCTGGCTGAGGATGACCAGCTAGGTTGCACTATTACAGAGAAGGACCTTTTTGTTTTGGTAGACCATAAGCTGTATATGAGCCTAGGAAGCAAGGCTTATGAGGAAAGGCTGAAAGAATTAGGGTTATTTGGTCCGAAGAAGACTAGATTGGGGATTTGAAGCATGTTATCAAATACCTGAAGGGCAATGAGTATGGTGATGGGTTTTCCTCTCTGGCTGTAGGGGACAGGACTAGGAGCCATGGCCTCAAGCTGCAGTGTAGGAAGCTTTGGGTTGGCAATTAGGAGGATCTTTCAGACCTGTGAAAGTGGTCAAACATTGGAACAGGTTACCCAAAGGAGCTGTTGAATCTCTATCCTTGGCAATTTTTAGGAGGAGGTTGGGCAGATGATTGGCTGGGATGGTTTAGTTGGGGATGATCCTTCCCTGAACAGGGGCCTGACTTGATCTTGTGAGGTCACTTCCAGCCCTACTTGCTTATGATCCTAAGGCTAGTAACTTGGTTTCATTCAGTGTTTGGTACCAAACATAGTGAAATTTCAATTCCACATCAGTTAATGTGTTAGAAAGGATGAAGGGAGGCCTCTAGATCAGGCTGCCAGGTGCAACATTTGCTCAGAGACTGAGTATATAGGTGCTTTGAGCGTAAAGCTCTGCATCTTTGCACAACAACTATGTAACATTAATCGGCTCCTTCACGTGTTGCTAGGCTGGACAGAAAAAATCATTTGGTTATTTTGTAGTTGTACAAGTTCTGTTACCTCTTAGGAAGCTGGAATTCTTTCTTTGGGGAAAAAAATAGATTTATGAGATATATTGTAATTTATTTAGGAAGCAAATTGGATGGAGGTTCTTCTGTACTTGTTACTTAACTAGAGACTAAGTCAATTTTAGGCAGTTTGTACTAACTTATGTCTGATTTGAAAGTGCCTCTCAATGAGTATGAGCTCTCAAATGATAAAACAGAACAAAGCCAGGTGAACGATGTGCTTAAATACATTTAGTCTGCCAGACTGGCCTGTTTGTTTTGGTTTTCTGGGTTTTTTTTTCTGGGGGTGGGTGGGATTCAGAGAGACCTTGACACATTGGAGAATGGGGCCAAAAGAAATCTCATGAGATTCAACGAGGACAAGTGCAAAGTCCTGCACTGAGGATGGATCAATACCCTGCACTGGTGCAGGCTGGGGGGGATTGGTTGGGCAGCAGCTCTGCAGAAAAGGACCTGG
>NW_017728997.1:25369958-25372937 GCF_001723915.1 Gavialis gangeticus | reverse complement strand
TTTTTTTTTTTTTTTTTTTTTTAAATCTAGCAATACAGCATGCTCACAGGAATTTTCTGTTCTTTCCATAGATGACAACAGAAGACGGTCACAAGTTAAGCTTGGTTCTGCTGCTGACTTCTTGCTGGACATTAATGAGACAGATCTGAGTCTCTTAACAGCTAGTATTAAAGCTCCATCCGGTCGTGATGAGCCTTGCCTTCTGAAAAGGCTACCCAATAACCACATTGGTAATGTTGCACTCTGTGCACTTCACATGGATTTTCCACCCCCCTACCTACTCCCCCATACCATGCAAAATAATAGCTTTTTCCAGTTACTGCTGACTTATCACCCTACCAAATATGCAGGTCTCAAATGTCAGTTGCCATTTGTTTGGCTGCTGCAGCAGCCAGGGACAGAATGGCCAGGGAGGCTGGCCTCCTGGCTCACTATTTACATGGTGTGCTAAGCTGCGGTTGAAGCACAAGTACTACCATTGGGATGGTGCTACCGCCAGTGAATCCATCCTCTTGGATGCATGGAATCCTCCCCATTGGCCTTGTGACTAAGAGTCCTTAAGAATAAAGGCTAATTTGCATTCCAATTACAAGGCTGCTTGATCTGTCAGGTAACTCTTTTAATCAATAGTGACACTTTAAGACAATTAATCAGCTTGCCTTATTTGAACTCTCATGCTGTCCCACAGGTATCTCATTCATTCCACGGGAAGTAGGAGAACACCTTGTCAGCATTAAGAAGAATGGTAGCCATGTGCCAAACAGCCCTGTGACAATCATGGTGGTCCAGTCTGAGATAGGAGATGCCAGTAGAGCAAGAGTTTCGGGACGTGGCTTGACAGAAGGGCGCACGTTTGAGATGTGTGACTTCATTGTAGATACAAGGGATGCAGGTTAGTACCATGTGGAGGATCTGTTTTGTAACAGTGCTTCAGAACATTTTCCTGAGAAGGAAAATGAACTGTTTTGGTCAATGCCGTATCTCAGGTCTCCATTTCCCACAGTTCTTATGCAATAATTGGGATTAGCTAGACCAAAAGCATTCTGGTGCGTCCCTTCTACCCTCCTCAGGAACACTGGGACTCTTGTCCTAAATCAACAAACGCTGAGTTGTTTAACTGCAAAATGTGAATTAGGTGTTGGTTCTCGCATGCTTGAATACTTAGTACCATTAATTTTAAAATTTACCTTTTGTATGAAGAGACTGCATTCTAATATACTAGAAGCCAGCTTTAAAACTAACTTCTCTAAAAGTTGAGACCTTTTCTGTTTTTCCATAAACTGCTAGTTACTTCCAAAGATCCAAATACATCTGAAACTACTTCCACTCAATATCATGGCATTTTAATGTTTATTTATCTTTTCATTCTTAGAGTAATCATGGTAGGGTCATATGTGTCTGGGTCACACGTGTCTAGAACCATCCTTAAAGGTTTGTGACTATTACATCCTGTGCTGAAATGCTGCATCAGTTGCTATGAAAATCAGCTTCCAAGGTTTTGAATGTTTTAATTTTGTTTCACTGTGAAGCTTTGTTCCAAACTCAGTTGGAACATACTTGGGACTAAGCTAACTAATACATTGCAGGTTATGGTGGAATCTCACTGGCAGTTGAAGGACCTAGCAAGGTAGATATTCAAACAGAAGATCTTGAAGATGGAACCTGCAAAGTGTCATATTTTCCAACTGTACCTGGTGTGTACATAGTATCTACTAAATTTGCAGATGAGCACATTCCAGGTAAGAGAATGCGACAGAGCCTGTCACATACTTTCCCTAAGCTATGAGATGGCATTATGAAGTAATACCTTGAAGGGAAAAAGTGCTCTGCATCTCTGGTTACAGTGACTAATCCATTGCAACATTTAGTGTCGCAGTGATGATAATCAGGACCTCCATCTAACCCAGGAGGTGCATAGAACCACCAGGGGAGACACCTTGTTGGACCTAGTGCTGGCCACGGGCTACGACCCGGTGAGGGGGCTGCGGGTGCTCAACCACCTGGGCAACAGTGATCGTCACCTGCTGGAATTCATCATCCAGCACAAGCTGGCAAAGGCCTGCAGCAAGGCAGCAGCCCTAGATTTCAGGAGGGTGGACTTCAATGACCTAAGGAGAATAGTCAGGGAAGCATTGAGGTCCCGGAGGGGAGGGGAGCCAGGTGTCCAAGAAGAGTGGTTGCTCCTTAAGGAGACGATCCTCCAAGCCTAAAGGGAGGTAATCCCAACATGGATCAAAGGGAGCAAGAGGGCACAAAAGCCCCCATGGCTCACCAAAAGCATCCAGGAATGTTTTCTAGCTAAAAGGGAGGCATACACCCAATGGAAGGGAGGGGCCATCACCAGGGAGGACTGTACTGTGGTTGCTCAGGGATGCAGGGGGGCAGTCAGGAAGGCCAAGGCAGAGATGGGACTGGGACTAGCTTCCTGGATCAAGGACAACAAGAAGTCCTTTTTTTAAATATAGGGGGCAAAAAGAAGGTACCGGGTAATGTGGGGCCCGTGCAAGACACACTAGGAAATTTGGTTGTCACACCAGACGGCAAAGCTAACCTATTTAACGACTTCTTTGCCTCCATTTTCCTGAGCAGGAACTGAATCAGCCCTCCCACTGGGCCCCCCCTCAGTCCCCAGGGGAGGTGCGCCTTGGCCAAGGGTCAGGGAGGATCTAGTCAAGGAACTTCTGGAGGGACTGGATGTATTTAAATCGGCTGGTCTGGATGATCTCCACCCCAGAGCGCTGAGGGAATTGAGGGACCCCTGGCAGGGCTTTACGAGCACTTGTGGTGCTCTGGCGAGGTGCCTGAGGACTGGAGGGGGGCCAATGTTGTTCCCATCTTCAAAAAAGGGAGGAAGGAGGACCCGGGAAACTATAAGCCAGTTAGTCTTACCTTGATCCTGGGTAAGTTGTTTGACAGAATTATCCTGGCGCATGTCCACGAGGGGCCAGCAGGGGAGGTTATGCTTAGGGGCAACCAACA
>NW_017728997.1:25361404-25364958 GCF_001723915.1 Gavialis gangeticus | reverse complement strand
TGCTGCGTCCAGTTCTGGGTGCCGCACTTCAGGAGGGATGTGGACAACATGGAGAGGGTCCAGAGGAGGGCCACTTGCATGATCAGGGGGCAGCAGGACGGCCCTACAGGGAGAGACTACGGGACCTGAACCTGTTCAGCCTCCACAAGAGAAAGCTGAGGGGGGGATCTAATGGCCTGTTACAAACTAGTCAGGGGACCAGTAGGAATTGGGGGAGTCCCTGCTCCCCCGAGCACTACCAGGAGTGACTAGAAATAACGGTCACATGCTAGCAGAGGGTAGATTCAGATTAGACATCAGGAGGCACTGCTACTCTGTCAGGGCGGCTAGGATCTGGAACCAACTTCCAAGCGAAGTGGTGCTGGCTCCTACCCTGGGGGTCTTTAAGACAAAGATAGACAATCACCTTGCTGGGGATGTTTGACCCCAGTACTCTTTCCTGCCATGGCAGGGGGTCGGACTTGATGATCTGCTCAGGTCCCTTCTGACCCTACAACTATGAAACTATAAAGGGATAAAATCTTGGCTGAGAATATAGGGGGTGAGCGTAACTAATATGTGGGTCCTGGCTTGACTTGGGCCCGAATTCCTGCTTCAGCTAGGACATGGCCAGTATGTACAAGACTCTTCCTCAAGCCTAATGGTAGCAAAATAAAGGGAAAACATGCTTGGGACTTCACTCCCCTGGACTAAATTCCTTTGAGCTGCGTACTAGTAACATTTTAATCCTGATGGAGCCAGTACTTTGAGACTGCTTAGTTAAGAGGCTAGTCTGTCTTCTGCAGACTGCTTCAGAGCTGGGGGGACTTGATGAAAGAAACTTGAATAAGTGTGAGTAGTGGCTTCCTCCCTAAGACTAGGTTTTGCATGCATGCATGCACTTTTTTCCCCCTCTGTCCCTGAAAAAAACTGGGGTGGTCCTTCTTGGAGAGCATCCAAAAGGCATTACCATTAATTTTGTTACATCTTCAATACTATATGGGGTTTTTAGCAAGTGGTACCAATATGGAAAATTGAACCCTTTTTAGATGCTTTACTGTTCAATACAAGGAGTAAAGGGCCAAAACTTAGCAATGCAGGTTATATGGATTTATCATGTTTACTTTGGCTACCTATCAGCTAAATGTCTCCTGAATGTCAAATATATTATACTAGCTAAAAGTATAAGGAAACTTTTGTTTCAATCCTACCCTTAAGTTCACAATCTGTCAAATATTTACCCAAGAAGAAATTACTTGCTGTGCTTCTTACAGGTAGTCCATTTACTGTGAAAATAAGTGGTGAAGGAAGAGTGAAGGAGAGTATCACACGTACAAGGCAGGCTCCCTCTGTAGCAACTGTTGGAAGCATATGTGATCTTAACTTAAAAATACCAGGTAAACTGGGTCACTCATTATTTGAGCCTACTTAAGTGTAGGCTTTCTCATCTTCTGTGGTTAGGGCTTCACTTTGTCCAAGCTCAGTAGGTATAATGTAGTGGGAAGAAATTAATCTCAAATGTTGACTTATTGGACATGCTGCTAGGGGTGAAAACAACTTATCTTAATGATGCAACTGAAACACATTACAGGTATGAAAAAGTAATATTGTTAATGTTGTCCAAATGAAGAAATAAGCAGTTTCATAGGTAAAATCAAGCACAATGTGCAGTGAGCTGGGTGGCAGCTCTGTACAAATTTGAGTTCTTGCTTTACCCACTAGCAAATGTGAGGGTAGTGTAGACTGTCAAAACTGACTAGGTATGACCAGTCTGCATCCTTTTTATCACTTCCTTGGTATTTGCAAAAAGGTGGTATGGGAAAATGGTCAGTGAGGTTCCTTGTTGAGCAGATGGCTTTTAAATACTCATTTTATACTAACAAGGTTAGATGTTTTAAAGGTTGGGCTTGGTTACTGTAGCAGTACTGTGTGTCTACTTAAATTTACCACTTCTTCTACAAACACCTTTTAAAACCGCTGTATTCTGACTTCCTTAACTCCTTTCATATTTTTTCTTTTTCCTCCCCCCTTCCCACTTTATTTCCTTATTGCTTTTTCTTAGTTGCTTGGTTCCAATTGGCTATATCTCTGGAGAAACTTTCTCACTTCTGTTACCACTCAAATTCCACTCTTATGTCTGCTGAGCTGAAGAATAATCATCAGACTCAATTGAGAAGACCTTGGTGTCCTGTTGTCATGGATGAACCAATTGGTGTCAGGAGCTGTATTTGCTCATCAGTTTGTCTTTCGGGTCCAGAGCAGCTTGATTTGCACAATGCAGGTTCTGTAAGGATGGAGGGTGTGTTTTAGCACTGAGCATGTGGAGTCAGAGGTTGGCAATGTGCTCATTTTTTAACTGCCTTGCATAAATTCGTTTAACAGTTGCCATGTTAAAAAGAAAATGTCAATAAGCAGAAGCTTAATGTAGGATACTTCCAGAGATTTTAGTAAAAGCTAACTGCGCAAACAGATTTCACTCTAATCAAGAAAAGGACTGCAAGGCCATTAATGATTAATCATAACACAGCCCTGTTTTTAAAGTGTATCAACACTGTTTTCTTAAATTCTGAAAGTAAGAAATAACTCTTCTTATGGTGAACTAATGCATTATTTTAGATGGCTTAAACAATGTTCTAAACTTGTTCCAACAATATTGGTTGCTTGGTTTGATAAAATTAATACTGCAAAATGCTGCTTTGACTCTTATATGCTTTGATTAATCATGCATGGCTTTTGCAGTGCAGTAGCAATTGAAAAATAATTTCTTGTTTCTCCCTTTGCCCTGAAAAAATAACTGTTTAGATGCTGTTAAATGACTGGCTGGTTAAAACCATAGAAGCCGTGTAAATGTAACTCTTCAAGAATCATCTGTCCTGATCAGCCATTTTTAAAGAGCTGTCTACAAGTGTGAGCAGAATTCGTAATGCCTTATTCCCCACTTTTTTTTTTCCTAGAGCAAGTGTTTTTGTTCTGCTGAACAAGCAAGGCCACAGATAACTTTCTGCTCTAGGTCTAGGCTGTCAGGCAGGACATCAGATGTGAAAATTCAGTTTTAGTATTTCCTATACCAGTAAGCCAACAATGATGGAAGCAGTGCATTCTGCACCCCTGGCAGGGAGACTAGGATCACTTGGGGTTCATAGATTTCGTAGACATTAGGGCTGGAAGGGACCTCGGAAGATGGAGTCCAGCCCCCTGCCCAAAGGGCAGGAAGTCAGCTGGGGTCATAGGATCCCAGCAAGATAAGCATCCAATTTGCTCTTGAAGGTGTTCAGTGTAGGTGCTTGAACCACCTCCGATGGCAGGCTGTTCCTCAGGGGCTCGGACAGTAAAGAAATTCTTCCTTATGTCCAGCCTGAAACAGTCTTGCAGTAGTTTATAACCGTTCGACCTTGTCGTCCCTTGGGGCGTTCTGGTGAACAAACGTTCCCCCAGGTCCTGGTGGTCACCCCTGATAAACTTATAGGTGGCCATCAGATCACCCCTGAGCCTGCGCTTTTCCAGGCTAAAGAGCCCCATAGCTCTCAGCCTGTCATCGTAAGGTCTGTTTTCCTGACCTCTGATCACGCGCATGG
>NW_017728997.1:25330956-25356404 GCF_001723915.1 Gavialis gangeticus | reverse complement strand
GTTCTGGCAGACATTATGTTTATGGCATGATTAACTAGTTATTTAGCTTGTAGTAACCCGGCCATGTGTTCGTTCCATTTAACAGTACACTAAACCAGGGAATAAGCCAAAAGGCTGTTTTACAAAATACAATGACTCTTGTAGCTTGTTCCCATTGCTCCATAAATTGAACATGTGGCCCATGATAATCAGTGCTCCAGGGCACAGGAGCACTAAGCACCTGGCTTGATGCTTGTTAGTGCAGGATCCTGGACTCCCCCTGCACTGAAAACATGGTGCAACTAGGATCTGATCCCCAGTCCCAGAGTTGTATCTCCTGCCATGCATATGTGGTGTATGGCACAGCTGTCGTGATCATGGATTGGATCCCATTGTGCCTTTTTTATTTGAACATCTGTCTGTGGCCTTAGTGATATCAGTTTCACTGGTGGCTTTGATAAATGATCATCATGTTTGCATAGCAGCATGAGCTCCCTAGACAAGGAGCAGATTATTGGTATGTGGGTGTGCATGGCCTTGGTAAAACTGAGCATGGATGCACAGACCCACTTGAATGCCAAGTATAATCTGTGTGTTTGTTTTATTCATATCTTCAGTAGTAGGTTTGCTTGCAACTTGGGCAGTTGAAAACCCACCCAGTGAGGAGTGAGACTGAACTTCCATTGGCTTTCATATTTTGTTTTTAATATTCAGCTTGGCTGCTTTAGTGACTTGCTAATCTCTGGCTTTCTGTTTAGAAATTGATAGTGGTGATATGACAGCCCAGGTAATGAGCCCCTCTGGAAGAACTTCTAATGCTGAAATAGTTGAAGTTGATAAAAACACATACTGTGTCCGCTTCGTACCACAAGAAATGGGGGTCCACACTGTTGATGTCAGATACAGAGGTCAGCCAGTGCCTGGCAGTCCCTTCCAGTTCACTGTTGGGCCACTCGGTGAAGGAGGAGCTCATAAAGTCCGAGCTGGGGGTCCAGGACTTGAGAGAGGAGAAGCAGGTATCCCAGGTAAGAATTCCAGAGTTCTCTTCCCTCTCAGGACCAGACCTGCTGAGTGTGTTGCTCTGTAACAATGAGCTGGGTAACGCTGACATTGCAGAAACTGACTTTTCAAATTCCTGTATAGTTCAGTGGTTCAGTTAGACCTAAAATTGTGATGTTGCTGCATTGTTTTATGCTCTTGTGGTATTCAGTTGAGAAATGCAATCTAAGGAAAATAACGCAGCTGTATTTCATGTGTGGAGAAGGCTGGTTAAATTTTAAATCTTCAGCTTTTAAACTTCAGTCTTCCAAAAACATGCCATGAGTAATATAGGCTTATTGTGGACCTTTTTAGACTGGGGAAATGGATAGGCATGCTACACTGGTACAAATGCCTAATACAGGCACCCAGCAGTGAAAAATGGGTTATGCTTGTGCAACTTTAGTGGTTCTACTTAGTTTATCACCCATAAAGCACATCTGTACTAAAGAGTGTACACTGTTTCCAAAGGATGTCACTGTCACAGCTTTAAAAATATAGATGGAACCAAGGAACTTTAAAAAATGTCTGTGTGTTAAACACTAGACTAGAATAAACTTTAAGGTTGGGCTTCAGCTGAAAAAATGTGATGAACATCACTAAAGCTGGTCTCCTGATAATTAGCTGTGGTGCTTATACATTCTTTATTAATCTTAATGAAGAATCTTTACTGTTCATCCTGTCAGTATCTTAACCCATACTGTATGTAAGTAATATTTCCCTGATACCTGCATATACTCTACCATGCCACTGCGTAGGAATGGTATACTTCAAGTTGGCAGGTAACTTTTTTCGAATAAGAACTCTTGTATGATTCAACAGCCGAGTTCAGCATATGGACAAGAGAAGCTGGAGCTGGAGGACTCTCTATTGCTGTAGAAGGTCCAAGTAAAGCAGATATTGCATTTGAGGATCATAAAGATGGATCCTGTGGTGTATCATACGTAGTTCAAGAACCTGGTATGTACCAAAACTAAATTCTGCTGAAATTGCGTTTGAATTTCCTTAGCTACATTCTGGGGCTCTTCTTAAATACTGTCCTGTTTTCTTCCAGGTAACTATGAGGTGTCCATAAAGTTCAATGATGATCATATTCCAGAAAGCCCCTACCTCGTTCCTGTCATCGCTCCTTCAGATGATGCTCGCAGACTCTCTGTCACCAGCCTTCAGGTGAGACATAAGGAAACATCTTCATAATTTACCACAGGCTGACTGATTTTTCGTCCTTGTTCTCAGAGGCTAAAATGGTCTTGCTATTTAATTTATTAGGTGATAATCCCTACTTTGAAATTTGTAGCCAGAAATGGCTTGCAACCCTTAAGCTGTCCTGTTTGAAGGAACATTATAGTTAGGAATCTCCTTTGGACAGTTGGTTTCAAGTGTAAGTGGTGCGTGCTTATGCTTCAGTTCCTAACATGTGGGAGTCAAGAGTAGGGTAATCCCCAGAAATCTCACTAGAGGGGCAGCAGTGACTCTGCAACGGAGTCATCTCTGATTCCACAGACGGTTTACTCACGAGTCTGTGTAGCCTCTTACTGTCTTATGAATGGGTGATTTAGCCATTCTGTTCATGGGGTGGGGGAGTTGATTTGTAGGCAAATATGTCTAAAAGCTGTGACTAATCAGGCCTCCACTTAAGGGTTGTTCTAAGGATTCATGTGGGCAAACTGATGAGGCCCCAGAGTGACTTCAAGGTAGTAATTCACTCGTGCCAACGTCATAAAACCACAAACTTGCAGCTCAAATCGTTCAAAAACAGCAGTGAATCTCCGAGAGTGAATTCCAGCTTTGTAGTCATTCTGGGCTCATCTGTTATACTTACTAACTTATGCATTTTTTTGTGGTTATGCATATTTTTAATACACAGAACATTAAAGATCTGACTTAAACCTAAAAAATCAGGCAAGCTAAAAACGAGACTGAGAACCCAGGCTTTAACATACTATACCACTGTATTAGTAGTAAGCAAGTGTCTGTTGCATCCAGGAGTTCATGTTATAGCTCTGTTTACCCAGTTAAGTTAGGGCAGTGGTTCTCAATGTTTTTGGACTTGAGGCAGCCTTTCATAATGCTTGTGAATTGAGTGCCATCCAGTTTCAAAAATGGTTTATAGATTAGTGCTAACTTCCTTTCAGTGGGGACAGACCTAAGCTTGTGCTCATCTCGTACCCCAAGGCACCCTTCAAAAGGTCTGGTGGCCTGGCAGTTCAGTTGAGAATCACTTTTTATTTAGAGGGTCTTTGGTGTGGGAGGGGCTTGAGCCTTCTTTCTTCCTTAGTTTAATTAGGTTTTGGTTAGACTTCAGAATTTAATTATCATTTTACATAGCAAAAATGCTGACACCTGATGTGCTAGTAATAGTTCTTTAGCATTTGCTAGTCAAGGAGTTACAAGGGCGTTAATTAGTCACTGTGGTATTGATGTTTTTCTTGTGTTTCATTTAAAGACTTCTGGCAGGAATGCTCTTGTCAATTAATGAAGACCTGAAGAGGGAGATAAAGCTGAATGTTTGGCACATGCTGTTCAAAGAACAGTACTAGGGTGTATTAGCCTTCTCATGGGTACACGTTAACCTAATTTAAATTGTATTTTAAATGCTGCTCAGTTGCATTTATTCCCCTCTTCAGGATCTCTAAATGAGAACAGGTACAGTATGCTCTTTGCATGAACACATTTCCTGCTGTATTATAACAACTATGAAGCATGCATAGTTGGGATTTGGCTTTTAGGCTTCTAACATTGGTCTGGCCTGGAATAACATCGGTTCAGTGTTTTAAATATTGTCATCTAAGACTCTGGTACACTAAAATGTAGCATCTTGAGTACATGTAAAGAGAAAAACCATGTACTTTTATAACTGGATTGAGTCTTTCCTGAACTAGTCTTGAAATAACAGTCAAAACAGAGGTATAGTTTAAGTCATCTTGTCTTGCACACCACAGAATGGATATACCCCTTGGTATGTCAATGCATGGTTCCTTTGGAAAAGGGTTAATGGTTGCTTCATACCAGGACAGTAGGTGTACAGAACTAAGGACAGTTATGGGTATAAACAAAACTGTTTGCTTTTTCTAGAAAGCATAACTGGGCTTCTTAAGACATCTTTATCTAATGGGCCTGGGGGAGCATCTATTCACTAAGGCCCCCCAGGGGAGGACAAGAAACAATGGGCATAAACTGATTGAAGATTGCTTCAGGCTAGACATAAGGAAAAACTTCTTTACAAGTTGAGTGCTGAGGGTTTGGAACAGGCTCCCCCAGAGGAGGGAGTCACCCACCCTGGTGACCTTCTTCAAAAAGTGTCTTGACACCCACCTTGCTGGGGTCATCAGATCCCAGCAGTCTTTCCTGCCCAAGTGCAGGGGGGCTGGATCCAGTGATCTGTAAGGACCCTTCCAGCCCCTAACAACTGAAAGGCTAGATAAATTAGTTTCAGTTACTAGTTCTTAAAACATTACCAGCTTGCTTACACTTGTGAGCCTTACGTATTTGTTTTGCCTGCCAAATGACTGATTATGCCTTTTGATTCTTAGTACTCTATTTTTAAATCAAGAGCTGTTTTGTCTGTAAGGAGTCTAACAATGGTGTGCCTCAACTGAAAATGAAATTTGGTAATCAGAACCTTGCATTCTCAGGAGTCTGGATTAAAAGTTAATCAGCCAGCATCCTTTGCTATAAGGCTCAATGGAGCGAAGGGCAAGATTGATGCCAAAGTCCATAGCCCTTCTGGAGCTGTAGAAGAATGTCATGTTTCTGAACTGGAGCCAGGTAAGAACTTGTATGAATGAAACCTCAGTGCATTGTAACACCAGGACAAACTTCCGCATATCAGTGCATAATCAATAATAACCCGAAGGAACAATCCAGTTTCCTTATCATAGGAACTGGCCCCTTCTTTGCGTAACAATGTAGCTGGTTAGCAGAATGGCTCTGGTTTACTATATTAAAAAAAAAGATACAAAAGTTACTTGATGACAAAGGATGAGAAGCCTACTTTCTGGCATTGTAACAATAAGTAGCTTTAAAATCAGGGTTGTGTGGGTTCTTGCCTCATCAATTTAATTCAAGCAGTATAAAAAAGAATTTGGCAGTGTGCTGGCACCAGGAAAGGGATTTTACTGCAGGTCTTTGACATGCATTAAATACCAGTGCTGTATTTTAGTGATAAATTTCATACTGTTCCATGAAAATTTGGTTTGGATGAATGAGTTGAATCTGATTTAAAGAAACAGATTATTTTTACAGGGCAAATAACTTCTTATAGCTCTGAAGAAAGCTTTATTTTTAATCTGTTGTCCATCGACTAATGTTTTATAGATTTCTACACAGAGATGTTTTTCAAAGTTCAGTGTCACATCCACTTAATTGATTTTAGTTTTTCCTTATGCAGTAGTTGGGCTCATATCTTTTAATGACTACAAGAAAGATGTGATGTTAGGTTTACAAAGTAATTAGTAGTGTTGGCATGTTAATATTGGCACTGGAGAAGCTGCTTGTATTTATATAACTTCTCAGCTACAATGCCCAGAGATTGCATGTGGTCCTGAATTCAGTTCAGTGGGACCCCTTCCACAGTTCATTGGCACTAGGATTTTACCTGTAGAGCCAAATAGTTTCTCCCTGGGGTTAATGTGAAAATAAAACAAATGCTATTTAAGTGACTATCAAATGTGAAATTCCAAGATGTAAAATTTTCAATGTCTAAAGTTACACAACAGAGTAAATTTTAGAGTCAAAGAATTCTGCTTCCCATTTCCAGATGCAAAATGGATCGCAAGTTTTTGAGCTTTTAAGTTCTGTTAGTTCTATTTTCAGGCATATATTTGTGGGTCCATGTATCCAAGTGCTAGTCTAAATCAATTTATGCATGAAGTAGAGGACTGAAGAAATGTACATGTGTGGGGGTGTTTTTGTACAGTGTACTGCAACTGGCAGTTAAGATCCCTCACTAAGTAAACAAGATGAGGGAAATTATGCCTGAGCCTCGCTGTCCTAACCGAGAATGTTGAAGTCTTACCTTGATGCAAAAGAAGAATAACTAGTGTAACTGAACCTGTCTGTCATGGGGCCAAAGCTTACTGAAATGATATAAAGCTGTATTTGCATTTCAATGCAGCCTTATGTGTTAATATTCTTACTGGCATCATTCCTGGATCAAATACGCAATTTTTTTCTTGCAGACAAATATGCTGTTCGCTTCATCCCCCATGAAAACGGTATTCACTCGATTGATGTGAAATTTAATGGCAGCCATGTTGTGGGTAGTCCTTTTAAAGTCAGAGTTGGAGAGCCTGGACAAGCAGGCAATCCAGCCCTTGTTACTGCATACGGGCCAGGCCTGGAGAGTGGCATCACAGGTAACTTTTTTTTCTCTCTCCTAAGGTTCTTTAGCCTTTTAACTTTTTCGTATAGTGCTTACCTGAATAATTCTCTCCCAGCTCTTCCAGAGAGCTACATCTTGTAATTTGTTTTAATCTCAAGTCTTAAAATGTAGTTCCAACCTGTCTGGGTAGTTAAACTGTGTCTCTTGTTTTTACCTTTGTTGGCCTGGTCATAAGACCCAAGAGGTAGGAGGATGCAGCTAGCAATTTGCAAGACTACAAAGATACTGTATTTTAATACATTTTGGGAAATTGGTTACTGCAGCACAAATTCATGGGAGTAGGTTAGCAACTCCATGAAGGATCTGTGCCAATTTAACTTAGCTCAGTTCAACCTAGGTGGTCCCTTGGAGCTCTGGAAATGCTTTGGCTTCGTTCCCACATGTGAAGCTCATACACATGAGGTATGCAGAACTCTAGAGAAGATGAAGGGGTCTTTTTAAGAGGCATTTAAAACTCTGTTCAAGTCTTTTAGAAGATACATGGATAGTCACTCACTGATTTTTATCTTGCACTAGGGATGGGCATCTATTCCAGTTAGTAAAAAATAAATAAAATAAACCTTTCTGAAGCCAGTTTAGCCTATAACCATCAGACTTCAAAACTTTAACTTTAGCCAGTTTATAGATAGGATAATGAGCCTGTAAAAAGGAAAACTTGGGTCTCCAGAAACTTCTCTTAACTGTACTGAATGCAAATATTCAGTTGGCTGTTGGCTTAGATTTGGTCATCCACCCAGTCTCATTAAGCTACTTCTCAAATTATATTGGCGGAGAACCACCTACAAGCATCCGTTCACATTTATGCAGCCTTCTAACATTAAGCTTAAAATTTTGAAATGTTTGCCTTTATACTTTAGAAAGAGTTGGAGGGAGACCTGACATTCCTAGATTGTGCATAATATATTTGGAAAGATAGAGTGGTTGTGTAAAATCTTGCATAACTATTCCTTTTTAATATATGTCTGGCACTTCAGTGTTTCTGTTCTTGCCCTCCCATCTATCCAGATATTGTCAGCTTCTTTTAAACAGTCATTCAAATGAAAAAGGTGTCTGTACTCTTTTGGAATTCAGCTTCTTACCCTCCTTAACAAAATACAAATGTAGGAGTATCTTTGTATCTTGATTTATGTTTGGTTGCTTGTTTAAACTGTCTATACATGCTGGTAGGTAGCCAAGTAAAACTAGCTTTTCATTCTGATATGCAGAGTGATGTCACTACTGCCAGCCCCCTTCTCTCTCTCTCTCTACCTCTGCTGCGGATTCTCTGCAATAACTTGTTGCTGGAAAAGTATAATGCAGATAGCAGCAATTGTCTGCTAATGCTGTTCTTGGCAATGTAACCAGTGGGGGACAAAGTCATGCTCAAAGTTGGCTCAACACATGGAAATAAAACAGCCTACTTTGATGCTGGCTGCTGACAGATCAGGTTGGATTTTTTTCCATCCATAAAGGTGTTGTTTTTTTTTATTTGAAATGTATCAGTTGGCTCTGGAGAATTGGGATCAAATGGCCCTTTTATCAAATTGTGGCTATTCCAAACTGTTCATATTGGCCTGGGGACTCCTGGAACAAGTCTGGCAGAATTTTTGTACAATAATGTTGCTTTTAAAGTACGTCTGATAACTAGGAGGTATGAATTGCAAAATCTTCACTAGTCCCTTTATACAGCAATTGCTTCCTACACCATGCCTCATGTGAATAAGGAAAAGGAAATGTTACTTTTACCTGGAATTTGCTGATTTCTGGAGAGGAGTTGGATGCTGGGGGACAGTTAGTGGTGTAACACGCAGATATGCAAGCAGAGAAAGAAAAATGAATTCTTTTGCTGGTGGGTGTAAATTGATTACTTCAAGGTAAGGATGATAAGGTCCCAGGAAAAGTGCTCTCAGGAATGAAGAGACACTGACTGACTGGTGGTGATACTTGTTTGCTGTAGAAAGCAAGAAGTGTTATTTAATGTACAATTCTGTAGGTGTTCAACATGTCTGCCATTTTAATATCCAGGTGTTTCCCTTGCATAGGAATTACACCATGTGCCTGGAGAAGGTTGGTTGATTCCATCTGTCTCTCTTCCTGATGGTGTGTGTGAGAGATGCTCTGTAATCCAATATTTGAACTGAGTTGGAGTAGTCAGGGGCTTTCTAGGAGAACCCAGTACTAGCTGCTGCATGCCAGATTAAAATAGGCTCTGTGGTTTCCACAGAAGCTTGGACTTTCTGTGTTCTGCCAGTTGCTGGGAGAGACGTTCTGCTGACCATGTTTGCTTTCTACTGGAGGAGAATGGGGACTAGAAACTTTCTCCACCATTTACTGCCAAGCTTTTATAGCAGTCCCTGTAGCTTCAATTGATAGTCACTTTTCATAGTCTGTTAGTTGCCTTTTTAACATTCTTGTTTCTGTGAATGTTTTAAACAACTTTTTTTATGGTCAGCTCTGCCATAACTGCTTCAAGATGGTAATTACTGAAAAATACAAGGGTGACAGTAGTCTATTGAAAGACTGAAAGCCTTCTTTGAAGAAAGCTTTCTACATCACCTTGATAGTGGCATTGTACTATTGCTGCTAACACAAATGATGTACTATTTTGAACTCGAGGTACAATTTTAAATCAAGTTTGTTTCCACTATAGCAGACTGTCTGAACAACCCTGCCATTTTGTAAGAGCCATTTCCAAATGTTTATCCTGATCACGTATGATTCACTTACCCCATCAACTCCTTTCCTCCTCATCCCCCACAACCACCTTTTGGCTCTTTCACTAAGAAGTTTACAGTTAAAATCTCACTGCATGATTAGAAAATTTACGCTTATCTAGCACTGAAGCAAAGCCGCCTCAACATAGGCTACAAATAGGAATGCATTTTAAATATAAAGCTTTTAATGCTGATGGGCTAGTTAAAGGGGAAAAAACCCAAAATTATTTTCCAGTGAAGCTCTCAAATACCTGCCTTGCTTCTTGCTCACATGAAAACAGGCAAAGGAAGAATTGGAAGTGGCAACAGCAACTTCTTACTGTAAAGTCTGGAGCAGTCGTTCTGCAAACAAAATGCATTCAGTGGGCAGAGTGCTGCTTGCAGTGGTATAAAGCTGGAATGAATGTTAATTTTCATTGTGAACCTGGAGGGACAGTAGAGTCTGGGCCCCAGGATCCTTGCCTCCTGTCTCTAGTCTATTTTATGTTCAGATAACTGGAAGTTCAGAATGAAGACTCTTCAGTATGCCAATTGGAAGATGGGACTGGGCTTTACAACACCATGATCTTGCCTTTTGATATCATAAATTCCTGGTTTATGCCTGTCTAATTGTACAAATATTGTAGCATTCAAGTAGAACATGAGACATTATTGTTTTTATGCTGAACCTCCTTTCAGGATTACAGTCAGAGTTTTTCATAAACACAACCAAAGCTGGTCCAGGCACCCTCTCTGTTACAATTGAAGGACCATCAAAAGTCAAAATGGACTGCCAGGAAACTCCAGAGGGTTACCAAGTGATGTATACACCCATGGCACCAGGAAACTATCTTATTGGAATTAAATATGGAGGACCTAACCACATAGTGGGCAGCCCTTTCAAGGCCAAAGTTACAGGTAAAAATACTAACTATAGTATTGTCAGTACACCTAACTAGCTTTCCTTGATTGCTGTGGAGATTTCTACCTTATCAATCTTGTTTTTGGAATCTAGTGCTGACCGATGAGGGATGAAGCATTTTTCCTACTAGTGTTGTAGATCTTATCCCAAAGCAGGTTAAATATTTGGACAGTACATGTGCACCTACTTTTACAGCTTGTCCTTCACTGAATGACAAACTGCTAATGGGGAAAGAATTAGAAATGAGAAGGGAGATGGGGGTAAAATGTACTGTAGTTTTTAGAAATGCATTGTTTACTGGACCTTGCTCTGAAAGTATAACTTGTTTTTTGTTGATGATTCTTATATAAGACGCCTATATTTGGTAGCTGACATTGATTTAATTATACCTTGAGTTCAGTTAATTAAAGAGAATAACTTGAGGAAAAGTGAGCACTACATAGAATGTTACTTTAAAGCTGTCAGTTTAATACTGTAAAACTGTGTGCCTGCATTGTCTGCTTAAAATTAGTTTAATGCAGAAGGCAAGATCATATTTCTGATGTTGCCAGTGACTTGGCTGACCCATCCGTAAAACTGCCATGTGCAAGATAACACAGCTTGAGACAAGCGCACACTCTTTATCCTGCTCTAGACTTGGGCACCTTTTTTGCTTTCCAAGTGAGTTGCTCCAAATGTGCACCCACTCTTCTGTTGACTCGAGTCTAAGGCATTTAGTGATGTGAACACAACAATGCTTTCCCTTTAAGCTGTCAGCTAAACTTCATGAAGTCTGAACTCTGTTAACTCCTAAAACTGAAATATCATGTGTCTGCTTAAGCACTGGGTTGCTATTGCTTTCACAGTGCATGGCAAATGTTAGTTAGTATACAGAGTTCAGCAGACAGGTGGCTCCTAGGATGTGTCTGTATCCTGAGTAAGTCCATTTTTTCCAGTTATAATGGTGCTTTATGTACCATATAATTATAAATAGCTTGCAAGTATAACTAGCACCCAGTCTGCAAATCAAAATAAAGTTTGAAGAGAACAGGAGTCTAATTTTCTTTAACTGTCACTTGTGCAGTGTGCATAGAACTGCTAAATACCTGTATACTTATGAGCTTTCAGTTGTCTGCCTCCTACTGTGGAAGGAGCCTGAAATAAGAGCGGGATGAGTGCTCAAACTGTCCTGTCACTGCCTTTTTGTTTTTATCATGATCCTAGTAAAGGTTTTTTTCTTTCTGTTTAAGAACATGGGCACCGCATTTAGTCTCATATTCACTGTTGGCTGAATTTAAATTCTGGGGTATACTAGAGACCACACACTAATCCAGTGAATTCCTGTTCCTAATTGGAACCTTTTAGAAGTTGATGGTGCAATGCAAATGAAATGTCTTTTTGATGTGACTATTGATATAAGGACTTTTCACTCTTTCAATACTTCCTTCTATGTGCCCTAACAAAGTAGATGCCTGCAACTTTTTCCAATCTTTTCTCCTAGGCCAGCGACTGGTTAGCTCGGGCAGTGCAAATGAAACTAGTTCAATCATGGTGGAATCTGTGACAAGGTCATCTACAGAAACGTGCTACAGTGCCATTCCCAAATCTTCATCTGATGCCAGCAAAGTGATCTCCAGGGGAGCAGGGCTCTCAAAGGCTTTTGTGGGTCAAAAAAGCACTTTTTCTGTGGATTGCAGCAAAGCAGGTATGGATGCAAGAATGTCATCTCAAGGTTGTTGCATGTTTGCTATACAGTTCAGAGTCCAGCATGAGTCTGAATGACAGACTTGAAATTTATTGGCCAAGAATTAATTTCCAGCTAATCATAAATCCTTCTCTAGAGAGTAAGACAGAACAAGTCCTTTTCTGTTAGCTGGACAGAAGTTGAAACTCCTTGAAGCGGACCTTGGCTTTTTTTTCAAGTAGTGTGGGATACAAGCTGTGGGGATAATTTGGTTTCAAAACATAGAATTGTAACTTTAGCATTCAGGTATCCATTACAAGTACATAGTGACCACCAAATGGGGCCAGATTAGGTAATTAGTTGTTGGTCTAGACAGGGTTTTGTCTGATAGTTGGGCACTCCACTAAGCCCCAAAGGGAGCAGGGCTACAGCCCTGATATGAAGTTTGGTTTGTTTGTGTTTTAAATTGCGTGCTTAAGGTTTATTTTGTGGGTTGCATTATGCATCTTGTGAAGGATGTATACAGAAGCATAGGTGAAACTTGGTCTTTACTGTATAGAAAATGTGTGTTACTAAGCACATTCTTAAACCTGATTAGTGACCTGACTCCAGAAAGGAAGCTTTTACCATGGAAATAGTAGGACAGCCTTAGTTACAAGTGTGTATAACAGCTTGAAATATGTTTTTTAAAGCAAAACTTTAATGTCTATGAAACCTGGCTCTCCCACATCTTGTCATCACTTGGACAGAAGTTGCACAGTGGCAGTATCATAGCCACTGAGGTTAATCCAAGGCGCGATTATTGCTAATTGAAACTGCCCTTGTTGAGCCAACATATATTATGTCCGGTGGTGTGAGATGTATCAGACACCATAGTTGGGTTTGATCCAGAAGTTTCAATAAGAAGCTGTTCTATGTTGAACATGGCAGAGGCAGGCTTCAGAGACTCTTGATTTTATCCACAACTAAACCAAACTAAGCCCCTTTGGTTGGTGACCCTGTTGTTCTGGACCAGTCACTACTATCCAGTAACATTATCTTATTGCACCACAGGTTCAAATATGTTGTTAGTTGGTGTCCATGGACCCACCATACCATGTGAAGAAGTATCAGTGAAGCATTTGGGCAACCACCAATACAACGTAACATATGTCGTCAAGGAAAAGGGTGACTACATTCTAGCAGTGAAGTGGGGTGAAGAACACATTCCTGGAAGTCCATTCCATGTCACTGTTCCCTAAGCACTTCTCGCATTAATCTTTTTGTATTACATTTGTGATGGCAGTTTAGAGTAATACTGTGTGCAGGCCTATTGCAAAACTACAATATCTCAATATGCAGCTCACACTTCAGTACACCCGAAAGTAAATTCTAGAGTTTTATTTTTAGAAGCATTTCAATTCTATCTTTAAATATCAATACATATATAATGTAAATCTATTTAATATCCTTCTAAATTGTACCTTTCTGTACTGTCTGTGGGTAACTCAACATTTTTGAAAATCATGTGGATAACAAGACACTAATTTCCCTTGTGGATGTTGAAGACTAGATATTTGAAAACTGGAAATAGTCTATGGAATTGGGTATCTTAAACTACTGATAGGTTTTTGTTTTTTGACTGGAGACTTTACGTTTAGTTTGGAATGTGACTTGGGCTGTCCTCAGTTCAAATTCTTTTTCTGTATAGAAATGAGGTAAAACTGGTACTTTAATATGTGCCTATGTATACTTGATCCATTTTTAATGCTTAACAGAATGAAGAGCTGCAATAAGTTGCTTTACTACTCAAACTAAAATATTTTACCAAAAAATAAATGCTTTCCTAAGTTTACATTTTAGGAAGTTGCTTGGGTTTTTTTTTTTTTTAGGTTTTACAGCAGACCTAAAGCTGAATGAATTACTTCCTGGGAGCTTTCAGTTCCCCAGCATTAATGCCATGTAAAACTCCACAGCTAACTTTCCCCCATGCTTGTAACACTGGTTTTAATTAGCTTGGGCTTCTGGTGAAACTTAAAGACAATTGCTCCACAGGTTGCCAAAGTGATATGCAGTCATGACTGGGTTTCAAACTCCCCAAAAATCTTTGCTTCTAGGCACAAACTCCAGTTAGGTGGATTAAGTAGAATCACTGAATTAATCCTGGTTATAATGAGGTCTTTGGAGGTATCAGTTCAGAGTTTAGAGGGAAAGAGGACCAAAGGGTGTGCTTTTAATAACATTGGGACAGGTGTGGGGAAGAAAAAGCAAGTGATGGGAAGCTATAGTCATGACTTTAAAAAAAATAGCTCTATAGAAAAGCTTCTAAAACAGTAGTACTGCTGTGAAACAACAGAGTAACTGTTGTAGGTGCAAGCCACTTTGATCACCTTGCAATCTGAGGACTTCATCAAACCACACATCTCATCCTGAAATCCCCCTCATGCAATAGACTACTAAAAAGCAAAAAGGTTCATCCTTTTTTTCTTAGTACTAAGGAATGAACACCTGCATGTTGTAGCTTTCATGTTTCTTGTAAAAGGCCAAGAAAAATACAAAAAAATATATTCCAAATGCATAGCTGAGCATTACTGCCAACTACTGTGGTGTTAGTAAGATTCCCCAAATGACGCTTTTTAAATTTTGTATGATTAGGGAAGACACTCTGATTTTGTTGATGCTTTACCTCCTGTGTGTAGTAAGAGGTTTCCACTTATGGCTCTCTCCTGTAGGATTTGTACATTGGTGCACTACCCTTAAGCACAGTCTTTTTGTGGGAAGTTGAGGAATAGGTTTTTACTGTGCTTTGTGCCTTAATGTGAAATGCTGACTGCATTGTAAACTAGGAAGCAAAAATTAAATAAACTGGAAATAAAGTGCTGGATTGTAAAATTTGTATTTTAACTTATTAAATACAGATGTTGGCTTCATTAAACATGCATGTTAAAAACCACCTTTGATTATTTTTTTGTACCTTCATATTTGTACTATGTTAACCAACTTAAAGCTACAGCATTATTCACCTGTGTAGACTCCTGCCTGACTTCCAGCTGCACATGGAAAACACCCCAATTGTTCTGTTTCCTTAAAATTAGGCCTCAGTGAGGCAAATCCTTCAAGTAGCCAATTCTGCTTAAGGTCCTGCACCATATTTGTTTTCAATTGGGGGGGAGGGGGGGGAAATCAGTGAACCAATTTAAGGCCATGTTTAAATTTTCCCACCCACCTGTGTCCTGAGTTGGGAGAGGAGGAGCAGGGCATGATGTTTAAAACAGAACCAGAATAATTCTTGCAGTGACAGTCTTTGACATGACTGTCAGCTGGTATCGGTAGGCAGTCTGCTTGGATCATTTTAATAAATACAAAAGGCAACTGGCTTATGGATATATCGGGGCAGAAATTAACTTGGTGTAAATGGTCATGTGCTGTGTAGCTGTAACTTTTGCTTTAAGCTGGTGGTTCTGAACATTGCTAGCTTTTAAGTTCATTTTGTGTAGCCACCTGCTTCACTTGAATTACACACATGTAGGCTGATGGTGTGCAGCTGTGGCCAGGACTGCACATGAAAAATAATTCTCCCTCTTCAAGGTGGTTCAGTGCTGATAGTCCAGGAACTTATCTCTGGTAACTTTAGAGACTTGTGTTGGTCACAGAAAGTGTTTTCCAACTTATTGCACCTTTGTCTCAGTAGGTTTAGCTTGGCAATATGTTGCCATAGAAACTAGCAGATGTTTCTCAAACAACTCTCCAACTAGAAGTTTCTAGGAAACCTGAGAAGTGGTGAGCAAGCTGCTGCTGCCAAGGACTTTCCCATCTTGCATTTTATCTGAATATTTCCTATTTATGGTTAACTAGGTTTGATTAGTTTTCTGCTAGGTCAGCTTAAACCTCTACTTGGTGGGGGCTGGGAAATACTGTTTGCAGTTGTCCAAGTTGAGTAAACAAGAGTGACTTTCCTTTTGGTGCTTCTACAATTGGAGCTACCAAAACTAAAATTGCAAACACTACACTGGCTGGAGTCTCTTTGCTGTAACTCCTTACCTGCTCAGCTTGATCTCCTTAGCTGAAGTTTTTAATGCAAGTCATCAGTGAAATTGGGTCTTGTTTATCACCTGGACCAAAACTACTTTATGCTAGAGTGTAAAAACAGATTAATGTCCTGTTTGAGAAGACAAGCAATTCTTTTTGAATGCTCAATATAGGCTTGGATGTGACCGTATTTTCACATTAAGGCTAGGAACAGACATTCAAAAAGCCTGAGGCTGAATTGATTCAATCTTTGCAGGTTAGTCTAACCTGGCTAGGCTGAACCGGTTTGTAACCATACAGACATCACCTCTGGACTGAAGAAATGCAGACACATGCATGCAGTGGCTCAAGCTGGAAGCCAGGGGGCAGCCCTCCCTTCCCTTCCAGAGTGCTGAGCTAAGGGGTGTGTGGCCAGGCCCTGGCAGGCTGCTCCTGATTAGCAAGGGACCCTCCCTCTCCCCCCACTTGCTGCTCCTGACCAGCTCAGCATGGAGTTGATAACATAGTGTTTATCAGCCCATTAAGAAAACAAAAGCCTCTCTCGTTAGTTCAAGTTCTTCTTAAACAACTTTTTCTAAGGAAGGAACACTACCAGTTACCTGTTGATTACCAGCCTTTGTCCTGCCTGCCTTACACAGACACCTCTCAGCATTAGCTAGTATACCACATGCATGCTATGGTGGGTGCTGTGGGGGGAATCCGTGCTTGAGCAGGGAGAGTGTGTGTGGGGGTGGGAAGCAGGAAGCCAGGCAGATGCCACTGTGCCTGCTATATCTGCCAGAGCTCCAGCCAGGAAGCAGAGGGGAAGGGGCAGCCTAGCTGTCTGGAACAGAGTCCTGCCCAGTGCTGCAAAGAATCTGGGATGCTGGGCATCTCATTTAAGTTAAACCAGGAAGGGGTCTGGGACGGACATTGCATAAATTGGTTTGACCCAAATCAGTTAAGTCTGATACTACATTCAACCTGGCTTATGTCACACTGGTTTTAGCCATTTTCAAGCTGGCTTATGTGCACTGAACATCTGTTCTGTAGGTTTAAACTAGTTTCTAATCACGTAAACCGGTTTATGTGTAATATCTGTCCCTAGCCTAAATGCTTTATTCTCACTTTGTTTGCAAATGGGCTATTTATACCAGTTAAATACAGCTTCATTTTTATGCAACTCCTGTCACATTGGTGGCAAGGTTGCTTCTTCCTCCCTTGGCTTTAGGAGCAAATTTCAGTCCACTGTGAAGTTACAGCTTTATTTATTAAAATGTCAAATTTTGCACTTCTACTTACAAGTCTGAATTGCCAACTCTATGTGCAGCCAAGAAGGGAGCACTAATATGTGATGATGATTTCCAGTAATAGTAGTGGTATTGCCTCTTTGTGTATCTTGGAAGATGATAGCCATTTGGATTTTGCAAATTTAAACTTTTCGTGACATGACAGATGATATAACAGGAATGTGTTTAACTTCCCCAAAATCCTTTCAGCAGGAAGAAGCTGCTTCATCACTTTGAGCTGGGGCAGTGTGAAAGATGAGAACAAAGGAGTGGAGTGTCTTTTTTTTTTTTCTTTTCTTTCCTTTTTTTCTTACACAGTTGAAATAAATTAAAGTTGAGTGATTCCTAAAAGACCTAGCTGTTTCTTTTGAAGGCAGCCTGGAAGGGTATATTGAAGCTGGCAAGGAAAGAAGCAGCTTTTATCCAAAGCATAAGCTTTCACCAGCTGCTACTCCACACCCTCTGTCTTTTATCTGGCTGCCCATCTTCATAAAAATTGGAATTAAAGGCACCTTCAGCACTACTGAACTACTTCTTGCCTTTTGCTCTCCCAGGTGCTTGCAGCAGGGAACCAAAGCAGCTGAGTGAGAACCAACATGGGAGCTCAGCTGGCAGTCATCTGCTCAGACTACATGGGCATGTTTGCCTCCAACATCACTTGCAGCTGACCCTTCACAACACTACTGGCTTTGGGAGGACAAATAGAGAAACTGGGGAGTTGAGGGGAGGGAAGGAGATGGAAAGAATCTTTCCTCTTTCAGGAGTTTTATACTGCTTTATAGGCAGGTTCCTTTATGCTGAGCAGTTTCCACGAGTACCTGGCATTAATGTTTCATCACAAATTTTAGCCTTATGGGGAAGAGTAGCAGTTCTTAAGGTGTTGAATTCAGCTGGTTATTATAGAATAACCTGCTCTGAAACGGATTTTGTTTTAAGTTCTGGGGGTACCTAGAGCTTTAGGAATCTTGCTTTGAGCTAACCTCACAGTAACAGAGCAGTTCTCTGATGCAGATGCGTGTTTGGTGAGAAATTCCCCAAGAGAGGAAACAAGCCTGTGAATAGAGTCCTTGCTCTTGAAGAAGCAGTGACCCCTTGAGCACCTTCCAGCAAAATGTCTTGGGACAGGGTAGGGCAGAAAAGCAGAGTTTGGGGGAGGAGAGGGGGGTATATTTCAGATTCCAGTATTGATTTGCTTACCTGTTTTCTAAGCAGGGGACCTACATTTACATAGCAATTCACAATATACTGATCATAATGCTGCCAGTGTCTGAGACCAGTTTTCCAAGCAAAAATTCATTTGTGGCAAATTTCTCTTCTTTATCCTTGGGAAAGAGTCCCTTGTTGTTTGAGGTTTCAGTGCTCAGCCCTGCCCTTTGGCTAGGGCTACCACTTTCTTTACCTCCAGCAGCAGAACAAATTGGTCCTGTTTCTTCTGAGTTTTTTTTCCTATATATCTTTCTTGCCCTCTGCATGAGGTGGCATTTACAGATTAACCCTCACACTGCCGCGGCATGGACCAGATGCAGCTCCAATGAGTTTGCCTAGAAGGGTGTTTTATCAGGTTAGCTCAGAGAAGTCCCACAGCAGAGCAGGGCTAGAGAAGATCTAAAGATCACCAAGTCAGAGGACGCACTTCTGTGTCCTGGAGGAAGGAGCTGGGTTCTTTGTGCATTTCCCACTTAAAATTGGGTATCCTGCAACTGCTGAAGGCAGGTCGAGGAATTGCTCCCTGAGCTTTCTCAAGAGGCAATTGTAAGCATCAGGTAGTCCTTACTGGATTTACAGGCAGTCCTCAGACTTGTGACACAATTGGTTCCTGAAAACCATGTCTTGCAATATTTCAGCTTAACTCAGAACCGATTTTCTTATATGAAACCATTATAAATGGGGGATATGATACCCTATTTTTACCAAAAATAACCCAAAATTTTGTACTCGATTATAGACAAGTACATTAATGTATATTGTAAGTAGCAATCACACTGATTTGGAAGGACTTCTTTGAGGTGACTGCTGGACTTTTTGAAGGGCCCTTGACTGGAGTCTTCTCAGGAGTCTTGGCTGCAGGCTTTTCTGGAGTCTTGGCTGCTTTCTTAAAGAAAGTGTCCAAGGAAGTTTGGACACGTTCTCCAGGGAGATGGGTGACGCAGCGAACTTGTTTGCTGGCGTGGTGTCGGATCAAGCATTGTAAACTTGAAACTGACGTCAGAAAGTTTAAATGGTGTCAATTTATAAATATTGTAAGTGCAAAACGTAACGTGAAACATTGTAAGTTGAGGACTGCCTGTACTTGATTCTAAGATGAGATTGCATTGGTAGGAGTGCTGCCAGCAGATCAAGGGATGTGATGATTCCCCTCTATTTGGCACTGGTGAGGCCACACCTGGAGTACTGTGTCCAGCTTTTGGGCCCCCGCTACAGAAAGGATGTGGATAAATGAGAGTCCAGTGAAGGGCAATAAACATAGGGGGCTGGGACACATGACTTCTGATTAAATAGCAGCCTTCAACTACCTGAATTGTGGTTCCAAAGAGGATGGAGCTGAACTGTTCTCCATGGTGACAGATGACAGAACAAGGAGCAACGGTCTCAAGTTGCAGCAAGGGAAGTTTAGGTGAGATATTAGGAACAACTTTCTCACAAGAAGGATAGTAAAACACTGGAAGAGGTTACCCAGAGAGGTGGTGGAATCTCTATCCTTGGATGTTTTTAAGACCTGGGTAGACAAAGAAAGCTGTGGCTGTTATGATATAGGTAGGAGTTGACCTGCTTTGAGCTGGGGGTTGGATTAGATAACCTCCTTGAGGTCCTTTCCAACCCTTGTTTTCTATGACTTTATAATGTTTTTTCCCCATTCATCATGGGGAAAACTGTCTCGTCTTAGAATCGCATATCACAACTGGGAGCTGTGAGAAATAGCTGTGCAGGGGGCCCAGCTAGGGCAGGGACAGTAGCAGCAGCTCTACTCCCTGTTCAGATTCCCTCCCGCCTCTTCCCTCCCCTTCCTTACGGGCAGGGAGCCAGACAGGGAAGGAGGAGTCTGCACCTGCTGCTGTTTTGGCCTCCAGCCTGCCCCTGCTGCAGGAAGCAGCTGTGCTGGGAACCCCACTCATTACCCCACAGATTTCTCCTTTCCTGCCCTGCTTCCTTTCCTTCTCCACCTCCTCCTGTCCCCCAGCAAATGGGGAGGGGGAAAGGGAGCAGGGCTGGGAAGGAGAGGTCTGCGGAGTGTCAAGCCAGGCTCCCAGCACAACTCCTTCCTGCAGCGTGGGGTGAGAGCAGCCCTGGGGCTCCACCTGTGCTTGGACCACAGGGGAAAGCAGGAGGAGGAGCAGGTAAATAGTAGCATGGTAGTCACCAGGGGGGCAAGGGATGAGGGGTAGGTTGCCTGCTCCCTTGCCTTAGCTTTCCCCCAACCTGTCCCCTTGGTTTTGCTTTTCCCATTGTCTGCTTCCCTGCTACTGTCTGCCTGCTGCAGCAGTGGGATGGCAATTTTTAAGAGACCCCCCCAAAATTAGATTCCAGATGCAGAAAATTTATGACAAATGTATAATTTTCCATGTCTAGAACCTAATTATTAGGGGGTAACCTTAACTTTGAAGACATCTTAGACTAGAGTAAATGCTGCACTATCAATGAGCAGGTTAGCTGAAGTTTCTTTGCCTATCTGCCCTCCTGTGGGGGCTGTCTGTGGGGTTTTCCGCCTGCACAGTTCCTCAAGGCTCTGTAGGAGGCCCTTCCCCCAATCTCCCGCATGTCTGGGCCTGAAGAGAAGCCTCTGGAGTGAAACCCTGCTTCATGTAGGCTTGTAACGGGAATTATGTTTGGCTCTTAGCCCAAGAGCCACCCCTGCCTGGAAAGGGGCTTCATCTCCAGGACGGGAAGCAGCCTCTTTCCTTGCTCCGTAAGCTGTTCAAGCGTTTAAAAAAAATGCTCCGGACACTCTGTCCAGATTGGAGGCATGTGTGAATCGATTCTCCACCAAACTGCCCCATAATAAGGGTCAGGGTGACAGCCCCACCTTCCTGGTGTTCAGACTGTTCCTGACTGATTGTACCGAGCTCGGCAGGGTAGGGCCCAAACTCCACAATCTAATCAGGGTGCCCATGATCTCTGCTGCACTCATTTCTGCAGGCTGGTTCCCTGAACAATCAGCAGAGCACAAGAGAAACATGGATGCTCGTGCTTCCGGAAGAGATGCCGGACTCTCCTTCCAAATCTCAGTGGGTACCAACACTTAATTCATTACTTCCGAGAGAGAGATTGTTTTTTTGTTTATACAAGCCCCCCCTCTTAATCCAAGAAATGACCAGAAACCTCAGCACGTTGTGGGGCAGCGAGGCAGCTTGTTCTGTGCATTCTCGTTTGTTCGGCAGCAAGGAGCGCCCAGCGTGTGAGCATGGGCCCCCGTTTGTTGTACTCCATGAGCAGCAGTGTCTGACCAGACCATGCCTGTACCCGTTTCCTCACGCTCCCTCTGTTTTCCGTGCTCCTTTTGTCAGTGAGAAGGAACAACTATAGTGCAGAAAAAGGAGGAATTACTTAAATTAATTTTTCGCTGCCTCATACTTCTTTCCTTTCCCTTTTTCAGGAACGATTCTCATGCCACAAAAAAAGGCCTTGTTGCTTCATCTTTCCCTCTTTCTGCTGATTTTTAGAGTAATCTCTATGACTGTCAGGCAGCCATGATCATTCTTCTGACTGACAAGCTTAGGCCATTTTGGACTTCATTAGTAGGTTAATTAGCCATTTTCTGATCCATCTCCTGGCTGTTTGGGATTTAATATTGCAGTAGGACAGCAGATGCTCCATCTTTCCTAGACCCAGTCACTGCCCCTGACTGGCTGTCAACAAGCTATGTACCATGGGTAGAGACCACTCCTGTAGACTTAAGCAGGAAAACATGGACTAGGAGGAGATGCTCTCAGTGAAATAGGTTTTCAGTGTGAGAACCTGAAACTGCCTGGACCTGGCCTATGCCCTCTGCTTGAAGGATCTCAGCTACTTGTTACATTTGAAACCAATGGCCTTTTCACTCAGTTAGTGGTCCACCTTGCAGCAATCTCTGCTTGCCACCCACCTAAGTCAGTGGCTTTCAACCTTTTTTCATTTGCAGACCCCTAAAAAATTTTGAATGGAGGTGCAGACCCCATTTGGATGGTAAGTGTGGGTATTTGCATACTTTTGATTGCTCATAGTCATATTTTATGGACCCCCTTAGACAGTCTTTGCACCTCCAGGGGTCTGTGGACCACAGATGGAAAATCACTGACTTAGGTAGCCCTTTTTTGTTCTTCCACACCATAGTTCTGGAATGTCTCAGAAGTCTGCAACATGGTTGGTTAGTTGTACTAGTCAGTTAATCTGCTTCTCTTTGGGATGTCAGTTTTATCCTCCTGATGCACCTGGGATGTACAAACCACTCTTTGAATGTCTGCTAGCTACAGGTAGAGGGGATCCTTACTAGCACATACTCGAGAAGAAAGTACAGTTATGTACCCTGCAGGAAGAATGGCTTTTGAGACACTGTAGTTAGTCTGGATCTTGTTCTCTGCTTTCTCTGTCCATTTAATGGAGTGCTCCACTGCCAGTGGTTTTGAACTACAAGGGAACTGAAGGTGGTGGTGGTGGGCTACTAGATCTGTGCTTTGTCTTTCTGTGGGAACTGGAGGAGGTGGTTGGGCACAGGGCATATGCTCATCCTTAATGGACTTGAGCATGGGGCATATGCTTCTACAATGGGTTTCACACTTCTTTATCTACTGAGAGTTAAAGATTTTCCTTGTAAGCCATTTACCATTACTTTAAAATTTGGAAGGATAGAAAAATGGACTTAAAATGAAAGACAGCTACAAATAGTACTTAGGTTGCTATTCCATTGGACATTTCACAGAACAATGGTAATACCAGCACTGTACAGACAGTACCTTTTCTTGTACAGCAGTCTTATTTACAGGACAAACCAATTAAAGCAAAGTGCCCTTGCTTAATTTAAACCACCAGGGGAAAAGAACAAACACAGTCTTCTAAATGAATAGGCTAGTAAGTGATGAATGCATAATTAACCAGACCCCCACCTTGACATTTGATATGCAGGTAATCCCTGTGCCCCTTAAGAAAGTAATGAAGTCCAATTTAGGCACAGAAGTCTGCCAACAGTCAATTGCAGAGGTGAGTTTTAAAATTAATAGTCATTTAAAAGTAATACTAATGATTGTTGCTGTGCAACTGTTTCCTTTGACACTGGCTGTTACTTTAAGTATGTATCAACCTTGTTATGCTGATTAAAACTGGCAGTCTGTCTTGTAGTCAAGTGACTGAAATTAGCAAATTTGACTGAAAACTTATGCACCTACTTCTGGGCAGGCAAAACAGATTGAACTGCAAAACTTAAGTGTTTAAAGCAAGGATTTAAAGTCTGCTTGATTGGGTGCTGTTGACTATAAATCTAAAAGGCATTTCACATTTTATTCACATCCGTCTTTCAGCGTTTATCTTTGCCGGAGTTCAACCATTGCAAACATTTGAAAAAATATACAAAAGTCTAGTTGAAAAAATCTTGGCCTTTTGCAACTGTGAAAGCATTTATTCATCTACTGAATTATCCTCCTCAGAAGCAAGATCTTGGTGGTCCATGTTGGGGAGAGACGAGGCAATTTTTATGGGAGAGTCTGCATATGCTGTATATTTTAAATTGAAGACAGCACTGCCCAACAAAAACAAATGGATATTTTTTTCTCTTGTTTTATTGTATAGGACCTAATGGATGTGGAAACAGTCTCATATTTGCTGTAGGAGGCAGCTGGTTAAAGGTCTAACTATAAAGTGTTTTCTTATAAGATGCAAAGGTCCAACATTTGTGGTGGGTGTTTCTTCTACGTTGCATACAAAAGCAGCATTATACTCTCTGCTGTGGTTTTAGGCAAAACAGTTTCAAAAGACATAATTCAGTGTTTCATGAATTTGTTATTTAAGATTCCCCTCCCTTTTAATTCTAGTTTACTATGAAATTCTGGAAATTGGGGAGAAGATTTGGAATCTGAAACATAATTTGTGGCTGAATTCCAGGGGCCCAAATTTTCCATTTCATTGTGGGTGTGGTTGCTGCCTCGCAATGCTCTAAGTACAAAAGGAGAAACGTTGCTCCTCCACAAGTTCCACCGTTTTATTTTTCCATTCATTCTTCCTCCTCTTTTTTATGCTGCTGACCTGCATTGCAGGAGCTCTTAATTTTGCAATACAGTTTTACTGGAGCCTGCTTTCCGTATCCAGGTTGTCTTTCGTCAGAAGCAATTTTAAAAATAAAAGACGTAACCAGAGTGTTGCGTAGTACTGTCATTGACAGGGAAAATATTAGTTGGTTGTCAAGGATGTCTCCTTTACTGGTCTTCCCCTTGGACCTGAGCCAGGCCTGTGGTAGTTACTGTAACCAACATATCCTGCTCTAGTACTTCAGCTGCTTGAAACTATGACAAAACCAGAGTCAGTCAAAACTTGCCCTCATTTTTTTTAGCAGAACACAACTAACACCCAGTGCAGTTTTGAAGGACCAGATCATGTATTTGCCAGGAAATTGGGGGTGGGAAGGAAACCCAGTCGACTTCTGCTCAGCATCTGGACTGGTTCCAACTGAGAACAAATTAAAACCAAGGAAATCAGCTTTTTCACACAGCCTTTGAGAGCTTGTATGCACTTAGGCAAAGCTGGCACTACTGTTGAAATCTAAGGCAATTTTGCTGGTGAGGTCAGCAGGGCTGAAGTCTTTCCCTTTGTGTTTCCATACCTAAAGTGCAAGTTACTAATATCTTCCAAGTTATTCTATACCTAAACTCCAGTCCCTTCAAATAAGGTGGGTTATAAGGGAGAGGGAAGTTGACTGTTTCTGCAGCTATTGAGATTTGTAAGTCCTCCAATCACAGGCAGCCAGTTACAGGGTAGCTAGTTCCACCTGTTGGCTGGCTTCAGATTACAGCTCTTCTCACAGGGATTTTCAGTTTTTGGGAAACACTAAATGGCCTTCTTCAAATGCAAAACTCCAGAACTCTTGGTTCTGAGATGATCCCTTTTATTAGACCAGCTGGAAATCGCAAAAAAAAAAAAAATGTATCTTTTTCTGCAAGCTTTCAGGCATACACGCTTTTTCCCTTCTGCGGGCTCAGGGAAAATTTAAAGATGGTAAAAAGTCCCCACAGGTGGGAAAAAAAACTTTAAATGCTTCTTTAAATACCATTTGCAACAACAGGCTGGTGAGGTGTGTGTGTGTGCTTGGGACAGATGAAGATGCATGTCTGCAGGGGAGACTCTTGTGTGGACCCTTCTCTGTTTCCTCTGTGAAGTGTCTGTAATGGTGAGAGTTGCTGGTTCTACAGGATCTTTTGTCTTTCAAATGCTGGTCTTGTCTCTGTTCCTGGGTGAGGTCCATGGTTCCTGGATGAATCAATATGAGGTGATGGCCCAGTCATTACAGGCCATTCAGTAGAGGCCTGCTACCATTGTATTTCAATCATTCCCAATC
>NW_017728997.1:25314424-25325956 GCF_001723915.1 Gavialis gangeticus | reverse complement strand
GAAGATGCATGTCTGCAGGGGAGACTCTTGTGTGGACCCTTCTCTGTTTCCTCTGTGAAGTGTCTGTAACTTGAGCCCAGGCTCCACTGACCCCTTTGTGCCTCTGTTTCCTTGGACACCAGAGGCAGGAAATAACTAGTACCAAACACAACACACCGCAGCCGGATTCCAGCCTCCTGCTCCAGGGCCAGGGCCCTCTGCCTGGGATCATGAAGGATCTACTGACCACAAGAAACCAGGATTGCTGGAAGGAGTTGATTGAGAAGGAGTTATTTAGTAGAGTTGGCTGGAACACAAAATATGGGCACAAGTTTCCCAGGCTCCAGCCCTGCAGTGGTCCCAAGAGGAAATGTTTTCTGCCAACTATCTTCTCCCCCAGGGAGCAGGAGGAAGGGAATCAGGGGGAGGGAACTGGTTTCAAGAAAAATGGGATAAGACATCAAGAGAGGCAGCCAAAGGATGTCAGCCTTCCCAGGAAGCAGGAAGAGGGGGTACAGGAGCCCCTTCTTCCTGAGATGAGACCTGCATCCCCAGGAACAATGCGTCTGCTGTACCAGGGCATATCCTGGGAGGGCAAAGGGAGGCACCTGTATCTGCAGGAGAGAAAGCAGAAGAGCCCAGAGGATAAATTCTCTTATCCAGTGCTGTCATCCTGGGAGTATGGCTGGCGCTTAGGTAAGGTGGAGAGTTGCTTGTAGACTAATTGTTGGAAATCCAACCAGGAGTAATGTTCAGTTTCTTTCTCCTCTTTCCTACCCTGCTGGTTTAGTCCCCCTGGATTACAGCCATAAAAGTAAAAAGGGTTAACCCTTACTTTGTTTCCCTTGAGTTATTAGTACGTCTCTATGGCTCCAGTTTTACTAGTGTCAATGCATGGGCTTAACTTTGGTCTCGTGAACAGGCCTGTTGGTGTCTTTGGGATAACTTAGTTGAATAGTGTACATTTATAGTGCCAGGGCATAATTATTACATATGAGTTATTTAATTTGCCTGGTGCCTAACCTGCTTTTTTTTGGGGGGGGGGGGGGGTGTCTTTACAGGCAGTCCTTGGACTTGCCACACAATTGGTTCCTGAAAACCACAACTTAAATCGAAACATTGTAACTTGGAACCAATTTTCTCACAAGAAACAATGTTATAAATGGGGGATTAGTTCATGAACGAAAGCCCAATACCCTATTTTCACCAAAAATACCCCAGAATTTTGTACTCAATCAACTATAGATGAGTAATATAGCTACATTAATGTATTTATATTGTAAATAGCAATCATATTGATTTGGAAGGACTTCTTTGAGGTGACTTTGCTGGACTTTTTGAAGGGCTCTTGGCTGGAGTCTTCTCAGGAGTCTTGGCTGCAGGTTTTTCTGGAGTCTTGTCTGCTTTCTTAAAGAAAGTGTCCAAGGAAGTTTGGACAGATGTTCTCCAGGGAGATGGTGACACAACAAACTTGTTTGCTGGCGTGGCAAGGCGTCACATTGGATCAAGCATTGTAAAGTTGAAACTAACATCAAAGTTGAAACAAGGTGTCAATTTATATTGTTGTAAGTGCGAAACGTTGTAACTCAGAATGTTGTAAGCTGAGGACTGCCTGTATTTAAAAAAAAAATAAGTTGTTCAATTTTGCTGAAAACTGTAGCAAAATAGCAGTTATTTCAGGGTGTGCCTGGGATCCAAAACAAGACTAATGTGCCTTTAGGAAAGGGTACTGGGTGTGGGCCTCTTCCTCTTCCTGGCTAGGATCCCAGCCAATAACAAGAGGAGGAGACAAGCTACCTAGGGCTGCAGTGCAGTATGGTGTTTTCTCCTGCGTGCTGAATTCCTCCATGCTTTCATGCTACATTAAAAAAACAAAAAAAACCCATGTAGCAAGTACCTCTCTGGAAGCTTGCAAAAGTCAGAATATCCAGAGGCACATATCTCACTTTTACCTAATTAATATTCCAGATTGTGACTGTCGCAAGCTGGGGGAATCAACTAAAATAGGCAACGGGGGTCCTGAGCACAGTTTTTGAGGTGCTGGTTTCATGGGAGTGAAGGATATTTAGCTTTATGATGTAGGGTTAGGCCTGGTATGTAGAGGCAAATTTATGTTATCAGTGTGACTATCAGACTGTTTAATGTATTAAGATAATAGCATATTCTTATTTTTCAGGAGGCTTTGTTACAGAAGGCAAGGCTCCAATGCATGCCAAGTCTAGAATTGTAAGGGATACTTTCTACATCAAGAATGGAATCTTCCACCATCCATCAAAAAGTGACAAGTTATCGTGAGCTTTAATGTTTGCTGTGTATATTAGTAATGCAGAACTGTGGGCTTGTTGCCTAGCAGGGCTGTTTGTTTTTAAGTCAAGTTATGCAAACTCTGTAACGATTTCCTCCTTTAATTGTCCATTCTATGGGAAAGAAGTTTTAAGGTTCCTTACTCGGACCCTCCTCTACTTACTACATAATTTAACTTTCAAACTTATTTTAAATGCACTTTTTGGATTTACTTGCATGTGCCAGATAAATTGTGTGTCTTGGTTTGATAAGAAACCATAGGTTTTCCTCTGCTTCTTTGTTTTTATTTGTCCTGTTTAAAGACTCTACAAATGAATGAGTCTAGAGGTTACTTGTGTAGAGCTAAACAACAGGCACCGAGCCAAACAACACTCATTCAGGAAAAGACGTAATACATTTGTAGGTAGTAAAATGTCTAAAAATGGTGCTTCTAAACTAAATATTCTGTGTCATTTTATATAGTGTCTAATATACCAACAAATAACCTCAGGCTTTCACTGCAATTTAGTAGTCACTTGAAGTCTCCTTTAATGTCTTTCCAGGGCTATAAATTACTAGAGAACCTAACTATTATGGGGTCTCCAAAGATCAGTAGCTTCTAAAACAACATCATATTTTACCCTTAGATGACTCTGATGTAAACATGGGAGTCTGAAACCATGAGTTTTCATCTCTTTCCGATACTTAATTTCTTTCCAATTTTGGGCTACTTACTTAACTTGTTATGTCCATGTTTGTGAAAGCACTTGAGGAATGAAACACGGTTAACTCTTTTTAACACAGCATCTGATGAAGTAAACTTACAAAAGCTTATGGTGCACATCTCTGATTTCATTGGTCTGTAATGTGCAAATCTACTCTACCTTGTGCCCAGCTCTTTTGTCATTAAAATCAGTCTCCCTTAGAAGCCTTCATTTCTTTTAAATCAATGCCTTTCAACAGTTCATGAAATATCTTTTACCTTTTTCACCTTTTCTTCAGCTTCTGTCCTGATTCTAGCTTTCATATAGCCATCTTATCCTGTGCTCTTCCCTGCACAAGAAGAGAGGCCAGAGAGCTTCCAGGGTGACACAAAAAATGATACAGCGGAGAGGGCCCAAGTCATAGTGAAGGCTACTTTGAGTTGCATTAGCTCTAGACTGGATTTGTGCTTAGCAAGTTTGAAGTCAGTCAAGGGCATTGTACAAGGCCACTAATTTCTTGCTCCATACCTAGGTCTTCCCACACCTCCTCATACTCCTTGTGCTCATGCTCCTTATACCTTCGGGGTGCCACCAGAGGAGGAGGGTAAGCTGATGCTATAAAATTGGCAGCCTCAGCTCTATCCATGCCTACACCCCGTCTATATCCACCCCAGTCAGGTTTACTAGACCTGGATCACTTTGTCACTGTCTTGGGCAGTCAGCCCTCAAGTTATTTCAATCCTTGTTTATTGGTGATATAGACTTATGAGTTAGAATTGATGATTAGTGATAGAGACTTATATACTCAGTAAGAATCCATCCGCTGCTACAGACCAACTGTTGATGGTCTTCATCTATCTCTGCACCTTTGTTTCCTCAGCAAACCACTGCATATTGTGCTAACCCTCAAATGATAATGCTGAAGCACAAACAGTAAAACCATGCCTCAAGCACAAAAGCAGCTAAGGAATCTCTGTGGGGTCCAGTAATTAGGGGAAGGAAGAACAGCAAATAATACTCTGCAAGAAATAGCTTGGAAAAGTTCTTATGCTGGGCTCTGTAGTGTGAATGGTACTCTGTACCAACCCCAGATGTGTCTGCACCATTGAAAAAATTCGCTGGTACAAACGCCTGTCTGGAAAGGTCAAACTTCCTGGTTCATATTAGTGAATGTTTATTTTAAAATGAACTTTCCCCATGTGACGGTAACTCAAAGATATGAAAACATCTTAACTAAACATTTATTAATATGTACTGTGAAGCCTTCTATTTCAAGGGAAATGTATGAATCTCCCAAAGTTTCCCTGCACTGTGCACCCCAGCATGAATAGGGTAAACGACTACCCAGCATTCTTTCTGTCGTTCCCTGAAGCACCACAGGTCAATGCCAAGGCCTCCCTCAGAGCCCAACAGGAAATAGCCTGATCTACCAAAGCAATTTATCATTAAAAGTCTACAATAGTAATTAATAATCAATAGGCTGATTCTCTTGAAAGGTTATCAAAATAGTTCTGTTGGAGTAAAAAATCTGTTTCGTGCCAAATATTCATTTTAAGTTAATGATACTTTACAAGGACCCTTTGGGAACACGTCTTTAAAGTATACTTTAGAATTGTCAGACTTTTATATTTCACATTCATAGCTGTGCATACGTCTGCATGTTCTGAATGGTATAGGGTTATACAAAGTTATTGCTGTCACCAAGTCTATCAACTTTCCGAGGACTTACACCTTGCTTAACTCTCAATTAATTTTAGGAGGATAACATTCAGGTTTTTTATAACATAAAGAAAAGGCAAATCTATCTGATATTACTTCGTTGAAAAAGGGTGGGAGAATATATAGAAGAGGAGGCATATGAACAGATATTTGGGAGTTCTTTAGCATTCTTTAACTGTTTAAGGTCCCACTACTGCAAATGCTGACACGTGATTAATTTAAAGCATGCGTGCAGTCCCATTAACAGTACTCAGTATTCAGTGTGAATAACTGTCTGACAAAATGACACCCTTTTTCTTAATCACTATATCATACTTAAATAGAGGTTTCTGGTTCCATTGCCAGTACGTAAATTCCTATTTCTAAATTGCTATTCTTGTTGACCTATATTGTAAAATACAATGCAGGCATTAACATTGAACATGAAAATACTCTATTTACAATTATATTTTATGTATAAGCCCTCAGTGGTGGTGGTTTTTATTTAAAATAGCAAGTAAACCAAGCCTGTGTATGGAAAGAAAATAAATAGTTTTATGATAAATAATAATGAAAGGGTTGCTTTAATTAACCCTTTAGGCTAAGTACAGATGGTCAAAAAGCCTAAGGCTGAATCGATTCCGTCTTTGCAGGTCAGTCTAAGCTGTAGAAGTTAAACTGAGAAACAATTGGACAGACATTTGGTTTTGATTCAGGAAATGCAGCCCCATGCCTGCAGTGGCGCAGGGCAGATGCCGGGGGGCACTAGAGCATGGCTCTCTGGCATGTAGCCCACATGAGCTGTATGTTTGCTTCCTCTTCCTGCTGCCCCCAAGCTCTATGGGATTTGCAGTCCAGAATTACAGCAGCAGGACTTTGCAGGGTTGCTCATCACTTCCTGCTTCCAGGTGCCGCTAGGATTTGTGGTCCACAGTTGCAGCCAGCAGTAAGTTTTTAGCAGGGCAGGGCAACTCTGTATTTGGGGGAAGGGAAGTTTAACCCCCCTCCCTGATCCCAGACACCACCCAGGGTTTGCCAGAGAAGGGGGGGCAGTCCCTGCCTCTTCCCCCTCCCCCACAACCCTTCTCTGCTGGAGCAGACAGCACAGCCAAGCCCAGGGCTGGAAAGCATGCTGGGATGTTGAGGGGAGTAATTTAACCTGAACCAGGAAGGGGTCTGGGACAGAAGTTTCATAAACCAGTTTGACCCAAATCAGCCATTTTGAAACTTGTTTATGTGCACTGAGCTTCTGTTCTGTTACAGGTTTAAACCAAATTCTGATGACTTAAACTGGTTTATGTGTACCTTCTGTCCCTAGCCTTAAAAATAGAGCTTGATTAGCTTGTGTGCAGTAACACATCGGTGTTTCGTGTGAAGAACTCCAGATGAAAGTCACAAATTCAAAGAGACTGACAGACATATTTAGTTGTGTTTGAGTAATGTGTGTTGTTAGGGCGTCCCCTTGTGGGACTGTTGGGGGGATTTTTTTTTGCCAGGAGGGTGGGGTGGTTTGATAGGACTTGTGCTGCAGTCTAATTGCATGTATTTAAAAGCTAAATAGAGAATCCCTAAGGCACTGGGACTCTCCAGAAAAAAACATGGTGGGGCAGGGAATACCTCAAGATTTTCCTCCCAGGATACTTCTGAATTCTGCTGGCAAGTGTTGCTTCTGGCGAACACTGCTGCTGGTGGAAGCAGGAGACTGTTGTAAAAGCCAGCAGATCCTGAGAGATCTGCATGGAGGTCAGGGATATCTGAAAGGAGGCCTTGCACCACCACATTGTCTGCAGTTCTCTGCATGGCTCCTATGGAGAGACAGGCAGTGCTTTTTTTGCACCATGATGCCAAGTCAGCACCTCCTTAAAGTAACTATCGTTGCTTGCAGTAGCCCTCTCAGGAGTTAATACAAGCTGCAGAAAGAGGATACCCAGTCTTGATACATGCCTGATGCGACCTCACCAAAGATCTAGGAGAAAAAGGATTTCTAGTACCTGATGTGCAGGCTTTTAGGAGTGTGCAAAGCGGGCTGTATTTGATTCGGATTTGGCCCAGTTCAGGGGGCAGTGATTTGATTTGCTGATTCGGATCACTGTCCCGACAGATTTAATTCGGTCAAATCTGAAGATTCGATTCTGATTTGGAGTATCAGCAATTCGGCCATAGACACAGTTTTATATTAGCGCAGTGCGAGATTTCAATGGGTGTTTCGTTTTGAAGCTGTTTCCACGCATTTGGAGCTTGAAACAGCAAAATCAAAACAGCAAAATTGAAATGAAGTGAAAGGCTTCGAAACAGCTTTGAAATGAAATGAGGGCTCAAAACATTTCAAAAGTTTCAAAATGTTTCAAGTTTTGAAACCCAGGCTTGCTTGCAGCTGAACAGAAATTAGGGAGGGAGGGGGAAGAAGGGGAAAGGACTGATCCAATATTTACACGTGTAGCTGGCCAGTGACTGACCCTTCCCTGAGTTCCCTTCCAATCCCAGTGCTCTGGGAGAGGGATGGAAAAACTGCATAAAAAGCATTGTTTGAACTGAGCTTTCTCTGTGCCTTGGGGTCAGTGTCTTTCAGCAGCTCAGCAGTATCAGCACCTATGCACCTATCTCCTTGAAACCCAGAAGGCTTCATGGTCTCAGCAGGGGCTGCTGAGACATGCCTGCTGTTTTCACCCTGTTCCTCCTTAACACACATACGTGACACAAGTTTTGCTTGTCAGCACTTTGAGGTGCAGTTTCCCAGAAACCCTTGCACCTATCTCCTTGAAGCGTGGCAGACTTTGTGGCCTTAGCAGGGGCTACCATCCCTGATGTTTTCATTCAAATCAGGAAAGAAATGACAAAGTTATAGGCACTTTCATGATTCCCCATTATAGCCTATGGGTGAAACGTCAAAACATGTTGAAACAGCAAGGAAAAAGCAAAACAGTTTCAATGAAACAAAACTAAACAATACTTCAGAACAGTGAAATGAAACACTGTCCCTTAAAAATGGCAAAATGGAAGTTGAAATGAAATGGTGCTGTTTCGCACAGCCCTACTTTATATGTTTTTTCTACATACCTTGAGGTACCAGGCACAGCTTGTGAACGCTGAGATGGTGGGGCAGATGGAGCATCCCACAGGAGCATGGGATGGCCCCCTGCATGCTTGGTGGTAGCACCCCCCACCCCTGTGCCCTCCCAGCTTGGCAATTGGCTGTTGGGGGACTCCAGGTATCCTCCCAGACCCAGGAGGCACCAGTTGCCAACCTGGGGGATAGGTGGGGTCCCCTGTGTGCTTCGTGGTGGACCTGGAAGTGGACCAATGCTCCTGTTCCTCTTCCAGATCCACTGCTGAGCGCACAGGGGACCCCCCTGCGCTCTCATGGGATGCTCCATCCACCCCACCATCTCAGCTTTCATGAGCTGTGCCTGGTACCTTGAGGTATGTAGAAAAAACATATAAAGCTGTCTATGGCCAAATCATTGAATCTTTCCAAATCAATTCAGAGGCTTCTGATTTGATTCAGAAAGATTAATTTCTTATTCGATTCAGATTCAGAGATTTGGCTGCCAAATCGGGCCGAATCTCCTCCAAATTGAATCAGTGACTGAAGCTTCACACAGCCCTGCAAGCTTTGTGTGAGCCTTGAGGTAAGTGTCCTCCCTCTTTCTCCCCCCCACCCCGTGATGGGCACATTGCAGTGGTTTAGGTACACAACAGTACAGGGGAAATGTGCATAAAACGTATTTTCACTGAATGACATTTTCCAATACCCCTGTGAGCATTTCAGTTAACAAAGTTGAAGTCTTATTTTCACATCCTACATAAGACTAACCGATTTACTGTTTAGGCTCAAAATGTTGGTGATCAAAATACTAACTCAGGCAGCAATATCTTTCAGCCCAGTGAAGACATAATGAATGCAAAATTAAGCTTGAATTAAAATTGTTTTTCACAGAGCATTTACAAGGAAAGGTTGAAGCCCAGGGTAATGTCTTGTATTTACTGAATCTATGATTTTTGTCTTTGACTTCATTGGAGCCCAGATTTGACCGGAGGTTTTTCTTCAAGGTAATGAGCATTTCTTCCATTGTTCATTGAATGAACAAAAGTGAGTGCTCTGTTGTTCTTATTCAGCTAGTTATGCAGCATGCCAAGTAAGATTCTTATCTGATGACATACAGCTGCTCCCGCCATTTGCTCTATCCTGCCAGTGCATATTTCTGTGGACTGTTTCCGGTCTCAGATGTGTGAATAGATTTTTAAAATGGTCACTCACACTATGTTTCCTTGTTAAATACTCTGTGGACAGTAAGTAAATAGGGCAAGAGCCAAAAAATTGTCATTCTTTGGTTCCAAAACTCATTTATAGTCACTGAGCAGAGAGATACTTTAGAGGTCAGGTGTACTGCACCAAAACAGACAACCTCTGTGGTTTGTGTAGTTGACTGTATAAAGTGTAATTGGTACAAAGAAGTATCTGGTGTGACATATGTACCTGCCAGCTACAGGTGATACTCAAGGTTAACAATAAAAATGTTCTTCTTTTGTGTGGTCAGGTTGCCTACTGTGCTACTGCCACCTGGAAACA
The DNA here is from genome assembly GCF_001723915.1 of Gavialis gangeticus. Taxonomy (NCBI): domain Eukaryota; kingdom Metazoa; phylum Chordata; order Crocodylia; family Gavialidae; genus Gavialis; species Gavialis gangeticus. Next base: position 25,316,722 of record NW_017728997.1, on the reverse strand, counting down.
GAGGAAATGTATGCTGGAGTGAAAAGGCACTATGGTGGCAATCTGTCCAGAGCAGGTTGTATCATTAAAAATGTCATTGCGGTTTATGGGTCAGGGGTGTACTTGGTAGCTGTGTTGGTCTGAGACAAAAAGACATACACAAAAAACTAGAACTCTTGGTTCCAAAATGATACTTTTTATTAGACCAACTGGAAAATGGCAAGAAAATTGTCTTTTTCTGCAAGCTTTCAGGATCAAAGTCCCTTCGTCAGTTTATTTCCTACCTGTGGGGACTTTTTACCATCTTGTACCATCTACACTTTTCTCAGAGCCTGACGAAGGGACTTTGATCCTGAAAGCTTGCAGAAAAGGACAATTTTCTTGCCATTTTCCAGTTGGTCTAATAAAAGGTATCATTTTGGAACCAGGAGGTCTAGTTTTTTGTATGTCTCATTGCAGTTTATCTCACTAAGTGCCAAATAGAGATTTGCAACAGTGCCACAAGGGGACGCCCTAACAACACACATTACTCAAGCACAACTAAATATACCTAGAGATGTGTGGTGTGGGGAAGAAAAAAAGAAAGAAAGAAAAAAGAAAATTGGCATATCCTAAACAGGATGGAGTATTTGCAAACAGAGAATGAAAATGCTTGTAACAATTGCCTATGGATTGGGAAGAAAAAATTGTAAGGCTGATTTTCAGATTTCTTTTACTTTTTTGAAGTGATTCCATCTTATGCTCTCCTGTTTCTCAGCGTTTTGGTAAATGGAGAAAGCAGCAGTCAGAATGTGCCTCTGGCCCATGTAGTAAATGCCACATTAATGGAAATAGCAAAACAAACTGCTGCTAATCAGCATATATTCGACTATTTCAGTGCAGTATCAGTGTTGCAGAAGTTTGCAATATGGCCCATCAACAGCAGCAGGTCCATCAGTTATCCTTTCTTACTGAAGCAACTATTTAAAGCCTTTGTTCAACAAGGCTTTTCCTTTTTGGAAACCATGATCAATATCCAAGATGGCAAAATTTAAACCACCATATACAAGAAACCCCCAGTCAAAACATATATATCTATACAGACCCAGTGATCACCCTAAACGCACCAAGAAAGCTATAATTTGCAGCCAAACTCTCCGATACCACCACATTTGCAGCAAGGAGCATACCCATGATCGCCACTTCACAAATCTCAAAAGGGCCTTCAGCCAACAAGGACACTCCTCGAGAGAGAGATCACACTTTTGAAAGAGCCGCCCAGATACCACATGAAGATTTGCTGCAGTACAAAAAGAAAATCCCCACAAATTCCACACCATTAGTTATGACATATCACCCTTCCCTGGAACCTACATGGAAAATCTTCAAACAATTGCAACCCATGCTAGAAGACGACCCCATTCTTAAAGAGATCTTTCCAGAGCCACCCATCCTAGCTTTTAAACAAAACTGAACCTCACTAACCTCATTACCAGAAGTAAACTCCCTACGATTCAAACCACAGCCAGTGGATCCAGATTATGCCAGGACAAAAAAATGCAAAACCTGCCATCATATCTCCACCACCCCCACAATTACTACATCCCACAACAGAACCATCACCATTCCCAGATCTTACACCTGTACCTCCAGAAATGTAATATATCTCATCCAGTGCACCAAATGCCCTGATAGAAAATAGGTCGGAGAAACCAAACAACAACTGTGCACCAGAATGAACGCACACTGGCAATCAATCAAAGACAAGAATACGCAACTACCTGCGGGTGCCCACTTCTCTCAGGACACTCACTCCCTCTCCGATCTCTCAGTTCTAACTCTCAAAGGGGACTTACAAAATACCTTTCGTAGTGGAGCCTATGAACTTTCTATATATAAAGGGCTGAGTCTGTCTGGCTGTTTGTGTGTCTCTTTAATGCTTTTGGCTAACTGTGCATGTGCCACCAAGAGGGCAAGTGGTGATTGGCTGCGGGGGCCCAAGTTCAAGCTGGTGCTGGGGAAGTTTGTGGTGGCAGTGAACACGCCCCAGCCGCCCGAGCAGCAGGGCTTCCCAATGTACCCTGCCTGAGGGCAAAGGGTGGGGTCATGGAGGGGCACCCCACCCCACTGCCCATTCCCACCACCCCTGAGAACAGCTGGCAGGGAGGGGGAGGTGGCGGGCAGGGAGGGAGGCGAAAGGGGGTGGTCACAGGGGAGGGGAGGGGAGTGAGGCAGGGGGAGGCAAAGGGAGGGGTCACAGTGGCAGCTGTTGTCGGGGCCCGGCAGTGGCGGGGAAGGGGAGTGAGGTAGGAGCCCAGACAACAGCAAGCAGGAAGGGGG
>NW_017728997.1:25309423-25314090 GCF_001723915.1 Gavialis gangeticus | reverse complement strand
ACTGTGAGGTGGAGGTGGGTGAGGGGAAGAAGTCCCTGCACCAAAAGCTGGAGGAGGAGGTGGTGGCAGCGGAGGGAGTCTTTACATGTCTGACTTCGAAGGGTGAATGGGGAGCGAGGGGGAGGGCATGTAAACACTCCCTGAAATCTATCTTGATGGGCAAGTAGCTAGTTGTTTTCTAAATCTACTGGATACTAAAACATAGACTCAATATTGACATTGGTTTTATGGCACATTATAACCTGCCTAAAATCTGATTCACCGGGTACCTGCTGAATCTGACCTCTTACATTCTTCTTTTCCCCCACCTTTTCTCCCATCCCCTATTTTTCTGCCCTTTGTCTTCCTAATTTTCAACTATTTCCTTTTTCATAGATAGCCTCTTTTTTACCTTGTGTTACTATCACTGGGCTGTCTCCCTTTTGCCTTTCCCCCCCTGCTTTTTCTACCCCTCCCCTTCCCTGTTTTACCTTTTGTCTTTCTAATTTCTACCTATGGGTGACTGGTGCTTCCTAATACTGGGGGGGCACTGATCGCTGACTAAGGGGTGCAGGGTGGAGGGGAAGCGGCATGCTTCCACACGTATCCCATGGCTGGGCAGCAAGGCACATGGCACTGTGCCACACTGCTTCCAAAGGCTGCAGCAAGGCTGGAGCGGAGCCCGCCCTTGTCAGGGAGGTGGGGGGGGTTGGTGCCATGTGCCCCCTCGGCTCCCTGGTCCCAAGACCTGGCCTGGCCGGGGCTCCATTCTCCAGGAACTGGGCCCTGACCAGGCCGGGTCGTGGGACAATCAGAGCCCAGTGGCTCATCCAGGGACACAGCACGTTGGAGCCAAGGGGTTGGGGGAATGTGCAGCCGCTCCTCAGCAGTGAGCACAGTGGTGGGAGCTGCCGGGCTCCCCTGCCTCATGACCCAGCCCAGCCAGGGCCCTGTTCACAGGGAATGGGGCTCTGGCTGGGCTGGGTCATTGGACAACCCCCACAGTACAGCAGGGGTGGGGGTGAATGATTTGGCCCTGCCCCGCTCCCTCCTGCACTGTGGGGGTCTTGATCTCTTCCCCTCCCCACCCCAAACCCAGAAACTAAAGAAAGAAAGCTTACCTACCCTCCTGCTGTGTTGGGCTGGCTGTGAGCCTGGAGCACCCCTCTCCCCTGCTGCAGCAGCCTGCGGCCAGGTTGCCCTGGTGTTTGAAGGGGCTGAGTCCCATTAGCCCCCCCTTTTTTCCCAACAGCTGATTGCTGCTGCTGGCACTTCTCTTGGGGGGGCACGGCCAATCTCAGGGGGTGCACATGCACCCGCAAGCACTCCCTATGCATCACCAATGTTTCTACCTATTTACATTCTCACTGACATCCTGCCACACTTTCAGCTTCTCTCGTTCCTTGGAGTCTCAGTACAGCAGCGACTCCCTATGTCTGAAGAAGGGTGTTTGTGCCTGAAAGCTTTTTAAGAACTTTTTTACGGCTACGTGGTTGGTCTAATAAAAGATATCGCATCTACTCAAAAAAAACAAAAAAACAAAAAACTGGTCTGCCTTGATTCAACAAAGCACTTATGTGTGTATTTAAATGTAGCCATGTGAGCAATCACATCCTTACTCAGCAAAATGCATAAGTGTTTGCTTTATCTCACATGCCTGCAAAACTGAAATGTGATGGAGTTCCTTATTGAAAACACTGTTGGTGACTTTCTGTTTTAATTTTTTTGCCATTGTCTTTGGCTCTGGCATTCAGTATAACAACAGAGCCATTGTGATCACACCTCTACTTTTGAGTGTGCATGTGGTGGTGGAAAACCTGAGCCTGAAGCTTATCCATATTCCTCTTGATTCCTGTTGATGTCAGTGGGATTTAGATTAGGCTTTTGTTTATGAGGTTTCTTTCTGGTGCTGCTCTTGCACCTCCAGTTTGTGTGTCATGGGGGAGGAGGGTAGAGGGACACAGTGATAGCTGTGGGATGGCAGGAAGGGAGGTAGAAGAGTAAAGTGATAGCTTTTGAGATTATGCAGACTCTGAATTGTTTAAAATAACTTTTTGCTATAGATAACTGGTGTGAAAATTGAAACAAATACAGAGGCAGATACATCCATGATAGAAGTCAAAGTTTAGAAATTAGCAGAGAATCTCTAAAAACCAAAACACCGTTTGTATTGACATAGTGCTTGCTCAGCTGTAAATCACAAAATGCTCCACAAAGATGAGTAAGCCTGTTACACATGGGGGAACTTTGTACACAGAGGAGAATATGAGACCAGTAGTGGCCTTAGGGGAGGGTAAACTGGGCAACCGCCCAGGACCCCACACTTTAGGGGGCCCTGAAATTTTGCAACAAATGTTTGGGGGGGGTGAAGTTTTTGCAAGGAAGTGGCTCTATTTGCATTTTAACACTTGACTATTTATCAAATTCCCCCAAAGAATATTAAAAAGATTCACGATACATAGGTCATTATAATTAAGCCTCTAAGGGGCCCCAAATGACTCTCCTGCTGAGGGCCCCAACAACCCTACGGCATCACTGATGGGACGTACCGAAGGCCATACCACTACATTGTGGCATAACTGGGAATAGAATCCAGTTTGCCTGACTCCCACACTTGTGCACAGTCCCTTCAATCACAGGTGTCCCATGTACATTTATTCACATCTTTTAGCTCTCCATTGTGTACACCATGAATGATTAAACATTGATAGGTGATCAGAACGTAGGTATGGCTAGAGTCCCTGGGGGATCTTGTATCAGTTTTTGTGCATTACATTCTTTACTCTTTATGGAAAACTAACAGGAGATTATCAGGCTTGAATGTCGTCTCCTGATCATGCTCCAGGGAACATAAATCTTATTGCACCTCCATGCCGTATATTGTATCTAACAGGAGCTTTGCACCATCCCACCAGGAGGTACATGGATAAGCATACTTTTTCCTGTATAATTGTTAGATGTCTGATCCTCCGGATAACTGCATCTAAAGAATGATTTAAGGTAACTTTGTGTCTGGGGCCAAAATAATTACTTCAGTTGTATTTTTTCGTATTTTAGATCAGGACTGCAGCTGAAGATTAAACACACGAGACATTTCAATAAAATACTGTGACACTTTTGTGAGTACCTTAAAAAATCTGCCCATTTTTGTTATCAAAGCGATCCTCATTTCTTTGTACATTACTTTCTGATAGTTGCCGAAAAGACAGGTAGTGCATATTAAGATGCACAAAGCCTGGAAATGGTAGTTGCTTTGTAAATAAAATATAACTGTATGAGCTAGCTGGTAGCATTTATTAGAATTCACAGTGTGGATATTTGCTTTGTATTTGGCTTGGCTTTGTCTTTAGTACACTATAACCAGGCAAGATGATGAAATTAGGAGCATGTCTATACGATTGATTTAGTCATAAAATAGTAGAGTGGGCTGTTGTTATAGCTATGATGATCCAGAAAAAAATGATAGTCAAGGAATTTTGTGGGTGACTTATCTTTTATCAGACCAACTGCACAGCTGGGAGGAACAAGCATCTACGTCCCTCACAACTATACAGTTAGTCCAATAAAAGATCTCACCACAAAAATCCTTAGGCTTAAAGTGACATATGAGGAATGCAGCTTCTTTAGTTCTGTGCTGGGCATGTACTGATATCTATGGTACACCTGTTTGCTGGTGCACAGCCAACGTGAATGTTGTATCTGCTTCCAGATATAGCACGGGTAGAACAAATGCACTGTTCTTCACTGAGGTGCTCCCAGTGGGTCCTCTGCCTTATCTGTCATTTTAAAATTAATTCCTGCAGAACATCTCTTTTCCCACTAACTTTATCCATTATAAAGTTATCTTCTATCTTCAAATCCATTTTCCTTGTGGAATAAGCTTCTGCACAGACACATCTTTCTTATCCTTTTAAATCAAGCATCTTATTTGCCTTTTCCTTCCTTCTCTCATTCTTTACTTCATTGTGTTAGGCATAATATTTTTATACAAAGCTTGGATATTTGTGGCATTAAACAAAATTATCCGTTGCAATTTTAAAATGACCTGTTATGGAATTTGCTACTACAAAGGTTTTTGGGGAAAAATGCAAATAAACTTTATGAAAGCTAGAAGCAATCAAAGGTTTTGATATTACTAGGCTATATTTGAAATGACAATGTTGCTTTATCAGGAAAGTCCACAGGAGACCTCTCCTGATCTTCAGTCACACATGAGGTTCGTGGAAGGAAAGATGAATGTAAGCCACAGGAAGAGTGATTGGCTTATGGTGGAGTGAGAACAAACAGGGCATTGTTACTTCCTGGCTGCTTTCATGAAGAAAAGGGAAATAGCTTTTTTTAAGATGCCATTTCTGTAATTCTGTGGGAGAAAATGACTTCTGCCTCTAATGCAGAACACCACAAACGTGGAAAGCCTTTGATAAGTCTTAATTCAGCAGAAACGTGACAGCTACCACTGTACTGTCATGGACAGATTTTAACCCTGCTCCTTCTGAGGTCTCCAAAATATCATTCATGTTGTTTTTACTAATGTCAGCACTAATTATCCTGATCTCTGGAACTTGTCCAGAACAAGTCAGTCTTTCAGGGGACTAGGCATCTTGCTTAAAAGCTTAGATATCTAAGATAGCTTTAATTTATAAATAACTTTCACTATCACTAATCAGAGTTATATATATATATATATA
>NW_017728997.1:25301791-25309127 GCF_001723915.1 Gavialis gangeticus | reverse complement strand
TATATATCTCCAAGAAATGGGAATGGATGCATGGAATAAATGGGAAAGTATTCACAAAGAGAAGTTCTTCATCTAAAAAAAATGTTCAGCTAAAAGATAATAAAATGAAGCAAGCAGGACTTGTGATAGAGGTGATATCTTTTATTAGGCCAACTAGATTTTTGCAAAAAAAAAATTCTTTAATTGCAAGCTTCGCATCAGGCATCAGAGATAAGATTGTAAAAGTTCTCCTCGGTAGAAATCAAAGCTCATATTTCATAGGAGAGTTGAAAATGTGGTAAAATCTCCTGTTTGGAAAAGTTAATTTTATATGCAGATTAGGCTTAGAGAACAGTTGGAATAATCTGTTTACCTTTAAGTTATTTGTTGGTAAGCCCAACATATTTGGAGACAGATTCATTTTGTTGCGTGATGGCTGAGTCAGAGCTGCATGGCAGATCCTCAGATGGGGCAAATTGTTCTTGCTCCACGGAAGTCAGTACAGCTATGAAAATTCACACCAGCTGAGCAGCTGTCTGCAAGTGCAGAACAAGAAAATGCTGCCCTCCAAGCACTAAGGAGGATTTGACACTTAAATTTCTTGTTACTTAAATGACTTCCAGAAATCAAAGCTCCAGAACAGAGGTTCTCAAACAGTTTGGCGTCATGTCCCCCTTTCAGTTTGTCATTCTGCTGCACACCCCTATGAAACCATACAATGGGTAATAAAAAAGTAACCTTGTTATGCCCCTACAACCACAATATAGCCTCTTCAACAACCCAAGAGACATTTAAAGCTGTTCTTCATTTTTCTTTTTTCCCATTTATATGTCCCCTTTTCTTTGTTACACTCTCTCATCCTTTCCTCTTGTATACCTCTAGACATTTGCCTCCAGGGATGCATGTACCACAGTTTGAGAAACACAGATCTGGAATATTTAAGCATAGACTTTTCAGTCAACAGATTTATATGTAGAGCCATATACAAGCATTTAATTTTACAACATCTCCCTAAGGTTGTATTCAGCTTGACTGGAATCCAGAACTGATGATTTTAGTTCATTTATTTTTACTTAGCTTAAAATTGTTATAAAGACCAAAAGATTTCATTCATCTTTCTAGCTTTCACGTTTAAACAAACTATAGAGAAGTTGTTCAGTAAATACTGTATTTGGGAAGAAAACATTTAACCGGAGTTAAAAAAAAAAGTTAGCTGTGTTGTGCATGTTAGCTTTTTGTTAATTTTCATGAGAAATATTAAGAAGATTCTAATATTAAGAAGATCCAATGCACTTATGATGAAAAGTGGTGATTCTTCCTTGCTGCTGTTTTCATGGGCGCAGAAGATCTTGGGGAATTTCTGCTCATTTTCAGCTCAAACTCTATTGGAAAGTGGTCACTCACTGCTAGAGCCTGGGAAGTTGAAAGAAAAAAAATAGTCATAGTATGTAGTATACAATACAGCTGCATTGTTGGATACCACTCTTGTCCCATGTAGTTGGTTGATATGACTGCATTTTCCAGACTTGGCTCTAGAGGTGGTTACATTTCAATGGTGGGTGAAGTCCATGTATAAGTCTTATGAGTGTTCAGGAAGAAGGTGAGATCAATTTTATAAATAAAGCATTGTACAGCAAGAGCAATATGAATGCTATTGTTTCTGTCACGCTGAGAGAAGTAGTTTGTTTAGTCTGAAGTTGGGCAGAAGATAGTAGCGGATCCAGGAATATGGCAAAGGGGGTGCAGCTGCCCACCCTGTTGGCTGTGCTGTGCATGTTCACTGCCCTGTCAGCGCAGAGTCTGGCTGGAGCCCTTGTTTTTCCATGCCTCTGGAGCTCAGGGATTGAACACTACTATTGTTCATCCTTCCCTTTCTTCCCCCTCCCCTCTGGACTCCAGAGCTGCATAAAAGCGGGAGCTCTGGCCAAATCTCAAGCTGAGAGTTCACACGTGCAGAGCAGCCAAAGCAGTTGAAACTGTGCCACCCCACCTCTGGAACCACCCCTGGCAGAAAGCAGGGCAGGGTGGGACCTTAGAGACTTGCTTGTTCAGAGATATGTTAGTTTTCACATGCAACAGCCTACTTCATCAGATGCTACGAATGGACTTATGCTGAGTGACTCCAGGCTGAAAGTCTTGCGGGAGTGTGATCATTTGACCTCACCATTTTGAAAATTCCTCTCTCCCATTCTACAGTGTTTACTACTTCCAAGAGACAAAACAGTCACGCACCTGCTGAAGCTGATGGTCCTCTCAGTGAACCCGCTGCACATGAAAACATTTTGGCATTGTGTGTGTGGAGTAGGAATCAATGTATTCAATGTATACCATCCTGAAATGGTCTTTGACTAGACCAATTCATTATTCAGTGCTGCAGAGGTGGTCTGTTAATGTAAAACCATGGAAGGATCACATACCTGTTCTTCAGTCAGATTAAAAGCATTCTGGAAATCAAAGATATGTGTAGAGCTTGGGACAACAGCGTTGATGAGCTGCTTTCCAGTGATCACAATTCTAAAGAAAGCAGAGAACCATTTAGATGTGTCCATCCCAACCACACCTTAGATATCTGTCTGATCAAAGCTAACTCTGATGTTGCGTGTCTACTTAGCAACATGTAACCAGGGCAATGGAGAAAGTGCAAACAACACTCTCACCATTAACAACTTCTCTGCTGCACGTTCTCAGTCCCAGTGTCCTGCATAGATCTTCAGGGAATCCCTAGATGTGTATTACTTGGTAATGTCGCATTCATGCAGGAAACAGAGCTAAGTGGATCTCCTCTCCACACTAAGCACTGAGCAGGGTTGCCATTCCTCATGATATTGCTGTGAACCTCACCAGCTGTAGTGTTCTTATAAAAGCTCCAGCACCTGAGACATAGTGATCAATCATAGGGGAACTGCAGCTTTCAGTAAAGTATCGTTCTTAGCCCTCGGGTTGTGGAGGAAAGCCTAGAAATGTGTCCTAAGTATGCCATAAAGGCTCACAGATCAGAAGGCAAAGGAAAAACGAACCCAAACTTTACATACAAAGGCTCTGATTTCCCATTCTTATAGGAGGACTGGGGCTCAAGTCCTTTGCAGAATCTGCTGCTCTTCCTCAAATTAAAGCCTTAGCCAGGTTCCTGATTGCTCAAATCTATGCCATTTACTAGACTCTAAAATCAATGTCCCCTTTCTCCCAGGAGAGCTCAGTCTGTTAACAAAAGCTGCATTTGAATGACTGATAAACACATAAGGTATGTTCTATTTATTGAACACCCACAAATATTGAAGGCCTTCACTATAGTGTTTCCCCTGCTCCAGCCACTGGTGGCCAGGCACTGGAAGACAGGCAAAGATCTCTGTCTGACTTATACCAGGGTCTTAACATGTGAGTAGTGTGGAACTACACCATATCTGGTGGCCAGCAGGGCAAATCCCCAGTATGGACAATGCCCAAGTCAGTGGGAGTTTGGGTTGTTCTATAACGAGGCTGGTCCTATAATGGCCATGTCATTGCTCCACCATTCACTGCAGTTGTCATGAGGGTTGCATGGTCAAGAGAAAGTTTCTTTCACAGTTCTGTTGGCTGTGGGATTCTTGCTGCTGTGAATGAACCAGGAAATGTAGCTCTGACTGTATTGGCAAAAGGGATGACTCAGTTAGAGCTGTCTGAGCAAACAGACAGGAGTGCTGAGTTCTAGTGCCGCAGGTTGCTTGCAAACACAGGGCTTTATTTAGAGCCAAATTGGATTTTGAGCCTTTGCAGAGCTTCACTGGCTCTCTCTGCTTGTTGCTGATCTCTTGGAAACAAGGTTCAGGGATTTGTCAGAACCTAATCCAGAGTGATGGGAAGACGCCGTGGATGCTGACATATGGAGGATGGGCAAATTGCCTCCTCTGCAAGACGAGTGCCAGTGCTGAGGCTAGAGAGTGGTATTAAGGAATCAGCAGGGAGAATAGCCTACTCCAAATTGTTGTCCCACTTGGTGTCTGAGGTGAGAAAATGCACCCGTTTCTCACTGCTCTGTGTATGTGCAGAGGAGTGGGGGAGCTTTGTGCACCTAAACACTCAGTCCTCAATCTCCCATTTGACAGGGTCCCCGCACATTGCTCTTTAATGGGACAGAAGAAAAAATGAACTATGCAGCAAATGTGATACAGTCTGCTTACAGAGGGGCTCCCAAGTCAGTTGTCTCCCTCTCCCCAGAGCTGTGCATCCACGTACAGCAAATCTATGCATCCGAACATTATCCTCCAAGTGGGATGATCCTGCCAAGAGCCCCTCTCAACTGACATTGACCCAATTACCTGTGTGCCGTGCTGGAGGAGGAACATCATGTAACCAAATGAGTTTTCCTTTTTTGTGCCCCCAAGGGGTGGAGGTGGGAGAAGAGCCACTGGCATATGACAAAATGCTCTATGAATCGGAAGCCTTGTTTAGTATGCTGAGGTGTTGCTTATTTAGGATGGGACATTTGTGTAAGGGGAAAAAAGAGCACAGATAAATTTTAGGAAGGTTGCTGGTTGCCTCTGGGATGCTTGGTTCAAACACCCATGGGCACAGCCTGCAAGTGTTGTTCATGTTCTACCCCCAAGCTGTGTTAGTCTATTTACTATTAGCTGGGTGATGCCAGGTAGATAGCTACTACATGCAGCAACCCCAGACCCGTTGCCTGGCTTTCAGGGCACAGTGGAATTGCTCCAACTCAGCTCTGGATGGAGGCTACTGTCAAAAGAATAACTGGGCAATTGCAAGTTCCCCAATCTAGCTGGAAATACTCTGCTCATAGTGTCATTTGTGGTCGCATCAGCTACTGTGATTTTGGATTTAAATCACAGCAAAAGCCCAGCACCTAAAAGGGAAGCAATCATATGGTCCCTAATTAGTTCTTTGGACTTGGATCCTCAGACAGATTTAGACAGCAAATTTCTGATGGTTTCATTGGGCATTAGGTACTCTGAGGGCCAAAACCTTGGAGCCCAGTATTGAAAGCTTTGTATTTAAACAAGCTATAATAATGTAGCAATTCAAAGCAGTAGTTTCAATGCATATATCACAGGACCTCAAGTATCTGAATTCCCTAAAGTCCCCCTTGATAAAGGAAATCAAAAGAGTTAAGAGTTTTTAAGGCTGTACTTGCTAATGAGCAGGATGTTTATTGTCCATAAACCATTCTGTTTGTCATAGGAGCATGGCTTGCCATCTGGAGCACTAGGAATCTTAGCCTTAAAGCAAAACCTGATTTTTGCATTTGTCATTTGAAAAGATAAGAGCAGTAACCAAAATAAGGAGCTTATTGTAACAGTAGATCCTGAAAACCACTCATTATTGATCAGGTTGTCTTTGCAGGGGTGCCTTTCACTTAGTTAATGTTTGTTAAAGCTCTTTGAAAATGCAAACTGCTATATAATTGCCTGTTATTCATCTCAGTGTATGGGTGTTTCTAATGCTGGTTCTCTGGGAAACTGCTCACCAATGAAACCTGCACGTTTCTTTGTACTTATGATTACAAGGATTCTTATCGCCCACTCCAACTGAGCTCTGCATAACCTTTGAAGCCATAACACGCAATATTTGAAAGACATTGCCAGCATTCTGTATAATCCCTTTAGGGTTTTTTTGAGCAGGGAGCATTTTGCAAGTGAACTATTATTACCTGTCATATGGGCATCTTGTGCTCCCTTTAACTGTTGTGTCATTGGTGTCGCCAATTAACCACACAAATTTGGATTGAGTTTTCAGCCTGATGTCCTTCCAGTGTTTTTTTGCAACATAGCCACAGCCAGCATTGAAGTCTCCCATGAAGATAAAGTTCTGGAAAGCAGGATGGTAAGAGAAGTTAGTGAAATCATCAGTAATAAATCCTTAAAGATACTATTTAAAAATCTCAATAAAAACAGAGGTTTCTGAGTACAGAAATAAGATTAATACAAAGGTCCTGATGCTTATCACAGGGAATGTATCGGGTCATAGTCTTTCAAGATGTAACTTCAGTGATATGCATGGCATTCAGAAGGGGTGTATTTTGGCCTAGTAGTAGCCTTTACTTTGATTTAGAAAGGAACATGATTGGGCTATTAGAATACAGAGAACTTCAACAAATCGTAACTGTCTGAAGGCTGGTCAGACATGAGATGGCTCCAACTCAGATATTTATCTCAGCTCATTCATCTGACCAGGATCCAGTTCTAAACTTACCTTGACATTTTAGACCCAAATATCCCCCAGAACTGGTGCCTCTGGGACATTCAGACACTAGATCCAAAACTCAGAACTTGTGTTCAGATCTGGCTTATTATGGAAAGTCTGAAAAGGCAGACACTGCTCCAATTCAGTAACTCTAAGGAGCCAAGGTTAACATTTGTTGGTTTGGTTTGGCTTCATGTCATATCAGATTACTTGACAGTGTTCTTTAAATAATAGTTTTTTCATGTTATTTGGGAAGCATGTGGGTGGAGGATGGATGTGTACATATGCAAATGTGGACATTTAGTTTAAAAAGAGAAAAAAATCCAGCAATCTAGTTAAGCTTCTGTATTTAATGGTAGAAGATATAAAAGGATTGTTTTAAAATATTATTTGATTTTTTTTTTTTTTTTTATGCTGGGGCTTTCCTTTGAGGAAGTTGTTTCTTTGCATGTAAGCACTGTGGTAAGGGAAGAACTGAAATGAAACCAGAACACCAAGCTTGGGAAAAGTTCTTTAAACTACTTGTTGGAGCCAAACTGTATAGTTTTTAATTGCCCCAAACAAAGTTTAAGAACGCAGTTCTCATATCATGTCCACAAGATGATCAAAGTTCGTATGATGCCACTTAAACTTCCCCTCTAAACACAGGGGTGTAGGTTGTAGCTGTGTTGGACTAAGGACATAGGCAGACAAGGTTCTTTGGGTGAATCTGATATCTTTCATTAAACGAACTTAAATAGTTGGAAAACAATTTTTAAGCAAGCTTTTGGGTTCAAAAACCCTTCATCAGGCTGAGGAAGTCTCTGCACTTGGTGTATGCTCTTTCTGGATGGAACGAAGAGTAAAGAAGCCAGAGGCCGGGCTGGTCTGCATGCAGTCAGTCAGTCAGGGCAGTCAGTGAAGATGGAGATTGAGGAGCCAATGGGTGAGAGACAGGCTGGGCGGGGGGAGAGAAGGGGGATGAATAGTGGAGAGATACCTGGGGAGTCAGATGTCAGGCAGGTTATAATGTGTCATAAATCCAATGTCTATATTTAGTCCATGATTTTTAGCATCCAGCAGGTTGACGAAGTGGAGTTCATAGGCTCGTCTTTGGGAAGTATTGTGTAAGTTTCCTTTGAGGATCAGGACTGAGAGACTGGGGGGAGAGTGGTTTTCTTCTGAGAAATGTGCCCCTACA
>NW_017728997.1:25291473-25296791 GCF_001723915.1 Gavialis gangeticus | reverse complement strand
AAACTTGTTCCTGCAGATATGTGAGGCAGGCTTGAATGCCATCCTGGTGTGGGATATAGGTATATAGGCTGGTAACATCCATAGTGGCTAGGAGGGTGTTGCTGGGAAGGTGGTCTGTGTTTTTAAGTGTCTGTAGAAAGTCTGTAGTGTCTTGGACAAAACTTGCTCTATGGGGGATGAGTGGTTTTAGGATTGATTCAATGAAACCTGATATTTCCTCAGTTAGGGTCCCATAGTTGGATATGATAGGTCTACCAGGGTTCCCTTGTTTGTGGATTTTAGGGAGCATGGAAAATACGCAGGAAAGACCCAACAACAACTGCACACCAGAATGAACACAAACTGGAAATCTATCATAGACAGGAATACCCAATTACCTGTAGGGGCACATTTTTCAGAAGAAAACCACTCTCTCCCCAGTCTCTCAGTCCTGATCCTCAGAGGAAACTTACACAACACTTCCCAACAACGAGCATATGAACTCCACTTCATCAACCTGCTGGATGCTAAAAATCATGGACTAAATATAGACATTGGATTTATGACACATTATAACCTGCCTGACATCTGACTCCCCAGGTATCTCTCCACTATTCATCCCCCTTCTCTCCCCCCGCCCAGCCTGTCTCTCACCCATTGGCTCCTCAATCTCCATCTTCACTGACTGCCCTGACTGACTGACTGCATGCAGACCAGCCCGGCCTCTGGCTTCTTTACTCTTCATTCCATCCAGGAAGAGCACACACCAAGTGCAGAGACTTCCTCAGCCCGATGAAGGGTTTTTGAACCTGAAAACTTAATAGTTGCTTAATAGTTGCTTAATAGTTGTTTTCCAATTATTTAAATTAGTCTAATAAAAGATATCAGATTCACCCAAAGAACCTTGTCTCTCTAAACACAGATACTTCAGACAAACAGAAGGGAACTGTTATCTCTCCTGTAAACCTTCATGCAAACTTACTGCTTTACCCACATAAGGGAATTGCCATTTCAGTGTCTGTCAGTTCAGGCGCTGTGTGTCTTTGTGCAGGTGCACAACCTTACATAAGATCATGGGCTCCTGCTCTCTCCAGGAAACAATGTTAGACAGTCCTGTTCATAAACTTATCCAGCACCCTCTTGAAAGCAGTGGAGTTTCTGCACCGCTACTTCAAGACTGCTCTACAACTTCACCCTTCTGAGAGCTAGAAACCAGCCTAAGTTTATTAACAGCCAATTTATGCCCCTTTTGTTATTGTAATTAAATAGCTGTTCTCCCTCTCTGGTGCGTACTCATGGAGAGGTGTTTGTCTTTTTGGAGAGAAATAAGGGGAGTCTGGCACAAGCCACCTTTGAAAAACATACACACTACAGTTTATCTTATTTCCCATACGCAGATAGGGTGGAAATGGGCAATTTGAGCGTCACTCTTCTCTCTGCCTCAAGCCTATGTTTAGTATAAACTAATTAGGAGTGTATATTTGAACTTCAAGGTGACTAACCTTAGATTTCCACTGCTGTTTCACATCTACATAGACATCGTAGAGTTCATCAATTTCTCGCACAGCTGTTTCAGGGGTTGTGTGTTGAGGGATTATCACAAAGTCTGTGACAGCTTTGAGGCAAAGCAAAATAATAGGAAAAAAAATCACTTCATAAAGGTTAGAAGACATTTAATCAAATAGGTCAGAAAAAACTGGATGAAATGGAAAATAAGCATGTGCTCTTCTTTTAGAAAAAGGGGGTTTCTAGTTAAAAAAACAAACAAAAAAAAAACAAACCAACAAAAACTCTTTATTCAAGCAACTTTTTATGAGTATAGTTAAAATAAGTCTTAATGATACTCCCATTAAGCAGCTTTTCTTGCGACCATGCATAGAACCTTGTGTCTCTTGGGGAAGCAAATCTAACCTTTAAAACTTTGAAACAAATGTTTTTCTGTATTGTGAAATCTTATAAATGTGTAGGTTTAGGGATCATGTTAACAGTAAGTCTAACAAATGTTTTACTAAGACTTAATTCTATGTCATGCTGAGTGTTTTAGTCCTGGTCCAACAGTTTTAAAGCATGAATTCATCCCATTGCAGCTACTTGCAGACATAGAGCTAAGCTGCTGCACTAGTACAGGGATGCTCAATGTCTGGATCTGGCCTGCAGCACCATGTCATCTAGCCACAGTGGCACTGCTCCCTTGCTGCCAAGTCCATGGGAAGCCCTGGGCTCTGCACGCTGGATCCGGCACCCAATCCCAGGGGTGGCACTGGGTCCCAGAACTCAATTTTGCTGTGGGGGGTTGGGAGGAGGCAGCACTACCCCCTGGGATCCTGGTGTGGAAGTGGGTGGTGCTGGCCCTCTGGTCTGCAATCCTGGTACGTGAGGGATAGCACCAAACCCCTGGGATCCAATCCCAGCACACGAGGGGTGATGCTGGACCTCCAGGGCTTGACTGGGCTCATAGATGGCCTGGCCAGGCTCTGGGCCACTCCTCTGGCCCATGGGGCTAAAAGGTTGAGGACCACTGGTCAAGCATTCTGCTGGGTCAGGACCAGAACGCTCAGTACATAATGCTGGGGTCAGCCACCTACAGCCTGCAAACTAGATCTGACCCACCAAACAACAGCATCTGACTCAGGACATCAGCAGTGGGACAGGAAAAAATGACAAAAGGGTTGGACAAATGCTTCAGCAGTAAATTGGTGGGTGGAAGAAGCAGTGGCAGCTGCATCATGAGCGATGGCCTGACTTTTGACTGAGCTGCGTTATTTGGTCTGCCACTCCTAACAGGTTGCTTACCCCTGACTTCATGCAATCAAACCTTAAGAGTCCACCTGTTAGACTTCCTTTTGACATGACTGTGATCAGTAATGTACCACATGTTGCAAGTTTGAAGGTTTTGCCACATAGGAAAAAAACCCACTGTCTGCTGAAAACCCACTTTTAGCTGAAAAATATCCAATGTGAAGGTGAAATGGCTTCTTCCAAGGACCTATTTCTTTTATTTAACTAAATATTAACAGCACTATTGTACGCATTCTCCCATTGCTATCACCTTTCTCTAGATGATATATGATGTCAGCATGGTTTGTGGTGCTGGTCGCATGAGAAGCCATGAGCCCTACAGAAAATCAGTAACTATACTAGCTTGTATTGCTGTATCAGCAGCAGTCAAAGCACATTTGTATCATACCATCAGTGCAAACCTGGAGGCACAAGTCTAGATTGTATTTGTGAAGAAATCAATGATGAGCGACCTTTTACTTCTCCGTCTTTGATTAGGGGAACTAGAGCCAATTCTGAGAAGTCCCGAGTACTTGTTGATCTTGGTGAGAAATGAGTGCCTGGTATGTTATTGGACTGTGTTTTGCAGGTGAACTTTTTGCCATGAGAGAGGTCTTGTGACATAAGATTTCTGACACTTTCAGCTGTCCTGTGCCATACACATGGCCTAGTAGAGGGGGTGAAACTTCCTTTCCAATTTGCAACTTTTTGACAATCCTATGATTAAAATGAGTTCTAAATGTTGAGGTCTGTTTGCAATGAAGCGACTATGTCCCTGAACATCCTCCTTGCAGTTCTACAGCAAGCTACCCACACCCATGACATCCTGCATATAGTGAAACTCAGTCTTACTCACTGTTTTCTCATTTTATTTATCAAAATTAGCTCTTGGTGATGTCTTACCACTTCTTGGAGACTGGAACCGGACAACAAAGGGTTCTCTAGAAAAAGCATCTTCATCCCCAGGCTGACGGTCAGGATACTGATAGGTTTGCTTCACTGATACCAGTTTTGGTCTGCAACACAATAGGATCCATATAAAGAATATTACGTATTGCTCTTACTGACAGCTCACTCAGATTTGTTTCTGTAGTCAGTGATTTTCTTGGTAGTGGTAGAAGTTACATTATATTACAGTTGTGAAGACCTTACAAAATATCAGTATGGTAGGTAGTTTGAATAAGAGCATGCTTCAACATCAGCTGTGATTCCTAGATCAAGTAGTTAGCATTTGCTTTGCATCCAAAGATTGAAGCTTGGTAAAAATAATAGCTGCAACAAAAACTGAGGTCAATCCCAAATCTAGGCAAGGACTAATTCCATAAATGCAGAATGGGAATCTACTGTTTTGGGGTTTTTTTTGTCTGAAGCTGTTGGTTTGGATGAATGATTATCACCAAATTGGTGCATGTGGAGAAACAGAAGATGAAATCCTAACCCTGTTTAAAACCAGTGAAAAAGTTGCCATTGGCTTCAGTGGGGCCAGGAGTTTACCTGGTCTCTAAACAGCCAGGATCCAATCTAGGTAGGGCTTTGTGTGTCAAGAGCAGAAGCCTGATTGATATTCGGGCATGAAAGGGAAGCCAGTGCGGGCATGTGAGAGTTGGCATACCAGATTCCCTGGTACTGACACTGCTAAGGCAATGCACGGCTATATTCTACACTAGTTTGTAATCACCATGGTGTAGGTACAGTTTGCAAAAGGAAAGAGTAGAGGATTCACTTACCTATAGATGAAAGCATATTGTTCCTTATAGGTTTTTCTTCCTAATCGTTCACTAATCACATACTTGAATTCTTTTTCTGTTCCGTTTGAGAGACTAAAAAGAGAATGTTTAAGTGGATGTTTCTGTATATAACAATTAGGTTTCCATTTAAATTTACATGAGTGAACATGTACAAGGGTCAGAAAAAGTGACTTCTTGTGGTGGGTTACAGAGATAAGAGACTGACAATTGTGTATTGTATTGTGTGGTATATTCACTCATTGTTTTCCTTATAAAACTTTCATTCCGCTCTTTTTTTTACCTTGAGCTTGTACCAGGCTATTTGTTCTTTTTCCATATCACATTTCTATTCAGTTGTACATTATTATTTTCCAGAACTGTAAGTAATGGGTGCATCATTTTAATTTCAATATTATCTTTATCTAGCAGAGTCATTTTGTATTAATATTACTACCTTTTTCTGTGTCAGTTTATCAATTAACTTTTTCAAAGCCCACTTTAATCAGACATTTATGTCCAAGATGGTATGTGAATTTGTGTTAGATGTCTTCAGTAAGACAATTAGGGGCATGGAACACTTTCTTGTGAAGAGCGTTGGAAAAGATTGGCACCCTTTGCCTTGGAAAGGAGTAAAAAATAGTAAAAATGTATAAAATAATGCAGGTGGTAGAGAAAGTAAGTTGGAAGCCTTTTATTATCTCCCTGTCTCATAGTTTCTGGGTTTTTGGCTGCAGCCGTGTTGATCTAAGGACATAGGCAGGCAAGGTTCTTTGAGTAGATGTGATCTCTTTTATTACCCAGTTGGTCTAATAAAAGATATCACATCTACTCAAA
>NW_017728997.1:25279348-25286473 GCF_001723915.1 Gavialis gangeticus | reverse complement strand
GCCTCATAGTTTTGATGTTTAAGGTGGAAAAGTTCAAAATTGATGAACAGAAATATTTTTTTGCAGGCTGTATAATTAGATTGTGGAGCTCATTGCCACTGGATGTAACTGAGGCCAAAAACAGCATGAGTCGAAGAAGGATTGGATTTTTTTATGTAAACAATGGGAACATGCAGAGGTATAATAGCCAAGGCTAACTGGCTAAATTTAGGAAGTGAGATTAAAACCTCATTAAGGCTTTAATCTCTGATTTCTAGGGATTAGTTTTGGTGGAAATTCTTTGGGGCCAGATTATTGCCTGCTGTAGGCTTCTCACACCTTTCCCTGAAACAGCTGGTACCAACTTCCTTCAAGGGTACTATGCTATATGAAGCATGGTTCTGTGACCCAGTATGGCAATTCCTATTTGTCTCTGTTTTCCTGCCACTTCTCATGACTTTATGGTCTTGCTTATGTGTTTCAGTGTACTTGAGTAGTTCACCTTACCTGTTAAGCTTCTCCATTAAAAACGGGCATGTTTTGTTTTGGGTGTCCTTTATTTCCATCACTAGCATGATGTCACAGCGAGAAATAACCTGCAATAGGAAAGGGCAAAGGGTTAGGATTGCATTAAGGGTGCATGGAACGACTGGAAATTTAAAAAGAGACAAGAAAGAAAAGAAGAGAGAGAACAAAGCAAGCACTGAAAACCAATGGTCATGACAAGATGGAAATGCCCTTTGTGAGACTATCTTACAGGTGATTGGGATGGGGATGTAGATGGAGAGAGAACATGACTGTAGTGTTAGCTACAGAAGGTGAAGGGAGTGTCCTTTCTTTCCAAGCTGGGTGGTTGCCCCATGTAGCTCATTCTTATTTGAAAACTTTTATGAAGCATTCAGAAAATCCTTGAGGATGTGAACAAACTCTGCCACTGGTGAGAGAACTGTTTGTTTTCCCTAGCTGGTGCTTCTGCACATCAGCCGATGCTATTTTTGTCTGTCTTCACCGTCTTGTGGCTTTAGCTTGTCCGCTCTCCTTTAGGCCCAGGAGCACCTTACCAAATAACTTTGCTTGCTAGGGCTAGGATTCAAAAGGATGGTTATACACTCTAGTTCCTAGTTTGTGCTTATGAAGCTCCAACCATATCTGTGCTTAGATGTTCCTTCTCATGTCCACACTTGAAAGTATCTAGCTAGGTACTGGGACAATTTAACTACTGCACATCCCCATAATATCCACCATTCTGACTGAGGTCCATGGGGGCACACGTGCAGTAAGCTAAAGTCATTTTTGCATTTAATAATGGGATCCGTGAGTGCGTAAAGGACCTTGTTGGCCCATTTCCCTACCTGCATTTTGAGAATGGCTATATCCACATCTTGACTCTTTCACTGCAATGCTTACCAGAATATCATTGGTTCCTTTGCCCTCACCCCTGCTGTAGACTTGTCTATAAATATATGGTTTGTTTTCTTCCAGCAAATGTTGCTGTCTCTTGTTGGCTTCTGTGCTCTGACTCTCTTAGGATGTCATTGGTTGGCCTTTTCTACAGGTAACTTTGGTTTAGCTAACTATGGAAGGCTGCTGTCAGGTATCCAGCAAGGACGCCTGATAAAAGCATAATTCTGGCTAACATTTTTGGCAGTTTCTAAAAGTGATCCATTATTCATTGTAATGTATGAACAAATAAGGTATTTTACTGCCTTGGTGTTGGAAGGGAATCGTGCTGCCTGAGTGCCTGTCTGGGCTCTTTTGTTTTGATGTTTTCCTATATAGGCAACTGACTTATTTGGGGGTATAAAACCCTCTCTCCCATGTCATTTCAAACTGAGGGAATTTAAAAACAAATGAGAGAATTAAAAAAATGTATAACTGCCATTAGCATGAACAAAATACATGACATTTCTTCTCAGTGAGTAACTTTCAACAACAAAAGAGATCATACAAACATAAGGGCTCACAGCTAAGTCTCAGCCACACTCATGGTCACAGTGGCTTGCAAACAACACATCATTTCCCTTATTCTCAATTTGGAATTGATGTGCCCCTGCCTATGAGGGTGTTTGTTATACCCGCAGCCTGTCAGCAGCACACAGGTCAAGGCTGCAGGGAACTACAGAAGTGCTACCTAGTCCCAGAACAGGACTGAGTCCTGGACACACATCCCTCTTCCACATTTCCTGGTGGCTGGCCTCTTCCTGCATAGCCCATTAGCTGGTGTGAATCCCTGTGGGATGCACTAGGTATTTCTATCCAAGTCATGGGGATCTGGGATGCATAAGTCTTCCTGAATTCTGCCTTTGTGGCCACATAGATTTAATAGATTTCATAGACATTAGGGCGGGAATGGACCTAGGAAGACCATTGAGGAAGGAAGGAAGTCAGCTGGGGTCACAGGATCACAGAAAGATAAACGTCCAGTTGACTCTTAAAGGAATCCAGAGTACACACTTAGGTTTTGGGAGCAGCAGTGTCCAGTGTTGTCACAAATAGGAGCCTTAATGCATCAGCACTAGTTTCTGCTGCAGTCAATAGGAGTCTTTCCACTGACTTCAGAGAAAGCTGGACTGAGCTCCTGAGAAACATCACTGGCCTGTTGGGACTGAAGGCATGGAAAAAGTTAAACATATGTGTGTCTGCAAGAGCAGACCCTTGGAATAAAAGCTGTTTGGAACAGGCACTGACTCGTCTTGGTTTGGACAAGCGCCTAGTAAACTCTGGATGCAATCACTAGTTAATGTAAACATAGTATCTATTTTTTGGGTGGACAGCTGTGTCAGGCACGTGAAGAGATTTTCCAGGGACTTTTCTAGAATTTTTTCTCCCCTCACATGTGATTATCATGTGTGTGAGACTAATCATATGTGACTATGCCGTTATATATTTTAAATGTAAATATGCTAGACCCAAAGCTGGACTTATGGACCATATAGCACATGCCATTGCTGAACAATCAAGTGCAACAGTGTGCCTAGAGGTATGGAAAGGCTCATTTCAATGGTTCTTGACTTTTTTCAAAGTGGCTTAAATATAAGGACTACCTCCCTCCCCCCACAATCAGGTAGAGGAGCTGCAAGGCAGTTATAACTTATGTCAGCTTGTACCTACCCCTTTCTCCCTGTACCTCTTCCTTCTGCTTTCCTATGCACTGATCATCACTCACTCCACCTTATACTGTATGTTGTCCTTTCACTGCATAGTTAGTTTATAAAGGTGCATATCTACCCTGCCTTCATCTTGTAACCCCTACATAAGATGATCAGAGTGATAGCCTTCCCACCTACAGATGCTCCCAGCATGTCCTCTACAGCTATAGAACTGGATAAAGACTGCACGGTCTGGATGCCATACTATTTGGGGTTTCCCATGCACTAGGGAAATCCCTAGCTGTCCAGTTCAGGCACCATTAGGGCTGCTGTGTGTTGCAGGACCATCAAAAACCAATTTATTCTTCATATTTTCAGTAGATATTTTACATATGGAAAGGGATGTGTTGCCCTCAGCAGGAAACCTGAATGAGGTATAATGCTATACCAGGATAACTGGAAATGATACAATTTCAGGAGAACTCAAAATAGCAACAACTAAAGTAAGTTCAGTGTAAATTACTTTTGGTTTAATGGAAGCAATGGGCACAGGACAAAGTGGAAACACAGACTTCAAACTGGTTTTCAAGAAAAAGTGTCTCCATTTCAAGTACTATTTGAAGAGAGAAGAACACTAATAAATGGCCTGATACTCTAAATGTGTACTCATCTAAAACAGTCCCATGTGGATTTCTTGAATGAGCAAGTTGTGCAGTGGGTATAAAGCTACCATTCATAATTGTAACCCTTCATCAGATGTGTCCGGTGCACAATTAGAGAACATTATGAATAAGAACCTTTTACTTGCAGAGGTGCTAACCCTGATAAGATAACATGAGACGCATCCACTTACAAAAAATTGTGAGTAATGTCTCCCCAATTCTGGTCATGAAGGCTTTAATGTATATATTAAATACTTTTAAATTATATTGTTGCTGATAAGAATAAATGTGTACATTCATGCTACTACAAATACACATTCAGCCACTGTAACATCTTTAGATGTTAGAATCTTTGAAGTAACAGGTCCATAATTTTAATCAAATTGACAGCTGCAGGATTATTCTGTACCCTTCTAAAAACATTGTTAGATGGCCTCTTTCAAGAAATGCTTTGAAAAAGTGGTAATGCAACTTCCTTTGAGAAAGGTTAGAAATCAGGGTCTTGACTTATAAATCGGTGCTCTTGTACTGATCATTTATGAAGAAGGTTTAATAAATAGGTTATACTGTCCAGCTAACAGAAGTATCATGCAATGATGATTTTTCTTAATGAGACAGAGGCACTTCAGATTTACCATTAAAGAAATAAGACTAATGATCAAACAAAATGAAAGCTTTCTAAGTAAAAAACCAAAGCAAAACTATTTTTCTTGCACATTGTACAGTCAGACTCTTTCCTCATAATTCTAAATTTCTAAAGGAAACTAGAATTTTTATATTTAGATTAGCTCGCAACTAAAACTTGCCAACCAGACATTTTTGGTCTACAGATATATATTTTACTACTAGCTGTACAAAATGTTTTGTAACGCTTGGGCATCTATTATCTTGCAATTCAAGCATGCAGAAATAAAATAAGCCTCAAGATGAATTAGATAAAAGTCCTCAAAGAGTTCAATGTTTACTGAATCCAGGAGCAGTGAACATACCTTTACAATGACATCTACGACTTCAGGTATGGCTCTTTTTGCTTCTCCAAAAGTCCTCACATTGAAGGAGCAGATTTTTATGCTCAGAGTTGCATTGCAAAAGAAGAGCAACACAAAAAAGATGCCCAACATCTTTAAACCTTGGCCAAAAGTAAGCGGGTGCAATCTGCTTCTGTGTGTGTGTGTGTGTTTGTGCATGCGTGTGGAATCCTGTTTCCAGGGCTAAGGCTGCTATTTAAATTAAGTTAACTGCGGGGATCACAAACCACTTAACAAGAATTACTGACTTCCTCCTTTTTTATTTATTTTTTTGTGCTGGGCCAGGGACCGATGAGAAATTGAACTTCTGCCTCAAGGGATCACCAGAAGCTTGAAGCCAACTTCCCCAATCTGGAGTGGCTGCTCTTTCGCTTTGAAACACAGCCTCCCGTCCCTAGGCTTACATAAAATGTTACTGATATTAGTATTACTTTAATTAAAATATCAGTCCCAGTATGCTGGAAGCTTTCCAAACTCCAGGGGAAGTCAATCTCTGTTCTCAGGACCTCACAAACTGATTATGGCTGTCATCTTGATTCACTGTGGGCAGCTCAAGAGAAGTGGTTTGTAAAAGGAGCCTACATGGGTGTGGGCAGAATAGGGACTTTGCTGTTGGGTTGGTAGGAGTCATCCCGGGCAAAGGAGGTTGTGGAAGAAAGCCCAGAGATGCTTGTGTGGAAAGCTGCCAAAAGCATTGGCAAGGCTGGGCAGTGCCGAGGGAATAGTCAGGGGACAACATGTAAAGCATTTCAAGACAGCACAAATATGGTAGGGCAGATTTATGCAGGGCTTTGAATGTGGTGGCTAGAAGACTCAATTAGATCTGCTTTGGGGATGAAAGCCCCCAAGTCCAAGTTATTCTTCACAAAATCATACCCCACTTTCTCAGCACATGTTCATTTCTCCGCCTTGCTCCTGATGAATGTCATTATGGTACTGGTGTAACTAGAACACCTGTTCCTAAATGCATAAAATAAAATCAACAATAGCATATTGAGAAAGAAACACATAGCAGGATTAAGAATGTCATTCTTTGCTTTAGAATTTAGTTTACTTAGTAAACAGCCAGTTCTATGAGATGGAAGACTGAAATATCTAGGATTTAGTCAAAGCTCTTAATCACTGGACAATGGACACTAGGAAGGGAGGGCCCTTTGGGTCCAACCAATAACTGGTTTAGTGACACAGGTTATCCTTGGATGAGCATGACACCTTTGGCTTTGACAAAAATACATCTTGCACAACAACAGCTAGCCAGAGAAAATATGAAGGGCATGCTGTCACTGCAAGCTACCCCCATTGATATCCTGATTATTGGGCAAGAATAAAGTTGCAGCTTGTTCTAATTAGACGACAAAAGATCAAAAGTCTACCCTGGTCACATGCACCCTGTCAGCGTATTCCCTGTTGGTGTCATGAGCCTCTTGGGTCAACTGAGTCTTGCGTAATGAGTGAGCGGCGTCTGTCCTTTTTGATTGCCGTATTCATGTTCACCGCCAGGCGAATCAGTTACTAGTTGTACAACGGCAGTGGGCACAGCACAGTTTAGACAGCCCCATTTACTTGAAACCCAGTTATTTTTCATTAGCCTGGGTAAGTTACTGCCAGAATTACTGGGCAGTCTTCCATGCCACAACACACACAATTAATTTATCCACATCAACTGACTAGCCAATGACTCTCAGCAGTTTGGGGGATGGCAATAGCAACCTGCTGGTGGACTGATCTGGCCTCTCTCATCTGTGTGTCCAGGTGCTGGAGAGATGAAACAAACTTCTTTCACAGTTTCAGGAAGGTAGTCTTCCTTGTGCAGTAGTTAGGGAAATCTGCTCTGTTTACCCCAGGTCTGGACCCTCTTGTATTCCCACCACTTTGGGCTGATGGTTTTGTACCACTAATAGTACAACTTGCATCTGTCAGCATCTCTGTTTCTCCACATGTATTTGTGCATTGTCTGATCTCCTCACTTGTGTCTTCTCAGCACAAGATATCATTGCTGAAATGCCGTAATCCATGTTTCATGCCCCGTATCTTTCCTTTTATACTTCTCATGATATGTGAGTTGCATTAACAACAGCTAGGCTAGGAGCTGTCCCAGAGTGGGACCTATGGCTTGACACCAGTTGTTAGCTTTCTTGACCTGGCAGGTAAATAGCACTTCTGTGCAGGAGCCCAGGAAGGACAGACATATTTTCCCCAATGCAATGCTGATGAATTTATAGCATGGCCTAGTATGAATGAGTCCTCATTTTGCTGTAATGAGGATATTCTGCCTGTCCTAGGCTGCATGTGCAGTGAAGCCTCACCCAAGAGTTGGAGCTTCCGCTGCTTCTCTCGGTGGCTTATTCCAACGGCTGATCAGTCTCA
>NW_017728997.1:25273160-25274348 GCF_001723915.1 Gavialis gangeticus | reverse complement strand
CTGATGAATTTATAGCATGGCCTAGTATGAATGAGTCCTCATTTTGCTGTAATGAGGATATTCTGCCTGTCCTAGGCTGCATGTGCAGTGAAGCCTCACCCAAGAGTTGGAGCTTCCGCTGCTTCTCTCGGTGGCTTATTCCAACGGCTGATCAGTCTCATTGTCAAATGTGTTTTATTTCGAATTTGAATTCATCTGGCTTTCTCTCTCAGCCATTGGTTCTTATTACACCTTTCTCTGCTAGGTTAAAAAGCCATTTTGTAACCAGTGTTTTCTCCCTCTGCAGGTGCTTATGTCCTGCCATCAAGTCACTTCTTGTCCTTCATTTAAAAACAAGTGGAAAATTTGGAGGCAGGATAATCTGCTGTCTTGTCTGTGGGGCTGATATAGTAGGGATGTATCCTGGGCAAGGGCTGCAGGCAGGGTAGGAGGTTCTGACAGGTACCTATAGCTCTCTTCATGGGACTGACTGCCATCTGCTTGATTATAAAGCAGAAGGAGGAACAGGAGGTAGCCAAGTTGCAGAGTGAAGACTCTAAATGGCTTAGTACTTGACTGATGGATGCACAACTATCTTGGCAAAAGAGCGACATTTAAGGCAAAACAGAAAAGCACCAAGGAAACTGGAAAAAGAAGGTAACAATCAAAAGCAACTAAAGAAAACCTTTAAATAAATTAACAAGTAAGCAAATATAAATAACTAACAAGTCACAGCAGAGGAATGAGGCAAGCTGGGGCTTATCTCATATCAATTACCAAGAGCTGAGGTAATACAAAATGTCCTGGGAAAGAATGATACTTAAAAACCAAAAAGTCCAAGTAGCGGCTTCAAAATATTTTAAATAGGTACAAATGGAACTAACACAAAATGCAGCGCTTGTCCCTTGAATGATTTGGACTAGATCCAAAAGATGACAGATCTGAAAGGAGGAATGAGATGACTGTTTAGCTGAGAAACTTAGTTTAGCTCAAAATGTTCAGTGCCATATACTGTGGAAGTGGAAACATTGGCCATAAGTTAATTATCACTATATATTAATATACAGTGATTATTTGTGCCAACAGACATGCAGCAATGATTCCCCACTGAGACTGCCTGGGAGAATGATAATGAATTAACACAGATATTTTTAAGAGAACAAGAGACACCATAGTTTCATAGATAGTTTCATAGATTAAGGGTCGGAA
>NW_017728997.1:25241526-25273001 GCF_001723915.1 Gavialis gangeticus | reverse complement strand
CTCATAATGCGGTCATCAATTGGCCAAAACTCTTTTTTCTGATCATTAGTCTTATTTCTTTAATGAAAAAAAATTTTAAAAAGCCCAGACATTTCATTTTTTTGTTACTGAAGTTTATCTGGGTCTATTTTTCATTGTTTTCAAACTGTGCAGGTGTGTAGAGCTCAGGGCCACGTGATTACTGATTTTGAGTTCTCAGACTGCTACACCACTCCTGGCACTCAGGACACAGGCAGAGCTGGGAGACGGGAGGCCCTGCATCTCCTACTGGAGCTCGGATTCCTGTTCTCTCACTCTCCGTTTCTGTGTTATCTTTCTGTGCCTGGTTTCCTGGTTCCAGCAGAGATCATAGGGTCTTCTGGTGCTGGTGGTATGTGCAGGTCTCCAGTCTCCCAGTGGTGGTGGTGGGGCTCTGGGACCACATAGTTGGACCAGACAGGAGTGCGCTCATTGACAGTCAGCTTGGACCCCAAACTTCCCATGGGATGGGGGAGTGGAACTGCAGGTTGCTGTAGCCCCGTGTTCTCTAACTGGAGATCCTAGTAGTGACATTGTCAGGGCTACCTGTAAACTGTCCAGGGTAGCAAAGGCTGACTGGACAGTTTCTCCCACCTAATCATGCCCTGCTGCCCTGTTGACATTGCTGCCTAACTGCCTATATCTCAAGAAAAAAAAATTCTCCCCTGTCTGTTCAACAAAGGAAGAGCACTGTTTGCAGCTCAAGTCAAAATGAAGATACAAAGATAAAAAGTTTGGAATCCTTTCAGAAAAAGCAATGAGAAGAAAATTTTTTAAATATCAACTCTTTAAATACGAAACTCCTTTATAAACTTTTTTCTAAATTCTCGGAAAAAAAAACAAAAACAAAAAAACCTGCCTTGAGCAGCTTTGTGCCATGTAAAATGTCAGGGGAAATTGCTTTCTTGATGGGAAAATTAGGGCAGAGATTAAGGAAGTGGATTTATAGTAGCTATTTATAAATAAATATAGCCACATGTACCTTACCATTGGCATTGCTATTATCTCTCCAGAGAGAAAGCGAGTGAGGGAGAAAACAAGAATGCCTCCTAGTGTGGTGAGGTGGGAAGCTGCACTCTCATGAGTTTGGAATTGTAACATTGCTGACAGGTACCAAAATCAGGAGTTCTCCAAGGCTCAGTCATGCAACAACCACCCAATGATCCCACATGCATCATGAATAGAATATGCAAGTGTGTTCTTATCTAGGCTTGATCCTTGCCAATTTTTCATGAAATCTGTGGAATGAACAGGCCCCTGAAGGAAATGTTTAAATAGTTGAATAAATGCCTAAAATAGCTTTTCTGTATATAAATTGTCTTAGTTTTAAAATAAGACATCTTGGCAATGTCTAGAGGTATTAGGTGCTGTTCACCTCCTTTTAAAAGCTAGAAACTTATCCTTTCTGATAGTATGGAACTTAGATTTCTAGCCTGAAGGAGCTGTAAGATACTGGATTTTAAATGGGATAACTGTGCATTTCTATAGTGCATGTGAGCCACAGAGTGAAGTATCCATAGCCCTGTGGGATGATGGCATTGCTTTACCACCAATGAAACTAACAGATGGGTAAAAGCCCAAAATTTCAGATATGATAACAGGTTTTGATTGCCTAGCTGGAGGTTCTTTGGGCTTGATTTTTACCTATCTTGAGCACCTGAAACTGGAGGCCAAGTCAATGCCAGGCACTGTGCCTAACACCCTTGAAAATAAGGCATGCTCTGGAGAGCACAAAAATTAGGCACTCAAAAATGAGAGATTTTCTTTTTCTTATAGGGCTGTAACACAGAAAACAATATTTTGTCTTCTCTTTGTTGCAAGTTGGTTTTCTAAGCATTGCAGGCTTGCTAGAGCTCAGGACAGATGTATATCAAAAGTACAGTATTAGTTGCCTTTGTGCAAAGTAGCTAATTAATAGCCAGCCTGCAAAGCGAAAATAATGTGCTTGTTTGATGAGCTTTACTTAAAGCGCCCCTGCTGCCATTTTGAAGCATGGGGACAATGATATATGACATGCTGCATGCGCTTTAATTAGAGAGGCTCTCAGAGATGCTGTAATTAAAGCACCCGCCCCCCCACAGCAGGTGTGAAAATGCCCTTTACTGCAAAACTCATTAAGAATTCATTTAAAATCTCTACTATTAGGGAGGGGAAAGCAGTGAGGATAAAGTATGCACAGTATCCTAGCTCAGGCCTGGTTTTGCATCAGTCCCCCAGTTATGAATGAGGGTCACTTCTTGAGAATAAACCAGTTTAGGAAAGACTATTTCACGCAGCAGAGATACAACATGGGACAAGCCACATTTCTTGCAGGGCAGTTGTAACAGATCAGTTTCAGCTGGGATGCTTGAATTCACATTATGATATAATCTTCATTACCTGTTCTAGCCATACCCCTCCCCATACTGTGCCACCCGACACACCTGAGAAAGGGAAGAGGTGGCACAGTATCTGTGGTCGAAGTCCTGGGTGCATTATAGCCTTCAGCTTTTTACTGCAGGGCATGTTTTGCTTCCCACCCTTCAGATGTATCTGAGCCTTTTTTCAAGTCTCTTTGGCTGTGTTACAGCACTTAGAAGAACAGAGGGAGATGATAGATGAGGGAATACTGTATCTGCTTCAAGAATAGCTGACAAGTGAGAAAATTGGCCACCTCCTGTATCAACTGGAGACAGCCCCCTACAAAAGGTCTTCTAACTGAGTAAATCAGAGCCAAGTTATTTCTTCCCGGGTCATGAAACACAACCTCAGCTTGCTGAACTATCGCAGAGGGGAAAATGAAGATAAAGAGTCCTTTGTTTTTTGTTTTACAAAAAACTGGATAAAAGTGGACAGTAAATTAGAGTTATCTGCCGGTCCAAACATTACATAAGGATTGTAAACATTACGTAAGGATTGTTACTGTGACCCCTTTCTGAGGCCTCACGCATGGTTAGTCCTAGCAAGGAACAGAAGTAACTGAGCTGTGTTGCTGGCTTTTAAAGAGACAGAAGGCATTAGCCCTGTAATAGTTCTTGGGTTTTTGGAAGCTGGTTCTGACAGTTCTAGGCCTCCCTTCAGTGCAGGGCCAGACACAGGCATGGGCGAACTGGGCGGCCACCCAGGGCCCAGACAGAAAGTGGGCCCGAAAATGGTCATTTAAAAATTATCATCATCTCTGGTGAAGGTGGGGCCTGATACTAAAAGTTTGCCCGGAGCTGTCAGGAGTCTAGGTAGATTTCACAGACATTACGGCTGGAAGGGACCTCACGAGACATCAGATCCCGCCCCCTGCCCAAAGGGCAGGAAGTCAGCTGAGGTCAGATGACCCCAGCATGATAATCATCCAAATGCTTCTTGAACATTTCTGGAGTAGGTGCTTGCATCACTTCTGGGAGGAGTCTATTCCAGACTCTGGAGACTCGGATGGTAAAGAAATTTTTTCTTATGTCCCGTCTAAAATGGTCTTCCAGCAGTTTGTGACTGTTTGACCTCATCTTCCGTTGGGGAGCCCTGCTGAACAGGTGTTTCCCCAGATCCTGATGCACACCCCTGATGTACTTATAGGCTGCCACCAAGTCCCCCTGAGCCTTCGCCTCTCCAGGGTGAAGAGTCCCAGGTCCCTCAGCCTCTTCTTATAAGGCCAGCTCTCTTGACCTTTGACCATGTACATGGCTCTCCTCGACTCTCTCAAGCTTCTCCACGTCCTTTGTAAAGCGTAGAGCCCAGAATTGGATGAAGTACTCCAGCTGCAGCCTCACCAAGGCTGAGGTACGGTGCTGCTTCAGTGAATGATAGGTTCTTCACACAACTGTTGCCTAACTATTTAAATGTCTTGTTGGTTTCTCTGTTACCTTTTGAACCAGATATAGTTGGACATGGATACTTCTGTTAATATACTGGAGACACTAACTGTTTACCAGCCATTTGTACGTGTGACTGGTGACAAGAGGGTGAAAAACCTGATGTTTCTAGTTTGTAGGTCTTTTGCTTCTGGCACATGTGTTCTCAGAAAATGCTAATGATCAGACACATAATGTTCTTAATTTTCTTGTTTGTTAATGCCACATTTATGTGAGGGTGGTCATTCAGATCACTCCGACCCGGTGAAGAATGTGTAGCATTTGAAAGCTTGTCTAACTCTATCCCAACTATACTGTTGGTCCAATAAAAGATATCACCCTAAGAAATCCTGCCCTCTTGCATAATTCTTGGATCATCATGGCTACCAAATCACTCTAACGCTGCACTTTTGTGTCTAATTTATTACTGATTTTTTAATACATCTGACCTTGAAGCAAGCTGTAGATGTTAATGCACTTGGTCAGGAAGATACCATTTGTTCGTCAGAAGTGTGGATTTTCATATGCTGAAAGTAGAAAAAATGGTGACACTCCAGAGAATGTGAAGCAGGATCTCCCTGAGCAGGGCTGAGGAGCTTGTGCAGGGGCAAATGCTTGTTGGCTCCCAGCTTAAGCCCTGCCAGGCCCATTTGCTCCTTTCCCACATCTCACTCCAGATGGTCATTGAGGCTGCCAAACTGGGAATCTAAAAGCCTGCAGCTGGGGCTAGGAGGACATTAGCAAATACATGTTGAGGCCTCAGCTTATTCTAGTGGTTAAAATATCACTCCTTCTTGAGGGAGACTGTTGCACCCCAGGGTGCCTCCTGCACAGTCGCTCTTTCTGCTCTGTCTTGGGGAAAGATGTGCCTGAGAGGCAGAGAGAGTGCAGATGTGTCTCCATGACCTACCAAGGTTTGGCTCAGTCACTTAGCCATAGGGAAAGCGGAGGAGTGGCTGGCTTGCTTTTGGGAGACAGGATTTCCTAAGGTGCCTTCTTTTATCTCCATCAATCGGAATCACTTCTTTCCACTTTGCCTGGCTTGGTGAAGGGGTCATGGTGTTAGCAAAGGTTCTATAATTTATTTCTCTGCCTGTAAATACAGAGACAATCCCTAACCTTCCACATGGTTGCTATGCAAGAGGTCAGCAAGAAGAAACTGCAGCATGGATCTTTACCCCTTATATAACGAAACCACATGAGAAGCAGAAAAAATATTCTTCGTGCCTCTCCCCTTTGTACCAGGAAATCAGTGGTCAGAAGGGCAGGATCTCATTGGGATTTACATTTCTAGGCACTGCCGACACTGAGGAAGATTTGTTTGTGGGTTAGAACTGTATTACAATTGCTCATCTTGATGAACATTTGTTCCTTATGTCTCGCTTGTCACATGTGAGGGTGTCTAAAGCAGCCCACTGGGTTCAAGTTCTTCAGCGCTGAAGTCAACAAGATTCCAGTAGCGTTCTAACACAAATGTTGTCCCGTGGTGTCTGCTAGCAGCCTCCCCAGTCTTACTGGGCAGCTGTAGAGGTCTGCAAGCATTCTTCATCAGCTCTGCTCCTTGGGAAACCATGCTTGGGTTTTCATAGCAATGCTGAAACATATCATGGCCAGCATATACCTATAAATAGACACTGTCACAATGCAGCTTTCTCCAAACTTGGCACTTTAGAAGGGATTTCTTTCTGCTTCTTAAATGCCTGATGCAGGCAAAAGGTGAGGGTTGACTCTCATGGCTGACAAACAATGAACCAACTAAATTTAAAAATAGGATATGTCAGGACTTTTTTCCATTCTAGAAAGTTAGAGGAGATCTCAACAAAGCAGATTGCTTCCTGGTGATACAGGGACTTGTTTCCCTGATGAAGCGGATGTGATTCAATGGCTTTTTGTTTTATTGTAAAAAGAACAAACAGTTTACAAGCAAATGGGCAGAGAGATCCTTAGCCAAGAAGAGAGATCTGCTTTGTGTACACAACATGCATGACCTCCAAGTGCCTTCATAACAGTGCTGCTGTACCTAATGGTACTGCACCTGCAAATGCTCCAGGCCAACCCATACACTGGGTTGGATTTCTAGCAGGGTTTCCCATGGTTCTTTGTGGTACATTTCCCCAGGTCCCTCTGTGTTCCTGGCAGTGTATTGCAGCAGAGTTTGTACTTCCTGGGCTCCTGTGTAAAGTTCTCTGTGCCTCCCAGTTCAGAAAAGTAAATTTCTGATGGCCAGGCATAAGCTGTACTTTGGGAGAGGACATTGTCAGGGACCTCGGTGCTGGGTTATATCTTTGATCTTATGTCTTTAGCTGGAACAAGCTACAACTTTATTGTCACTGTTACAGGGCGGGGGCCTAAGGAGCGGCCGTGATGTCTCCTGGCGCCCCCTACCGTGCCAAGTTGGTGATTAAGCCCCCTCGTTCTCGCCCGCCACATCTTTGACGGTATCGGTATTATAAGGGAGGCTGCCTTCTTGTCCCCCTGGACACGGTGCTCTTATTTATCCTGGCCCCTGTTCTGTCTAGATTCATTTGGTGCACCCAGCCCTATGGGCTGTGCGTGGCTCCTACCACCCCTAATACCACGCCCCAAGCCTCTCAGGTGTACCGGACGTTGTTAAGTCAAATTACTATTGCCCATGCCCTTGCAGACATCCTCCGGGGCTTGCCTCTGTACGCTCGCCCTCTCTGGGGCTCCTCTCTGAGCTCGCGCTTATGCCCGCACTGGGGCCTTGCTCGTGCTCACGCCTGCACTGGGGCCTTGTCTCCGCAATCACGCTGCCCACACTGGGGCCTTGTCTCCGTGATCAGGGCTCAGGTGGCCATAGCTGTGCCTGGCCCCCAGACCCCCTTCTCAGGTCCTATGCCCCACTGGGGCTTCCCACAATTGGGGCTCAGGTGGCCGTAGCCGTGCCTGGCCCCCCCCAGACCCCTTTCTTGGGTCCTATGCCCCACTGGGGCTCCTCACAATTGGGCTCAGGTGGCCTCGGCCTTACCTGGCCCTCAATCCACTGAACCTCCTTCTCAGGCTTGGGGTCAGTGCACCCCCTACCTACGGTGCCCTCTCTGGTACCAGACTGCTGTGCCCTTCTCTGGCACCAGGAATCCCCCCACACTACTGGGGAGCTCCTGTGAGGCCTCCTCCAGCCCCTTATATCCTCACCCAGTCCTCCGGTGTAATAACAAACAACAAACAAACAGAATAACACGAGCCAACCGGCTATAATTCAAAACAAAGCCTCCTGGTTAAAACGTGACCCCAAACCATCCGGTAGCTTATCTTCTCAAAACCCTACCAGGGTTTCCTCCACCCGGTCTCCTCACACGGGAGCTGATTCAGGGCCTCGGCTTCTGTAGGCTGCAATGCTTCAACAGAGCTCCTACTCTATCGGCTGCCAGAGGAGAACCAACCCTGGTCTCAGCCTGAGCTGTTTATATCTGCCAGGCCCTGCCCCCTCCTGGTCAGCTGACCCCTGTGGTTGCCCCGGCAACCAACACCTGTCCTTCTATAGGAGCAGGCACTTCAGTGCCCTGCGACAGTCACATACTAATCTGGGTATCAGTAGAATGAGCTTGGGCTACCTTTGCTGTGAAGACATACCTTTTAATTTCTTCAAATCGTTGCCATTGTAGCGGAGATACATTTGTGAAAGTTATTGGGCTCAGTAAAGAGGTAGTTGGGTAAAATTCTCTGCCCTGTGTGTTTTGTGGTCAAATTAAATGACTTCATGTTCCCTTCAGACCTCAGACTCTCTGAATCTAGATTTTGGTGGTGAACCTACTGTCAAGTAGAGAGAGCAGGAGAGAGTAATAGATGCAGTGCAGAATCAGGGAGCACCAGAGTGAACAGGTCTGGGAAGAAAGGAGGGGAAGGTGTGATACCTCACCCTGGTCATTCATCCATACTGAACAAGTCTTTGCCCTTCATGCTTATGCATCAAACTCTCATAGACAACTATGTCTCATGCCACTAAATCCAGTTAGGGACTGGCTGCAATTCCTGAGAGAGATATAGTACCTTCCACTCACTCTCAAGATCAATAGCTTGGGCAGAAAGCTGACCGTGTTGGAGACATGTGAACCTTGCCGCTCATAGAACAGGCTGTGCCTGCTCAGTTGGCTGCTGTTCCTCGGAACAGAGAACATTTTAAAGCCCGCTGCATCTTTCTTTATTGATGTGTCATTGTTAATTCTATTTTATATTTTTAGCTGCAGTTGAAATATTTCTGGTTCAACAGTGCAATAACTGTGATTGGCAGGGATGAAATGGAGAAATTAAAATGTGATGAGAAAATGGAATGCAGTTTTGTGCAGAATCACTCAGATTCTGGGGTCTTCATCCACAAAACACAGGAGCCCGGAGACTCGGCAGAGTCAGTACATTTACCAGAAGAGGAGACCTGGAAGCCCTACAGTGGAGAGGGCTGAGAGGACAATAACAGACCTACAGGACAGAACGAGAGCGACGACCAGTAACAACACTGCGTCCGTCTAACAGCAAAGTATCAATGTGTTGGCGCTAGGTGGGGTATAGGGGAGGTGGAGCCCCAAGATCCTCATGCTGACAAGTGACCTTAGCAAGACACCTGAGCTGGGAGTAACAGCAACCCCCAAAATTAAAACTTCCATCAAGGACATGGCAGACAAGAAGCTTCGGTAGTCTAGGTAACTGGTGTTGGAGGCAAACTGTCAGCCCACAGGACCACAGTTAGCTCGGGGCGGCTAGAAAAACCTAAGTGTGGACCTCTGGACAGGCATGGCAAATTACAAATTGGTGCATTGGCCAGGAATAAGGGGGATTAGCTCTAAAGAGCTAATGGAACCCTGGAGGCTGACACCGAAATGGAGGTCAACATGATACCACAAGTAGAGCTGTTAGGACATATACTACAAGTGGTGATGAAAGTACTTAACAAGCCCTACAGCAAAATGAATGGCTGAGGCATAACTTGTCTGCCTTTTAAAATGCACAAAAAGTCAAAAGATGGTGCTGAAGCATTTATAGAGGCCTTTGAAGTGAGTGCCATACAAACTGGATTGGATAGATTCCTGTGGGTGGGGCAGTTAGGGTCACTACTAATTGGAAAGGCCCAAGCAGCATATAGGGCGCTCCCCAGGGACGAAGCATATGACTATGACAGTCAAGCGGGCAATTCTACATTGGTTTGAATTAACCCCAGAGCACTACAGGAGACTCTTTAGTGCTAAAAAAGAGAAAGATGATAAGAAACCCCAGACCTTGATGCAGCTATTAAGAGATCTGTTAGACAGATGGGTTCCCTCAGCCACAGTAGGCAGGGAGGCGCTTGCAGACCAAATACTGTTAGAACAGTTTATCCAAGACCTAGAGGGAGGGATGCAATTATGGGTAAGGCGACATCTGCCTAAGTCGGCTGAAGAGGCCCAGAGAATCGCCAAAGCCTATGCTGCATCAGATTAGAGACGGTGAAGGAAAAGTCT
Source organism: Gavialis gangeticus (assembly GCF_001723915.1). Classification (NCBI taxonomy): domain Eukaryota; kingdom Metazoa; phylum Chordata; order Crocodylia; family Gavialidae; genus Gavialis; species Gavialis gangeticus. The sequence goes on along the minus strand of NW_017728997.1, from coordinate 25,263,709 downwards.
TATAAAAATGAGAGGAGACAGTACCATAGGGAGGAGGAATGTCATCGAGGCCCTTCAAGACAGGCAGGGAAGAAAGTATTGTGGGCATACTGGACATGTGGCTGAGGGTGTCCTCAAGGACCACATGACTGTTGGAGACCAGCAGGTGGCACAACAGGGCCCTGGGAAAGGTGAGATAATAGCAAACCCATGGAAGAGATGGACTGTAGCTTCAGCGAGGGGAGTGAGGTTACGCTGTGGGACCACCCCAAGGTTACAGCATGGATAGTGGGATGGGCTTTATGGGCCACACTCAATACAGGCTGTTTGCAGATGCTCATATGATCTGGCATGATACCAGAAAACGCCATAACGTGGTGCAAGCCAGGATGAGGTGCATCCATGGTGGGGCTGAAAGGTATCGGAGAGGATATGTGAGGGCTAGAATAGCCAAAAGAGCAGGCCAGATAAGGTGGGGTTCACCCCAGAGCTCGATGGGAAAATGACCGTGGGGAGAGATTGGCCCCCATTATATGATGTCCTAAACAAAGTAAAACAGGCAGAATTGGAAAGGAAGGGATGGCCCCAAGTAGAAGGCTGGATAGCAGAGGAAGAAGAGCCTAGCTCCTCTGTGGAAGAACCGTTTATTAGCTTGGGAGTGGGCCCAACAGGCTCATGCTTCAAGATTGTGCAAGATGAAGAAGAGTTCACGAGGCTCTGAGAAGATGAAGTTGCCAGCGTCAAAGGACAAGTTGTGAGACCGCAGCTACAAGTAAGTGACCACATTTCAAGATTTGGGATGGGTTATCATACCAGATAAAGCAATCAGAAGGGTGTGAGCATGTCCGACAATTATTGGTGCCCTGAGCATTCTAAGGGAAGGTGTGGGACATGGCCCATGGAACACCCATAGGCAGACACTTCAGAAGACAGAAAACGCTAGGCAAAATCAAACGATGGTTCTTTTGGGCAGGCACGCGAGAAGAAGTAGCACGCTGGTGTGGGTCCTGTGTGGAGTGTCAGTTGGTAGAGGAAAGACGGCCACAGAGGACACCCTTACAGGTAATGCCTATCGTTAACACTCCATTTGACCGAGTTGCCCTCGATGTTGTGGGTCCATTCACCAAAAGTAGTGCAGGGCACCAGTACATAGTCATCTTAATTGATTATGCCACACGATACCTGGAGGCAATACCACTCTGAACAGCCACCATGTCTTGGATCGCGGAAGAATTGTTAAAATGGATTTCCTATTTCGAAGTACCCAGGGAAATCATTACTGACCAGGGTAAAAAATTTTGTGTCAGGGGTGTTAAAGGCCGTATGTCGCATGCTGGGCGTTAAGCATCTTCAATCATCAGTTTACCACCCCAGACAAATGGCTTGGTGGAGCGCCTAAATGGCACAATTAAATGCTTATTGTGATGAAGCATGCAGAAATAGCCCAGGAAATGGGACCTGTTTTTTGTGCAACTAATGTTTTCTCTGAGAGATGCACCTCAGGCATCCACCCAGTTCAGACCTTTTGAATTGATATTCAGCCACAAGCCCCAAAACCTATTGCAAGCAGCCAGGGAAGAGTGGAAAAGGCCAGGGCACAAACAAGTTGGGGCTCAACAATATAGGCAGGACATGATGGAATGCCTTAAGCAAGCGCAGTGGTTAGCACAGGTGAATATGGAGAGGGCACAGCAATGGCAGAAAACCAGTTATGATCAAAAGGCACGAGAGAGGGAGTTTCAGCCCAGGGATAAAGTGTTGGTTTTGCTTCCCTCTTCTGAAAATAAATTATTAACCAAATGGCAAAGGCCTTTTTAGATAACAAGGAGCGCTGGACCCATAGATTATGAAGTACACCACCAAGGGCACCTAAGGGAACACCAGATCTACCATGTAAATCTATTGAAGGCCTGGAGGGAGCCAGAGGGATGGCTGTTGAGTCCTGAAAAGATAAGCAAAGATCTAGGCCCCAAGGTAGGAGGAAGCACACAAAGGGGTGGGATAGAGATAGCAGACAGCCTCACCAATGAACAGCAAAAGGAGCTGAGGTGGATCATTGACAAATTCAGTGATGTATTCAGCAAGGTACCCAGAAAGGCTAGGGGTGCGGTGCACAAAATAAATATGCCAAAAGGGGTGAAAAGTGGAGATCAGTTCCCCACCACCTGCAAATGCAGGTATATGAGGAAATACAGAAAATGCTTAGACAAGGGGTGATAGTACCATCACAAAGCCTCTGGAGAAGCCACATGGTGGCTGTACTGAAATCCACAGGTAACTAAAGATTTGCAGGGGGCTCAACACAGTGGCGCATTTCAATGCATTCCCCATGCCACATGCAGAAGAGCTACTGGAATGGATAGGTCAGGCAAAGTGTATCTCTACTCTGGCAGATCCCCATGGCAAGGAAAAACCAACAAAAAACAGCTTTCGGTATGCCATGGGGACGGTTTGAATTCACACGGATGCCATTTGGCCTCCATGACATGGCAGCCTCCTTTCAAAGGCCGATAGATAACATCCTAGAGCCACATACAAGGTACACAGCGGCATGCATTGACAATCTTGTAATTTATTCTCAGTCATGGCTGGAACATCAGCAACATGTGGAACAGTATTACAAAAATTATGCCAGTTTAAGATGACCACGAACACTAACAAGTGTGCATTGGGAATGCATGAGAGCAACTACCTTGGGTTTTGTGTGGGACAGGGGCCCATACGCCCACTGGTGAGCAAAGTAGAGACCATAGAGCAATATAAACCTCCACAAACAAACAAACAAACATGCTCCTTTCTGGGTTTGGCCGACTATTATCGAAGGTTTATACCAGAAGAGGAGACCTGGAAGCCCTACAGTGGAGAGGGCTGAGAGGACGACACCAGACCTACAGGACAGAATGAGAGTGACGACTGGTGGTAACACTGCGTCCGTGCAACATCAGAGTAACAACAGGTTGGCATTAGGTGGAGTGTAGAGGAGATGGAGCCCCAAGATCCTTGTGCTAACAAGTGATGTTAGCAAGACACCACTGAGCTGACAGTAACAGGAACCCCAGAGATTAAAATTTCCATCAAAGATGTGGCAGGAGAGAAGCTTCGGTGGTCTAGGTAACTGGTGTTGGGGCAAACTGTCAGTCCACAGGACTGCAGTTTGCTCAGGGTGGCTAGAAAAGCCTAAGTGGGGAGCTCCGGACAGGCACGGCAAGTTACAATGTAGTATCAGACTGAACTGATTTGGCTCAAACTGGTTTATGTAATGTCTGTCGCAGACCCCTTGCTGATAAGACACCCCCAGCATCCTGGCATGCTCTCTGTTCCACAGCAGGGCTGGCCCCTCCCCTCTGCTCCCTGGCTATGGGCTGTGTTGAATCAACAGATAGAATCAACAGGCAGAATCAACAAGTAGCTGGTAATGTCCTTCTGTTGTTGCCTTAATTGGGTGATAAACACTGTTATTAGTTCCCTGCTGGGCTAATCACAGCATCCTGCCGGAGCCTGGCCAGTTCCCCTCAGCTCCATGCTATTGAAGGAAGGGGGGTGGGCTGCTCCAGCACCTCCCAGCTTCTAGCCTGAGTCACTGCAGGCATGTGCCTGCATTTCTGGGATGTCTGCCCAGTTACAAAACTGATTTAGCCTAGCCAGGTTAGACTAACCTGAAAAGATTGAATCAATTCAGGCTCAGGGTTTTTGAATGTCTGTCCCTAGCCTAAAGCTAGCTTAATTTGAACTGCTGCCAAAGCTGAGACTGGAAGAGTTCATAAATATGCACAGACTCATAGGTCACATGTAGGTGGGGTGCAGGGGGGCATGTGCCCCCCCCCCCGAGAGTGCTGGTGCCCCCCCGGCAGCAAGCACTCTGGCTGGTAGGGGGCATGGAGAGAACCTGTGCCCCCCCTAAAATTGGCTTCCCACCTCCCATCACTGGCTCCTGCCAGACTTGGTAGGCACCAGTCACCCATGCACAGACTGATTGCAGCCATTTACTTTTGCCCAAGGCCTTAAAGATGTTGGGCATCTCTATTGTATTGCTCTTCTTTTGTAATGCAACTCTGAGCATAAAAATCTGTTCCTGCAATATGAGGTCTTTTGAAGAAGCAAAAAGAACCCAAAATCATAGATGTCGTTATAAAGGTACATTTACTTCCCTTGGATTTACTAAGGATTGAACTCTTCTGAGAACTTCTGCTGACTTTTATCACATTCTTGTGGTTTATTTTTATATTTGCATGGTAAAATTTTAAGATAGTAAATGACTAAGCATTGCAAACTATTTTGTACATCTAGTTTTAATATATGCATTATGCTAGTTTAAACTTGCATATGCTAGCATATGCTAGTTTAATATATGCATTAAAATGCTGATTAATAGAATTAAACAGGTACTATTCCCAATTCCTCATATGTGAATATGTCTTGGCTAATTGTATAAAATTAATTTCCTTGTTTTAGAAGCTAGAAACAGTGTTAGTCTTTATGTTTTCTGATTGGATACTGGACCTTTTCTGCCTGATGAAGAGTAAAAGTAAGGATAATTTAAAATTATGACTAGTGGCTTTATTCATAGGGCTGTGTTTTACGCATAGTCCCATTGAGATTTTTCATAATAGTTCAAAGTACTCAAGACCAAGCTGCACTGATACTGGTCTGAGTAGAAATAGGTGGAGATGAAGCATCGTAAGAAGAATCTTTGGTTTACAGAATAGACACACATTTGCCTGCTACATTTGCAGTGATTCCTCTATTTTAAATGCAAAGCTACATTTTCAGAGGCTTTTTGTGCCATCAGTGCAAAATGCTATAGAGGCTTTTATTTAGTGAAAATGTGGTATTCTGAATGCAATCAAAACTTTAGTTTTCCATAACTATGTAGTACTGAATACAAGTTGAAACTACTTAGGCAATCCCTCACAGAGGATGATTGTCTTCCCTGATTGTCCTATCTGTGGGTCTAAAGTTAGCTCATGAGGCTAATCTGGGATTGACACACTCTGCTGGAACTTGGGCCCATGTTTCCATGCAGGGTGGGTGCCTCCAGACTCTTGATTTGGTCCACGACATGCAGTTTTTGCTGCTCCTGCTTTTCTGTCTCCTGCTGTCATTGTAAGGTTACAAAGTACTGAGATCTTTACAGTAGACTCTTTCTCCATTTGGGGTGGTTCTGTGTGACAGTCTCTCATGATTTAATGTTGATGTTGCATTTTTTTCAAGTTGGCCTTGAAGACGTCCTTGAAGTGCTTTCTTTACCCTCCTCTTGAGTGTATGCCTCGACTGAGCTGGGAGAATAAAACTTGCTTTGAGAGTCTGGAGTTGGACATCTGGATGATGTGGCTGGCCCAGTGTCATTGATGTTGAATGAGCATCACCTTGATGCTTGTGGTGTTTTCCTGCAAGAGGACATTAATGTTGGTGTGGCTGTCTCCCCCCTCGATTTGAAGGATCTTCTGCAGGCAGTGTCGATGGTACTTCTTCAATGACTTGAGATGTTTCCTCTACGTTGTCCATGTCTCAGCTCCATACAGTAAGGTGGGGAATCACAACTGGTTGATAAACTATGAGCTTGGTTTTGGATCTGATGTCACATCCTTTGAACATACATTTCCTCAGGCATCTGAAGACTGCACTTGCACATTTAAGGCAATGTTTGATTTCTTCATCAATGTCAGCCTTCTGCAAACGATGGCTTCTGAGGTAGGAGAAATATTCAGTGTTCTTCCACTTTGTGGATTAAGCTCACAGGCTTGTTTCTTGGATACGTTGGATGGTTATTTCTGTTTCTGTAAACTTGAACTGTGTTGCTATTCAGATTAAGAATACGTACTTGCTCAATTAGGTCATAAATAAGTAATCACCTCCCCCCTACTGGGCTTGGGTCACGTTACAGTGTTAATATTCAGCCTAAATTCTGACACCACCACTAGGATTAGGAATATGGAGTTTAATGATGTGATAGGAGGCAATTTGATTACAAAAATTAATTCATATGGAGTAAAATGGCAGTCTATAGTATCCGTCTGCACTGGATGTCATAGACTGAGTAACAGTAAAGTGCAAATGAAGAGACAAATGGAGATATTCAGAAATCTGTTTACACAATCAGCCAAAAGTAAGTATTACAATTCTGGTCTCAATTTTCATTTCCTAAGTGCAGTAGTTTACTACTGGTATTATTAACAGATTCCCTAGATCTTTCCTAAGTCACAAACACAGATTTTTGTTGCAGTCCCCTAATAAATATCCTCTTTATCCAAAATCTTGCCTGGGTAGGTTTTGATGATCCATCCTCCTGCTTGTCAAATACTTAGGGTTGATTATAGGCACAGCAGGGGATTTAGCTGGAACTATAGGACAGTGAACACAGGCCTATATCTGACTGTTGCTAGGCTACTAATAGACTATTTGAATTTATCAGAAATATTTCTTCACGTAACAGAGGAATACTAATCTTTAGACTAAAGGGTGTCTTAACAACACCTGTGGTGGCCATAGAAATAACTGAAACTCAGTGCTCAAAGGTGTGACTGTTGCCCCTGTATGTAAAGGGAAGGATGATGCAGTAATTAGGGTGCTGCTGGGGTATTTGGAAGACCTGAGTTTGAGTCCTTGTTTTGCCACAGGCTGTCTGTGAGAACTTGGCATGTCACCTTGCCTCTCTGTGCTTCAATTTCCCATCTGTAAAATCTCTGACAGAAGTATTCTCATGAGGTTTACATTAAATATCATTAACTACTTGGATACTTCAGGAATTGGGGGCATTTAAGTACTTTGGTGCAGACTAGAGATGTATTGATGGAAATATTTCTGAGCCCCAGTTATAATCCTTCCAAAGCTTTAAAACACTAGAGGTGCCTCAGTCACCATGCCCCTTGGGTGCTGTCTATTTAGCAGCTAGAAGGGTCCAAGTAGTCCTTCCCAGCTTCCGCAGATGGTCATTCTTTTGCCAGAGAGCCCAGTGGTCACAGCAACACAGCTCTGCACTCTCCATCTGCTCTTGGATGCCCCTTTTGGAGCGCATGGTAAGAGCAGCTGTTAATTGTCCCTTAGAACAGTGGTTCTCGCCCTTTTTCCGACAGGGACCCATTTGCAAAGATCCATGGCCTGTCCTGACCTACACCTCCCTGTCCCTGCCGGTGCCCGACCCCCAGTCCCCTGCCCCCCTGGGCCATGCTCGTGTCCCTCACTCCCAACCTGCAAGCCCCTGCCAGAGGGGCACCCAGCTGCCCCCATCCTGCTCGGACCAGAGTGTAGTGTCTGCAGCAGCTCTAGCTCATGCAGGCGGCAATGGAGTGAGTCCGGCTGCAGCACTGGCTAGAGGGAGGAGGAGAAGAGGCCTGTGGCACGCCCCCTCTGCCCTGTGCTGGGGCTGCTGCGCCACACCAGGCAGCCTGGTTATGGCTCCTCTCACGCCCCCAAGCAGCATTTCCTCCCGCCACCCCTCTGCCCTACTGCAGCTCGCGACCCTTTGAAATATTCTTGTCACCCACTTTTGGGTCATGGCCCATGGGTTGAGAAATGCTGCCTTAGAAGATTCTCAGTTGACGGGCTCCTATCTCCTCACTCCTTCAATTCTTGGCCTTTCCTTTCTCATCTCCCTCTGCAACTTATCTTGCGTGCTTTTATCATACCATCTTTATGCTGATGACTCATACAACTTCCACCCACGGATAAACTCACCTTTTAGCCAGTTTTGCCTCTTGGCCTGTCTTCTGGCAGCTCTTTGCTGATGTAATCAGAAAATAAGCCAACTTTTTTTACCCAGGCTCAGGGCTGTTCTATGCAGGTTCAGGGCCCTTAGCATAAGTGAAGACCTGCTTCAGAGCTGTTGTAATTATATCTGCTTTTGCTGACTCCAAGGCTTCACCGTTCTGGCAGCTGGGGATTGCTTTGGGGTAGGGGCATGTCAGCCACAGTGAGAGGCAAACTGTGTAAGTGTCATATTTACTTGAATCTAAGATGTCCCTGAATTCAAGATAGCCCCCATAATGAGATTATATATATGGACAATTTAAAAGTTGTTATAACTCTCCAGGTATAGAACCTAAGTATCAGAGGATTGTCTTGAATTCATTCCCTCACCCTGACTACTACAACAGGGAAAGCAGTAGCTGGGGGCCCCCTTGCCCTCTGTCCTGACCTCTCCCTGCAGCCATCCTACTCCCCACCCCAACACCCTTACCCCCAGCTCCTGGCAGCCTCTGCCTCTTCCTCCCCTCCACGCCATTCCCCAGTCTCTGCCTCTGTCATCCACCCCATTTACTGTCAGACACTGCCCTGTTCTCTCCAGGGAACACGGCACATGGAAGAGCAGTCTTTGCTGGCCATGCAGCAGTGTTGGCACTACTGACTGGCCAGGCAGGGAATGGAGTTGCCATGCGCTCTGTGCCCTGGAGGGAATCCAGCCCCAGTCAAGCTGGGCTGTGCCTGACAGTAACTTAAGGGAGGAGGGAAACAGGGTGGGGGCAGAAGCTGCAGAGGGCAAGCAGCAAGGGGGAGGGAAGGGGACTGCTATGGGTGAGTCTGACTCTGGCCCCAACCTGGGCTCAGAGCAAGTCAGAGCTGCAGCAGCCATCTGCCCCCCACTCCACTTTGTACATGAATCTAAGACAAGGGGCTTTCCCCCCCATGCTGACTGGGGGGGGGTGCGACCCTCATCTTAGATTCCAGTAAATACAGCATTCTTCTTGTTTTTTACTTGAGATTTTGCTCTGGTCCTAGCAATCAATGACCAGCTACACATACAGCTGTGCTGTTGCAAACCCTGTGTGTTGTGGAGGATAAGCTTTGGTGTAGCTGCTTATGCTTTAGTCACATGATGTCTCAATACAGACCCTGAAGCCCTCCACTATCAACCTCTTTCCATTCAGAGGAATATTGATTCACTGAGTCTCTGTTGCTAAGGACATGACAACTAGGACAAAATAGCTTCTTTACTTATAATTCTCACCTTTAATTGTTTTGGTCCAAATCTTATTTATTTCAGAATAAGCAGGCCCCATTTTGGTATCATTTAAGCTTTGTCTACATGAGAACTGACTGAGTTAAAACTAGTGCAAACCCTGATTTCAATGTATCCAGCTTTATCTCAATTTATTTAAAAATGACACTGAATCTGTTCAAACAAAACCAAATAATGTCCGCACAGGGACTGTGTCTAACTAGATTGTAACACTCTTCCTTGTACTTCTGTACTCCCTTATCTTCTTGCAAATACATCTTTTATAAGGGACCTTATCAGAAGTTCTCAGAAAACCCAAATACACTCTGCCCCAGAACACTCTTTATCAGCTATTTCCCTTCTTCAGAAGGTCCCAGGAGGCTCGAGGAACACAGTTTTTCTTACAACAGAAAGGCCATTTGATCCAGCGAAGTCACACTTACTGATGGCCTGAACTTGTTTGGTATTGGATTAATTTCACCATGTGTTTGCCAGGTACTGAAGTTATAAAAATACTTGTAAGATAATATTACATAATAAATGAATATGCAACAGCCAGGTTCAAAGGCTGCTACACACACATTAACAAATTGACAAAAACAAGCATGAGAGAGTTAGGTAAACCTCCCTGGTCTGTATTTTCCTTGATTACCTTTTACTCCTTTTTAAGCTATTAATTGCAACATTAGCAACTTTTTAATATAGAGGAACAATTGCAGGTTTTTAAGGGTAAATTCCATCCAAAATGGATTGATTTAAAGCCCTGTGGGAGGGAAAGCATGTTAAACAGAATTAAGAAGAGCAAAGCAAAGGGATTTTTGTTTTTGAAGATGAGGCAGAATCAAGACTACCCAGGGAAATTAGTGTTGAAAAGCTTCTTGTTGCTTTATATAATAAGAGGGGAGCAGATGCTATGGTTCACTAAAGGGTGCAGCTGCACATAACCTCAGACGTTCTTGAAGGGATTGTGAAACCCAAATATCTTGGCTTAGTTGGGAAACTCTGCACGGGCCCAAAGCAGAGAATGTAGCAAAAGGCTCGAATAAACCCCTGTGGGTACCTCCAAAGGAGTGGGAATACGTTTGCCTGGGGACAAAAAGCAGCGCTATACCTTGTGCTGCTGTTACTTGTCCCCAAGGAAAGCCCGTGCTGTGTGCGCTCTGGTGTGTGGCAGGTTATGCCGGGTGGGGTAGGGGAGGTTGGGGCCACCAACTATGTTGTCCCCAGCAGCCTTATCCACCCGGGTCCTGGGCAGGGCTGGATTAACCCTTTAGTGGGCCCTAGACAACCAAACTTGTGGGCCCCTACTTTTTTTCACTCAATAATTATAATATGTAAAATAAGCATAACTGGGCCCCTTCTACATGTAGGGACCTAGGTATGTGCCTAGTTTGCCTATGCATTAATCCAGCCCTGGTCCTGGAGGCCCTGGGAGAAGCAGCCACAGCGCTCCTGCAGCAGGGAGCCTGGCTGGCAGCCAGCGTGTGGCTCCAGCTGGCCAGGCTCTGGTCTTGGGTGGCACATAGTGCTGCCATGTGCACTGCCCTGCTTTTTTTTTGGCTTGGGTCTTTTTGACCCTGGGATTTCCCCGGGTCAAAAAACCCCACAAGCTGCAAAGTGGGAGTGTGGGAAATGCTTGCATGTGGGGTCTGTAGTGCTGCAGATGGATCTGCAGTGCCATATACCACACATCCATGCTCATCTGGACGCTCCCTACATGTTTAATATTAAAAGGGAGTGAAGAGGGGTCCTTTAAATGCAGGAAATCCTGTTTTAAGCTTGCACATGCCCTTTTTGTATTGCTAGCTTTGCACTTCTCTTTGGGACAGTCTGATTTGTATGCTTGCCATGTGGAACTGAAATGGTCATGGCTGTTTCTGCTTAACACCAACATGAGCGTCTTGTGTAAAATGCTATCAATAGCAAAAGAGCATCATTAATCAATGTTACAGCTACTCTGGACATAGAGTTAATTAATTGTCATCCAAGTTAACAGAAGAGGGGTATTCTTTTCTTTTTAATGATAAGCATTGTTTTAAAAAAGGCTTTAAAACTCGCACTGAATGGCACATCTTTACAACAACCATTATCACCTAAATAGGTGGGAGTTATATCTCTTAAACCACAGATTTAAGGCAAATATTGGTAATGTGTGAGATTTAAGAGCAGTGGTCAGAGTAAAGGGGACCTGCAAAGGATTTGTACGAGTTGGGTTTGTGCCCCTTTTCGGTACCTGTTTTTCACCTAGAAAAATATCAGGGGCATTGAGCCTTCCCGGTTCTCGTGGAAGGCAACTGAGCCGCTGACCAGGGTTGGTTGTAGGTTCTCCCTTGTCCATTGAAGAGGTGAAGCTGGGTCTTATACATATTTCCCTCTTCCAAAATGTCAAGTTGTGGAAGCGAAAAGTGCCCCCCCCCCCCGGAGGCGGGTGAAGGGAGCCTCCCCCGGGCGGGCTCTGCGGCGTGGGGCGGTGATGCGCCGCAGCGTTTTCTGTCGGAGGGGGAGGCCTCGCTGCCCTGCCTTTAAGGCGCGGAGAGGCAGCGCCGTCGCCGCCAGTGCTGCAGGGGCCGGAGCGGAGCCGGGTGAGCGCGGGTGCGGGCGGGCGGCATCCTCCCCCCCGGGGTGGTCCCCGGAGGGCTCCGGCGGGGGCACAGAGAGGAGCCGCGGGCAGGGCGGTCCCTGCGCTCCCCCCACCCCGCAGGCCCCTGGCACGTGGGTGCCGGCGCCCTGGGCCCTGCGGGTGGGTTGTACCCTCGTGGCCTTTCTCCCCTCGGCCCCGCGGCCGCCAGTGACAGAGACCCTGGCCCCGGCCAGGCCACCGGGTCTGCAGACGTGACGTGCCATGCCGTGCGCACCCTCCTTCAACCGTGTGGTGCTCGAGGGACAGGGGCTGCGGAGGAGGCAGGAGGAGGGAGGCTTTTCCTTAGCAGGCGCTGCCTGAAGAATTGGATTTTTTCGGGGTGGTCGTCAGTCATTGCTGTGGTTGGCGGCCTGGTATCCTGAAAGAGAGAGAAACCGTTTCGGCCCGGAGCGGATTCAGGCCTGCGCCTCTTGTGTCGCACAAAGGACCAGTGCGGGGAAGGCGAGTCGACGCGAGCCTCCCTCTGAAGACCGGCAGAAATGATGTCGTGGTTGTTGAAGCTAAAGGTTTCGTTTTTAACGCCAGTCCTCACGGGAATGGATTCCCGGCTGGGCTCCACATCGGGGCGTCTCGGGTAGTTTGCGGCAGGTGACAGGCAGCTGCTGAAAGATTCCGGAGTGTGACACGCACGTGATGTCATAGAGGCAGTGATGTCATAAGTCATGTTGCGATCAGTATTATTTCTCTGTAGATGTGGAGCTGTAAGCAGGAGGCAGCTTTCAAGGAGAACAGATTGACCTGGTTCGAATTGTGCTAGCAAGTAAGAGGAGGAAAAGTTGAACATTGTGGCGCCGGGCATGCCCAGTCTGTTGTACTAGGCTCCTCAAACCCTGGGATGCCTTTCATGGGGTAGTAAGCCTGCATTTTATTGTTTCTTCTTGAAATATTTCAAATAAACAATAAGATGAATTTATATATATCATCTGACTGTGTAACCTCCCAGCTTCTGAATTTAAAAATCTGTTGACACGAGTCAGAAACCGAGCATCTTGGAACAAACCTGGCTAAATCGGGTACAGAGCAGATGCAGAATGATCTTTTTATTCCCAACAGTTCTGTGCGGATACCTGCTGTGTTTTAATTCAGTCTGCCTGCTTAATGATATATATAATTTCTGCAGTATAGAAGTCCTCCATGACCTTGCATAGATCTGTGCAGCATACAAGTTAGCTTTCCTTTTCTTCCCTCTGTCAAACTGAGCCCTAAATACACATCTGCGTTCAGTAATCATTGGAAGCAGCACTCCCGGTTATGCCTGTTATCCTCTGCTAGCTAAACATGATCTCATCAGAAAGAGTTTGCTGGGTAGATTATGTAACATTCCCCGAGATACAGCGTATGAGAAACTGCTGATACTAGAGAAGTGTCAGCACTCGAGGGATGATGCTCCGGTATCTTGCTGCTTCACGTTTAAATCTTCTTGAATCTCATGAATGATATTAAATGAGCTTAGGTCAGTGGTTCTCAAGTACTCGAGTAGATTCCAGTCCTTAGGCTTCACTCATTTTTGACTATAGAAAAATAATAGAGTGTTTTTTCTGCTGCAAAGAACTTGGCAGCGTCACAGTAGATCAGAAGAGAATGTGTTTAACAGTATGGATTCCTATTCAAAATCCCTGGGTTTATCTTGTGAATCATGTTTGCACACCTGACAGTGCATGGCACCCCATGGTACTTTTGAAAGGCACCCCTGGGTGCCACAGTATCCTGGTTGGGAAATCACCAGTTTACATTAATTCAGTTTTTGTGACTTGTCTTCCTTCTTTTCATCATGCTACACAGTGTAGTGCTGTTGAATCCTACCTGGGGCTAACTTTTTTTGAATGAAGAAAAATGCTTGAGTTATTTCTCTCAGAATTTTTTTTCTCTTTCTTGCTGAGCCTTGAATTGGCATAAAAGAGAGAGTATAGACTAAGATTCAAATCTCATTTAGCCTGGCATGTCAGTCCTTTCTGGCTGACAGCCCTTGTGTGACAATGAAGCTAACGTACTGTACTGGTAAGTGGGATTTTTTGCTTTTGAAACTTCTGGTTAGTCAGTTGTATTGATGGAAATGATTCTTTTATTGCCTGATGAGTACTTAGTGGTAATTCGTTTGGCTCTTCCTTGTGCTTTTAATACTCATGAATCAAATTATTTTCACTTGGCCATGTTCTGGAGTGGTGTGAGTACTCTTTTGCCTTCTGCCTTTGTTCCACTGCTTAATTTTGTATCGTCTCTGGCAGCCCCATGACTGTTGGGTAACAGGGTTTTATTCTGGATCTTTTTCAAGGAAGTTTTAATTAGAGAAATAGCTTGGGTCTAATGTTAGCTCATGTCTCTAGGAAGCAGTGCTCTTGGCTTTTGCTCCCAGATCTGCCATTAGCTGATTGTAAACTTCATTACATGTAAGAATTGCCATTTGCTGGGTTAGGCCATAGGCCCATCTTGCCCCATATCCTGTATCCATTAGGGGCATCACAACTCCCTCCGGCTGCTGCTGGAGCTGCGGGCCAGGGAGCAGCAGGAGCCCACCTGAGCTGCTGCAGGCTCCTGCCCCCTGCACAACCACCACCTTGCCTGGACCAAGAGCCCCCTCCCCCTCCCTTGTGAAGGCAGGGGGGCCTTCTGCCTAACCCACCACCAGCTGCCACCTGCTGCCACAGCCTCCTGCAGCAAGTGGGGATGCCAGAGCGCCAGTGGGATCCCTCCATCATCAACCCCACCAGTCGGCTTTCTGGCTGCTCCAGCAGCAACCCCATGTCTACCCTCCTGTGGTAAGTCCTGTGCTCCACTCCACTTCTCCCAGTGTCTTGTGGACTGCTGAGTAAGCCAGCGGTGTGCTTCCCCACTCCCCCCTGTATGTCGCTTGTTTGTCCCCCCACACCACCCAGTTAGCTGGAGGAGGCACCCGCCCTGCAACAAGCCAACTTCTCCCCTCCCCACAGGCAGAGGGGGAGCATGTGGCTCCCCATCCCACACCCCACCATAGCCTTCCCACCTAGCCTTCCCGAGGGGGCTGCTGCACTGATGGCCCCCAACCAAGGGGCAGCCAATAATGTGGGGGAGACCTTGCGGGGCCAGGGAAGTCCCCCTGGCCAGTCTCCCCTGGAGGGGGTCCAGGGTCCCCCCAAAACCAAATTAGCAGCACCTGCAGGGACTAGCATTAGCAAGTGCCCTACCCACTCAGCCTTCCTTCAGCTCTGCAAGCCCTGCTGCTCAGCCCAGCACCTGACCTGCAGGTTTCCCTTTAGCCTCAACGCCTCGGTCCTCTGCCTCCTGCCCGCACCATGTCAAGCAGTTGTGGCCCCCTCCCTGCCATCAGCAGGCACAATGGGGTGTGCTTTGACATGCCTGAAGTAGAGCTGCCCCCCTTTGAAAATTATGTGCTTGTGCTTGCTTGAGCAGTGGGCCCCCTGAAGATTGTGGAAGCCTCTGGGCACTGTGGTAAGTGTGTCTTCTGCCTTGCCATGGAGGGCGCCACGCAGGAGGTGGCAGGAAGGGGCTCACAGTGTGGGGCAAGCATGTCCCCCTCGAAATCCTGGAAGCTTGGGACCTTGGTGGTCATCAGCCCTGTCCCCTCCATTACTCCTAACTGGGCCCTCATGCCCTTACTGCAAGGCCTAAGGAGAGTCCTCTCCCCAGTCATCCCTCTCTCGCTGGGGTGCCAGGACCCCAGCCTCTGCCATATCCAGTCCTTCCACCACCCAGTCACCATCCAACTGACAGCAGAGGCTGAGGGAGGGGGACCTTTATGGTTACATGTCAAGGGAGGTGAGGTGCTTCTAATGCCAGGTACCAGGACACCTCTACCAAGAGTGCCCCCTCAGTTAGCAATGAGGGGCACTGCAACCCCTGCCAAGGAGAGGGGTGCCACCAGCACCCCAGCATCCAGCCCCCTCTGCAAATTCAGGGGACCCCATGCCACAGCCACCAGTGGGGTTCCAAAGAACACCTGCCCCTACCACCCCACCACTAGCCCTTCATATCCCCATAGTGGTCCTGGTGCCCCAGGATGACCCCTCCCTGGGCCACCCTGAGGCTGGGTGGGTACTGGTCCCATATAGGCAGCGATCTGGCATCCAGAGCAAAGCAAAGTGCAAGGCTCAGGTGCAGTTCAGGCCCTCTGATATGGAGAAGGCTCCCCTCCCATCATGTAAGGTGGGGGCTGACGTTGATGTCATGCTCACCATCTCTTGAGCTGCAGAAATCCCACCCCCACAAAAATTTAAAAAGATAAGTTGTTACCACTGTGGAGGAGGGCCCAGGATGGCATGGCCATGTTGTGGTAGAGGAGCCCATGGAGGAGATCCCAACTGTGCTGGTTGCGACCTGCTCCCCACCACTGCAGGCACTGGGGCCTTGGCCCCAGCCACTCCTGGGGAATGTCCAGCAATGGAGCCCTCCCCCTCTTGCCACCTCCAGTGGTGGGGGGTCTGCGTCTGGGGATCATGCTAGTGGGCCTGATGGGGAAGAGTCCTTTTCCCAGGGCTCTGGGGAGGGCACTGTCATCCTGCATATGCCTGAACTTCCTCCACCCCTGATCAAAGCTACCCCAGTGTGCCCTGTGGTCCTGGTGCCGAGGGGGGAGAAACAGGGTGCCCCACCGAACACCTCCCCATCCCCATCCCCAAAGGCACAGGAACCTCTGCCATTTGCCCTGCCACTCCCCATGCTACCCCCTTCCTCACCCTGAGGGGCTGCATCTCTTCCAGTATCAGGGGGCATTTATACACATACATTTTCATGCCCGGATGTGCCGGAGATCCGGCGTGTTGGAGCAGACTCCATTAATTGAGTCTCCTCCATATGCGACCTGACACGCATGGTGCTGTATTGCTTGCAGTTGTATAAGTGGTGAAATGCACGTCAGTGTGGAGAAAATGGCAGCAGTGCGCTGTTGAATTAAAACTTGTGCATTAGTTTAAAAGCGCACCGCCGCCATTTTCTGCATGCTAGCACACACATTTTGTCATTTATACAACTGAAAGCAACGCAGCACTGGGTGCTTTTCAAAGCACCTGGCACTTGCATATGTAAAATGCACCTGGCTGTGCATATGTAAAAAATGCACAGCCCAAGACGGTGTAGTGGACCATGTGGCAGCCTTCCCCTGGGCCTCTGTTCCCACATGGGTGGAGGAGGGGGAAATGCTCACCCCACCTGGCAGCTAGGAAGAACCCACCAAACTACAGAACCAGCAGGAGGGCAACTGGGAGTCTGTGAGCTCCATGGAGCTGGCAGACTTCTTGGCCCCAGTGGTACCCAGGGAGGAGCTGCTCCAGTTCTTGCATCTCTCCCTCTCACTTTGGACTGCTGGGGGGATTTCCACTAAGTCCTCAACTCAGTGAGGGCTCTGGTGGAGGAAGGCAAGGGACACAAGTGGAGCAATGCCAAAAACTATCACTGAGTCCACAGCTTTTATGACTCCCTCTTTGTGTTTGGCAGGATGGCGGGATTGATGGGTCCTGTGGTTGGTGTTGCCTCCTGTGAAATCCCTGCCAAGCCTAACAATAGCTCCCACCAATAAGGTCTCTCACTGTGGTTACCCTCAGTGTGCATGGCTGCAGGACGAGTCTCTGCAGGTGCCAGGTACTCTCCTTCCTTCCTCCAGGAGAGGAGGTACTCTGTACTTTTCCTGCAGGAGACCCATACAACTCCAGCTGCCAAAGCCAACTAGCGGCTGGAGTGGGGAGACAGGGTCTACTTCAGCCACCTCCCAGAGACGTCCCATGGGGCAGCCACCCTGTTCTTCCTGATCCTGTTGCCAGAGGTCCTTCTCACCATGGAGGTAGTGCCAGGCCACCTGTTTCATCTCTGGGACCAAGTTGCAAGAAAGGGTGAGGACTTTCTATGCAGACCTCTTCCCATCATATCCAACCAATGCTGATGCCTGCCAGGTTCTGTGGGAGGGACTGCCAGGGCTGTCCCTGGGAGGGGACGAATTGGGGCGACCACCCCAGGCCCCCCACATGGACTGATTTGCCCTGGGCCCCACACCCTGCTCGGGTCACCTCTGGGGACTGCCACAGGTTAGTGTGGGTGACCAGGGCTGACTCAAGAGTCCTCTCACCCTGGCCAGGCTCTCAGATGCCCTCTGCCTGATGACTGCCAACATAGTATGGGGCATTGACGCACTGACTGTGGAGTTCTGTCTTCGGCTTGGACCTTGCCAGAGTCTGGGCTGAGTCCGAAAGGGATGGGGAACTCCCTCTGTTTTGCAAGTGGCCTGTCTGACCCTGCTGCCCAAAAAGGGGGACCCCCCACAACCTGAGAAACTGGTGCCCAGCCTCACTCCTCTGTACGTACTGTAAGATCATAGCAAAAGTCTCCTTGCTGCTTCCTGCCTGTGCAGGCAGATGTGGTTCACCCTTACCAGATGTACATCGTTCCAGGGCACTCCATCTTTAACAGTCTATACCTGGTGCGGGACCTCCTCAAGCTTACTTACAGGGACGGCCTGTTATTCGCTTCTGCAACCAGGTCCACACCTTTCACCTTCAAGTTCTGCAGAGGCTCTTATACGGTGCTGGCAACTAGGCAATCTGGTTTCTGCTTAGCTATACCTTCCTCCGCTGCCTCTGAGGATACCAGTATGACCGGCAGCTCTTCTACCTGCAAGGTCTCCCCAAGGAGGACCTGGAGGAGCTTCTGGGTTTCTACAAGAACCTCCTCAGGGCCTGGAGATTGGTCCCCACCTCCAGATCCCCAGACATGGTTGCCCTGGGCACTGACCTCCTTCTCCAAGCCCCTGCTGAAAAATGCCCGATTGGTGGTGCCAGTGATAGAGGTGCCTTGCGTGTGCTGGAGGATGCTTCTGGCCAATATCACTTATATTGGAAACCTCCTGGACTATGCCAGGCAGGGATGGGTGAATCCCTCTGCACTGGCCTGGCACATGCAGCTACTCACACTGTGTGCTTCCTGCCGCATACTCCAGAAGGTAAAGGCTGTCCTGCTGCCCACTGCTTTTGCCTATGTAGACCAGGTCCTGTGTGAGGGCAGACCCCACCCCCCGTATCCCCCAGTCCCCCGGAGCTAGTTGTGGGGCTGCTACCTTGGCAAGCCCTATGTCCCACCATCTCAGCAGGCTGGGGGATACCAGTCTGCCTCTGAACAGCCCACTGTTGCCAGCTCTATGTGCTTGTGCTCTGCACAGTCCATCAGTCCATCCTTGCGTCCGCCTTCACCCCCCAACAACAAGTGGCAGGACACCTTATGTGAGGGAGGAAGCCAAGGGTCCTCAGTGGACGAGTCTGTATTCCACATTGATCCCACAAGTCACTGAGGACCTCAGCTGGCAGCTTCTCCAACGAGCCATAACCACAGGCATTTATTTTGCGTGCTTTATGGAAACTCCTGCCACCTGCCCCTTTTGCCAGCAGAGGGAGACCCGGGCATATGCCTACCTCAGATGTGGCAGGTTGCAGCCCCTCTTCTGCCTCCTCCAGAACGTCCTGCTGAGGTTCTGGCTGCACTTCTCCCTGCACATTTTTGTTATGCACTCTCCATCCATGGCCCTACAAAGCCCTGGGATGTCCTGGTCAGCCTTCTCCTGTCTCTGCCCAAGCTGGCCATTTACAAGACCAAGAAGGAGGCTCTGGCTGGGGCATGGGTGAGTGGTGCCGCCTTAGACAGGGGGGGCAGATGTCCGCCCACCAACCAGTCCCACTGACCGGGTCAGGGGGAGTCCCCCTGCAGCTGATCTCGCTGCCCAGGCGGGGTGTTGATCGCTGCAGCCGCTTTTAGGAGCGACTGCAGTGATCATCTGGTGCTTGCAGGGAGGGCACCGGCGCTCCCGCCTGCCCCCCCTGCCCATCACCTAAGCAGCGAGCACGGCCGGTCAGGGGGTCCTACATGTCACCACTGGGCTGGGGGAACCCATGCAAATGTGGGGCCATCTTTCTGTTACTCCTCTGCTCACATCTCTGGGCAGAGTTTCACTAGTCAGCATCCCTTGATTCGTTCGGGGGGTAGTGGGTGCTAGCTGGGGTGCTCTGCTTGGTGCCCTCTTTCAGATCCCTTATTATTAACCTATGACCTCACTCCCATTCCTATTTTCTTTTCTGGTTTTGTTTTTTTTTTTACTTGTCCCAAGTAATCAGTTGATGTGTCTCATATCCCTTATGAAAGGAGACTTATAGTTTTCATCGTGGGCCAAAGTTTATGACCTCATGGCACATCAAATGGGCTTATTTCACATAATGGCAGAGAGTGGAGGCTGAAAAGGAGAGGGAACAGGGGATGACCAGGGTTTTTCCCACTGTTACTTTCTCACTTTCAGCCTCCAGCATTTGAGGTTTGGAAAGCTCTAATTCAGAGGCTGTACCCCTAATTCCCATAGTCAATAGCTACTGATACCGCTTTCCTCCAGTAATTTGTCCAGTCCCTTTTCCAAACTGGCTAAACTGTGTCAGCTCCCACAACATCTGGTGACAGAGAGTTCCATGCTTTCATGGCATGCTATGTGAAAAAGAGCTTCCTTGTATTAGTTTTAAACTTACTTCCTACTAGTTTAATTTTGCACCCCCCTACTTCTCGTATTGTGAAAAAGAGTAAATAATAAATAAATCTGTATCAGCCCCTCCCCCCCAGCATCTCTTTTCTAAATTGAATAGGTCTAGCCTCTTTAGTCTCTCTTCATTTGGAGAGATGGGTATAACTCCACGTTGGGGTTGTATTCAGAGGCTTAGCTAAGAAATGTTTACAAAGTGCTTTGAGAACCTTGCAAGAAAGCAAGGTCATTATTTTTCCAAGTATCACTGTACAGAAAACACTTGGTTGCAGTTGAGATAATTTATCTTTTGGTAACAGATTGTAACCTGCTGCCTTCTAGCCATTAACAAATAAATGTCATGGATTTTTTTTTTGTTATAACTGAATTTTTTTGACAGAACCAAAATGCTTCCTGTTGGCTCTAAAAGGTAGTTAAATGCACATCCTCTTTTGATCATGTTGGCTTAGAACAGGAAAAATGTAGGCCTCGTTAGACAACAAGTGTTACCCTGGTCTTTTTTAAAAAAAAGAAGAAACAAAAAATCTAGCTAAAGCTGGGGTGCATATTGCAAAACAAAATTAGTCTTATTCTTTCCCTAGGGCTGCATTTTGCTGTTCTTGCACTCCGCCTAGTCCTTGAGGGCACTGTATTGGGAGCATGGAAACATACTCAGTCATACGCAGGCTAAATTTTGGTTAACATACCTTAAATGCATTAATTTTCTTAATATGTTGCAGGGGTGTATGTTGTAGCAGTGTTGGTCTAAGGGCATAGGCAGAAAAAGGTTCTTTGAGTGAATCTAGCATCTTTTATTAGACCAACTTAAGGAGTTTGAAAAAATATCTTTTTTTTTAAAGCAAGCTTTCGGGTTTAAAAACCCTTTGTCAGGCTAAGGAAGTCTCTGCAGCTGGTGTGTGCTCTTCTTGGATGGAATGAAAAGTAAAGAAGCCAGAGGCCGGGCTGGTACAAGACAGGCAGTCAGTGAAGATGTAAACTGAGGGGTCAGTGGGTGAGAGACAGGATGGGTGTGGGGAGAGAGAAGGGGGATGAACAGTGGAGAAGTACCTGGAGAGTCAGATGTCAGGCAAATTATAATGTGTCATAAATCCAATGTCTTGCACTCCACCTAGTCCATGATTTTTAGTATCAAGGGGGTTGATGAAGTGAAGTTCATAGGCTCATCTCTGTGCGCCTCCAGAAATGTAATATATCTCATCCAGTGCACCAAATTCCCTGATGGAAAATACATAGGAGAGACCAAACAACAACTGCACACTAGAATTAACATACACCGGAAATCCATCAAAGACAAAAATACCCAATTACCTGTGGGGGTACGTTCTCACAACAAAACCACTCTCTCTTCAATCTCTCAGCTTGAATCCTCAAAAGAAACTTATAAAACAATTCTCAGAGACAAGCCTATGAACTTCACTTCATCAACCCCCTGGATACTAAAAATCATGGATTAAATATAGACATTGGATTTATGACACATTATAACCTGCCTGACATCTGGCTCCCCAGGTACTTCTCCACTATTGATTCCCCTTCTCTGCTTCCACCCAGCCTGTCTTTCGCCCATTAACTCCTCAGTTTACATTTTCACTGACTGCCTATCCTGCATGCAGACCAGTCCGGCCTCTGGCTTTACTTTTCATTTCATCCAGGAAGAGCACACACCAACTGCAGAAACTCCTTCAGCCTGGCGAAGGGTTTTTAAACCCAAAAGCTTGCTTTTAAAAATGTTTTTCTAACTGTTTAAGTTGGTCTAATAAAAGAGATCAGATTCACCCAAAGAACCTTGGGAAATTTGGTTGTCACACCAGACAACAAAGCTAACATGTTTAACGATTTCTTTGCCTCTGTCTTCCTAAGTAGGGACCAGAACATCCACCTCCCTGCTGGGCTCGCCTCGGGCCCCAGGGGAGGCACACCTGGGCCAAGGGTTAGTGAGGAACTAGTTAGGGAGCTTCTGGAGGGACTGGACGTATTCAAGTCAGCCGGTCCGGACGATCTCCACTCTAGAGTTCTAAAGGAACTGGCTGAGGTCATTGCAGGACCCCTGGCACGGCTTTACGAGCGCTCATGGTGCTCTGGTGTGGTGCCGGAGGACTGGAAGAGGGCCTACGTGGTTCCCATCTTCAAAAAG
>NW_017728997.1:25232762-25241430 GCF_001723915.1 Gavialis gangeticus | reverse complement strand
CCCGAGCACTACCAGGAGTGACCAGGAATAACGGTCACAAGCTGGCAGAGGGTAAATTTAGGCTAGATATCAGGAGGCGCTATTTCACGGTCAGGGCGGCTAGGATCTGAAACCAACTTCCAAGAGAAGTGGTACAGGCTCCTACCCTGGGGGTCTTTAAGACAAGACTAGACTATCACCTTGCTGGGGTCGTTTGACCCCAGTACTCTTTCCTGCCATGGCAGGGGGTTGGACTAGATGATCTACTGAGGTCCCTTCCGACCCTAGAAACTATGAAACCTAGTCTGCCTTAATTTTCTTAACCATCATCATCCTCATTTTCAGTTTCCATCTTTCATTTCCCCCTCAATTAAGTCCAGCAATTACTGCTAAGTTACCTAGTGCCTGGGTACCACAAGTAGACCCTGGATTGTTTCTGCTACCTCACCAGTTTCTAATCTTTTTGCTTTCCTTTAATGTTTGTTCTGGATGTGGACTGGATGTTTGTTCTGAATGTGTTGTCATGCTGGATGGCTTGAATTTTTTAAATGAGTAGTGTTTCTGCTTCTAGGTCTGGCAGAAGAAAGTGACAGGAATATAATTTTGCCTTTTTCATTTTACTAGTTTTTCCAGAACATCATCGGTACTTTTTGGCAGTGGCATTCTCATCCCTGAGGAGAGCATCTCTCTAAGGTAAGCTAAAAGACTCTTATTGTTACATTTGGATCGTGGTATGTAACTCCTCTTCCCATAAACTAATTCATTTTTGCAAGAAATTATAGTAAATGTTTTCCATCTGTTGTGCGCTCACGTACCACCAAAGTTTAATGCAAAGATGTGCAGTGAGATGTTCATAGGGGCCAAATGGTAGCTTCAAGCTGTTTTTGGGACAAGAGGAAGGTGTATAGCTAGAGACCTACTCAAATTGGTGATAGCACTAATTTGCTGGAGAGTGTATGCAGACTGGTGGTACAAGGGCTGGTGGATGCCAAATAGCACAACAGCTTCCAGGCTCATTCCTCTGGCCAATGTGGGTCACAATATATTGTTTTAATCTGTTTTCTTATTTTAATAGGACCTGTGTATCACAGCTGTATGTTGGCACAGTTTGTAATTACAATTGTCTGGTTTCTCTTTGGCAACCTGTATACTGAACGGTTATCAGAATGACTCAAAACAGTCACGCCAAACTCAGAAAGGTTTATCCACAAATTTGATTAAGTTTAGACGTAGTATGGACAGATTGTGAGGGAGGAGACCTGGAATTTGATAATCCTTGGATTTGAAATGTGCTCTTGTGAAGGGACAGTTATTGAGAAAATGCATGGCACATCAGACATGGGCGACCGGTGCCGCCTTAGTCAGGAGGGGCATGTGCCCCCCTGCGACCAGTCTCACTGCCTGGAAGGGGGGGTCCCCCGCAGCCAATCTTGCTGCCGGGGGGGAGAGGGAGGGAGGGTCCCCCAGCGGCAGGTCATGCTGCCCGGAGGGAGTTCCCCTGCAGCTGATTGCTGCAGCTGCTCCTGGGAGCGGCTGCAGTGATTGGCCGATGCTTGAAGGGGGGGCATCGGCACTCCTGCCTGCCCCCCCGCCCATCACCTAAGTGGCAAGCGTGGCTGATCAGGAGATGCACTGGAGCTCTCAGGGGGTGCACATGCACCCCCATGCACTCCCTACACATTGCCACTGACATCAGATGTTCAGCATTGGGAATTGGATAATATGCTCATGATGTCTGTGGGGCAGGATTAATCCCTTAATAATAAAGTGCTTGCCTGGTGCCTGGGGGATAGGCAAGGTGAGAAACATGCAAACAGATCTCATCACAGTAGGTAGATGGTTGCACTTCAAAAAGTGGGGTGTGATAGCAGTCCCTGAAAATGTAGTAGCATAATGAGATCCTGAATTTGGAGTACTTCATGGTAGAAGCAGGGACTTCTTTAACATAGCAAGCACAAGTGTTCTCAGCGCTGTGGAAGGACAGTGGGGTGCCTTGGTATTTTTTCTGAGGGGGACTAATTTGGATTGCATGAGTAAAAATATGATGCAGTAAAAGATGCCAGGGCTCTTTTCCCATTTTTCCTGAGACCAGTAATAGGTTCTGCTCCTTGATTAGCAGATGTCTGTATAAAGCAGTCATGAGCCTGGAGCAGGACACAGGCTGTCAAATTCTAGGTCAGCTATCGTACAACAGATTTTAGGGGTGGGGGGAAGGGAGAGGGAGGAGACTGTTTGGGTGAAATAAATTCTTAATAGGCTCATTTTAGTTATGTTCTTGTTCAGCCCTCAGGCTGTGGGTGGTGTGATGGAGTGAGCGGAGAGAATCCCTGTTTTGCATATATGCAAAGTGCTGTGAGAACTAAATTATAATCCAGTGTCTTTAATTTTCGTCTGAACTCATCATGACAGCAGTTGTTCCAGTTCCTGGCACGATCCTGAGAGAGAATAAGTTTTCAGAAGTCAGATCTGTTGTGGGTATGAAAGCAATAACTGTTTTCAAGCTGAAAGCCACTTAGCTGCCTGCCTGGTATCTGCTCTATACTGCAGTGCCTTTAACAATTTCCTCCTCTCCCTGCAGTCTTGACTTAGTCATTTATTGATGTTAGTGTCTGTTTGTTATTAACCTTTGGGTCCTTATTCATTTATGCAGGTGAAGTCAAGACTTAGAGCAACATGGACCTTGATGTGCTGAACATGTTTGTAATAGCTGGAGGCACCCTGGCTATCCCGATTCTAGCATTTGTAGCATCCTTTCTCCTGTGGCCTTCAGCACTGATCAGAATTTATTATTGGTGAGTCAAGAGCACTTGAATTTTAGCACTGCCTATGTTAATATTTTTAAATTTTTTTTTGGTCCATGCTGGAACATAGCTAATCTAAAATGTGTGGTTCCCAGGCCGACAGACTGCGCTTGATAACTTCCACTTTTTCTCCAAAGATGCTGTCCCCATTCATCCTATTATTTGTATTATTCCCATTCTTATATGATTCTTAACGCTAACTCGTAGAGAACTGCCAACAGGCCTGTACATACATAGTGTCCTGTCGTCCTACATGTTGGACTGACTCTTGTTTCAAAGAGCTTGCCATCAACAAGATAACACAGGTGCAGGAGGGAGGGGGCAAGATGGGAACCAGAGGCTGAGTGACTTGACTGGCACAGAACTCTTCTGTGGCTTTGGGCAGGAATTGAACTGCATGGTAGGGGGAGCTGGGTTCAATGCAGTGGTCCCTTTTGGCTTGTAGGAAAGAAAGACGTAATGTTCAGCTTTGAAACACTTTCAAAGACAGGATTTTTTAGTGGCAAGGAATATCATTGAGGCTTGCTAAAATGTAACACAAATTATCAAATGACTAATATGTTTTGGACGTGTTTGGTGATTATAGAAATTAGAACCTTAATGTGTCAATAGAGCTCAGCCACAGTGTGCTTGTTTTCTTACTGTACATAACATAAAACAGTCTCAGGATGAATAAAACTGCATTTCCTTATTGCACTCTCACTTGTAGGGCTCCTGTCTTTGGGCTGTGCCTTTGTTCCAGGTTGCTAGGCACATCTTGATTACCCCGCCTGCTTTCATTGGAGAAGGAGCCAAGTTCCCTCTGGGAACAGGCATCATTTGCATGCTTCATTGTACGCGAGAGCAGGCTGGGGACAAACTGCTTGCTGGATAGCTACATCCATCAAGAGGGCAACTTAGAATGTGTGGGCAGGAGCAATTGTCACAGTGGAATGTGGATTCCAGCAGTTTATGAAAAAAAAGAGAAACAAAAGGACAGAGGGAATTAAAAATAAAGGAGAGACTGGCAAAGGCTTAATGCTGCTTCTGTGGACAGGGTTGGGGCAAGCTTCCAGCAAGATGGACTGGAAACATGGCAGTTTCTTGCTCCTGAAAGTAGAAACCCCCTGTACAGCAGTAATCTGCATTGCAAATGCAGTTGTCAGGAGAGCCTGTGTAATTTTTATGGATATTTCATGAAAAGCTGCATTGCTGCAGCTTGCCGTTTCCCAAAGGAGAATGGGATAATGGGCTTCCCTGAGAGAAGCTTCAATAGCACTCAGTGAGTTCCCTATAGTGTGTACTGCCATTGTACTTCAAATGGCTTGGTCAGTCTTATTTCAAAATGGCAAGACTAGTAAGTGATCAGTTGGTGCCATGGATTTGATTAGTGATCAGGTGGTTTGCCTGTTTCTTAAATTCTAACAGTAACCTGCATGTTCTGTTCTTTGTCATGTTCTCTGCAGTCGCATCTTCCCCCAGGATTGATTAATTTATATCTATCTATCTATCTATACCTATATAGATAGATAGATATATTTATATGTGTGTGTGTGTGTGTGTGTGTGTGTGTGGTGTGTATATGTATGTATATAGTGTGTGTGGGTATATACATGTATGTATATAGTGTGTGTGTGTGTGTGTGTGTGTGTAGTTAATGAGAAAAATGTTTTCAGGTTAATAGAACTTGGGTTTGTCCGGATCTCTCTCCTGATCAGAAGTGCTTGAGAGAAGTATTATAGTCTTCCTCATTAGTCTGTTGCATCTCATTTTCTCCAATCACAGGAGAGAGAACTGCCAGCCTTGAATCTTCTTTTATCCCTGGAATTTAGGGGCACTTGTACATGTGATGATCGTCACGATGTACATGTCATGAAAATGTCATTTGTGTGGCTTAATGGCGGCATACGTTATACATGTGTCAGTTTTGGGGGTTTTAGATGAGTTTGCAACGCTGCAAATTGCAATGATGCAGCTGTCCTCTTGCCCCTTGGCTGTGGGAGAGGTGGGCAGGCTCCGCAGAAAAAAAAGGATTGGTCCTCTCGTGGCTTCTGCCTTCAGCAGGTACCAGTTGAAGGAAGAAGTGGTGAGGGGCCTGATACTTTTGTTTGTTTGTTTGTTTTTGGGTGAAGCCTGCCTGCCTTTCCTGTGGTTGGGGGGTGAGTTGCCAGCAGGCTGAGTAGTCCTTGAGCTGTGGGGGGCTCCAGTCCTTCCTGCCATGGCAGCAGTGCCCCCTGGGGCTGCTTGAGTGGGCTGCTAGTGGGTTGGGTGCTACCCCAGCTCAGAGGCAGCACCTGGCCTGATCCAACTGTTTCCTGAGCCTGCCCGCTGGAAGCCCGCTAGGTGCTGCTCCCCAGATGGGCTTGGGGAACAGTTGCATCCGGCCAGGTGCTGCTTCAGGGCACCAGGACGGGCTGCACGCTCCCGCTGCCACCACCACTCCCCTGCCATTTCCCTGCTTTCCCTCCTGCACACCCACCCACCACTGCTGCCGCCACTTCCCAGCCACCATCATCACCGCTCCCCATGCCTCTAGTGCTCTCTGTGGCCTCCCTGCCACTTTCTGAGGCCCCCCTGACACTCCCTGCACTGCCACTGCTTCCTGCAGGTCCTCCCTTCCCCCAACTCCCTCTGCTGCCGCTGCTTCGCTCCACTCCCGTCTGCCACTTCCCACTGGCTCCAGCCCAGCACGGCAAGCACCATGTAGTTCCTGGCTGCTGTGAAAGATCGCAGTGGTTGCCCCCGCTCCCTCCATCCGATCTTATCTAATTTTCCAGTCAGATGGAGGGAGGATAGGGAACATCTAAAAGGTCACCAGACCAGAACAGCAGAGGCTGGGGCTGGGGTGGAGCCGGGTGGGCCTTGCTGCTCAGCTGCTGGGTCCTGCCACCAGCTCTCTCTGGATCCTGCTGCCACAGGTGCCTGTCATCTTTGACAGGCAGCCAGGGCAGATAAAAATGAATTTTCTAAAATTTTAGGGGCCCCGCAGACTGGATAGAATGGACTGGCGATCCGCATCTGGCCCACAGGCCATATTTTGCCCACCTCTGTGATATACAGGCAGTCTTTGACTTACAACATTTATATATTGACACCTTGTTTCGACTTTACAATGCTTGATCCGATGTGACACCACCCCAGCGAACAAGTTCGCTGCGTCGCTCATCTCCCTGGAGAACATGTGTCCAAACTTCCTTGGATACTTTCTTTAAGAAGGCAGACAAGACTCCAGAAAAACCTGCAGCCAAGACTCCTGAGAAGACTCCAGTCAAGAACCCTTCAAAAAGTCCAACCAAGAGCCCTTCAAAAAGTCCAGCAGTCACCTCAAAGAAGTCCTTCCAAATCAATATGATTGCTATTTACAATATAAATACATTAATGTAGCTATATTACTCATCTATAACTGATTGAGTACAAAATTCTGGGTTATTTTTGGTGAAATTAAGGTATTGGGCCTTGGTTCGGGAACCAATCCTCTGTTTATAACATTGTTTCCTATGGGAAAATCAGTTCCAAGCTGCAGTGTTTCGACTTAAGACATGGTTTTCAGGAACCAATTGTGTCGTAAGTCTGAGGCCTGCCTATACTGTTAGCCATATGAGTTCATTTTATTTTACTTAGCGGAGCATCTCTGAATCAAACTGACCTCTCCTGATACTTGGTGGCCCAAGTGCAGTTTATAAGCTCAGTTCCTGTCCTTCAGGCAAAGCAGCAGTACAGACACAACTTTCTTTCGGTGAGAAGCTTAGGCCTAATACACATGTAGTAATCATAATTTCATAATCAGTGTATTGGACAACTGGAAGTTAACACTGGCAGATAAGTTGAACCTCAGAATAGCAGCAGCTCAGTTTGTCTGTGAGAGAATTCCTTCCCTTCAAGCATCAGGAACTGAGAGGGGGAATCTGGCTGGCACAGTGAGTACCGATGGCTCACAAAAGGCTCTGTCAGATGCCCTGGGGATGTCAGTACAGGTACTGGGATTTGTCTCTAGCTTGCAAAGGGAAGAGAAAAGGAGAGGGTTGACCAGGTTTGACCTTCAGATAGATACTTATCCTAATCTTTAGCAGTCCCTGTACCTTTCTGATTAGCCCCAGAATGTGTCATTAATGACCACTAACTGATTAGCAGAGCTTGCTGCAGCCACTGCTCCAGCAAAGGGATTATGCAGACTTTCTATAGTGCATGTCTGAACAGAAGGTGTGAAGGCTTATGCTGCAGAGATGATGATTGTTATAAGTGGAAAAAAATACTTTGTCACTTTACCTGTGGTTAGGACCTAGAACATGGAGGTGGTGTTGAGGTCAAAAACTGAACAAGATTCAGAAATGGACTGGGTGATTGCATGATGACAAATATGTATACTTATGGTACCACCAACAAAAAGTTAAAATCATGTGTTTGGGTTTAAATTGGGGCAATTATTTGGGCTGGAAGGCCACTTACGGAGTTTGGTGAGCTGTTACGGGCCAGGTCAGAACCCGCACCATCCCTGCCCACTCACCAAAACTCCCTAAGTGGCTCTGGTCCAGGGCCCAGCCGGACACTGTCACAGCCCTGTGATCCTGGTCCCAGCCCCAGCCCCAGGGTCTCTATGGAGACCAGGCCGGGAGCCCTGTGGGCAGGATGCAATTGATTGTGCCAATGGAATGGGACTGCAGGTGGGCAGGGAGCAGCGTCTGGGAGCAGGGCAGGCAGGTGTGGCTGGGATCTTGCGACAGTGACAGCACAGGGCCATCATGCCCCCCTGCCCATGGTTGTCATGGGAGACTTCAACTACCAGACATCTCGTGGGAAGAGTGCTTGGCCAAATCCGAATGGTCACAAAGCTTTCTCTCATGCGTGTATGAGCTCTACCTGACTCAAGAAGTCTAAGGACCAAAAAGAGGTAAAGTGCTGCTCGACCTGGTACTGGCAACAGGGGACAACCTAATCAGTTACCTAACTATCGAAGCGAAGCTGGGTGACAGTGACCACAAGCTGATCCCATCCGCCGTAAAGCTGGGGAGTCAGTCAGCAGTACAGAAGTCCTCAACTTCAGGAAAGCTGACTTTGACAAACTCAAGAGGCTTGTCAGTGAGGCCCCAAGGGACCATGACGCAAAGGGGAGGGGAGTTCAAGAAGAGTGGTTGCTCCTCCAGGGAGCAATCCTGGGTGCACAAGCAAAGTCTATCCCATTTTGGAGGAAAGGCAGCAAAAGGGCACAGCAGTTCCCTTGGCTGTGCAGAGAACTAGCGGACCTCCTGCATCTAAAAACAAAGACCTACAAAGGATGGAGGACTGGATCCACCTCCAAGGAGGAATACTCTGCACTGGTCCAGACCTGTAGAGACCAAATCAGAAAAGCCATGGCGTGATGGAACTCCAATTAACTACAAGTATCAAGAACAACAAAAAGTCCTTTTTTAGATATGTGGGGAGCCGGAGGAAAAGCAAGGGCAACATGGACTCCTGTTAAACCAGATGGGACAACTGACAGCTGACGCCCAGGAAGAAGCCAACTTGCTAAATGGATACTTTGCTTTGGTTTTTCACCAGTCCCAATGGTGCCCTTACAGGATGGGAAGGCCTGGGTGAGGGAGATTCCTTACCTTCCATCAATGCTGACCTTGTGAAGAAACACCCTGAGAGGCTGGATACCTTCAAGTCAGCTGGCCTTGACAGTTTACACCCCAGGGTACTCAGGGAGCTGGCAGGCATCATAGCCCAGCCCCTGGCACGGATCCTTGAGAACTCCTGGCACGGTGGTGTAGTGCCTGAAGACTGGAAGAAGGCCAATGTGGTGCCTATTTTCAAGAAAGGGAGGAAAGTGGATCCAGCAAACTGTAGGCCCATCAGCCTGACCTCTATCCTGGGGAAGGTCTTAGAAAAGATTATCAAAGAGACCGTTCTTAATAGACTGGCTGATG
>NW_017728997.1:25226518-25232656 GCF_001723915.1 Gavialis gangeticus | reverse complement strand
GCCAACATCCTGAGGTATAGCCAGCACGGGTTTGTTGCGGGTAGGTCTTGCTTGACCAATCTTATTTCCTTCTACGACCAAGTGACCTATCACCTGGACAAGGGAAAAGAGATTGATGTCATATATCTCGACTTTAAAAAAGCCTTCGATCTGGTATCCCATGATTGCCTCTTAGCAAAACTGGCCAACTGTGGACTTGGGTCCACCACAATCTGCCTGCTGGGGAATTGGGTCCGTGGTCAGACCCAGAGGGTGGTTGTTGATGGAAGTCAATTGTCATGGTGCCCTGTGACCAGTGGGGTCCCTCAAGACTCTGTCCTTGGGCCTATACTATTCAACATCTTCATTAATGATGCGGGCATTGGTATCAGAAGCAAACAGGCCAAGTTCGCTGAAGACACCAAATTTTGAGGTAAAGCATTCACACCTGAGGACAGGAGGACGATCTAGGCTGACCTTGACAGGCTCAGAAAATGGGCGGACGAGAACCTGGTGGTGTTTAACACCGAAAAATGCAAGGTTCACCTTGGGAAGAAAAACCTGCAGCGTGTGTATAGGTTCAGCAGTGCTACGCTGGCTAGCACTATGGACGAAAGGGACTTGGGGGTCATGATTGACCACAAGGTGAACATGAGCCTTCAATGAGATGCTGCAGCTAGTAAAGTGAACAAAATGCTGGCTTGCATCCGTAGATGCTTCTCAACCAAATCCCAGGACATCGTTCTCCTGTTGTATTCAGCCTTGGTGAGGCTGCAGCTGGAGTACTGCATCCAGTTTTGGGCCCCACAATTCAAAAAGGATGTGGAGAAGCTTGAGAGAGTCCAGAGAAGAGCCACGCAAATGATCAGAGGTCAGGAAAACAGACCTTTTGATGACAGGCTGAGAGCCATGGGACTCTTCAGCCTGGAAAAGCGCAGGCTGAAGGGCGATCTGGTGGCTGCCTTTAAGTTTATCAGGGGTGACCACCAGGATCTGGTGGAACGTCTGTTCACCAGAGCGCCCTGAGGGATAACAAGTTCGCACGGTCACAAACTTGTCCATGACCATTTCAGGCTGGACATAAGGAAGAACTTCTTTACTGTCTGAGTCCCTAAGGTTTTGGAATAGCCTGCCACCGGAGGTGGCTCAAGCACCTACTTTGAACGCCTTCAAGAGACATCTGGATGTTTATCTTGCTGGGATCCTATGACCCCAGCTGACTTCCTGCCCCTGGGACAGGGGGCTGGACTCGAAGATCTTCTGAGGTCCCTTCCAGCCCTAATGTCTATGAAATCTATGAAACTGGTGCTTGTTGCAAGGATGTGTAGGCAAAGGATTGTGGTTCTACCCTGGGCCCTGGCCCCCAGCCCTGCACTGTCACTGCCCCAAGATCCCAGACCCACCCCTGTCGTTGGCCTTGCCTGCCTGTTCTTCTGGACGTTACTTCCCACCTGCTCATGGCCCCGTCTCATCTCCCTGGCTGAGCACCAGGGTCCCGGACTGATCTCCATGAAGATCCTGCCTGCCCACTGTGTCCGGTGCTCCTGGTGGTGGGTGCGAAGCAGACGGGCCGCGGTGCCCAGGCAGCGGGCCTGGGTCCAGCGCCAGCAGTGACGTTAGTGGCGGCAGCTAGAAGGAGCTGCCAGGATGCAGAGTCTGGCCTCTCTGTTGCCCTAGCCCCTCTGCATGCCTTTGGACGGCAAGACCAGCTGCATGTGCCATGACCCAGGCTGCCCTCTGTGCCTGCGCCAGGTGAGGCTGAGTGACCCGTCACAGGCAGGATAAAATCCCTTGGTGAGCCGGATTCAGCCCGTGGGCCATATTTTGCCCACCTCTGGTTTAAATCAATCTCAGACCATCAGGAGTAGGATGGAACTTTTTCTAGATAAATTCCACACTCACAGTGGTGCTTTCTCGACAGTATCTGGTAGAGGAACACATCTGTTACTGTGCTTGTGTCTGGCTGGAGACAGAGTATTGGATTAGTGGGACCTTAGGCCGGATCCAGAATGGCAGTTCTGGTGGAGATGTGGGCTACAGTAGCAAACCCTTTGAGGATGGATGTTTTGTTGTTTATTTCCTTTTTGTGCCTACTTGATTTCCGTCTCCTTACTGGAGTCAAACCCTAAAAGGGAGGGTCAAGCACTAAAAGCAGAGCAGGCTTATCAACCTGAGGCAAGGGAGTAGGATGTAGGGGTAGAGGAATCCTGCAGAAGAACTCAGCAAACCCACAATAGAGATTTGGTCGCAGCCACATACACATCGGGTGTAGCTTCCTATCTCTCTAAATTACATTGAGTTGTGGCAGACAAAGTTTAGTGGGTGACTAAGAATTGTAGGTGTTCAGTGTTCAGGGGACACTAGAGTCACCCGTGGATGGACGGGATTAGATCTTGCTTCCTGCTGTTTGTGAATATTTCAGTGGGGAGCGTGGGGAGGAAAGCAACTGCAGGCAGGTCCAGCAGTGGCTTTGCATAGGAGTTTGGCTGAGAAAGGGAGAAATCATGGACCTGCTGCCTGCATCAGCAAGTGGGGAGCAGAGGCTGGTGGGATATCTTCCTCTTGAAGAAGGCATCTGTATCTTTCTTTTCTGAAGTCAAGTTTTTTAATTCCTATTGGTTGCATCTGGATTTCTTGCTTCTTCTAGTAACTTCTGTGAATATTACAAACAATATGATATGTACAGGCAGTCCTTGGACTTACGACACAATTGGTTCCTGAGAACCATGTCTTAAGTCGAAACGTTGTAACTCAGAACCAATTTTCCCATAGGAAACAACGTTATAAATGGGGGATTGGTTCCTGAACCAAGCCTTGATACCCTATTTTGACCAAAAATAACCCGGAATTTTCTACTCTATCAATTATAGATGAGTAATATAGCTACATTAATCATTTATATTGTAAATAGCAATTGCATTGATTCTGAAGGACTTCTTTGAGGTGACTTTGCTGGACTTTTTGAAAGGCTCTTGGTTGGAGTCTTTTCCGGAGGCTTGGCTGCAGGTTTTTCTGGGGTCTTGTCTGCCTTCTTAAATAAAGTGTCCAAGGAAGTTTGGACAGATGTTCTCCAGGGAGATGGGCAACACAGTGAGCTTGCTTGCTGGTGTGGCATGGCGTCCGATCAAGAGTTGTAAACTCAAAACTGACGTCATAAAGTTGAGACAGGGTGTCAATTTATAAACGGCATTGTAAGTGCCGTTCACTGCAACTTGAAACGTTGTAAGTCGAGGACTGCCTGTATATGCTTATTGTATTACAGAATATCCAACAGCTCTGGAGAGTGCTTGCATCTGTTCGCACCCCCCACCCTGCCCTTGCTTTGTTTGAATCTGACTGCTGCTGAATTTTTCGTAGCTTGTTGATGCTTTATCATTAAAATAGATCTTTGTTCATTCTCTCTGTAAATGTTACGTTTAGTAAATAATACAGCTAGTACATAACGTGATCCACTCCTGTTGTGACACATGGGCAGTCTCCACTTCTCAAAATAGGCAGGCCTCTTGAGAATAGCCCGAGCAAGGATGGTCAGAACAATCTTTTTTGTTGAGTGTTTATTTTCCATCAGACTATTTTGCTTTTTGTTAAATTCATCCATCAGGCTCAGTTACTTAAACATTAATGTCTTGTCCTTCAGTAGTTTATATGGGTGCCTTTGTGACTTGTTATCTTAAGGCATTTACTTGGTCAGGGTCAAATTTATCTCTGTGCACAGAACCAGCAAAAAGCCTGGTTACCACATCAGTCCAGTGAAAGCCCTCAAAATTAGGGTTATAACATAGGAGGATTGCAGTTGTGCCTCAGCTTTGTGCTGGGTACCTGCCTGCCCCGTCAACTACAATGGCATCGCCCATTGTTAGTGGCATCATAGTTTCTGGTATGTCCAATATCACAAATTCTGATGTATATGTCAACATCCCGGCAACCGGGAATAGCCAAATCATTGCATGATATGCAGACAGGGGTTAGCTTGTGATCTCAGAGTGATGCGAATACATAGTAACTCTGCCAACTGCAGTAAAGATAATTGCGTTCCTCTTCAATGGAATATAAATTAGGATCCGACTCACAGGGCTCAAGTTAGTCCTTGTTTGGTTAAGCAGCTGAAGTACTTTTGTTTTTCATTATTGTGCAGATTACGTGTGTCCAGGATTCACCAGACAACTACTCTCTTATTAACATCTGCCAGGTTATAGAACATTGCTGTACCTAGATACCATTCCAGCCTCCGGGCCACCACCTGTTAGCAGTTGATAGGAGCATGTAGTGCAAGTGCCGCTTCACCAGATTGTGCTTGGAAATAGCCCTGTGGTCCTTTTCTGGGGCATTTGTCCTGCTTACATCTGGCAGCATATAGCTCTTGGTGTGTGTTAAGTTGATAATACCACTAATAAAGAATTCTGGGAGCTCTGTGATGGTGCTATAGGATATGCAGTTTGTGGGAGTCAGCATACTTATGTAAGACACAAGGAACTCATGCAGATGGGTAGCTGCTTGATTGATGTCCCCAATGAACCTCTGTAGCAACTCACTGTAACAGGGTGGCATGTCCCTTTAAGGAGGAACACTTAGCCCTATTAAGAAAGCAGCAGTCATTTGGGTGTGTCCCATTGGAAGCCTTAAAAGCTCCCCGAAAAGTAAGCAAAAGAAGTAGGAATCAGCTGTGGCAGGAACAGCTTGCTGCAAGGAGGAGCCAGGTTGCTGTGCTGGGGCTACACCAAAAAGGGCTCCCCTCCTAGTGTCTGAGATGCAGCAAGTTAGAGGTGGGACACAAACGCAGGAGATTTCTCAGCCTGCCCTGTGCTCTAAACACTGGATTACACTTTGGTGTCCTACGTTGCTAACTGGCTTTGCCTGTTTCTCTGTTCTTAGGTACTGGCGTCGAGCACTGGGTATGCAGGTTAGGTACGCTTATTACGATGACTACCAGTTCTGCTATTCCTATCGAGGGAGGCCTGGGAACAAACCATCCATACTGATGTTACATGGATTTTCTGCCCACAAAGACATGTGGCTGTCTGTAGTCAAGGTGCGTTTCCACTTCTCCAGTAATAAATTCATACCACAACAAAAGAACACTTACATTCTTGGTTGCTTGCTAGCCCACTAGAGAGCTAGCTGTAGTAAGTACGAGTGCTGGAAGCATCCTAGTTCCTGCTGTCATGATAGATTGATGTGTTCCATCTCCTCAATTTTAGAAATGTGAGAAGGTTTGTGTGCCCAAACTTACTGGGATGGAGTCCAATGAATAATAAAAATAACAGGTAATTTCTGGTACTGACACAGGACTAGATTTACTCTCTGTTCCTTGTGGGTACCTGATGCAAGGAATCCTTAAGACCAGAAAATCTAAGAGAGAAGAGGTTGTGGGTGGCACAAAATGGGCATAGTCTCCCTTAGGCCAGGGGTGGCTGT
Organism: Gavialis gangeticus; assembly: GCF_001723915.1. Lineage (NCBI taxonomy): Eukaryota > Metazoa > Chordata > Crocodylia > Gavialidae > Gavialis > Gavialis gangeticus. The sequence goes on along the minus strand of NW_017728997.1, from coordinate 25,227,262 downwards.
AGGACCCAGTTTGTCATGATGGAACAAAGGCACAGCCAGTAATAGTGGGGATGCAGGGGTTCTGTGCCTTGCTATGATGACTCCTGTCTGCAGTGCTGCTGTGGAGCCACCAGTTGGAAGCAGAGCTGCTCTTTTCCAGTGATGGCATGGAAGGGGAGGCCACAAAGGAAAATCATAGAGTCATAGAAAATTAGGAGTGGGAGGGACCTCAGGAGGTCATTTAATCCAACCCCCTGCTCAGAGCAGGACTGTCCCCTACTATATCATCCTAGCCAAAGCTTTATCTAGCTGGGTCTTAAAAACCTCTAAGGATTGCAGACTCCACCATTTCTCTAGGTAACCTGTTCCAGTGCTTTACTACCCTCCTAACAAGAGAGTTTTTCCTAATATCTAACCTAAACTTCTCTTGCTGCAACTTAAGACCATTGCTTCTTGTTCTGTCATCTGCCACACCTGAGAATAGTCTAGATCAGGGGTGGGCAAAATCCAGCCCACAAGCCAAATCCAGCACATGAGGCTATTCTATCCGGCCTGTGGGGCCCCTAAAAAAATTTGGAAAATAAATATTTCAACAACAGTGGGGCCCGCCCGGCCCTGCCCCCCAGCCGGAGCCCCAGCCGGGGTTTTTGGGCTGGGAAGCTCAGGTAAGGGGGGCGGAGGGGGGTGGGGGTGACCCTGGGCAAGGAAGGAGTTGGGGGAGGAAACAGCCCCTCCCTGCCCACACCCGATGCCTCGCACTGCAGC
>NW_017728997.1:25221035-25221518 GCF_001723915.1 Gavialis gangeticus | reverse complement strand
ATGGGGTGGGGCCGCTTCCCCCCATGCTCAGCTTTTCTCTGGGCTCCTTCCCTGCACGGAGAAAAGCAGCCCCTCACCCACCCCATGGCTGGCACCCCGTGCTGCAGGCGCTCGCAGCCCAAGTTGGGGGGGTATTGTTCTGAGCAGGCACAGGCAGCCTCAGGCTGGCTGCGAGCGGGTCAGGGAGGGGCTGCTTCCCCACCCCACCCCACCCCACACTCAGCACCACCTTGTAACACAGCCCCACTGCCAGGCTGGCAGCGGGGGCGGGTTACAAGCTAGTGCTGAGCGTGGGGTTGAGGCTGTGCACTGCCTCCCGCCTGTACTGCGGGGCTGGGGGGCACTGGGTGTGAGTGGGTGGGGAACCAGTGGGAGCACAGGGCCCGCACCAGTGTCCCAGGGCCAGTGCCAGTGGGGCTCAGAGCAGGGTGGTAGGAGCGTGGGGTCCCAGCTGGCAGGGGCTCTATGGAGCCAGACCAGCTC
>NW_017728997.1:25215045-25216035 GCF_001723915.1 Gavialis gangeticus | reverse complement strand
AGGTTTGTGTGCCCAAACTTACTGGGATGGAGTCCAATGAATAATAAAAATAACAGGTAATTTCTGGTACTGACACAGGACTAGATTTACTCTCTGTTCCTTGTGGGTACCTGATGCAAGGAATCCTTAAGACCAGAAAATCTAAGAGAGAAGAGGTTGTGGGTGGCACAAAATGGGCATAGTCTCCCTTAGGCCAGGGGTGGCTGTAGGACCCAGTTTGTCATGATGGAACAAAGGCACAGCCAGTAATAGTGGGGATGCAGGGGTTCTGTGCCTTGCTATGATGACTCCTGTCTGCAGTGCTGCTGTGGAGCCACCAGTTGGAAGCAGAGCTGCTCTTTTCCAGTGATGGCATGGAAGGGGAGGCCACAAAGGAAAATCATAGAGTCATAGAAAATTAGGAGTGGGAGGGACCTCAGGAGGTCATTTAATCCAACCCCCTGCTCAGAGCAGGACTGTCCCCTACTATATCATCCTAGCCAAAGCTTTATCTAGCTGGGTCTTAAAAACCTCTAAGGATTGCAGACTCCACCATTTCTCTAGGTAACCTGTTCCAGTGCTTTACTACCCTCCTAACAAGAGAGTTTTTCCTAATATCTAACCTAAACTTCTCTTGCTGCAACTTAAGACCATTGCTTCTTGTTCTGTCATCTGCCACACCTGAGAATAGTCTAGATCAGGGGTGGGCAAAATCCAGCCCACAAGCCAAATCCAGCACATGAGGCTATTCTATCCGGCCTGTGGGGCCCCTAAAAAAATTTGGAAAATAAATATTTCAACAACAGTGGGGCCCGCCCGGCCCTGCCCCCCAGCCGGAGCCCCAGCCGGGGTTTTTGGGCTGGGAAGCTCAGGTAAGGGGGGCGGAGGGGGGTGGGGGTGACCCTGGGCAAGGAAGGAGTTGGGGGAGGAAACAGCCCCTCCCTGCCCACACCCGATGCCTCGCACTGCAGCTGCTTGCAGCTGTCATGGGGCTGTCTGTGCTGCTCTGGA
>NW_017728997.1:25212910-25214988 GCF_001723915.1 Gavialis gangeticus | reverse complement strand
CTCAGCTTTTCTCTGGGCTCCTTCCCTGCACGGAGAAAAGCAGCCCCTCACCCACCCCATGGCTGGCACCCCGTGCTGCAGGCGCTCGCAGCCCAAGTTGGGGGGGTATTGTTCTGAGCAGGCACAGGCAGCCTCAGGCTGGCTGCGAGCGGGTCAGGGAGGGGCTGCTTCCCCACCCCACCCCACCCCACACTCAGCACCACCTTGTAACACAGCCCCACTGCCAGGCTGGCAGCGGGGGCGGGTTACAAGCTAGTGCTGAGCGTGGGGAAAAGCGGCCCCTCACCTGCCCCATGGCCGGCGCCCCGCGCTGCAGCTACTCACAGCCTGCCTAGGGCTACCTGTGCCTGCTGTAGGCCCCACCGGCACTGGCCCTGGGACTGGCTGTGAGTGCCTGCAGCGCGGGGCACCAGCCATGGGGTGGGCGAGGGGCCGCTTTTCCCCACGCTCAGCACCAGCTTCTTTCCAGCTGGCGAGCGGGGGGTTGAGGCTGTGCACTGCCTCCCGCCTGTACTGCGGGGCTGGGGGGCACTGGGTGTGAGTGGGTGGGGAACCAGTGGGAGCACAGGGCCCGCACCAGTGTCCCAGGGCCAGTGCCAGTGGGGCTCAGAGCAGGGTGGTAGGAGCGTGGGGTCCCAGCTGGCAGGGGCTCTATGGAGCCAGACCAGCTCCCTGCTCGTGCAGCCCAGCCCGGCTCCACGGACCCCTGCCAGCCTGCACCCCGCTCTGGGCTCTACTGGTGCTGGCTCTGGGACATTGGTCCCAAGACATTGAGACCTTGGTCCTGAGATGGTGACCGGGGGTGGGGCATCTGCCAAGGGGCGGGGCTACACATGCAGCCCTCGACAGCCTGCCAAAACTGGGTAAGCGGCCCTTCACTCAAAATAATTGCCCGCCCCTGGTCTAGATCCACCCAAGCTGCCTTTCATCTTCAGCGATGTATGTAGTAACTGCAGCTTGTCTAGCTGTACCTGATTCTACTTTAGACTAGCCAAGGCTAGTCTGTGTTGGTTCATGCTAAGGATTTACCCAGCTTCTCAGTTTTGGTGCTCATGGCTGTGCTGCTACTGGTACCTGAATTTGCTATTTCATACTAGCCCAGGTGTGTCTGGGAGACACTGGGGTCATAGTTTGAGGGCAGCGAAGACAGATCTTTTGTGGCACGGCTGTGTTGGGACAGGGAAGTGTTGTGTGTGCCTCCTTGTTCTGTGGGCAATGAGTCGTGCCCTAAGCATGTAATGATTTCACTTACCAAACATTCATAATCCTGTTCCCATTCTCTTTCTTTCTCCTTTTGGTCTATTCCATGTTTTTAAGCTTGGAAAAGCCACTGTTGCAGCTGTGGGCCATGCCAAGTGTCTTGAGGGGTTGTAGTGGGAAATGGTGTTCCTTTCCCCTTGCAGCCACCAGTTTTCTTCCTTGTTTCATAACAGCGTTTCTACAGACTAACTTCCCAGAGCTCTATTTCCACAGTTCCTGCCAAAGAATCTGCACTTGGTGTGTGTTGACATGCCTGGCCATGAAGGCACTACCCGGTCATCCTTAGACGACTACTCCATTAACGGGCAAGTTAAAAGAATTCATGAGGTAAGGTCCTTAGCTCTGGTGTGTTCTGTATTTATTCTACCTTCTGGGGCAGGGATGGCCAACCTGCGGTGTGCCACAGCTGATACTGGCAGCCCTTGTGTGTGGCATATGACAGGTTAAAGAGGCAGCACAGCGGCACATAGGTCAGAGAAACGAAAGCAGAATAGCAGCCAGGGCAGAAATCAGAGTGGCAGATGGGGCAGGGGAAGGGGTCTGGAGTGGCACTTGGGAAGGGTGCAGGACTTACTTAGGACTGTATCATTCTTTTAGGCCCAATCTAAGGACAGTAGGTAGTAGTGGTACACCGATAGAGATTTTTGGGGCTGATACCAGTAGCCAATTTTTAAGGAGGCATATCGGCTGATACCGATCCAATTTCTGATACACGTGTGGTGGGCCAGTAGGGGGTATTCCTGCATTGAGCCGCCCACTTCACTGTGCCCGACCACCTTCCAGGCTCCAAGTGCGTCCCTGGGGGCACCTCATGTCTG
>NW_017728997.1:25188330-25212241 GCF_001723915.1 Gavialis gangeticus | reverse complement strand
CCCTAACTGTGAAGTAGTTTTTGCGGATGTCCAATCTATACTTCCTCTCCATCAGCTTGTGCCCATTACTCCTTGTTATGCCAGCGGGCGCTAGGGGAAACAGCGTCTCCCCCAAACCCTTCTGGTCCCCCCTAGTGAGTCTATAGACAGTCACCAGGTCCCCCCTTAGTCTGTGATGCCAGACACATAGGCAGAGGGAGCAGGTTTCCCCCCTCCCTCAGGAATGTATCCAGCTCAGGTTACCTAAAGAGATAGGGCAAGGTGTGTATCCTCTGCAGGGCCCATCTTAATCAAATTGTCACAGAGCAGAGTTTTTGGGGAGAAACAGAGGTGGCCTTCTGCCACACACCGGTAGAGATTTTGGAGGCTGATACCAGTAGCTGATTTTTAAGGAGACATAGTGGCTGATACCGATCCAATTTCTGATACAGCTGTGTGCAGCTGGTAAGTGTGTTGTGGTGGAAGGGGAGGGAAGGGGTGTGGCAGGGGCGGATCAGTGCCTCCTGTGGTGAGGGAGGGAAGGCGCAGGGGCAGGTGCTGCCCAGCTGGGGTGGAGTACGATGGAGGACTGAGCCACGGCTTGTCGGGGAGTGGGAGGGAGGGGGCGGCTGTCACAGCTGCTTGTACCCTGTGAGGGCATGGGGGCAGGGAGCTGTGTGTGCCCTTGGATCTGCGTGGGGCGAGGCAGGCGGGTGGGCTGCAGCCAAGGCTGCACCAGGCTCTTCTTGGCGTGGGGCTGGGCTTGGGGTAGGTGGAGGCACCTCTGGGAGGGGGGCTACAGAGGGGGCTGGAGTTGCCCCAAATTTCGCTGTAGCCTCCCCATAGCCCCCCCTCCCAGAGCCCACATCGCCTGCCCGGCACAGCCCTGGCTTTTCCCAGCAGGTGGGTTGAAGTGGAGTGTTGAGCCAGGGCTGTGCCAGGCAGGCAGTTGCAGCAGCTCTGGGAGGGGACTATAGGGCTGCAGCCACCCCAAATTTTGCTGTAGCCCCCCCCAGCACTGCTGCCACCTGCCGTGAGCCCAGCCCCTGCCAAGAAGAGCCTGGCACAGCCCTGGCTCCAGCCCGCCTGCCCTGCCCTGCACAGATCCAGGGGAACTCCCACACCCCAACCCCATGCCCTCCTGTGGTGCAAGCAGGGTGGGAGCCATGCCCTCAGACAAGCCATGGCTCAGTCCTGTGCCCCGCCCCACCCTGGCTGGGCAACACCTCCCCCTGTCTCCTCCCTCCCTCACCTCAGGCGCATTGATCTGCCCCCCCCATGCCCCTCCCCTTCCACCACAGCAGACTTACCAGCTGCAAGCACCCCCCAGGCTGCTGGGCTCTGCTCCTTGCTGCCTATGTGCTGTGCTGTGCTGTGGCTGTGCATGTGCAGAGGCATATATCGCCCAAATTATCAGATGCATTGAGCTGATTTTCCGATGCAACTAATTTTCTTTATATTGGTATGATCCGGTATCAGACCGATGTATCGGTGCACCTCTCTAGTAGGTAGGTGTAACACTTCAGGCTATTCCAGGGAAGCTACAGTTGCTTCCTTCCTTTCATTTCCAATGGAAATCATCCTGGCAAGTGCAGATTACTGCTCCCCTGTCCCAGGCTACGAGCTCGGCTCTGTCCTGGCTAGGCTACTGTTGCCTTTCAAATTTTGTGCATTATATATTATATAAAACATGCCAAGCTCAAGCCACCCTGCAGAAGGAACTTCCTGATTGAGGCTTTTTAAAAAATAATCTTCAGTTCCTTCAAGTACTGAGTGCCTAACCCAGGGGTGGGCAAAATGGTGGATCCGGCTGGTGACCGGACTCCCATTTCCTACCAGCCCCTGCCTGCATCCTTGCAGCAGGTTTCCATGGAGACCCTAACAGAGATGAAGCCATGACAGCACAGGACCAGGGTTTCCATGGATACCAGTCCCAGCAGTACTGGGAGGCTCTTGTGTGCCCTTCGAGGGTGGGGCTAGGATGTTGCACAGTGACAGTGTGGTCTGGAGCTACAATCCGCTGCCTGCATGCCCCTGCGTGGGGCATTTGGGCAGCAGATTGCAGCTTTGTCCCAGTTCGTGATCACACTGTCAACTGCAAGATCCCAACCCTGGAGCAGCTCCCTACCCAGCTGCATGCCCTGCTAGCACTGCTGGCCCTGCGCTGTCTTGGCCCTGCCACTGCTGGGAACTCCATGGAAACTGGCCACAGTGACACAGGCAGGGGCTGCTGGGAAATGGAGTCTGCCGTGGGCCTGATCTGGCTTGCAGGCCAGACTTTGCCTGCCCCTGGCCTAGCTGAAAACTTTATAAAATTCTATGTACAAATTACAGTCAGAACTTGGTGCTTCAGGAGCCAGCACCGTTGTAATGCCCTGTAGCTCACAGGAGCTGAAGATGATAGCAGAGTTCTTGTGCTTTGCACTATGGATGGTGAAAAAGGAAAGCTTTCCTTTCAGTGCAATGGCTGAGTGGAGCAAAAAGGCATCACTCAGGGCTGGGAGAGGGCAGGACTGAGGGGAAGCACTCCAATGCACATACATGCGGGAAGCAGTGACAGTTTCCCCACCTGCACTAAAGTGATCACTTTATCTCAGCCCTGCAACCTGTTTTGACTGCCAGCAGTGAAAATTGACAGGGTAGTAGGATCACCACCTATTACCCTGGCCTCCTCTTGGTGTCACACCCCACTAGCAGATGAGAATGCAGCTGAAATAGGGCTGACTTTCCATCTCAGCCAAAACTGCCAGTCTGTTCTGCCCATTTCCTTTGGCATCATAGCCAGATCAGCTTTCCTATGTGCCTCACCTATGACAGTTATGCCTTGTCTTGTTTGACTTTAGTGTATAATGTATTCCAGCCTTTGTACATATTTATGCTGAGGCCACTTTACCTTGCTAGAGCAGTGTGGAGGGGCCATCATATCCGCATATACAGAACAGCGACTGCTGGGTGTAGGAACATCACGTCTCTCTCGAGCTCTCAGGCAGAGCTCTTAAAATGGAGAGTCAGTTGCTAAAGGTGCAGTAGAAATCACAGCAGGTAGGGTACTGTTTTGTTTCTAGAAGACTGCTCCCCATCCCCCTGTTCCCCTCACACCCTCCTACCTTATTGAGATAATCAACATAAGTGGAACAGGAACAGAGGAGGGAGCAGGAACAAGACCTAGCTGAAGGTGGGAGGAGTGAAACAGTATGATTTTGTCATCATCTGTAGATCATCCTGCAGGTTATATTTAGAGAGAGTTTCATGTCCTCTTAAATGAGTAAAGGAGCTACACAGGATTAGTAACTTCCTACAGATGCTGTAAATGTTAGCAGATCAAATGTAGCCAGGGTTTGTAGTGAGTTGAAGTTAGCACCTGATGCTTGATTGGTGACTGCTGGGTTTGTAAACTTCCCTAGGGCAGGGACCTGTGTCTTGGCTGGTCTTTCAAGCACTGTAAAACAGTGATAATGTGTGGAGTTCCCACTGGTAGACATCGTCATCCAAAGAGCCATTTCTATACGTGCCATTAATTGCCCACCTTGGCAGAGGTCAGGTGCTGCTAAAAAGTCATGAAGACCTGTGACGAACAGCCTAGAGCAGTGGTGGCCAACCCTTTTAGGCTCAAGGCAGCTGGGGACAATGCCAGTTTTTAGCTTTTGCTCATTTGTTGTCTGCAGAAAAATAATAAAGCAATTCTTCTGTTACCAAGGACTCAGAAAGACCACAAATCAGAGTGGTTTTGACGGTACAGATTCTTGTTGGAAATTTCTGAGTTTACCTTATGAATCACGTGCAAGTCTTTGTACCACATACTTTTTACAAGCATTGTGTTCCTTCCGGCTCCAAAGGGACACACAAGCATCCTGAGTTTCTGTGGATCCCTTGGCCATAGGGGATTTTCCCTCCCCGATGGATAATCTGCTGTAGTGTTTGAATGCTTTTAATTTACTTTTCTCCAGTGACTAATTCTGTGCAGTTGTTTCCTTTGGCCTAATAACACCTGGTTTCCCTTTCAGTTTGTTGAGTGCATCAAGCTGAATAGAAAACCCTTTCACCTGGTTGGCACTTCAATGGGTGGAAATGTTGCAGGAGTTTATGCTGCTCAATACCCCGCAGAGGTTTGCAGCCTGTCTCTTGTGTGCCCTGCAGGTGAGTAGCGTACCAAAGTCCAAGTGTTGGTGAGAATTAACTGAGGGCATGGGTGACTGGTGCCTCCTGAGTCTGGGGGGGCACCAGATCACCAATGGGGGAGGGATCCCCCAGCAGCTGATTGCCAGCTGTTGCTTCAGGAGGTGCATGGCTGATCTCAGGGGGTACACATGCATCCGCGTGCACTCCCTACGCGTTGCTAGTGACTGAGGGAACCTGAAGGTGGTGCTAAATGTGATGCAGTTGCTGTTGTGTATTTGGCACTTGGGGCATTTATACACATGCAGCAAGGCTGCTCTAACGCATTGTAATTACAGTGTGTTGGAGCAGATTTGATTAATCAAGTCTGCTGGAGCATGGTAATTACCACACTCCAGCAGACTCCAGTGTCTTGGGTATTAGCATCCCCATGCTGAAAAATGGCAGTGGAGGCGCTTTAACTAAACCTCATTCAACACTGATACATGAGATGCTCCGGGCACTTTAATTAGAACAACTCTCAGAGCTGCTCTAATTAAAGTGCACCCCTCCCCCACTCCTGGTGCAGGTGTATAAATGCCCTAGGAGATGATATGCTAAGACTGTAGAACCCAGTTTAGATATTCCATCACAGTAGTTAGCAGATCTGCTTGAAAGTACATGAGCTCCTGAAACACAGAGCACTTGGTTATATAGACCATGACATAAACCCGGCAAAGGCTACATTCTAGTCTCCATCCTAAGCAGCCCTTTTTGTGGCTTTCTCTGCTAAGCTCCCTGCAGGGTGGAACTTTTCCACATTTGGCCTCAGTTTCAAGGTGGTTTTATTTTTTTTTAGTTAACTTGTTACTGACGTGTACAGAACAATGCATTCCTTTGTGCTTGTGCTGCTCAGTGTTAGCTGAAAAAATGCCGTCTCTGTTTCTAAAGAAACTCAGTTGTGGATTTTGTCCTTGAGTGGTGAACTGTTGTGAAAATGGAGCATTTGCAATGGATGTTCTGGATGAGGAAAGTAAAGAAGGTGACTCCTGCAGAGGAAGAGAAGAGATGGCAGTATCCTTACTTTATACAACCTTGGAGCTTGTGTTATGCCAAGGTGGGGTTTTCTGAGAAACCATCTCCAGGCAGAGTAGCTTTGCCTTCCATTGTAAGGGAGGCAGGGCAGATAGGAGAAGGGACTAGAAAAGTGAAGGAGGATCTACAGTTCCAGGAAAGACCACTCTAGATTATCACTGGCTTTTACAGATCAGCAAGTTGCAGCTGTTCTGGGGAGCTGCTGTACATATTTGGAAGTAACTAACACCTCAAGTGTGCCCCTTCCATCTTCAAAACTTGCACAGGGCTTAGTTTTAGGATTACCACTGTAATCAGAATGAGTTTGTCTGGTAAAATTCCCCAGGGAATCTTTGCCTATTTTGGGAATGAGTATGCAACCAATATATCCTTAAATGTGCCCTTTTGCTTTTATCTTCATCATGTCACAAAAGGCTGAGACCTCTCTTAACAGCATTGACTTAAAATTCATCATGGATTGTGGCAGAGTCTGAAGGTGACACTTACTGCCAACAGGCCAATATTAATTGTTGGGCACCTCAGGAGAGTCTAACCCAGCTTCTCTGCTCTAAATGAGAGCCTCTCAGAGCCATATGGCTTGCACAGGAGCAGCTGAGATGAAGGAAAGTGGAAGGTCAAGGGAGGATCTGAAGTAGGGTGACCATATGGGACAATGTGAAATCCAGGACCCTGTCTCTTCTGCTGCTGTAGGGAGTCACTGGCCTGTTAGTGACCCAGTGTGCTTTACTTTGGGGGCTGGACTCGATGATCTTCCAAGGTCCCTTCCAGCCCTAGTGTCTCTGAAATCATAGGTGTTAACAGCCTCCTGTGCAGTAACAGTTAGTATTAACTGTCATTCCACTGATCAAGCTAACCACTATTTTAGGGCAGTTTTGCTGCCTGCCAGAGCTCCTATTTCATAGCTCCTGCTCTTCTGCCTCCGCGCCTAGGGTGCTCATTTTAATTTTCACAACCTCCGAAATCCAGGACTGCCCCGGCCAGACCAGGACATATAGTCACCCTAATCTGAAGTGACTTGACAAGAAACTTCTGTTGAAAACGTACAAGGGAATTCAGTTGGGTTGTCCCATCCCTTCTGATCTGGTTTTCACTTAGGCTAAGACCTCTCTGCACCTCTCTGGTAGTGTAAAAGTGCCTCAAAGCAGGCATAGAGTCTACTTCCACTGCTTGAGAACAGCCTTACAAGCCCAGAGTGGTGTAGGGCAGCATCAGTGAGGATGAGAACCAGTTCCTGTGCCTTCTGAATGCCTAGAGGGTAAGATTGTTCGTTGATTCTGCCCAGGTGTGTTACAAAGACCACTCCTCAGCTCCATCTGTTTGGAGATCATGACATTAAAAAACCTTAATAAGTGCAATGTATGAAATACCTGGTGTATATAGAACATTGTGTTTTGCCACCTCCATTTCCTATCCTGGTGGCTGGCCAAAATGTTCAGTATAAGCCTAGATTTTAAATGCTGCAAATGGGCGTGAGTCTGTGCAGCGGGAGCTTTGTTATGTACTCGGCATAACAACTGCTGCATCCCTTTCCCAGCCAATAAAGTTAAGATTCTAGACAAAAAAAAAAAATATTGAGGCAAAGAGGAATGCTACCTGGTTGCCACCTGTCTGCTCTGGAGAAAGAAAGGAATGGAAATAAGTCTGTGCGTTGGGCATCTGATATAGGAGAGGTTCTGGCTAAATCATCCGATATTTCCCCAATATGTGACTTGTTGATTATACTGAAGAGGTCTGATGTAGAGCTGGTTGCAAGCATATGCAAAAAAACGTTTAAATCCTGACTTCTCACCTTCCAAAAGAACATTTCATGCCATTGATTCTGCATTTTCTATGCAAAGCTTGGTGCTGTTTTTTTGTTGCTTTTTTTGTTTAGATGCCTATCACCACAAAAGATATGGATAGTAAGCAAGAGTCTGGGTGCTTTAGATATGCCCTGTCTGACATTTCATTTTGGGATATAGGCTGCTGTGGCTGCAGCATCATTAGGAGAGGTTCTGGATGTTGCTGCAATTTGAACTATTTAAAAAAAAAAAAAAGAATTAAAAAACAGAAGGCAAAATGCAAACAGCCTCCCTGCCTGTGATCAGGCATTCCAGCTGCTCGCTGTGTGTGGCATAGCTGTTCCACCTATCAGGTTTCTGTGCATGACATACCTAAAGTATTTAACAATGTCTATCTTGACCTTCCCTATACCTCACAGGTCCTTGCTCCCCTTTTCTCCTTCCATGCCCTCAACTGAATACATAGGCTTTCCTGCTGCTGTTTTTGTCTTCTCCCATGGAATGTATCTTTAGTGCATCAAAGGCTCTTGGGTTTGACTAAGTTGACAATTTCTCTCCCTAGTCTTTGGGAGGTATTTGGCACCCGGAAGCAGTGGTGAGCAGGGAGAACTGGGAAATTATTTGGTAAATATTATAAGTGGGGACTTTATTTTCTTTTTTGATTTTAAAAAAAAAGTGTTCCGGGGGTTAGGCCATAGACATTAACCTTTGACATTGGTAAGGGAGTTTTCCCCTACTTTTCAGGAATATTGTCCCTGCATTGCCATCACCATGGTTCTAACTTCATGGATGAAACTGGGTATGGGATTCACTTTGTATAAAAGGAGGTAACCTGGGGGGCTTGTGGAAGAGACAGTGCCCATCACATGAACACTGTGGTTCTTTTGACAGGGACCTTATTATGGAAAAAAGGTCTACAAAGTTAGAGAAGGGAACATCTCAAAGTCTGCCCAAAAGATGGAGAGCAGAACCTCGGTTTAATTGTCAAATTACAGAGGTTGTCTGGTTTCAGTTCCCACTTGTTCACTTCTCAGGCAATTTGGCAAAGCTGATAGGCTGTACTTGTGAGGGGCTTCTGTGGTACAGGTCTAACAAGGAGGTGGCATGGCAGAACAGGAGCTTCGTTAACACTGCTTTGTACTGTTTCATCTTAAGCATCATGGGACTTTGTAGGAAGTTGCATCTTCCTCCAGAATCCTGGCAATAAGGTGCATTTGTGCATTGTGATGAGGTTGAGAGGCTTTATGTAGAGTCCTTTATGTAGTGTCCTCTAGACACAAACATGAGTGCTATTACTTTAGACTGCATTGTGCTGTTATTGCTTCTGAATTTTAACACATGGGTGTGTGTCTTGTTCCTTTTACTCAGGTCTGCCATATCCAACGGATAACAAATTCCGCAAGTTTTTGCGGGAGCTGAAAGAGTCGGAGCACATTGACAGGATTCCTTTAATTCCATCAACCCCTGAAGAAATGGCTGAGATGCTCAAACTTTGTTCTTATGTTCGCTTTAAAGTACCCCAACAAGTAAGAAATCCTCTCCTATTAACCTCCTTCAATCACTACAGGCTTGGCCAGGAGGGGGCATGAGCCAGAAAACACATTCAGAGAGAAATTTCTTTTTTTCCCCCAGAACAACAGGATTTTAAACTCAACTGTGGTGTCACTGGTGATGGAACTGAGAAGCCCGTGTTGTGAGCTGCAGCCTGGCTTTTGTAATTCTCTGCATAGGATGACTACTTTTAGAGGATGGAAGAGAGAACCTTGACCAGGTGGGGACCATGCTGGTCCCCTCAAACAGAGTCTGAAACTATCCTTGAAGGCAAGAAATCTGGTTTTATGTTGGTTCAAACTCAGTGCTGCAGTTCTGTCTAAATAAGACGAGCTTTGGTACCTTCTTGTATGACCCTAGACAAAGTATACCTCGGAGTGTATGCTGCAAGAGAACCTGTGACATTTGGTCGTCATGCTCCAGGCAAGAAACCAAAAGCCTAACAAGGTGGGGTTGGTCAAGGTGAGACTTCTGACACAGCCCAACCTCCCCTTGTATTCTGAATTAATTTTAGAAGGCTTCACCGTTATATCTGTTCCTCTGCATTTTGAGCACCTATGAAATGGAATCTCTAGGACAAAGGGGCTCATTATTTATGACTAATTTCATTTTATTGAATTGGGAAGAGCAGTAATGGAAGCCGGCTCATTCGTTTTGACTTGCCTGGCATTTTGATAATGGTTTTTACGAATATTAAATGTCGCTTCCCTTTTTCACTTCATAGAAACATTGGGAGGTTTCGGTATAGAAATAAAACCTATTTTATAAGTAACTTTTTGCAGAAGCTCTTGCTGGTGGAATGACTTGGGTGTTCCTGAAGCTGGGCCTAGGTTCTCTCTTGCCTTTGCAGTGGTTCCATCCTTGGCAGAGTTATTCCTCTTAGCAGCAAGAATGGTGGATAGGAGGGGAATATTTTTCTACAGTTGCTAATGTCCCTGGAGTGTAAAGTTAGAAGGGACCTCTATGATCGTCTAGTCTGACCACTCCTATAATGCAGAGCAGAGTACTTCACCCAGTAATTCTTGCACTTGCACTTTCCCTTTAATCTTGGCTTTCCCAGTCTTTTTTTCCAGCATGACCAACCTGATATTTCCATGCTGAAGACTTTGAAATTCTCTGGCAGTTGGGTGGGAAGTCTCTGGGTCCTTTCAGCAGAGATAGATAGCAGGAAATGCTAAATAAACGCAACAGGTTTTATCTAGCATGGAAGAGGATTGCTTGTTTGCTCATTTTTTAGCCAAGTGTAAAGGAAATGTTAATTGCTCCATTGTGAAGATAGAGGAACTTGGCAATAGGTTCGCCATTACGCTGATTTTCCTTAGGAAGTCTGGAATGAGTAGATTATCAGCTAAGAGAAAATGTAAAGTAACACCAAGGGCAAATGTTATATTAGCAATAACAGTGAAGGCAGCCTGCTCAGAGCACCCATCTGGCTTGATGGAACATTTTGATTTTCCAGCATAAAAAGGTGCTTTGTCCTGTGGACCAGCAGCCCCTTTACAAGGGGTTAGAGCTTGTACAACTCATTTGCTGTTGTCTTACTCTGCAGCAGCATGAGGCAGCCTCATTTCTTTATTACTGCAACAGCCTGGAAATGTATCACAAAACCTCACGTTATGTAATGGGCAGGAGGACTGGAGGGAGCAGCATTCACGTGCTGGGGATGAGCCATCCCTGCAGACCCATCCTTTGTCCTTGGAGACTGCTCCCTATGCTGTCTCCCCAGCCTGGCCCTACGCTGGATGCATGCGGTGCGTCCTATCACCTGCCCTGATGTGCTTCTGTTTCCTTACAGATCCTGCAGGGCCTCGTTGACGTCCGCATCCCCCACAATGAATTCTACCGCAAATGTAAGTGGAAGAGGTCTGCCCCTGAGTGCAAGCCACAAGCTGTCTTGGGCGTGTGTCTGTGACTGGCATCCAGAGGGCTCAGTCTGGGTTCAGATCCAGCCTCCTCTGCTGCCCTGCACAATGGGGGCTTAGTTACTTTGCCACCAGGGCTTCCCTGCAGAGGATACTTCACAGGGTGGGGATCTCTGCCACAGGTGGAAAGGCTGGGGCAGTGCTGAGAGGGAACATAGGGCACATTTGCTCCTCCCTGCCCTGTGGCTCTCTGAATGGTGACTCCAGATGCTCTTCTGTGCCCCAGTCCCTCTTCTGCAGACATGTGAGCTGGCAGGGCCAACTCCAGTGAGCAATGCATGTCCCAGAGGTCACCCCTTCAGCTGCAGCCCTGGGCCTCTTCTGTTAAGCAAGCAGTAATTCCAGAACAGTCCTGCCAAAGCTTTTTCCAAGCTCCGTGGGACCAAGCTTTCCCAAGCCCTGGCTCCTCTTTTTGGATTGCTCCCACTGCCCTCACATTCATGAGCCATTGTTATTCCCCTGGGGGATGAAATAAAGGGTGGAGAGGAGGGGTGGTGGAGTGGGCAAGAGAATGAGAGGAAGCCACAGGGGCTGTGTTGCATCTCCCAGGCTTGGGATAGCAGCTCCCTTCACCTTGGCTGGTGTGGACACATCTTCCCCTGCCTATTTTAAGGTATTTTTAATCATCAGTCAGCTTTAATTGATGCTGGTGGTGCCAAAGGCAATTCTTGCCATGGTGGAGCCCAAAGGATCCTTGGCCTCCCAGGGAGGGATACAGGGGAAGTTTGTAAGCAAGCCCTTTATGTGGTTCTGCAGGGGGGTGAGCACTGACTCCCTGCTGGATAGAGCGGAAAGGAGCCACTGCAAGGTGAGCCCTGCAGGGTTTTGTCCTGCTTTAGTTCCATCCCCCAGCCCTGCCAAGTCCTCCTTTATTGGGGCAGGTCCCCTCCTTGAGCTCTCAGGGAGCCTGCTGGAGGAGCAGTGCAGCGTGGTGCAATGTGATTTGGCCTGCTGATGGCTTAGCACTGGATAGAGTGAATTCCACATGTCAGACTAATGCCTCTTTCCTGCTGAAAAGTGTTCCTGGAAATTGTCGATGAGAAGTCCATATACAAGCTTCACGAGAACATGAGTAAGATCAAAGCCCCAACGCAGGTCATCTGGGGAAAACAAGACCAGGTACTTATTCCTACTCCAGTGTCTGTGTGCTTTCATGAGGCTTGTGGCTGTTCCCAACTGCATGGATGCAGCATGAGCACACACAGCAGATAGCACCTAGGCAGGGGAATGTCATGTTAGTTCAGGATTGATTTACCCGGCTGTCCTGACATGCCCGGTGCTTTCCAGACCAGTCGCAACTATGCAAGGTCCCCGTCTGCCCTAGGGCACAGTCAGCTCAGCTAGGTGGTACTGTCTCTGAGGGGTGGTAGCAGGGGATGGATGGGAGGGAAGGGGAGATGGCAGGGAGAGCAGATCAGGATGGAGCATTGGCTACCGAGACTCTGATCCTCTTTGTGTGGTTGTCAGTGGAGAGGGAGCAGTCGCAGCTGAAGTGAGGGATGGAGAGCTCCTTGAGAGACATGGGCTTGGGAGAGGAATTTCAAGGCAAATGAGGAGTTGTCGTGGCAACGAGAGAGATGTTGTTCCATGGGTGGGCGGCAGAAAGAAAGGCACAAGATGGAGAGCAGAGCAAGGGGGGATGTAAAGGAGCAATAGGGAGGGCTGAAGCAGATAGAGATGTGTGTGGGTAAAGAGAGGAGAATTAAAGCTGAGGTGAGGGTGGGGTGGAGCTGTGGGGAAGTAGTGCTTTTCCCTGTGCCGTGGCTCCAGCAAGCTGCTCTGTTGACAGAAAGGTGGCAGGGAATGCCTCCTGCTTAGGGGCCTCCCATGCCAGGATGGAGTTGCTGGCCTGGTCCCACCCAAGGGCCCTTGTGCTCTCTGCCTTCTGCTTTTCACATCCTGTAAAGAGCCTTGAGAAGCAGGGCTTGGGCTAGCACAATTATGAGGCTGCCCTAACTTGAATGAAGACCTGAGCAGGCCCCCAGATAGTCTTGGGGTACAAGGCTGTCTTAGAACAGCCCTGAGCAGATGGATGAAGGAACTGGGAGCCATATCCTGGGGGAGGACTAACATAGAACAGAACCGATGGGTCACTGGGAGCCATGTGGATCTAAAGGCTGGATCTAAAATTAAGTGAGTGGTGAGCTTGAGAGACATTGGTATGTCACTAGGGAAAGGACCTATCCGGATGGTCTTCTATGGGCTGGGGCTCTGATGCCTTCCAACCTTAGTCTGCATTTACCATTGGAGTCATTTCCATCTAGGTTAGGATCCTTCTCATCCAGGCTGGCTTCCTCACTTTTGGCCACCTGCACAGGGTTCTTCATACAGTCCTAATGCCACTTTCCAGGATGGCTTAGCAAGATGGGGAGTAGATGCCTCTGTGGGGAGAGATGCCACAGCATCTATGGGAGAAGGTGCTTTTGGAGCTCACGCTGATAGCAGATGAGAAAGGAGCTGGGCTTGAGCTCTGCCTAGGGTTGCCATGAGATGCTGATGAGATCTGCAACCAGCAGGGGTTAGAGAGGGCTATATCTGCATGTGCTGATATTGTCCAGTGTCATATCTATTTCTGGATTTGTGGATCCTGTAAAGTGGTGGAGAGACTCAGTGACAAAGGAACTGGGAGGAGAGCAGAGAAGGGGCTCAAGTAAGGAATCAGTGCGAGTGGGTTTGTGGTGGAAATGATCAGCTTCACTTCTCGCTGGGTGCAGAATAATGCTCTCTGAGCGCTTACTGTCAGTCCTGGAATGCTTTCCCTGAATGGTACATGCACACAGTTTTTCCCCTGGTCTTTAAGCCATGTTAGAAGTGTGGTTACAAACTGCTGTGGGTTGGGGGAGCGGTATGATTTTGTGTAATATATACCTATCTGCCTGCTGCCTTGACAGCGACAGCAAGGCTTAAACAGGATTGTAACCAGTGTAGTTTTATGTGGCGGTGCCTGAATTATTTCCACTATGAAGCATGGCTTGTAAAGACGGTGGAAACAACATAGGAGAAGCCATGGATAATTTTGTGAGCTATTCCTCAGAATCTGAGGTGGGAAAGAAAGGCAGTTTGGAGTGACCAGGTATCCCACTTGGATGTGTAAAACCTGCCAGGTGCCCAAGCAGGGCCCCAGAAGAGTCTGTAAGTTTTGATTCAACTATCTTTAAATGTTTACTGGTGTCTTTTTTTTCTGTTGCTTAGGTCCTGGATGTATCTGGAGCAGATGTTCTAGCGAACTCCATTCCTGACTGTCATGTGCATATTCTGGAAAACTGTGGACACTCGGTGGTAGTGGAAAGGCCCAGGAAGACTGCGAAGCTCATCTTAGAATTTTTAGCCTTGGTGCACAATACAGAGAACAGCAAAAAACTTGCTTGAGCTTCATGTAGAGCTGAGCACCTGAACAAGCTGTTTTGAGTTGTGAAGTGCTGATGCTTTGATAAGTTCTCAGGGATCTTGTACAAAGTGGGGTGAATGTGCCAAAGTCCCTGAGGAAGCCAGAATCATTGATACATAAATCTGTAGTGCTTTCAACACACAGTGACCTAAGGGATCATAGAACAATTTTCATTTTTTTATACATAAATTAGAAAATGAGCTGAAATCAGAAAATTCTAGCCATGGAATGCACCAAAAACTTTTTCTGTAGCCCATGTTCTGTGAACTTATGTAATGGTAAACGTCTTGGAACATAGGTGTTAATGACATTCACTTAGGATATATAACAAGTATGGAAGGGGGGAAATTTCATAGAGTGCAATTTAAGCTGTGTCTGCTCTTTAGAACCTATTGCATTGCATGATAAGTTGTTATAAGAGAATTCTAATGTTCCAGGCATTTGCTAAAGTGCTGTTTCTGTAGCTCATTAGCCTCTGACTTATGCAGAAAATGAAAGCCACACACACACAACCTAATTTGCAGAAGTAAAATGACCGTGTACCCAAAATGTTTATACTTATTGTAGGTGGATTTTTTAGTCCCTGAACAATTCCTATGTATAGATAGATATTTTGCTGCCTTAACAGTCCAGAATAATGAGGTACTTCTACAGCTTGGCCTATCTTTGGTGGAGGGTATTTTTCTTTTGATGTTAAGCCTCTGTTGTATATAACAACCCGCACTACAGAGAACAGGTTCAGAATGGTTAAAGCAAGTGGAAAGATACTCCCAGACCTATTTATTATTGTTAGATTTGGGGCCTAAGCAAGCAATAATCCTGTAGATAGAAGCATGACTGATCAAATTCAGGTTAACACGAGGGTGAGCTCTTATCTCAGCTCTTTTCTATTCTATTGTGCTGCTGAATATTTTGATGTAAATAATGAGTCTCTTAATGAATTCCGTGAATTCTGTGACTGGTAAATGTCATTGCAAACAAGTATAAGGCCTAAGTGAAATGAAATAAGCATCGTAACAGCTAGGTACTGTACAGGCTCCTGTAATTCCTAAACTTGTACGATGTGAGTTGGTAGCAGGTGTATTGTATCTCATTTTAAAAGGCGTTTTAAAATGTGGTGCAGACAAGTACAAGTTCAGTAGCGTTTCCTTTGGGCGATGTACCTCTGATTTCCCTTTGTGACTTTTCTCTAAATGAAATCATGGATCAAGATGAAAGAGCCAGACTAGTTGAGTCTCCTTACCCATGACACACTTTTTTGCGGTGTGTAGACTGACTTTTGTATTGATTCATCCCTCCCCTTTGATATGCAGTGTGTGTTGCCGTGTCTTCAAAATCAACTGCTGGGTGCTCATTCAAGCTATGCAGTGAGTCCAGCTGTTTGGCTTGGGTGAGGATCTGGTTCTTGGGCCCTGTTTAGTAGAGAGCCAATGAGCATGTTGTCTTGTGAAAGTGTGGGAGAACGTCACTACAGCTATCACCCTCAGGCCCCCTTATGGACACTGCACTTGGGCATCAACAGCAGGCACTTGCTAAACTAAAGACTCTGGTAGACTGTATGTTTTAAGCTTCCACTTCTAAAAGCCACCTTTTAGCTACTTTTCCAGTGTGGTCTGAGCTGTATATATATATTTGAACCCCACTACTAGTCTGCCTCTTCTTTTTAGAGGAGAGTCCTCTCTCTCTTTTTTTTATTTTAGAAAGTTAGAAGTATGTTGTTCAATTAATTGCTTGGTCATTGTTTCTACTACAGGAATTAACTCAGTGGCTGATCATTTTATGTGGTGAGAGCTGGCAAAAAAATTTGTTGGCTGTCACATGATTGTGAGGATTCCACAGGTTGCTGTATGCACAGGACACAAACAGTTTAATATTAAACTTAAATGACTTGGACAGCCCTGTACACATTAACTTTTATTTGGGGTGGAGAGGGTGGTGGCTGGGGGAATGTAGATGGATGGGGGAGTTGGCTGGTTTTTGAATCTCTGTGAACCGTGGGTATTGTAATAATGTGAGAAATGACGTAGCAGGTCAGACCAATGGTCCACCTAGGCCTGTAGCCTGTTTCTGATGGCAGCAAGTAGAAGGCTCTTCAGAGGGAGAGTACATGAATGGGACATGTCTTGAGTGATCCTGTCATACCTTCCCTGGAATCAAGCATCATTGGTTTAGGAATGTCAGATGATGCATCCTTGATTGTTCTGTTTAATAGCTCCAGTGGACATGTCCTCCATGAATTTGTCTAATCCCTTTGTGAACCCAGTTGCGCTGTTTGCCTCTACAACTTTTTGTAGCAGCAACATGTGTCAACTGTGCTCTGTTAAAAAAAAAAAAAAGAAAAAAAATCCTGCTCTGATAATTTAGAACTCCAGTGGGTTCCTCCCAGTACTAGTATTCTGGGATTTGGTGTATAACAGCTCCCTGTTCACTTTATCCTCACCCTCCGTGATTTTATAGACCTCTATTTGTATCCCCTGACAGCCACCACCTTTCCAAACTGAAGAGTCCTGGCCTTTTCAGTCTCTCCCAGTACAGCAGCTGCTCCATAGCCCTGATTATCTTTGTTGCCCTTCTCTGAAGCCTTTTCTAATTCCAGTAATCCTTTTTTTTAAGATATGGACACTGACCTGCATGCTGTAAATGATGACTACTTAGGAACATTGAAAAATAGTGGTGGCAAATAGGGCCAAATTTTGATCTCTTCAGAGGCATTTCAATGCAAACCAAATTTGACCTTAAAAGTTTGAGGCAAAACCAAGTTTCAATTTAGGCAGATTAGGCTGATTCTAAACCATGTAAAATGTTGATGTGTTTAGTACAGAAGGCATCAATTGGTACCAAAGATCTATAGACTATCATTGAGATTGTAATATCTTATTATATCAAAGTGTGGACACGTCACTTGTGGAGGACCTGGCACTCCCAAATTCTTGGTCTCCCCTTAGGAGATATTTGACTCCTTAACTATGCCAACCTCAAGGTGGGGGTGGCATGACAGAGCTTGGCTAGTGGTCATACTTTTCTGGAGTTGGGTAAATGCATCAAAAGAAGACCCTGATCCATCAGATTGTGATACTCAAATACGTACACACAGTAAGCTTCTTTAGGGAGGCCTTCATTGAACTTCCTCCAGGCTCTTGCTTCTTTGGGCTGCTGGGTTGGGATGCATTCTGGATCCCATGTTCCTGCCCATCCCTCCATGTCCCTGCTGCTTAATTTTGAGGAAAAGCTGCAGAGTCCTTGTAAAAGCTGCAGCATGAGCTCCCCCTCTCTCCCCGCCAGCTGTGCATGGATTTAACCATAAAGCAGTTTCTTTCTAAAACAAAATGGTAATTTTGAGGCATTTCAGAAAGGTTCAGTCTCAGGCAGCTCAACATCTGGAAATGGCTGTGGTGCAGAGAACAGCTTAAATAGCTCCGAGGTTGCAGCTTGTAAGCGTTTGCCGCAAAATCTGCAGATAGCCTGCAGTTCCACCCACCCAGACATGAAGTACTCGCAGTTGCTGGACTGGAGAGCGTGAGCTAGGCATCACGCCTGAGACCCCTTTGGGGGTGAGGGTCTGAGGCAGCATGGCCCAGCTGGGTTTTCTGCTGCCTCATGTGGCAGGGATCTACACCAATGCATGGAGCTAAGCAAGTGGAATGACATCTGTGGGCTGTCATTGGGCCGGTTTCCTGACATGCGCCTTAACAGACGCCAGTTCTTGTGCTACAAAGCGTTTAATCCCAAGGTTGGTGTTTCATTACTGAAATGACTAAAACTGACTTCAGCAGTGGCGTTAATAATAGAGAATAGTGCTGCCTTCCATGCACTGCTTACACTAACTCCAGTGTATAATGCGGAGCTGGCTCCGCTTCTCGCTTCTAAATGGCAGATTGGCATCACTCCGGGAGTCTGGATTCCAGGCTTGAGAATGTTGCTGTTAAGCAATAAAATTCCCCAGGTCTGGTCTGAGACAGCTTATGTGAAGGTGATGTCAGTCCTGACCTATGATTCACTTTGAGGGCTATTTCCAGGCCCTTTTCCCTGCTGCGCAGTAACTGGCTCAGTCATTTCTTTCCTGTATTTCTCTGTTCCCCCTTAGCAGTCATTTCAGCAACAGCTGCACTCCCTGGTAGACCCAAGCTCTTCTCCCACTCCCCAGTTCTCCGCAGCTTGGACCTCAGACTACATCACTGCGGGTCACCGGGGAGGCTTCTGCTACTGCCTGGGGCTCCATGGACTGGAGAACCTAAGCATACTGCTTGCAGCATGAATGCAGTGCCCTGTTGTAGTTCACCTTCTGGCTTTGATTTTACCCCACTTTTATTTTAAAAACCTGAGTGTGGATCAGAATGGCACCTGCCAGATGGATCTTTGTTGACCTTGGTTGTCCTAGAATAGTGGGGAGCAACTGTGATTTACTGCAAGATGATGTTAACCTGCATAAAGCCCCACTCTGCTGCCTTTGTGCAGGTGAATTCCACCCCCAAGCCAATGGTTCTCCACAGCCCCTAGCCCCTTGGCCATGTGACTGCAGCCTGGAGCAGCACCTGCAGCCTGGTTGCATGAGCAGTACCACTGCAGTTCCCCTGCTCACACCCCCTGCCCCCTGGCACAGAGACCCCAGTGGGGCACTTGGGCATGGGCAGCTGCCCTGTGGCTGCCCACTGATACTCTTCCTCCTGCTGGGGTGAAATCATGCATAGGGCTTGGCCCTCTCATTTGCTTGCTGGTTGGAGCAAATGCACATCCTTCCCTGTGCAGATGTGTTTGTCTATCAAGCACTGTCTAGGCCAAAGGCAGCTCCAAGGACTAGAGCAAGATGCAAGGAAACGTGTGCCGTGGGAGTGGATGGCACCAGCACTCCCTGCCCTCAAACTTTTTCTGGTTTACGGGCTTGCCTCTCCCTGCTAGACTAACAAATGCAACAGCCTTGAGCCTGGTAACACAGCTTCATGTGGATGTCTTTGGAGTCCAGCATGGTATTACAGTCCCAGCAGGAGGGGTCGGGGCAAACACTTAGCTGCCTGACTGCTGTGCCACAAAAACTTTAAGCTATGAGGCTTTGTGGTTTGCATATGGTTGCTAAGGCTCCTGGGCCCTCCTGGTCTGGGCCTTGAATGCAAGAAGGCTTCAGGCAACGTCGGTCCTGATCAGGGAGCTGCTGTGCTGTTCTGCTGGGGGTGAGACTTGGGGAGCTGCTGTAGGTGGTCAGATCTGTGTGCTTGCTGGGTTGTTGGGGCCTCTGCAGGCCTTGCATTGAGTTAGAGCTGGGCACCACTGCCAGTTCCTGCATACTGGTTTGATTCCTGTGGCATCAGTGGGCCTCTACAGACCAGCATTTGTTCCTCGGGTCATAGGTGCAGCAGGCATTCAGTGAGGGAGGATGCCATCCAGAGGCAATAAGTAAAAGCTTGGCCTGTGCTGCACTCAGCCTTTGCCTGGCCGATCATGAAAACAACCAGGAGGGAGCATCCTGGTAACTCCCAGTTTCTCCAGAAGGGAGATTGCAGATGAATGACTGATCTGGGGCAGCCTGGAAAGATGAGCATGGGAGGAGGTAGGATGCAGAGAGATAAGGCACAACCAGAGCCTTGGGTGGAGGGAAGCTTTATATGTGGATGGGGAGCGATCATTTAATGAGCAGATAATCCTGAGGCCAGGGCTTGGTGGCAACTTGCTCATATTTCTGCCTTGCTCTGACTAGTGTTGACAGGGTACTTCTCTGGTTCCTGGTCATTTATAACCATATCTAGCACTTGGTTGATATACCTAGCCCCCTCTTTTGAGTCAGCACAAGCCTGTTGCCTGCAGGACCCTTCCCTGCCAGAACTGCTGACCTGAGGCAGGGTGATGCCTATTATTTGTCTTCACAGTACAGTGTGTGGGAGGGGATAGCTCTGTGGCAGCATATTCTGCCTTTGCTCATATAATCAGCCTTGTGGAAAGAGTGTAATGTTAACTGGCTTAGCTGCTTTGCTGGCTTCCATGTGTTCCTTGGCATCTTGTCCCTCCACGGCACTTTGCACTGTCACATGGACAGGTCCCAAGAGACTTGGGAACTCTGGAAACTACTGGGTCTCCTGCATGGTGCCCGGGCACAACTTGTGATGCGGGGTGTTGTTGGACTCTAGGCTGCTGCAGGTGAATCACCATTAAGCTGAGAGCGCTCTGCTGCGCTGTTCTGTTCTGTTGAAATGGTGGTGATTTAGGTGCAAGTGTTTCCCCCTTGTAATTATTAGGAGAGTCACATTTCTTCTTCTAACTTTTTTTTGAACTCAGAAAACTAAATGGAGTGTAAGTAATGAACAGTAACTTAAACAGCACCACTGGTAGCTCAACTTGCTTTTTATAGCTTCTGCGAAGAATTAATTGTTGTTTCCTGGAAGCCTGGCATCTTAAAAGGGGGTGAAGTCACAAAGCATCTGACAAGCGATGGAGAACTAAGGGCTTAACAGAGACTAATGTTGTAACAGAGCAAACCTCCTTGCCTTGAACATGCAGTTCTCTGCGGGAACACAGCAGTCCCCCTGGGCTTGTGAGCTAGGTGGGATCAAACATCATCAGGCCTGGCAGCTGTGTGTACTCCTGGGAGAGGGCCTCTATGTGTAATAGAGAGTTGTTTAATTAGGGACTATTTGGGACTTGTAGGAACTAGGTGAGGGGGCCTGGTGATGTTGTGTGTTTTGGAGGAGGTTGGTATAACACTGAGTGAAATCCATTGGTGTCCTCTCTTCCTTAATTGTCTCAGCAGAGGGTATCTCAGGAAGCAGGTATCTCGCCCATGTGCCCCCCACAGAGTAGCGTGTGCCCAGAACATGCCATAGCTCATGATGCATCTTTAAAGTAGGTGAAGTATTATAACCCAGAAAGCTCAGACCTGTGCAGGTTCCTAGCTCCTGCTCTGAAAGCTCATCCTGTAGCTCATCTTTCAGGTACCAGAAGCTTTTAGCCTTGTTACCTAATGAGATCACCTGAAAGAGCACAGGCTGAGGCCTACAACTGTTCAGGCAAAGGCTGGCTCTTTCCCCAGGCACATCACAAATCAAGGCACTGCTATAAATAGCCAACAGGCCCCTTTATCTGTGCCAGACACTAATGCAAAACCCATCAGCTCAAAGGTATTCTACAGGCCTGTCTCCATGTTGCTTGCTCAGACTGAAAGACTGAGATCTCATTTCTGTGTATGGTATCTAGCGACTTGCATATTTGCTCCCAGCTGAACCTGTTCCTGACAAAGGGGCTGGGAGTTGAAACCTTTTAGAAGTCATTGTGTCTCTCCCAAGCAACTTGTTTTTATGGTGAAGTTCTCTTGTTACTGGGGAAATAAAAAACTAAAGGGGGAAAAGGGGTAGCTCAGTAATTAGGGCTCTAGCCCAGGGCTTGGGAGAATGGGGTAGCCTCTCTACACCTCAGAGTTCCCGTCTGTAAAATGGGGATATAGCATTTGCCTATGTCCCAGGGGTGTTGTGAGGGAAATGTGTGAGAGACTTAAGTATGACAGTGTTGGGCTGTATAAGCACCTAAGGCAGATGGACAAGGAGAGGGAATGTTTCCCATCTATCTCTGAAGAGCTGGCTGGGCTCTCTGCTCCTGCTGGTCTCTCATGGGAGGCAGCCTGGTGTCAGGGTTTGAGCACCAAGACCCACCCCTGGTTCTGCCACAGACTCCCTGTGGGATCTAGGGTAAATCACGTAGCTCAAGGTGGAGATAATCCTTCCTGAGCTCATGGCAGGCTGCTCTGAGGTGTGGCTGAATGCCTGCCAAGTGCTTTGCAAACATCAGGCTGGCCCTGGGAGGACATGGCCATGTTTTCCTTGCCAGCAAGGAGCATCTGCTCTTGCTGCTGCTGACAGTGTTTGAAGCAAGAGTCGGGGGTTCCTCTCTACCCCCAAGGGTCAGGACACTCGTGTCTGCTCCCGTGGTAGAGGAGGAGATGCAGGCCCCTTCAGTGCAGTGCTCAGCCCCACTACCCCAGGCATGAATTCTGAATGGCAGTAGGGTTTGTCTGGAACCTGATGAAACACCTAGAAATGAGTGCAGCCCTTGGACTTCCTTGGGGGCCACTGGGAGCCCTTTTAACCCAATCTGTACTGGGAAAAGGGGGTGGGTGGGGTGAGATCTATGACACTCTGACCAAGATCTGTGGTGACTACTGGGGCTGTATGGCCTGCAGGTTTAGTGTAGTGGCCCCCACTCATGTTTGGACTCTGTCTGGTAAACTGGCAAGCCCTCTCCTGCATCTTTAAATTGCTCAGTAGTGACTCCCAGGCAGAAAGATGAAAATATAGATGGTTTGAAATGATACCACATGGAAAATCTCTCTGAGCTTTGCTCTCTAGGTCAGTGATTTTTCAGCTGGTGTGTTGGGGCACCCTGGGTGCCACCAGATCCTTTGAAGGGTGCCCTGAGGTGTAAGGAGGTAAGCAGGGAAGCTTAAGATAAACACAAGTACAGGCTTGTCCCTGTTTATACAACCCCCACCCCAAGGGGGTGAGGACTGTAATTAATATATAAATTAGTTTTTGAAATTGGATGCCCCTTAGGTCACGGAAGCTATGGAGGGATGCTTGTGTTCAAAAAGGCTGAGAACTGCTGAAAGAGGTGAAAGAGATTTATGTTACTACACGGGGAGATGGGAAGGTTAAGCACTCTACGTATGGGCAGTTCCTAGGATACTATGCCAGGGTGGCAATGGATTGAAAGATAGTGGAGTAGCTCGGGGATCGATCTCTATTTAAACTTGCTATTGTAATGGAGGAGAAATCGCCTGTCTCTTTTGCTTTTTCATCACTGGTTGTTCCAAGGGAGCACTGAGCAGCCCATCCCTCAAGCATTTTGTCTTACAAACTGTCCTAGTGCAGGGGTTGTCAACCAGGGGTACACATACCCCTAGGGGTACTTGGATAGGTCCTAGTGTTCAGCATCTGGCAAAGCATTGACTCTGTGGATTCTGGGCAGGTAGAAACGCTCAAAGGTTTTCTTACTCCACACAAACCTAGTCAAGCATTTACTGAACTGTTAGAGTCCAGCAACGTCCCTCTTTCCCCTCCTCCCCAGAAAGAGCCACAAAGCAGCATGTACAGTGTGTTCCCTTCTGACAGCAAACCCTTGCTGTTGCTATAAGTTCATCCCCTGCCCCCAGCCACCCTCCGACGCAGCCCTGGGATTTTCTATGATCTATGTGGGTTTGCTTCAGGCCTGCCAGTACTCTAGTGAGATCAGGAGTAGTAAGAGAGACTCTGAGCTGTAGATTCTCTCTACCTACATGTCTGCTACTTTGGCATCTCTGAGGATAAGGTTAATTTTATGGGTCTTTAGCATCAAGACTCTGTAGTGTCATTATTGAACACTTCAAACTGATGAGATGCTGCCGCCTGCTGATTCCAGGAAGAACTGACAATTTATTGGATGCTACCTCACAGAAGCTGTGCACTGAGGGGCTGGACTGAATAGAACAGTGGTTTTCAACCTTTTTTTCATTTGCAGACCCCTAACGTTTTTTAATGTAGATGCAAATCCCTTTGAATTGTAGGTGTGGGTATTCACATACTTTTGATTGAGCACTGTCCTCTTTTGTGGACACCTTAGATCACAGGTTGAAAACCACTAGAGCAGGACATTGCAAACCAGCTCTATGTCCCCCTGCACACTGCACGAGAAAGGAAATGAGCATGGGTCCTCCAGAGCAAGCTCTATAGTGACAGTTGAGGCCTATGGTGCAGCCAGAGGATACCACCAAACAGGGATGGCAAGCCCAGTTTCCCAGCTTCAGGAGGAGACAGGAGGGTGAGAGCCCTGCGGAGAGGGTTTCTGGCTCATTCCCTGATTGCTGTCTCCACTTGGCCACTCAGTGCAGTGAGGAACAGGGACAGGAAATCTCTGCACCAGGTCCTGAGGGCAGCACTGTAGCTCATGTGCTCGGGTGTTATCTCAGACACCTTGTCCATGTGAGGTGAGGCCAGCCCCCCACCTCCCCCTCTGTCCCCTATATCTACAGCCCCTTAGGGCAGAAGTGTAAGTGCACGCCAAGATGCCACCCTGCTGCTGAATGCCCACCCATTTGCGGTTGTATAACAAAGCATGTTTGTGTGCACAGTACACTGTTATGCGGAACG
>NW_017728997.1:25171812-25183330 GCF_001723915.1 Gavialis gangeticus | reverse complement strand
GGCCAGCCTACACCTTCTCCTACCTCTACCCCTGCCCTGTGCACTGATCTGAGGGACGGGGGCCAAACTTTCTAACCCCGGGCCGTTTGGGGCCATTGCCTCTGGCCTCATTTGCTTCCTGTGTAGGGCTTTCTCTCCTCTGTTGCACTTGGCCAAGGTCCAAGGTTGCTCTGGCTGTCAGTGCCCGTGGGGTTCTTCATCCAGCTCTCAACCAGGCTTTGAACTTTATCCTGAACAGGGACCACCTGTCCAAAGGCTTCCATGTTTTGCAATGTGGTCAGGCAGAAACACTTATGTCCCAAGAAGCCTCTGGATGTTCTAGCTGCTGGAAAGGACCCCATCAGTTTTTACAGCCAAGCAGTACAGCCAGCAGTCGCATGCCCCACAAACATGGATATGTGCCCAGCCATTTCCTGTCCTCTTCTGAAGCCACGTGCATGCCATGGTTAACCCTGAAATTTTGTGGCCATGCATGTCCACAGGAATGGAGACAGATGCTCCTATGTGGATGTGTCCTACTTAACCATCTCTCTAGTTACAGGTAAGATGATGAATATGAGCCAAATGCATAAAAACAAGCTTTCTTAGCAGAAGGTTAGGCCCAAACTCAACGTGATTTCTTGAGGAAGTTGCCAGCATTGCTCAATGGGAGATGGCTCCATTTGTTAAAAAGTAAAGGAACCAACCTTCCCATGGCAGGTCTGAGACCAGTTCCTCTTAGGCCCCTTGAATTGTGGTGGTGTTACTTCACCTGGAACATACAGGTCAAAGCTACAGAGGGAAGCTCTGGATGAGCTGCAAACAACACCTTTCCTTTGCAGTTTCTTCAGGCACAATTCAGGCCACTGTAGGGCATAAATGCCAAGCTGGTAGAAGCCAAATTAGCCTATTGAGCCAGCTGCTTACCAGTAGTCCTTTTCAACAATTCAGAACTATCCCCAGGAATTTCCCTATGCCTGGCACCACAGCACGGCACCGAACTCCTTCAATCACAAAGCTGCTAAACACAACCTGTTTGATGCAGTGAAGATGGCCTGACTATCCAGAAACCTTTGGAATCGCTGGCAGTGGGGCAGATGTAAGAAGCTAGTGAGTGATCTAAACCGTTGAGAAAACCCAGGTGCCACCACATTGTTCCCTGAGTCTGTTTTCCACCTGATGGCAGATGTTATTCTTCTTCTCCCCTCCATCAGTTGCCTGTAACATGCTGTACTGTGTACATACCTGTAATGGCTCTCTCAGTTCTTCCAGAGGGAGAAAAGCTTCACTCTGCTGGGTGTGCTGACACCCAGAGCAGCTCCCTGGGGCAGAGCTCCTTGATGGCCTGCACTACTGGTTCTTCCAATTGGTGCATTAACTGCCTAGGCAGATTTCCAGTGATGGAAAGGGAGTCCAGGCACAGAGGTTCGGATGATTTTTCTCACAAGGACTTCAGGCAGGAGGTGTGAGGCTCTAAAGCAGTCCAAGGAAGGCTTGCAAGCCCTGCAGTGATCTGGGGGTTCATCTTTCTTTCTCTGTGCCACAGATTGTTGTGAAGGTGTATTCTTGCCCACAGCTGCCCTCTGCGGCTGTTCTGTCTGACTATGCTCTGTAGTGTGTGTCTGGTTCCGCTACCATGCGGAAAGTATCTTCTGCTCCCTTCTTTACCTAAATTTGTTTCCTAGAACCCCTCACTTCTTCTGGGAAAGGGTAGCCCAAGGTAGGCCCGTGCTATTGACTTTTGTTGTGTTCAGCTGCAAATCTGACTAGTCTGTTCGAGGGTCAATTAGGTTTCCATGACAGAGGGACGTGTAGACATGCAGATTCATATGGCGGGACTGTGGGTAGGAGATGTGCTCTTCTAGCCAGACCGGTGTTTTGCTTCAAATTTGTGGCTCAATTTTTCCCAGTAGACTCCAAAGGCTTATACAAATACCCAGATGCATTTCTTTGCCACAGGGGAGAGGATTGGCCTGCTTTGTTGTTAAGCTAGACCAGGCCACAGATGAGCACTGGCTTATGTGGATGTGGTTGGAAGCACTCCATTGCTAATGGTCCATTCCCAACTAGGTAAAGCAGCACTTCTCCTGGGAGGATGGGCCACTGCTGAATGGAGCTGGGGGAGGGAGAAAATGACTGCAGAAGAAAATATCTGTACACTAAGATGTAGCCTTATGGAACAGGCCCTGGATCGATGGTAGGCAAGAGCAGCTCCATGCTTGAATGCTAAGAATGCAAAGTCTTTGGGAATTGGGGCCAATGCATTTGCAGGGCTCAGCAGTGTCCCAGCACCGTAGCAGCAATACTGCAGATCAGAATTTGGACTAAGAGTTGCTCAATGGGTGGAAGCACTAGAAAGCAGTGGGCTTCTTCCATGGAACAAAGACCCATCATGGTCTCCAGTCAAGACACTGGACATCCCAACTGGCAGGTGCCTCTGTTTCCAGTGACTGGAACATCTGGTGCCCTTCAGAGAAAGTCAGGTTTCCTGCCTGCCGGGATGTTGACATGGAGGCCACTGGGCTTGCTGCCTATGTTCAGAGTAAAGGTCAAAGTTTGTTGGAGATCTGGGTGAAGGTCTCCCACAGAGGTGGGAGGCACTTGGCTCCGAGGATGGGGTGACCCTGGACTCTTGGATCAGAGGAGAATAAAACACGTAACCGGATCCAAATTAGGCCAGTGGTAGTGTCCCCAAATGACCCAGGGTTAGGAGGTGCTGATTCTCCCTCCCACCTGCGCAAATGGAAATGGGCCAGCTTTTCTGCAGCAAGGTGGGGTGTTGGCATCTGCTTGCCTTTGACGGAAAGAAGATCCTCACTGCGCCCCTCCACCCTCTCCTGTCCCTATTCCTCACTGCGCAGATTGGGGACTTGCCTCTGGGAATGGACCAGCAACCTGCCTGCAGTGCTTCCATGCCTCTCTCTCCTTCTGGGGCTGCAGGGATTGACTTGGTGCCTCCCTATGTAGCGCAGATCAGCACTGAACTGTTCTGAGCTCAGCTACCGCTGCCATTTCATGCCCTTTTCCACGGACGGTTCTATCTTTTGGCCACATCCCAGAGCCGTAGGGCTCTGCTGTCAGTCTGGGGCTTTGCTACTTGTTAAGCAGCTGGGAGTGAGCACATTGAATTTGTTTACAACCTCCTCCTATTCAGAAGACTGGGGTAATTTGTTGTTGAATAAGCAGCAGGTGGCGGCATTTCTCCAGTTTGGGGCTGGTATTGTCAGTAGGGCTGTGTGAAGCTTCAGTCCCTGATTTGGTTTGGCAGAGATTCGACCTGCTTTGGTGGCCAAATTTCTGAATCTGAATCAAATCAGAGGACCCTTTAATCACTCTGAATTGAATTGGAACCCTCTGAATCGATTTGGAGATTCGGACATAGACACAGCTTTAAATGTTTTTTCTACATACCTCTAGGTAGCAGGGGCTTATGAATGCTGCGATGCTGGGGTGCATGGCGTGTCCCACAGGCGTGCGGTGGGGTCCCCAGTGCACTCAGCAGCAGCTGATGTCCTGGGTGAACGCTTGACTCCATGGGAGGCAGTAGCATAACTCCCATGAACCTCTCCCTAGGACAAGCTTTCACTCTGAGTCCAAATCATTATTGTCCAATCAGGCTGATATATTTTTAGATTTGTTCCACTTCCCTCTGGAAAACCTTCAGAACCTCTTAGGAAGCAATTAATATGTCAACATCAGGATTGAGATAATTGGTGGTATCCATTTTCTTGGGCAATTGCAGCACTCTTCAGCCAGCACTCTTCATCCAGTGGTGGGAAAGGCAGGTGGTGAGAGTATTGTTTGCCAGAGTCAGAGGAGGTTAATGTGAAGAACAGCCCTGTTGAATTCAGTAGGCTGCCATGGGTCTGGCTTTCTGGAGGGCTAAGCAAGCTGGCATTGTGTTTGGTATCTGTATTTGGTTCTCTTTCTGGGCATGTGTTATCCAGCGCGATCTAGACCAACAAGAACAAGTGAGCAATTGCTTCCTGCCAGATTGTCCCAGTCACCCACTGTTCTCTGCCAGCCTTCAGAGCTGATAGCTCCCAGGGTCAAAGTCTCTCCTTTCATAAAAATCTAAACACAAAAGCTTAAGGGCCAATCAGCTACAAAAGGGGTTAAACCATTAACTGTGCAGAAGCTGAAGCTTTTTGGCTTGCTGGTGCCACCAGAAAAGGTTTTGGGTCCTTGGGGATGCTCTAACTCCTTGTTCGGTACCTCACTCTGAAAGAAGAGGTGAATTTGTGAATTAGTGTTGGGAAGAGGGCAGAAATGCAGCAGTGTGAAGGCTGGAGACTATCATTAGGAGGCAGCGATTATGCTGACATAGGCACCAAGGAGTTGCTGTGGCACCAAGAAGTCCCAGTGGTGTAGGACCTCTTTGTGTGAAGGTCTGTAAGCACACAACCCCCAGAAAGCTTGGGCTGCAGGGGACTAAGAGGCAGCTAGAAGATGAGGAGACTGGGTTGCTCAGAGGGAGATAAATGATGTTTTTAAAATATCTATTCAGTGTTTAAGTAGATGAAATCTTTGAGCTCTCCATCTGCCCATTTGTCCTGCCATCACTCCCTGGGCTCTCCAGTGGTGTAGCTCTTGATGGAGCCCCAGTATCCTTGCAGATTTCTTCTGGCTGGTGCTCTGACCTGCTCTGCTCTGGGAGCATTTTGTGGCTCTGTCTACACCTGTGGGCTGTGCCACCAAAATACTGTTGGTGTGGATGCAGCCTGTTCCAGCCCAGCCCTTCTCCCAGCAATGCATGAAGTGGGGTTCTGGTATAACTACCTACACTTGCATCATCTGTGAGCCCAGCTGTGTCAGTCAGGGTCACAAAGCTCAGCTGGCAAAGGATTTGGGAGTGCCTGTCCTGTGAGGACAGGAGAGGAGGTGCAGGGAGGTGCACCGCTCTGTGAGCAGTGGACAAGCAGGCAGGGGAAGCTGGCGTTTTTGGTGAACTGGAAGGGGCTGGGGAGCAGGGAGGGTTGAATAGGCAGGGCTGGAAAGGCCTCTGTCACTGAAACTCTTTGCTTCATAGCAGTGTGACCAGAATCCAAAGTCTCTTCCAGTGTAATGTTAGGTTGTCTTGGTGCTTTGAATGGCTCCATGAGTAGCCCTGAGGCTCACTTGATTTTTTTGTGAGAGAGCGCCTCTGCACAGTGTAGTAGCAGAAGCCAGAGACCAAAGGGTTAAAGAGTTTTGGGGCACACAGTTGTGCACCTGCTGAGGGTTTGCTGCAGCTGGAGCTGAGCAGAAGAGTGACTTGGGGACAGCTGAGTGGGGAGCTGCCTGCAACCTGCCTGGCCTTCTCTCTCCACCTCTGGTAGCCACAGCTCTGCACCTCACACGAGGTGAGCACCTTGTTGAGGACCCAAAGAGGTGCCTTGTGATTCCTCGGGTGTAATCAGGCCTGGTTGTTTAAAAGCCTCCAAGCTGGAGCAGATCAAACCTCCCGCTACAGAATATGCAGCAGTAGCAGCATATCCTCTCAAGAGATTTTATTTAGCCCTCACTGCCTTCCCAATGTTACCCAACAATACAAATAGGTCTCTGTAGCCAGGAAAACGCCCATAAATATTTCTCCAGTGTTTACTTCCAGGCAGCATGCTCTGCCTGTTGCTGACTCCTGCCCCACACACATGCACGCACACACACCTGCAAAGATTTTGGGTTTGCTAGAGCAGAAGTTCTCAAACTTTTTCTTACTGCGCACCCTCTTCCAGACTTGCCAGCTGCCCATGTACCCCTACTACTTGCACAGTTTTATATTTTAACCCCTTAAATGCCAATTATTATTATAATAAAAATTAAATCCACCATTACACAATTTTTCCCACGTATCCCCCAGAGATGTCTTGTGTACCCCCAGGGGTATGCATACCACAGTTTGGGAACTCCTGTGCTAGAGAAAGGGAGATGCTGTAAGGGCCCTGGGCTGTGTGGAGGGGGCTGTTGGCATAGGGAATGCAGCCTCCTGTGCGGTGGCTCTGCATCAACCTTGTTCTCAGAGTTGAGTGTTTGGCCCTGGCTTGTAGGAACTGCATCTGGAGTCCTAGCTCTCTAAAGGCTATCTGAAACTGCTTTGGAGATATCCCTGTTTCAATCCCCTGATTTGGGGCATGGTAGTAATGGCATTTAAGTAAATTCGAGACCTAAACAAGTTAAGCTCTGGCATGTGCAGAGGGCAGCAGAGTGAGACAGGCACATAATGTGTGTGCAACAAAACCCCCTTCCCCTTGGGTGTGACTAGCACAGTCCATGCCCAGAGCTCCTGGGAGACTTCCAGGGCCTTTAATGTTTTGGGAAGAAGTTTCTGTCTCTTTATTCAGTACTGTGGGAAGCAAGGCCCTCCCACAGTGCAGGCCCCAGGGCAGCCTGGCTCTTGTGTCCCTTGGACTATACCCTCGACCCCTTCCAGCACAGCTGGATCCCTGCTTGTGGCAGAACCTTGCTGTTCTGGGCTCAGTCTCTCCAGAGCGTGGCCTCACAATCCTGCTGACTTGCGAGTTGTATATTTGGCACAAGTAATGTTGACATTCTCTTCAGGCCGCCTTCACATGTTCCCGCAGTTGTATAATAGTTCAAGTGGGGATATGGGCCCGCCCAGCTATCTCCTTCTATCCACCGGAGAGACTCCAAGGGAGCAGGCCCCTGATCCTTCAGTAGCTGCTCCTTGGTAGCTCTGTCTTGGACAAAAGGTTTAACAAAAGATAAACGAAGCCCAAGCCCACTCCGTCTGTGACCCCTTTTGGGTGCCCTGATGGGGAAGTACCGGCATCTCCTGTGCCATCTGGTCATTCCCTTTGCCCTCTTCTTTGCATCTGGCACTGTCTTTCTGCCAGGGCATCTATGACAGCAGAGCCACCTGCTGTGCGAGATGCCATGGGGAGCTAACCTTTCCCAGATTCCCACTGGCCTTCATGGACCACTGGGCATACACATTAGGGATTTGCAGGGAATGGCATTTGTGTGACCAGTCACAA
Organism: Gavialis gangeticus; assembly: GCF_001723915.1. Classification (NCBI taxonomy): domain Eukaryota; kingdom Metazoa; phylum Chordata; order Crocodylia; family Gavialidae; genus Gavialis; species Gavialis gangeticus. The sequence goes on along the minus strand of NW_017728997.1, from coordinate 25,176,377 downwards.
TGTTGCGAGAGCCTCACACTGTGCCTTTGTCTTGAAAGGTTGCATAAACACTGGCTCCCTTGTCCTTGATGCTTTCTGGCTCCTTGGCTTCCATGGCTCTGTCCTCTCAGTTCTCTTTCCACTTTGGCTGTTCTTCCATAGTCTCCTTTGGCAGATCAGGGCTAGCCCATCATATGGACAAATAGGGCAGTTGCCCAAGGGAGCAGATTTGGATGGGTGGTGTTTCTACGATGATGAGTGCCCAGGTTGGCCCTGGTCAGCTGGATGGGCCTGGGGGAAAAGAGGGCACAATTTAGCTTGGCCAGCACTGCGGCAGGCCTTCCTCCCCCTCCCTCTACTCTTTACCTGTGGGTGGTGTTATCACCTTGGGCGGTGTTATCTCTTGTATGGCTATTGCAATCAGCTTTTTGCTGATAATACACACATCCATCTCCTTCCACCTGCCTGGCCCACTGCCAGGCAGTACCTGTCTCTCACTGACAGTGATCTTGGGACACTGCAGGTGATGTGTCAGCTCATTGCGGAGCTTCACTATTCCTGTCATCACCACCTCCTATCCTAGCGTGCTGACTTGTAACATGGGGTGCTCTGTTACTCCTCTTCCTCACATATCCACCATGCTCTGCTGAACCACGTTTCTGTAATAAAAATGCTGATCAACTTTCCCTGTATTGCATGGGTGTTGCTTTTTCCATTTGATAAGGATGGTTTGTCTCTCACTGGTGGTTTACCATCATCTCCATCCACATCACAAACACTGACAAACAATCCCATGGGAGACATGCATTATCCCCATTTGATGAGGGGGCAAAAATGAGATTTGGAGAGACTTGGTGTAGCTTAGGCAGCCAGAAAGCAATAGAGCCTGGAATAAAATGAGATCTTAGCAGTCTCACATCAGACCAATATTTACTCAACTTCAGCCCTTCCCTAGAGTGCAGTGTAGTACGGCTATGCGAAACAGCACCCTTTCATTTAGACTTCCATTTCATTGTTTGGACAGGACAGTGTTTCATTTCGAGTTTCATTTCATTTCATTTTGAAACCACTGTTCCATTTTGTTTTGTCAAACCTGTTTCATTGTTTTGATGCTGTTTCCACATTTCACCCGTAGGCTATAATGGGGAAGCACAAAACTGCGTGTGTTAAGGGGCAGCTGTTTTTCTGTCTCTCCCCCAGAGCACTGGGATTGGAAGGGACCTCAGGGAAGGATCACAGTCACTGGCCAGCTACACAGTCAATATGAGAGCAGTCCTTCCCCCCTCTTCCTCCTCCCTCTCCTTACTTTGTTTCCCTGAAAGCAAACAAAGCTTCAAAACTTGAAACTTTTGAAATGTTTCAAGTGCCTTCATTCTGTTTTGAGGCTGTTTTGAAGCCTTTTGTGTCATTTTGATTTTGCTGTTTTGAGCTCAAAATAAGTTGAAACAGTGTTGAAATGAAACACCTGGCGAAATTTCACGTAGCCCTACAGTGCAGCACATTGGCTGCAGATGTCTGTGACCTTGTCCCACTCTGCGTGTGATTTTGGGCACTTTGGGAGCCCTAGAACATGAGGGCTGAAGCCAGAGGAAGAGTTTGACTTTCTCAGACTGCAGCATGTTTCTGTTGCTCATTTGCTTGCTGGATTTCCCCTGCCCTCAGCCAGGCCGTGTGTGTTCTGGCAGGACACCCATTACTTCATACAGTATCTGAATGTTCTGAGCTGGCTTTGATTCTCCGAAATGGCACAGTGTAAAAACAAAACAATTCACGCCCAGGAGAAAACTGTAGATCATTGCATGGTAATGGGTGCGGCCTTAAAAGGAGACTAGACCACTGCAACCCCTTTTCTGTAAGACAGGCATAGCAGTTAGCAGTGCTTTGCACTGTTCTCTGGAGGCCGTTTCTTTCAGAGGCTTTGAAATCCTGCCTAGGGTTTTCTCTTCTACAGCTGTGGAGTTGGGGTACCAGAATCACTATCCATCTACAGCCTTCCCTGAGCAAATGCATTCTTTGCAAGCCAGCCCTTCTCTGGTACATGATAAGGAAGGTGTGTTTGTGAGTGATGAGATACAGTGGCTTTGCAATGCAGCGGCCTGTTTTCAGCTTGGGTTGAGTGTGTGCTCAGGATGGGAGAAGTCACTTGATGAGCCTCTTGTTCTTTGAGCCTTTCCTGCCTGGCTCTCAGGACTGAAATCTACAGTAGCTGTGACTGTTAAGCAGCAATTTCTCTGGCTATGCAAGTGAAGCCACCACACAGGCAGACTAGTAGGAACATCAAGGCTCTGTTCCCAGGCATTCATGATGGAAACAGGAAATCTGTTTGTCTTTTCTTGACTAGAGTCAAGAGGTCTTTTGGCCAATGTTCCTCCAGCATCTGGCTGTGTCTTTCCAGTGTGTTTTAGTCTCAGGAAGATGACCAGGAAAGGAGCAGTGGCTGCTGGAGAGTCCAGCTGCTGTACCAGGGATGCCAGGCTGACCTGTTTATATGCACATCAGATTGCCTGGGCTGTGGGACAGGCCAGGGGCCCTCTCTAAGGAGATCTAGGGACACCTGAACAGCTGCTCCTTGGGTAGGGACTCTTACTTGGAACTGGAAAACCTGTTAGGTTAGGTACAGAAGTTACACATAAACCAGTTTAAATGATCAGAAACTAGTTTACATGTGTAACAGAAAAGAAGCTCAGTGCACATAAACCAGCTCCAAAATGGTGGAAACTAGTTCAAGATAAACTTGGTTGAATGTAGACTTAACTGATTTGGGTCAAACTGGTTTATGAAACTTCTGTCCCAAACCCCCTCCTGGTTCAAGTTAAATTAGAGTCTCCCAGCATGCTTTCCAGCCCAGGGCTGTGCTATGCTGTCTGCTCCAGAGAGCAGGGCTGGCCCCTGCCCCTCTGCTCCCTAGCTGGCTCACGGGATGCGGGGGATCAAGCCTGGCTAAGGATGTAGCCCAGTCTACAGGGGTGGGGGGCTGCCCCCCACTAGGCAAACCTCATCTGGGGTCTGGGACTGGGGGGGGGGGGGGGCGTTAAACCTCCCTTCCCCCACTCAAACTTACTGCTGGCAGCAACTGTGGACTACAAATCCCAGAGGCATCTGGAAGCAGGAAGAGGAAGTTATGAGCAACCCTGCAGAATCCTGCTGTTGTAATTCTGGTCTGCAAATCCCAGAAACCTCGGGGGCAGCAGGAAGCGGAAGCAAACACGCAGCCAGAGAGCTGTGCTCTAGCACCCCCTGGTTTCTGGTCTGAGCCACTGTAGGCATGTGGCTGCATTTCCTGAATCAAAGGTAAATGTCTGTTCAGTTCTGTTTCATTTTAATTTGTGCAGTTTAGGCTAACCTGCAAAGACTGAATCGATTCAGCCTCGGACTTTTTGACTGTCTGTATCTAGCCTTAGTGCTCAACATAATGAGCTCTGGAGCAGGTCTGAAAGCTGCCTGTTTCTCTCAGCCCTTGGAATGGATGAGGTTCTGAGGGAGCCTGTCTCCCCATACTTAAATGGCTTGCTGTATGCTAGCAGCAGCATTGCTGCTGGATGTGCCAATGGGCTGCTCTGCTGCTGGCAGTGAAAGGAGAAAGCGCCCAGGCCCCTTGCTTGGAGATGTTACTGCTTCTGGACTAGAACTTTGTTAATTCAATTTCCACTGGTACATTTCCTTTGTTAAGCTGCTTGGTGGGGAACAAAGAGAGATTGAATATGTGAGGCTGGAGCTATGAAGAGAGTAGGAAACTGGGGGGGAGAGGAGCGATTATGATTCAGACCTGTGCAAGTGGTGGACCAGGGCTGCTACAGGCTCGCCCCTTTCCAAAGCTGGGCTGGCAAGCATCTTTTTACACTGGTCAGACTTGCTTCTCTGAAAATGCCCAGTCAGGACAGCCAAAGTGTAGAGACCTGGCACCTAAAACACCAGGAACTTGAAGCAAATATTCCCAAGACAGCTGTAAGCCCATTGCTGCCTCTTTCCTCTGTGCACACAGAGGCACTCACTTCCACTTCCATGCCTGCCTATGCACCCTACCTTCCCTTCCAGCCCCCAAGCAACCCAAATATTTCTAGATGGATGTGTACTCATCTTGGGTCTCCCTTGGGCTTTTGTCTTCTGCAGAATGTGGACCTTAATAGTTAAAATGACGACTACCTCAGGGTGACTGAATGATCTGGGACTAGCTACCCAGATCAAGGACAACAAGAAGTCCTTTTTTAAATACACAGGGGGTAAAAAGAAGGTACTGGGTTATGTGGGACCTCTGCAAGACATGCTAGGAAATCTGGTCGTCACACCAGACAACAAAGCTAACCTATTTAACAATTTCTTTGCCTCCATTTTCCTGAGCAGGGACCGGATCAGCCCCCATACCAGGATCCCTGCAGGCCCCAGGAGAGGCGCACCTAGGCCAAGGGTCAGTGAGGATCTAGTCAGGGAACTTCTGGTAGGACTGGACATGTTGAAATCAGCTGGTCCGGATGATCTCCACCCCAGAGTGCTGAGGGAATTAGCTGTGGTCATTGCAGGACCCCTGGCATGGCTCTACGAGCACTCGTGGTGCTCTGGTGTGGTGCCAGAGGACTGGAAAAGGGCCA
>NW_017728997.1:25168008-25171421 GCF_001723915.1 Gavialis gangeticus | reverse complement strand
CTACGGGACCTGAACCTATTCAGCCTCCACAAGAGAAGGCTGAGGAGGGATCTAGTGGCCTGTTACAAACTAGTCAGGGGGCACCAGCAGGCACTGGGAGAGTTCCTGTTCCCCCGAGCACTACCAGGAGTGACTAGAAATAACGGTCACAAGCTGGTAGATGGTAGATTTAGGCTAGACATCAGGAGGCGCTACTTCACTGTCAGGGCAGCTAGGATCTGGAACCAACTTCCAAGAGAAGTGGTGCTGGCTCCTACCCTGGGGGTCTTTAAGAGGAGGCTGGATGAACACTTTGCTGGGGTCGTTTGACCCTAGTACTCTTTCCTGCCATCGCAGGGGGTTGGACTTCATGATCTGCTCAGATCCCTTCCAACCCTACCAACTATGAAACTATCTACTTAGGGTTGTTCCAGAGCTCAGAGCAAAGAGGGCATCTGTACTCCTTCAGGGCAAGAAGTTGTGTTGCAGTGGTGGTGATCTCATGAAAAGAAGGGAGTAAATGAACCAGGTACTTAATGAAGCAGAAAGCCACTTGTACTTGGCACTGACAACCGGCAGGTCATGAGGATAGAAGACTGAGTCAGAGGTCTGTGATAATGCTCTCTTGAATGCTCAAAGCCTGGCTCTGAGCAGAAGCTTCACACCCTTCTACGTGTGACTGGTACCAATGCAATCTCTTACCCTTACTCTGCGTCCTGGGAGAGGGAAGGGTCACAGCCACTTCATCCCTGCTTCCTGCAGCCTTGATACTGGAGCTGCTACTTGTTCAGCAGAGAAAAGAGCAAATCGTTCAGTTCTGCCCAGTGGCCCTGCTGTCCTGGCTCACGGGTCTGTGCTGGGGAAGGGGTCCAACCCCGGGGAGGTGCATGGCAGTTAGGGTGTGGGATCCTCTGTGATTGGGGTGGCAAAGACTTTTTTTTAGCCCTGGGAAATTAAACTTGCCCAAACCACCCTCACCTTGTCCCCTTCCCTCATTGGCTTTTTCATTCACCTCAGCATGGCATTGTGGATAATACACCTTAAATATCCCTCCAGTGCACTCCCTCCAGGCCAATGTCCAAATAGCTGATCACTGTGGCTGCAGCACCCCTATGGCTGTGCTCTCACCCTCTCCCAAGAGCGGGCGGAGCATGCTGTTGCTGCCCATCCCCAAGGCCATATTTCTTTGGCAAAAACCGTGCTTAAACAGGGACAATTTTGCTGGCTCCTGCCCTCCTCCCCTTCTGCTGCCTGTCCTTGCTTGAGAAACTCCCCAGCTGTTTGCTCTGGGTGGTGGTGTTTTGCTCTTTCAGCAGTGTGGCTCTACTGTCCCCACATGCCTTCTAGCTTGGGAAGGTGCAGCCCTGAGGCTCTTGGCTTCTAGCACTTTTATGGATCCAGTGGTCCCAATATTCGTCTCCCAGATCAAAAGCTCTTGGCTTCAGGGCCTTGTGCTTCCCATGGTGAGGAGTTGCTCTAAAATGGCTGAGCCTTTGTAGCCAGGTATGGAGAACCAGACTGTACTGCATCCACCTGGACATTGGTGTGTCTGTGCCATGCTGGCAAAAGCTCATGCTAGGCTATGTCATTTGGATGGCAGCTGCTCTTGCAAATACGGTTCCCCTGTACCCCCTCTTCTAGGGTGTTCATTTTGGCTCCCCTTGGGGTGCCAATGCCTCTATGCTATGTTAATCTGCCCTTGCACTGTGTTGTTCGGTTGCAGAATACTGTGCCTTTGTATGGGCTCATTCATTGCACAACAAACTAGCGGACTCCTAACTGCATGCTATAATGCGTCTTGTGTTGGGCACATTGTGCCCCGCTCCACCCCCATGGTTACCAGACCTCAGTAACATTGCTCCCCCTTATCGCCGCACAAATGCTGTAGTAAACTTACTCGCTAGACTCTATGATAATCCTATGTTGGCAGTGCCCTGGGACATATTCCACCTCCCAGTAGCTCAGTTCCCCTCAAGAGGCCCAATATAGTCTGCCTTTTCAAAACTCTTTGTCCTTTTCCTTACTTACTCGATGGCATGAGGAATGGTCAGAATAAGCATGAATCAATCACCACATCATCTCTGACCCTACAGTCAGTCAACCAGGATTTAACTGGCCATGCCATTATTGGGCACTTCTCAAGCATTTTCAAACTGGACAAGGTTACTGTGCCTCAAGCCTATACCGATGGGGCCTTTGCAATGACAACAAATGCCCTTGTGGACAAATTCAAGCTATGTCCCATACGGTTGACTCCAAGGTTCCCTCTAAGTTGCGTGTGTGTGTGGCCGCACACGCTTTAAAACCATGCCACGCACAAACTTATTAATGCCACGCACCCACCTGGTGAGGAGCTGGGTTGTGGCTTCAAGCGGAGCTGGGCAACAAGCTGAGCGCAGCAGCGGCACCGAGGCTGGCGTGGGACACTTACCGGAGGTAAGCTCAGGCAGCGGTTCCTCCCCAAGACCATATGCTCCTGGAAGCGAGGTGGGGACGGGGGCTGGGGCTGGGGCTGAGGCTGGGGCTGGGGAACTACTCCACTTCCCAGCTCTGGTGCCATGTGCCTTCTTGATCCCCAAGGCATGGCAAGGCAGGGGCTGGGGCTGGGGCTGGGGCTGGGAAAGTGCTTCACTCCCAGAGGCAATGTGGAGACGGGGGCTGAGGTTCCTGGCTTTAAGGGATCAAAATTCTCTGGGAAATCTGGTACCTGCTTGTTGATGTCTTGGGATAAGAGCCTGTTCCACAATAAATGTGTTTAACTGTCAAACAGAAAGAGCTATATATAATTTTTGGAGATAGCACGGGACAGCCTTCACTGAAATAAATTAGAAGCAGATCCTGCATTCGCTATTTTTACACTGCCAATATATGACATATATGGTGCAGTAAAGCTAGAAATGGTACAGGTTAATGATTTTAAAATAAGTTTAGGAAAATACAGCAAGTTCCTATTGAAATTCATGTGCATATTTAAATAAAGAGGAGCTGTATCTGAGTGAGATTTGACCTTTGGTTGTTATCTCTCCACCATCAAAAACAGGTATGTAATAACTGAAAAATAAAAATAAATGAATTCCAAATGAATACCCAATCCTCTACTCCCTAAAATGCATTTGCTGCAGAAATAAAAGCAGATTTCAAATCAAAAGAAAGGCCAGTGTTTATGGCCAAGGTTCCCTCCAAGCTGCACTCCCGGAGGCAAGGTGGGGGTTGGGGCTGGCGCCAGTTTTTTAGCCATTTAGCTATTTTTTAGCCATTTAGTGGTTTGTCTTTATTGTCACTAGTTTATGCATTTGAATTTAAAAGCATTAAACCAAAAAAAGAAACTGCAAATGGTGTTGTTTTTGTTAGAAACATCCTAAGCTGTGTAATCTTGAGTTTGGAGGTGCTGGTTACAGCTGTGTTGGTTTAAGGGCACAGGCAGACAAGGTGCT
>NW_017728997.1:25156440-25167851 GCF_001723915.1 Gavialis gangeticus | reverse complement strand
GGCAGCTGCTCTTGCAAATACGGTTCCCCTGTACCCCCTCTTCTAGGGTGTTCATTTTGGCTCCCCTTGGGGTGCCAATGCCTCTATGCTATGTTAATCTGCCCTTGCACTGTGTTGTTCGGTTGCAGAATACTGTGCCTTTGTATGGGCTCATTCATTGCACAACAAACTAGCGGACTCCTAACTGCATGCTATAATGCGTCTTGTGTTGGGCACATTGTGCCCCGCTCCACCCCCATGGTTACCAGACCTCAGTAACATTGCTCCCCCTTATCGCCGCACAAATGCTGTAGTAAACTTACTCGCTAGACTCTATGATAATCCTATGTTGGCAGTGCCCTGGGACATATTCCACCTCCCAGTAGCTCAGTTCCCCTCAAGAGGCCCAATATAGTCTGCCTTTTCAAAACTCTTTGTCCTTTTCCTTACTTACTCGATGGCATGAGGAATGGTCAGAATAAGCATGAATCAATCACCACATCATCTCTGACCCTACAGTCAGTCAACCAGGATTTAACTGGCCATGCCATTATTGGGCACTTCTCAAGCATTTTCAAACTGGACAAGGTTACTGTGCCTCAAGCCTATACCGATGGGGCCTTTGCAATGACAACAAATGCCCTTGTGGACAAATTCAAGCTATGTCCCATACGGTTGACTCCAAGGTTCCCTCTAAGTTGCGTGTGTGTGTGGCCGCACACGCTTTAAAACCATGCCACGCACAAACTTATTAATGCCACGCACCCACCTGGTGAGGAGCTGGGTTGTGGCTTCAAGCGGAGCTGGGCAACAAGCTGAGCGCAGCAGCGGCACCGAGGCTGGCGTGGGACACTTACCGGAGGTAAGCTCAGGCAGCGGTTCCTCCCCAAGACCATATGCTCCTGGAAGCGAGGTGGGGACGGGGGCTGGGGCTGGGGCTGAGGCTGGGGCTGGGGAACTACTCCACTTCCCAGCTCTGGTGCCATGTGCCTTCTTGATCCCCAAGGCATGGCAAGGCAGGGGCTGGGGCTGGGGCTGGGGCTGGGAAAGTGCTTCACTCCCAGAGGCAATGTGGAGACGGGGGCTGAGGTTCCTGGCTTTAAGGGATCAAAATTCTCTGGGAAATCTGGTACCTGCTTGTTGATGTCTTGGGATAAGAGCCTGTTCCACAATAAATGTGTTTAACTGTCAAACAGAAAGAGCTATATATAATTTTTGGAGATAGCACGGGACAGCCTTCACTGAAATAAATTAGAAGCAGATCCTGCATTCGCTATTTTTACACTGCCAATATATGACATATATGGTGCAGTAAAGCTAGAAATGGTACAGGTTAATGATTTTAAAATAAGTTTAGGAAAATACAGCAAGTTCCTATTGAAATTCATGTGCATATTTAAATAAAGAGGAGCTGTATCTGAGTGAGATTTGACCTTTGGTTGTTATCTCTCCACCATCAAAAACAGGTATGTAATAACTGAAAAATAAAAATAAATGAATTCCAAATGAATACCCAATCCTCTACTCCCTAAAATGCATTTGCTGCAGAAATAAAAGCAGATTTCAAATCAAAAGAAAGGCCAGTGTTTATGGCCAAGGTTCCCTCCAAGCTGCACTCCCGGAGGCAAGGTGGGGGTTGGGGCTGGCGCCAGTTTTTTAGCCATTTAGCTATTTTTTAGCCATTTAGTGGTTTGTCTTTATTGTCACTAGTTTATGCATTTGAATTTAAAAGCATTAAACCAAAAAAAGAAACTGCAAATGGTGTTGTTTTTGTTAGAAACATCCTAAGCTGTGTAATCTTGAGTTTGGAGGTGCTGGTTACAGCTGTGTTGGTTTAAGGGCACAGGCAGACAAGGTGCTTAGGGTAAATTAGTGGTTAGCTGCTTTTCCTGTCATTCTAGGAAGGCCAATATCTCCCCTGCTGCAAGGATCATCTTTATATTTGTCTTGTGCAAAAAAGCTGTGCCGTCAGCACAAACCTGCAAAACTGTGCAGCATGCACCCCAGCTAGTTCTCCCTGCCCTTGGATACTCCTTGTTTTTTTGTTACTTTCTTCCCGCGCGCACCAAATGCAGGCGGGAAGAATTAACCAATCCATGCCCATGATGTGAGACACGTCATTCAGCCTATAAAATCCATGTGCAAGCTTCCGCCCAGCAGAAGCAGCGCTCGTCAGCGCACCGAGAAGGAACTTTTCCTCCCCGCCCAGGCTTGGCCAGCCTTGACGTGCTTCTCCGCCAATGAAATTGCCCCGGCGTACCCCTTCCCATTGCACCCGTTAAAACCATGTTCGTCTCTGTATCGAGAGGGTCTCCTCAGCTGTCGATCTCAATCTCAATCTCGCAACGCAACCGTTACCTGTTATCTGTTTTGATCTGCGCCTACACGTCTGTTCCGCTGACGCGTAAGTAAAATGAAAACAAAATCTTGCAACCATTACGCGTGTGTAGCTGCCTCCTTTGCAAACCCCCCGCCCAAAGGGAAAAGGACCCACCAGCTCCACCGATCCACGCGTGAAGTGGCGATGAGGATGGGATCCCCGGTGGGAGCAACAGCCAGGAGGCCGCACTTATCCTCCATTGCCCGTGGCGGACGCAGTGCCGTACCATTAACGATCTGGATGACCTTTGGGCCCACATCCTTTACCATCAAGCGGTTACCAACCCCTGGGATGAAGTTGCAAGTTACCTGTCGTTAGTGAACCGGGGAAAGGAGTGGAGTGCTTCCCTCTTCCCCTCCGGGTTCGGGTGTGTGATGGCCCACCCTAAGGTTGTCTTTAGGCCGCATGAGGCATGTGCCACTCTCGTGCTCACCGGTGTTAAGCCAACGGGTACGGCCAATCCAACACCTGCCCAGGAATTCGCCCGGTGCCTCCAGCATGTCCGTGAGGGGGGAGAGAGCACCCCGCCTGATAAGTTTAACTGCCCAGCCATCCGCAAAGGGTCCCGGGTGCGTGAGTTGTTAACCCAGTGCCGGGAGAGCCTTGAGTCGGATGGTCGAACAGCAACCAAATGGACAGGACTCAAGTGGGATAAAGGAAAAATGATTAATTCTCTTTTCCGGATGGTTGTAAGTCTCCTGCGTGAGAACAGCGACCTAACAGCGCAGCTTGAGACGCTAGCAGCTGTGGCTGGTGGAACAGCGTCCCAAGATGGCGCCGGCGAAGCCAGAGAGGAGAAGCCCTCGGCAAGCAGGGTGGAGCATCAGCGCCCCCGCCCTACGCCCCATCGCCGCCCACCACACCACCAACTCCTCCCCAGGGCGGAGATGATCCAAAACCAGTTCTCTGCCCGCCCACTCCAACCGCACCACCTGACGGCCCATCCATAGCATCTGCACTGCCTATTACAATTTTGAAGACTGTCGTCACAGCCGCAGGTCCCACTACGACAACCACTTCACGTACTCGCAACCGAAGTGAATTAAACGAGCTCGTAAAGGACACAAGATGTAAACCAAGTGAAACGCCTATTGCTTGGTTAGGATGCCTAGTTATAGAGGCGGCCCAAGAGCTTGTCAACCTTGATGAGGCATCATTCCTACTACAGTGTGGGGATTGGAGTAGCGGATACATGACTGAAATGCAATTGCTGACAGTCAACGCCACTTGGCCGATACCCTTACCAGACCTCGCCGTCGGGTCCCTTCTTACCAAAGCCCATCAGTGGTACGAGGGAGCCAACAAAGGTAACTACGATCCTGAAGCCCTCCTGCACACCCTGATTGGACTGTTATGCGAGTTGGGATCCTGGTACACATCCCCTCGGTCTCCTAGCTGAACACGTCACACAGCCGTGGCCTCACCGTTACCTCCACAACCCCGTCCTAGTCCCTATTACAACAGAAAGCCTCGATGCTGGTGTCAGCGTGCATGGGGGACAAAACACCATCACCATTCACCTACTCCTCAGCACCCTTATAGGTTGCATGGTGAACACGGCCCTTTCTCACCGGGCCCGCCTTCAGCGCCTCAGCAAACAACCACCTACGACTAGCGTCACAGCTATAACAGCACCCAACATCAAAGTTAATGTCGCACCGCGACCGGGGAGACCCTTACCAGACCGAACCCCACAAGAACGTGCCATGTTTGGTTTTCGGCTCGCCAAATCTGGCCTAACAAAACAGAAGCTCCGCGCCCTCGGAGACGACGGTCAACGCACTCTGGCTGAGCCCCTCGGGTTCACTCCAAAAGCAAAAAACGAGTAGTGGCCGCCGGCTTGCTCCCCGGCAGCCCACTCAGTGACCAGAGACCCCATTGTGACTTGTTGTTGAGAGATCCCCACCCACCCTCTAAACCACCCATTCGGAAAAGGTTCTTACTTGACACTGGAGCCCAAATTAATGTAATTCATCCCGCTGTTCCTCATCACACCCTGAAACAGCACATCATGGTTCAAGGTCTCAATGCCGTCTCCTCCGCACAATGTGTTAAGTTCTACCCAACCAATGGCCCTCCAGATGGACTCACCGCCGTCCAAGGGGACACTTCTCTTCTCGGCGTCGACAGGATCCGCATCCTCAATTTGAAAAACCACGTCCTCGCTGCGCTACCCGTGACCCAAGTACCTGGCCTGTTGGCAACCCGAACACATATACCCCAACTACTTAAGACGGCCCATTGAAAGTATACACCGATCCCAACAAAGCCGGCTCTACAGCTGAAACTGAAGGATCTTCTACAACACTTAGTCTCCAGTAACCGCATCACCCCGGTGCAGACCAGTATTTTCCTCTCACCTGGGTGGCGGATCCCAAAACCAGGCAACCCCACCGCTGTTCGTCTGGTTGTTGACTACCGAGCGGCAAACAAACACTGCATACAATTGACACAACCCCAAATACAGACCCTGCCAGAAATCATGGCCGAGATGTCAACTTTCCAAGTAGAACCATGGACCGGCAGCACGATCGACCTCAAGGACATGTTCTACTCTCTACCACTCAATGACAAGCAGGGGATCTTAAACGTGTGTTGGAGGAGAAATGTACAAATGGAATGTCTGCCCCCAAGGGTACTGTAACTCACCTGCACTTGCCACCTCAGCAATAAACGCCACCCTCCGTGATTTCCAAGCCACTGGAGATACTAAGATCTGGACTTACGTTGATGACATCGCTGTCATGAGTTGCGATCAGTTCTCCGCACAACAGACCCTTCAACACTTAGTCGCAGCTCTAATTGATGCTGGATGGACAGTGAACACAGAAAAATCTGCTGTCGTACCAAAAGATCGCATCCAGTTCCTAGGGACGAGGTTCAAGGGACAGCTCCGATCCACTGCATCCCTTTCGCCTCCCCTGATAACCAACCCCCAATCCGCTGATGACTTCAAGTTCATACTCAGTCAATTAACATGGCTCCGCACCTACATCCCCACAAACCGTCTACTGCTACTTGGCCGTATTCAAGCAAAAGCACGAAAGAAGGGCAATGCCCAAGAGCCATGGACAAACAGAGACGACAAAGCACTGCAGCAACTCTTAAAAGACTTGGTGTCCACAAAACTCCATGCTTTCGTTCCCAGTCAACCTGTCACGCTCCACGTTAGATACACTCGTACTCACCTTTACACCGCCGGAAAAAATGAACAAGGCCAGTTACTCTTTAACCTATACAAGACCCTCGAGGCAAGCCAGCACCGCTATGGAATACCTGGCACTGTTCTCCTCAGTCTCTGACTAGCCATCCATCTAAAGCTGCAACAAGGAATAATCATTGCACCAGGAGCGGCCTCTCTTCCTCAACTCACCCCCGACTACCCGTCCCCTGATTTCAAGGGTGACCCCGCCACATGGGCCGCCCTCGTCCTGGAGTACATGTACAACTGGAAATCCTGGGGATTGCGCAATGCACCACTACCCAACACGACCGAGTGGTGTAGATCATGCCTCTATGGGACGACCCAAATGGCATGGATGGCCTCGGATGGGTCCTCCCACAGCCAAGGATCCTTCGGGTTCGCCTGCAGTGCCTGCAAAATCCATGAAATACACATGGCGCCAAGCACTGTATCACCCCAAGCCTGTGAATTATATGGCTTTGCCAGTGTTCTACCACACTACAAATCAAACTATGATGGCATTCGACCCGTCCCTATCATCGCCATTGACTCCAAGTTCATCTATGACGTTTTAACTGGTGTCGCTGAGCCCACAGCACATGAGGAAGATTGGGAAAACATTTTTCAAGTTCTGAGCGGCTTGTGTCAATTACCCCTTATCAAACACACACGCTCCCATTGCTCAGACACAGACCCCATACACGAAATGATTGATAAGTGGCTACAGGATCCACTACGCGCAGATCAAAGGTGGGTAGCAACTGCCACCTTGGGACCCGCTAATGCCGACACGACACCACTACTTGAGTGGCTCCATAGTCATTGGGGGCACCCAGGGCCTCAGCGAGCCAACAGACGCTGGGCATGCCTAGGGGGGAACCAAGTCCAGGGACCGCGCGAACTTTGGCGCCAAGTCAGCCAAAATTGCGAACACTGTGCAAGAGAAAAGAAACACTCAGGCGCGACAGAGCGTGACTCTTACAGCCCCCGGCACTTCCCACCAGGAAAAGTCTGGCAAATCGACCTACTTGGCCCACTCCCCAACGCAAGGCGCCCCTCGAAGGGCCTCATCGCTGTCGACCTTGGCTCCCGAATGGTCGCCTGCGTCCCACTCCGCTGGAGCCATGCCACTGATGTTACCAGGGCACTACTTGGCCTCTTCGCCCTGTGGCAAGCACCTGACATACTCCACTCTGACGGGGGACCACCCTTCGAAAGTAATGAAGTGCAAAAGTTCGCCAAGGCCTACAACATTGCCTGGCACACTCACTTTCTTTATCACCCCCAGTCTTACGGTGTCGTCGAGCGGGCCATTGGCCTCATCAAAGAGCGATTTCGCATTACAGGCTGTGGTTCCTACAAAGGGTGGGAGAACCACATCAATCAAGTTATCTTTAACCTAAACACAGACAAGACCCAGTGGGAGCACCACCCGGCAATACCCAGGGCACCTTGGACGCCCAAATTTCAACTTGGTGAACCCGTATGGCTCCTCTGCCCGACTGCACCACCCCATCGGCCAGTACCCCAACAAGGACTCATCACAGCGACTGGTTCCTTCCTTAACACCTATGAAGTCCGCTTGCCGCCACAAGACAAAGTTGTTCTAGCCCACCACAACTGGTTAACTAGGCGCGCAGAGTGTCCTTGATTTAACAGTCTTGTCGTTCAGTTATTTTGGCTTGTTTGTTTTATTATCTTGCAGGATGAAGCTCCTGTGCCTGAATCCCATGCTCGCATTTCTTTATCTGACCCCATGGCCCACCTCATCTGCTGACAACACGGTTCTGCGTCTACTGTCACTGTGGGCCAATGCTTTGGGAGACGGCAGGACAGGAGGAGGTCTTACCACATGCCTGAAAATACCCCTGTCGGTCACTGAACCTGTTCTCACCAGGTATATCAATGCGTTTAACGCCTCAGACTGGTTTCTGTGAGTCTTACAAAGCTCAAACCCTTCCATTAACATTACACAAGGCCCGTTGGATGTCGGTAGTTTTTTCACTATACAGTATGCCTGGAAGCTCAACATGACACTTTCAGACCTTCGCAACGTTGAGAAGAAAGAGTGTAGCCAAACTGTCTTGGGAGAGCCTCCAACCAAGCTGATAACTACATCATTACCCTGTTCGAAAATCCCCTGGGGATCCAGCCCAGAGAGCGGTGATGAGTCTCGTCTTGATGACTCACTTACTTGGGCTCCCCACTCCCTTACACCTCCTTGGTTCTTATCACTTTCCCCGACACCTGGTCCCAGGTATGTAGCTGTCGTCACTTGTGTTCCTCTCACGACCCCTTTGCCCATAGTTCAATGGAACGCCTCGCTGTCCATTAACCTAATGGCACCTGATAATTTTGGCAATGATCCTTACCTTGGATTCTATTATCCCCTTCTCCGAGCAGCAGTGCTTACTGCAGCTTGTCAGGGAGTCAAAAGTCCTTTAGACGACACGAGTGAACAGTATCCTGAGCAACTTTTCCAATTTGGGGGTCGCTGTTCCGAATTAAGTACTCCCACCCCGATAGGCCTCGTTTGGGCCTGTAACGATGGTTGGTTGCGTACCAAATTACCGGCCACTCTCTCTGGTGTCCAATGTTTCTTAAGCTTTGTCAGTTTTTGTCCACCCTTGCAGGCCGATACCGCCCACCCATTGAGCCTGACACTGTGAAGACACACCCGCTCGCTGACCCATCAGACCACGTGGAGCGAACTCACCTTCAGCGATAAGGTTCGTCAACAGCTCGCGTGGTCGGTTACAGACTTTTTCCTCCCGTGGGGCATAGGCCTTGTGAGAGCCCACATTCAGCTAGCCTCCCTTGCTGAAACCGTAGAAAGACTAGCAAACTCCACAGCCGATTCTCTCGCGATGATAAACCAACAACTACAAGCGACCTCACAAATAAGCCTGCAAAACCGGCTTGCGCTTGACGTCATGCTAATCCGCGAAGGTGGACTTTGCCAATTTCTCAATTTGTCCTGCGAACTGTGCTGTATTGCTATTCCTAATATTTCTTTACTTGTTGAAAAGCAAATAATTAAGATCTGCCAACTGGCCAAAGAAGCAAATGCAGCATCCAGAATTGGCCAAGGTTGGCTATCCAGCATCTTCAATTGGGCTGGGTGGGACACTTCAGCTTGGCTTGTAAATCTGTTAACCCTGTTGTTAACCGTCTTGTTTATATTCGTAATAGTAATTTCTTGTGTTTGTTGTGCATTTCAATTTTTAAAGCGAAAGTTAATAACGCTATCTGCTTTTGTATATATACACTTGCCGCTTAGTGAGTCTCTCGACCCAGAGAATGAGGATGAGGTCTAGCACATCAATGTTTGTGCTTGACGGCAAGGGGGCATGTCTTGTGCAAAAAAGCTGTGCCGTCAGCGCAAACCTGCAAAACTGCGCAGCATGCACCCAAGCTAGTTCTTCCTGCCCTTGGAGACCCCTTGTTTTTTTGTTACTTTCTTCCCGCGCGCACCAAATGCAGGCAGGAAAAATTAACCAATCCATGCCCGAGATGTGAGACATGTCATTTGGCCTATAAAATCCATGTGCAAGCTTCCGCCCAGCAGAAGCAGCGCTCGTCAGTGCATCGAGGAGGAACTTTTCCTCCCCGCCCAGGCTTGGCCAGCCTTGACGTGCTTCTCCGCCAATGAAATTGCCCTGGCATACCCCTTCCCATTGCACTCGTTAAGACCACGTTTGTCTCTGTATCGAGAGGGTCTCCACAGCTGTTGATCTCAATCTCACAACGCAACCGTTACCTGTTATCTGTTTTGATCTGCGCCTACGCGTCTGTTCCGCTGACATGTAAGTAAAACGAAAACAAAATCTTGCAACCATTACACGTGTGTAGCCGCCTCCTTTGCAAACCCCCCGCCCAAAGGGAAAAGGACCCACCAGCGCCATCGATCCGCGTGCGACATATTCATTTTACAATGTCCACACGTAAGTGTGAAGAGGGTGAATGCAGTGGACCAGCTAAGAAGAAGAGCTGCTCGAGATTCAGAGAAGACTGGTTGAAGGAGATGTTTGAAACCGCCATGCCACATGCGTCTGGTCAGCAGCATGTAAGTCTTGGAGAGATTTTTCAGTATCATGAAAGCCAGGATGTCCTGTGTACCATCTGTGTGTGTGCAGGTGCCAATAGCAAATGGACAACCAGAAAAAAATGGGGTGACTGGAAATTAGACTATTTGAAATGCCATTTGACACACAAGGTTCACACAGATTCTGTGATGAAACTATGCAACCAAAGCAGAGGAATCCTGAAAAGTTTATTTTCTGAAACACGTGAGACACGGGAAAATAGGATAGAACTGTGTGAAAGGAAGCGATCAAATACCAACAAAGTCAAAATCTTAATTGATAATATTCTCCTCACAGTGAAGTTAAACTTATCGATGCTATTAGTGCAGGAAATCCACAGTCACGTTGGCAAATATGTTAAAATTCCTGGAAGCTGGAGAAGTAAGAATTATGCATTTGAATTTATTGACTGCATAAATTCTGTAATTCATCAGGAAGCACTGAATGAAATGTGTACATCGCCATTCCACACTTTGATAGTTGACAAGAGCACAGAAATCTGTGTTAGCAAAATGTTAATACTATATGTAAAATTCTGAACTATGGACGATTTCACTCATCAGACAAGGTTTGCCGGAATTTTAAAACTGACAGATTGTGATAGCTCTGCTATTGTAGCGGCAATTTTATGTTGACAGCAACTTAGATATGCAAAAGATGGTAATGTTCACCTTCAATGGTGCTTCAGTAATGCTTGGAAAGTGCAATGCTGTGGCTGCAGTACTTCACCAGTCTATTCCACATCTTCTTGAGCAGCACTGCGTGGCACACTGGGAAGACTTGGGGACTGATGATGCTTGGAAAGACGTACCTTTGATGAGGTGCATTGAAACTCTACTACGGACCAGGTACATACTTTTTAGTAGGTCTTCTGTAAAAAAAAAAAAATCTAAGCTTGAAGAGATATCTAAGGCTGCTGGATGTGAAGCAGTTTCATTTAGGCCACTGAAGGTCAGATGGCTCTCTAGACATTTTGCTGTTAGTGCCTTGATGAAGAATTATACTGTGTTGATGGACTACTGTGCACAATGAGTGGCTGAAGACAACGACCCAATTCACAAATACTGCTTGGACAAACTGCAGAAACCAGAGTATCAAGTTGAACTGGCCATACTAAATGATGTCTTAGGTGAACTGGCTGAATTCTGCAGAATGCTTCAACAAAGTTCACTAATAACAGTAGAAACATTTCAATTTGCAAAGCTAGAAATGCCAAATTTCGTTCCCAGTATCTTGGTGAGACTGTACATTTTTCTGAAGATGTTCAAACCTTGCTGTCATCATTTGAATCACCTGTTGACACTACATCAGTTATTCAGTTCATTGAGCATATATGTGACTACATGGACAACAGATTTCCAGAAGGCGAGTTGAAAGAATGATCAATTTTCAATAAGGATCCTTTTTCCTCTTCATCAAACAGGAATGATTTCTCTTTTGGGCATGAGGAGCTGAAAAACTTGGCAACAAGATATAGCACCTTGCTAAACAAATCTGTAGGAAGTTCTAAGAAGGACCTATGCAAACAATATGTGGATTTTAAATTAACTGTTAGCGAGAAGTTGAAAACTGGGGCAATAAAGACCTTTGAAGACATGGTCACCTACATACTATAACAGGAACAATTTAATGAAGTGTCATTACTTGTTGACACCTGTGCCACTTTCCAGGCATCTAGTGCAGATTATGAGAGAGGGTTTAGCCTCATGAACACAATAAAAATGAAGTCTAGAAATCGTTTAGAAGTTGATAATCTGGACAAGCTGATGCAAATTAAACTTCA
>NW_017728997.1:25147072-25151440 GCF_001723915.1 Gavialis gangeticus | reverse complement strand
ATTGTGAGAGAGGGTTTAGCCTCATGAATGCAATAAAAGCAAAGTCTAGAAATTGTTTAGAAGTTGATAATCTGGACAAGCTGATACAAATTAAACTTCATTTAGCATCAGGAAAGACTGTTAACCTGGACACTGTATATTCTGTTTGGAAAACAGAAAAAAGTAGACGGGAGTCACTTTGGTAAATAAAGGTTATAGTATCATCTTTTGTTGTTATACTGTTGGGGTAGAACAAAGCAGCACGCACTGAAAGGGGGAGGCAGGACCGATTCAGGAACGGACCAAAGCGGCATGCTCACGGACCCCTACGCCTTAGAAGGAACATTAGTTGACATTAGTTGACTCGTGTCCATTTACTGTGCTATTTGCTGTGGCAAGGAGCCCACGGTTCATCAGACAGCAGCACTGTCATATCACCCCCCTCAGCTCTCCTGGGGCTCTGCAGCTGTCTGAGAGCAGAGCTCTCTTCATCTCCTGTCCGTCACCCCTTCCTGCTGCTCTGGTCCCCTCCCCTGCTGCCATCTTTACCTCCTGGATCCATACCTTGGACCTACTTGGCTTTTGTTCCTTGACTCAGCTCCTCACTCTCTGCCACTGGAGGTTGCTCATCACGTTTCCTCCCTTCCCTACCCAGGTACCACCTCCTGACTCCACCTTCTCGTACTGTTGTCCTGCGATGCCCTGGTAACCCTCAGATTTTTGTCTGCAAATTCTGTGCTGTCTCACTCTACCCTCAGTCAGCTGGCCTGGTAGCACTTTGTTCCCTGTTTCTGGAAGGTTTTGTCCCCACTTCTCCACCATGTTTCCTGACATGATCTACCTCGTCTCCCTGGGTGCATCTTCACTGTAAAACCTGGCATTGCTGCTGACTCCCCTGTCACCCACACTCATGCATGCACATGCAACCTTCTCACTAGAGCAGGGGAAGGCAACCCCCGGTATGGGTCCCAGATTATGGCATGTGAAGGCATTTTGCTTGGCATATGTGCCTTAGGGTGGATGGTGGGGAGGGGGCCAGGGCTGCGCTGCCCAAACAAAGACTGGGGCCCATGTGACTCCCTTGCTCTCCACCCCGGCACATCAACATCTTACAAGTTGAGGTTGCAGGTGTTTTTGGCACTTGGCCCAAAAACGTTGCCAACCCCTGCATTAGAGTTCAGGCTGCTTTAAACCAGGTGAGCTGGCCTGCCTGGGGCATGGGTTGGAGTTTGGGAGCTGATGTCACTTGGGCTGGTAACCACCTCACTGGGCTGCGAGGGTGCAGGCCATATCCTGTGATGGCTGATCATCCTCTGCTCCCTCCCTCAACTCCCTTGTGAACCCAGGAGGACAGAACAGCTCACTGGAAAAGGATGGCAGGGCACTGAACTGTGAGGTATGTTCCCTGATGACCTAGTGAGACCTAGCCCAGAACAGTGTGGTTGAGGATACAGTACCTTGCTTAGGGCTTTGTGGTGCAGCTGTTCATGCATGGGCTAAGCTAAGCCAGCTGGTCTGACTCTGTGAAACGGTGCTTTGTCTGCCTCTTGCCGCTTTCACTCCCCCCTGCCACTCAGTCCTTGTAAGCTCCCTCTGCCCCAGGAAGCATTCCGTGCTTGCAGGAATACAAGCCTCCTTCAAAGCAAATTTTCTTCTATTTATGCTTAATGGAACATGATTGCAATATTTCCAGGGCCTGCTTTGACTGGTTGCTATTTGCATCTAATTTGCATGCTAATTGCATAGTAATCAGAGGAGTTACATGCCATTAAAATGCTCCTGAGGTTAGGAAAACAATGTGCAAATCATGAGAAACAGCTGAATAGAGGAGCTGGAGAATGGCTGGCAAGCTCCTGCAGCATTTCTCCCTGGATTTCTTTTCCATTCTGTTGGCTAATCTCAGCAGCCCTCAATAGCTCTGCTGGAGCCATGGGCCTGCCTCAGACGCACTATTATACACCCTGCTGCTTCTGCCCTGTGCATCAGGCAGGCACTGGAGGACTAGTTCCCAGCTTGGCATGGAAATTCCCTTTGTCTTTCACCCTAGCAGTAATGGAAATCAGGCTGGAAGTGGATAACAAGGAGCCTGGATCTACCAGTACTTGGCTCATCCAAACAGGGCCTTTCAGTTCCCTGCTTTGTGAGCCAAGTAACTGGACTTTACTCTCAGACAGGCTGTGCAAGACAATGAGCGGTTGTTACAGCCCTGGATGCAGCAGGAGGAAGCTGGGTGTGGAGCCATGGAGTTGGATGCAGCAGCAGGACAGGGCACTGGAAAGGTTTTCCCTTAATGCAGCACGAGCTGTTTGCCAGAAGAGCGGCTTGTGGTTGGTTGCAGTGTTTGTTGGCCAGCTCTGCCTGGCATCTGTGAAACCCAGGCTCACTTCCCAGCCCCGATCTCACTCTCTACACTGACCTGCTGGCCTAGTGATTAGTGTTGCCTGTGCCCATGCAGATGGCTATGATGCAGTTGCCAGCTGTGGTCTTTCCCTAGTAAAGCTGTGTCCTCTCCCCTGGAGTGTGTTGGGGGGTGTGTAGTCTTCTTCAGCAGCAGCCTTTCCAGGTGGACTGTCTAGCACTGAACAAAGTCCTATCCAGCCTTAGCCATGGGGATGCTAGCTGCAGCTTGGCTCTGACTATGTCCAGAGCAGAGCAGAGGACATGGCGTGAGAAAGGAGGGGTCACCTGTGTCTACATCCTTGGTGCTGTGCTAACGTTAAAGAAGGCTCAATCCCTTCCATGGAGAGCCCAGAGTCTGAAACCCAGAAGGAGAATGAGTGAAGGACTGAAAACAGGGATGAATCAAACTGCAGCTGGCCAGTTCCAGATGTGTGGGGATTTCTTCTTTTACCCCAAGTCACCCCTACCCCTGACTACAGTTAGCCCTCTAACTCCATGGGGTACCAAGCCGAAGCGGGGCTTCGGTAGGGACCCGGATGTGGAGGGTAGACCAGCCTTATGTGTTGGCTCATTAGAGGTGAACTTTTACCCCTGGCATATCTGGGATAAAATATCCCACTCCTGCTTGGGATGCTTAGACTGTTTTGAAACTCGGGCATAGTCTCACCCTTGCTGTTTAATTTGGTCCTTGAGGCAGCTGCTGGCTCAGAGTGATAGGCCAGGTTGATTTACTTACGGCGAGATGAGTCAGCATGAGGGAAGCTGTGGATTGCTTGTATAAACAGGAAGTCTGGTTGGCTGCAATGTCAACGAACTAGGCAGGAGACGGATCCCAGAGCAAGCTGCTGCTGATCAAGAGGCGTTGACGTGGGTCCAGGAACGCTGGAGGATTCCTAGGGAAGGGACAAATCAAGAGGCAGCAGCTGCAGTTGATTGAAAATAACCTCTCACTTAGAAGCATCATCTTCTGGGTAGGGAGTGAGTGGGGTGAGGGGGTTTTCCTCCAAAACAAGCTGAAGCTACAGACCATGTTGTATTTAGTCCTGCTGAGATGGGAAACCTCACCCTGAGGACTGCCCTGTGGTACAGCAGCTCTACTTGGTAAGGGCGTGGGCAGGCTGGGAGTGCTGCCTGGCATTGCTGGGTGCACATACAAACATGGTGGCAGTGAGCAAGTGGGATGTGACACCTCTCTGAGCTCCTCCTGATGGCTTAAACTGGGAGAAGACATTTCTTGGCAGCTGCCACTCCCCAGAGGCCTGGCCAGGAGAAATGGGCTAAAGACCTGGAGGTTTGGCAGGGCTGGTACAGCTCTGCTGGGCTGGAACCTGCAGCAGCTCCCTGTTTAATGCTGAACTTTGTTGGAAGGAGAGCAGGCTGCCCCATCAGGTCAGCTGCGGTCATAACATTCATTGTACAGAAACCTAAAGGTTTTGGCACTAGATGGGCTTCTTTGCTGGTCTAGGCACATGGCTCCTGTCCTTTGGCTCAGACTTTGGCAACTTCCTTCATTCTTCTTTCCCTGCCTGGGAAGGCCTTGCAGTGCTTCTGAGCCGTCTCTTGCTTTTACATGGTTGTCTCCTGCCCTTGGACTCTAGGGAGGGCAATAACTGGGGCCTGTGCAATACAATAGGGTCTGAGTGTCCTGACTTTGCATCTAATCTCCAACATAGCTGTACTGACCAGGGAATGGTACTCATGGGATCCCACCTTCAAACTTAACTTTTTCTTAACCTGCTCATTTAGGTTCTTCTACCTTGGCTGGTTTCAGGGAACACGGCATTCCACGAGTCCATGGGTCCCACTAGATTGGGGCAGGCAATTATTTTGGGTGGAGGGCCGCTTATCGAGCTTTGGTAAGCTGTCAAGGGCCACATGGGTAGCTCTGCCCCTTGACAGTGCACCGCCCACTGGTCACCATCTAACTCCGGAAGTTCCACCCCCTAACTCCTGACCTTTGCCACCCAAAGTCCCTCCCCTCGCCCTCAA
>NW_017728997.1:25135366-25142072 GCF_001723915.1 Gavialis gangeticus | reverse complement strand
ATTATTTCGGGCAGAGGGCCACTTACTGAGTTATGGCAAGCTGCTGAGGGCCACATGGGTAGCCCCGCCCCTTGACAAGTACCTTGCCCCCCTGGTTGCCATCTTGGGACCAGAGGTCCCACCTCCTAACCCCCGCCCTTTGACACCAGAAGTCCCTTCCCTTGCCCCCAAAAGTACTCCTTTCAGCAAGGGGTTTTGCCATCTCAGAACCAGAAAAATACTAAATTATATTCTAAAAAGCAAACATCTACTACAACATTCATTAATTTGATTTCAAAAAATATTTTTGTCCTGATTTACATGCATTTGTGTAGTGTACGTAGAGGTGATTGCACAATAACTTTAAATGAAGTCTTACTCTTGTATATCTTGGGGGGTGTGTATAGGTTTGTGGGGGGGCTGTGGGGTTGGGTATGTGAGGTGTGGATGGGTATGGGGTTTGTGGGGGGTTATGTGTGGGGAGAGGGTGGCTGGGGTGTGTGAGGGGTTGTGGAGGTCTGCATGTATGGCAGTGTGCGGGGGTGTGTGGGTGGGACTCACCCTATGAACACACGCACACACACATACGCGCATGCATACACACGCACTCTGCCCCTGCCTTCACACTATAGTTTTCTAGCCATAGGAGGCCCAAGCATGACTGAGAGCCTAACTTTGGAAGGGAGGGGAAAGGGTCTGGTTGTGGCATGAACAAAGCACGTGGTGTTCTGCGATCTGTATTGGCATGGGCTTGGGATGTTGTGCATAACTCAGATGGCTCTGCTGTCCCTCCCCAGTGTAGTTATTCCCAAAGCATGCCGATGACAAAACACACCATTGCCTTGTCTCGTGTACGTGTGTATGTTTCTCTCTCTCTCTGTCTGTTGGCAAGTTGTCCCCACCCCTCAAGAGGGCTGAGAGAGGTGGAAGTGCAGGGCTATGTGCAGTATTCTAATCTCTGAGGCTTTTTTCCGTTTTTAAATACCCTGAGTGCTGGGGCTATTACAATTTCTTTTGAGAGCCTATTGCACAAAATTTCTCCATTGAAGGATTCTCACTATAGTTCAACACACATGTGCACACACAAATGATTTCTATAGGTTGAAATTATTCCTAACTACTGGCTTTAATGGCTCGTATAGTGGGCAGAGGGGAATTTTCATATCAATGTTGTCATTAATGGAAGGTAGGGACTCTCAAAGCTAATGGGCTCTTTATGAAATGAGTTATTCATTCCCAGTCTTTGTAGTGCTTCCTTTCTTTGATGTAACACTATAGTTATGTAACCTGTAGGAGCATTAATTATTATTGTTGTATCATTCCGGATAGTACCTATCCTTGTGCTGGGGAAGAGGGGGAAGAAGAGTGTGAAATCCTGGCCCCAGTAGTAGTTTAGATATTAACAGGACCAGGATTTCACACAGAACATCTACCCAAAAGTGCTTACAAATGAATATTTACTAATGCCATGGCTATAGGCTATTATTATTAAAGTTGCTAATCAACTTCTCTTTTAATGCTATGTTTTCAGTTGCTTATAATTCTGCCAAATTTTAACCATTTGGATTGAACTTTTACCTGCCACCTCTCTGTCCCAGACTAATTTTGAGGTTAGAGAAAAATACCTTAAATTGTCTGGGCCGTGTTCAATTCTGGCAGTCCTTTCTACAAGGAGCTTAAAGTGGTGGCAGGTTGGGTGGAGAGGAGAATGGGAGCAAAGGGAGAATATGATTGGTTGAGCAAGAAAGAATGGACTTGGAGCTAGGTAAAGATATCACAACAGCTTGGGTAAGAAACTGGGAATGGAATTAGGAAGGGACACTGGGTGGAGAAGAGACTGCTGGGTGAGCCAGATTCCTAATCCCAGTCCGAAGGAGGCAGGGAGCAAGAGGAGACTGCAGGAGAAGAAGGGGTCTGTGACAGGAGTACTACTATTGGAGCCTCTCCGGGTGTGGCTCTACCCTCCTGTAATGGGCCAACTGCCTGCTTGCTTTCCTGCCATGCCTTGATCTTATTCGATTAATAGATTGTTGTAATCAGCAGGAGGCTGCCCATTTCTACACACCCCGATGACAGGGGGCGCTACCTGCGTCTCCTTTTCCTCCCCTACACTGCAGCCCAAGCCTCACAGATGGTGCCGATGTAATCTGACCAGGGCCCTGTTATGTCTTGGCCCTCCTTTTCACTCTCAGGGCTCCTCGCCGCCACCCCCTCCCACTCTCGGGGCTCCTCACCACCACCCCCCACCCGCTCTTGGGGCTCCTCACCGCCGCCTTCACTCTAGGGCTGGGGCCAATGCACCCCAAAGATGCTGCGCCCTGTCAGGCGCCAGGACCCCCACGCTACCGTCGAGTCCCTATGAGGCCTTCTCCAACCCCTAATAGACTCACCCAGTCCTCCAGTAAACACAAAACACAAAGCCCCTGGGCTATAACGTAAAACTAAACCATCCGGTCAACCAACATTTGATCCCTACCGGGAAAATACTCCAGCCCATGGCAGCAACCAGTGGATACTCATGCAGTCACTCCTTGCCCTTATCCCCGCGCTGGCTGAGCTCCTCACTCCTTGGCTGCCAGAGGGGAACTGCCACCTTGGCCTCCTGCCTGGGTTTAAGAAGGGCTAAGCCCTGCCCCTTCCTGTCAGCAGGTTTCGCTTGTTGCCCCAGTAACCAGCACCTGTGCTGCCCTGATGACTGGCAGCTGTGCCTCCCCCTTCTCACTGCTAGGGGCCTCTCTTGAGCCATCCCTGTTCTCAGGTGCAGGGCACCTAAGTGCTCTGCGACAGGGTCCAATTGAGGGGACCAGTGGACAATGCCTTCCTCCAGAGTCTGCAACAAAATCCAGGACTCCTGAGTTTCTCTCCTCTTTGGTCTCAGCAAATAACTCCGAGGCTGATGAGCAAAATGCTCCATCACCCTCTTGCACTGGCCCATGGCAGATAACAACCTACTATTGCTGCTCTGTCACTACAGTACCTCAGGGTGCAGAGATCTTCATGTTGCCTCGCAAGCTTTCAACTCTACTGATGACCAAGATGGGGGTGTTATTGTTATGCCACATAATTGAATTTATGGGGGCTTTCTCCATTTTATTTTAATATGTAAGAAATTACACCTACAGCCACGCTGAGTGAATGCAAAGGTTGTCAAATCAAACACTCTTCAGCTAAGAAATGTAGGTGTCAAGGTGGTCTGTACAACCTTAATTTGGCCCTGTCATGCATTTGCATTAATTACACAGTCATGCACTGTTTTTCTTCATACACAATCCCCTCACTGAATGCACAGGATGAAGGGAGTGTCTGGCAGGGACAGAGACGCTGTCTGTAGGACCCCTGCTCCATTTGTTTCAGAAGTTGGAAGTGCAGAGTAGGGCTTCAGGCATTGCTGGAGGGAGACAGGTTGCTCTCAGGGTTTGTGGGTTGTATCTCTGCCTCTGTCCCAGAGTTCCTCTGTAGTTAGGAAGTTACTTGAACTGAACTTTTTACAGATGGATGCTAATAGCATGTTCCTCACTTTCTTGGTACTTAGCTTGACGTTTGGATCTGCTTCACAGAAGTGCTGAGCACTTGCAGCTACAGATGAGTTCAGTGGAGGCTGTGCTAGAAGATGTGGAGTACCTTTTATAACGCAAGATGCTCTGAAAAATCAAGACCCAAGTGCCTCAAATTGGGCATGCAAAGCTAGCAGATACTTCTGACCTTACTCTTTGCCCCTGTTTCTCATCTGTAAAAAGGGGATGTTACCCCCTCATTCTGGACTGTGGGGGCTGCCTGGCACAACTGCTGGCAGATGGGCATGGGGGCACCCCTACTTGTGGTATGTGCTCCCTGGTGGAGTTTCTGGAGGGCTGGCTGCAAGAGCTCGAAGAGGAGATACGTCAGCTGTACACCATCACTGCCCACAAAGACTTCATCGATGGCTACTGCCAGACCCTACTCCAGAAGAAGGAAGAGGAGAAGGAGACAGATGGTGGCCAATGAGATGGCTAACCAAAAGGAACCACTCAGAATGACCTGCCACCCCCAAGAGGAGGCACAAGGTGGAGGTGGTGGGGGACTCCATCCTGCAGGGCACTGAGGGACCCATCTGCCATCCGGACCCCCAAGCCCATGAGGTCTGCTGCCTCCCTGGGGCTCATATCTGATATGTTGCAGAGAGGATTTCCAGGCTCATCAGGCCCTCTGACTACTACTGCATGCTCCTCATCCATGTGGGAATGAATGACATGGCCAGGAGTAATCCAGACCAGGTCACAAGTGACTACAGGGCTCTGGGGGCTGGGCTCAAGGGGCCTGGGGCTCAGGTACTCTTTTGTTCTCTGCTCCCTGTTGTAGGCCAATGGCCCCAGGAGAGAAGGATGCACAGAGGAAGTAATGTGATGTGTCTGATGGTGATGTGTCCAACGGTGGTGCCACTGATAGGGTTTTGGTTTTCTCAACCACAATGCCTACTTCAGGGAGACAGGACTCCTGGAAAGAGACAGCATCCACCTCATGTGGAGAGGTAAGTCCCTGTTCTCAGCCAGGATGACCGATCTGCTTGATAGGGCTTTAAACTAAGATTGCTGAGGGACGGGGAAACACAGACTGAAGCATGCATGGGGAGTGACACACAAGAAAGTTTCATAGATTAGTGACACTAGAAGAGCCACTCTCGTGGGAGCTGATGGAGTAGTTTTCTGTCAGTGATAGGAAATTGAGGGCCTTAGAGGGAGGACTCAGGTGCCTATACACCAACGCCAGGAGCATGGGGAACAAGCAGGAGGAGCTAGCCCTCCTTCTCTCCAGTGGGCATTATGATCTAGTACGGATTACGGAAACCTGGTTGGACGAATCACACAATTGGAGCATAGCCATATGTCCCAGGGTGACAGAGAAGAGGGATCGGGAAGCCCCGCCTGCAAGGTGCGGCATGGAAAAGAATGGTGAAATAAAGAAGGGTGCACAAAAAACCCACTTAGCTGCAGGGGGAGCAAGGCCGGAAGGACGAGGAGAAGAGCCTGCACGGTTCACAAGCCGCGCTTTTGTGCAATTAAAGCCGGTGGGTGATGTCATGGAGACACGCTGGCTGGCAGAGATAAAAGCGGCTGCCAGCAGTGAGGCGGGGAGAGCGAGTGAGGAGGCGGAGGCTCTCCGTGCTGGCAACGGGCAGAGCTGGCACAAGCAGGGAACGCCTGGATGATGGGCAGCATCTGGGGCAACAAGGCTCCCTTGCACTGAGGGGACCGAGGCAGTACCCCAGAAGGGGAGGAGTGTTGGGGGTGACTTCCCCCCCTGTGCCTCCGAAGAGGTTCAGCAGCGGAGGTTCCGGACAATGGAACAACCAGCGCAACAACCCAGAAGAACAAGTTGAGACCTATCTCACAGAAGCAGAAGGTTTGCCATCCGAACACTCCCAGGTACCCAGTCAGGGAGCTGGGCTGGGAGCAAGAAAAGGAGAAAGACCCCACAGGACCAGCGTCGGGGGAGTACTGCCAAGCATAGGCTGGAGTGTAGGAAGAACTAGCCAGTAGGACACCAGACGGGAAGACCCTTTTGGGGTTCTCCTTTTTTTTTTTTTTTCCTTCATTTCATGTCTTTACCCCTGCTTGACAGGGGAACCTGTGCCAACCCCAGGAATAGAGCCGACAGGTTCAAAGGGGCCTCAGGCATAGGGCTAGAAATAACCAAAGATCCTTCCCAAGGAGGAGAGAGGAACACAATTAGGCACAAAGAACATCCACTGAAGGGAGGCGGCCTTGTTGAGATCTGGCGCCCCACCAGAGGTTGGTGTAAGGTTGGGGTGTAGGGGAGGCGGAGCTCCACGAACGTCCTGTGAGTGGAGTGGTCATCCCTGAGGAGACGTTCAAGGCTATTCCCCTCACTGAAGTAACATTCAAAGACATGGCAGGCGAGTTTGGGGAAGGCCAGAGGGACAACCAAAGCCCACCTCGGGGTACCCACAAAGCCAGAGAGTGTGCACCCTCCACAACATGGGCCAAGGCCACACGCAAGTGGGCATTCGAAGCCAGGCGGGTGCACCATAGATGGATACACCCTGCATAGAAGGGACCGAGTAGGGAAGAAAGGTGGAGGTGTTGCTGTCTACGTGAAATACTAATACACTTCATTGGAGGTCGACATTTGCTCCAAAGAAGAATGACTCGAAACCCTCTGGGTCAAACTGGGGCGGGGGGGTATGGCGAGAGAGACCTAACTGTAGGTTTGTACTACAGATTACCAAACCAAGGGCAGGAACTCGATCTAGAGTTTGCCCCTGAACTGACAGAGGCTGCATGTGCACAGGGCATGGTCATCACGGGCAACTTCAAGTACCCAGACATCTCTTGGGAGGAACACTCAGCCAAGTCGGATTGGTCACCTTCCTTTCTGACCTGCATCAAAGAGCTTTTTTTGACTCAGGAGGTGCAAGAGCCAACCAGAGGTAATGCTCTTTTAGACTTGCTCCTGGCCAAAGGAGATGACTTGGTGACTGACTTAAACATAGGGGGCAGCCTGGGTGACAGTGACCATGAAACCATCATGTTCACTGTCCATTGCAAGATAGACAAGCCATATAGCAGGATTGAAGTTTTGGACTTCCAAAATGCAAATTTCTACAAGCTCAGGTCACTAGTAGGGGAAGTGCTGCTGGACCAGGGACCAAAAACAAATGGGAGTGTGGGGCCATTCCTCAACAACTCTTCTTCCGGTGAGTGGGTGGGGACGGAGGCACGAGGCCTGC
>NW_017728997.1:25132981-25135355 GCF_001723915.1 Gavialis gangeticus | reverse complement strand
CAGGAGAAAACTGAACTCCTGAATGACTACTTTGCTTCGTTCTTTCTCAGGGCCAACAGGAAAAACATGCCAGATAGGGTATGGAAGAAGCAGGGTAGGAATGACTGCCTTCCTACTATTGCTGCAGAACTGGTATGTGACCAATTAAAAAATTTAGACATATATAAATCAGCAGGCCTGGATGAACTTCATCTGAGGGTGCTGAAGGAGCTGGGCAAAGTCATAGCGGAATCCCTGGCAAAGCTCTTCCAGAACTCATGGCACTCTAGAGAGGTCCCTGAGGACTGGGAGAGGGCCAGTGTTGTTCCCATCTTCAAAAAGGAGAGGAGGGAGGACCCAGGTAACTATACGCCAATTAGCCTAGCTTCTATCCCAGGGAAAATCCTGGAAAAATTCATCAAGGAGTCTGTATGTGACAGGCTTGCAGAAGGTAGGATTCTGAATGACAGCCATCATGGCTTCATTGCAGGCAGGTCTTGTCTTACCAGCCTCATCTCCTTTCGTGATCAGGTAACTTGCCCCCTGGATAAGAGAAGGAAGGTTGACATGGTATACCTTGACTTCAAAAAAGCTTTTGATCTGGTATCCCATGATGTTCGCATGAGAAAATTGGAGGATTGTGGTCTTAACTGTGAGACAGGTGGGTAGGAAGCTGGTTATGAGGTAGGACCCAGAGAGTTCTGCTGAACGGATCTGTGTCATCTTGGCAAGAAGTGGCCAATGGTGTCCCTCAGGTGTTGGTGCTTGGTCCAGTGCTTTTTAACATCTTCATCAATGATTTGGTGGGGGTGAAGAGCTCACTGGCCAAATTTGTGGACGACACCAAATTATGGGGAAGCGTGATCATGCTTCAAGATAGGCTGCAGATGCAGGTGGACCTAGGCTGACAAGTTGGGCGGATTGGAACCAGATGAGGTTTAACATCAAGAAATGTAAAGTGCTCCACCTGGGGAAGAACAATCCCCTGCACACCTACAGGCTTGGCAACACCAGTCTGACTAGCACTACGAATGAAAGAGACCTGGGGGTAATAATTGGCCACAGTATGAATATGAGCCAGCAGTGTGATGCTGTAGCCAGCCGGGCAAACAATACTCTGGCATGCATCAACAATGTATCTCCAGCAAATCCAAGGAAGTTATTCTTCCACCCTGCTTGGCATTGGTGAGACGGCAGCTGGAGTACTGTGTCCAGTTCTGGGCGCTGCACTTCAACAAGGGCATGGAAAAGCTCAAGAGAGTCCAGAGAAGGGCCACCCATACAATCAGAAACCTGCACAGCAAGCCATACAAGGTAAAGCTGAGGGACCTGGTACTCTTCTGCTTGAAGAAGAGAAGGCTGAGAGGGGACTTGGTAGCAGCATACTGCTACATCAAGGGCATACATCAAGGGCTCAGTGAACAACTGTTCACCAGGGCACCCTTGGGAAAAACCAGGAGCAATGGTCACAAACTCTTGGCAAATTGTTTCAGGCTTAACATCAGGAAAAACTTCTTCACAGCCAAGGTGTTCAGACTGAGGAATAAGCTCCCTCCAGAGGTGGTGCAATGACCTCTTGAAGATTTCGCTGGGGTCACTTGACCCCTGTTGTCTTTCCTGCTTGGTGCAGAGGGGCTGGACCTGACCTTCCGAGGTCCTTTCCAGCCTACGTTCTATGACTCTCGCAGGAGACGGATTGTTTGTGAAACTGTCAGAAAATAGAGAAGCACAACAGAGAAGCCCACAAGGAAATTTTAATAATTCTTTTCCAAGCTGGGTTTGAATAATGCAGTAAATAAGGCGCCGAATAAGCAGGGGTCCTGTCTGTGGGGGAGGAGGGGGGAGGAGCATGTGACCTTCTAATTAAAGACTGTATCATAATGCAGACACCCAAGGGGTTCAAATAAGGGTGGCCTAGGCAACCACAAGTCAAGCATTCTGCAACTTGACTTCACACAATCAATGATTTACGTAGGCTTGTGTGTAACCGCTCTCCCATGAGGAGGAGTTTTAGCATAGAGGTTTATTTGCTGCAGTAACACACATGCATGTGAGAGACCATAAGGACTCTCCCTCTCCCCCTGCTCCTCTTCTGGCTGAGCTTTTATCTCTGCTTGGTTTAGTCCAATACTCAACCTTTTTCCCCAGGCAACTGGATAGGCAGTACCCCGTTGCTTTGCTGGTCAGATCCAGCTCGTGGCCCAGATCCAGTTCTGGGGGTGGGTGCAGGGAGGCCCATCTGGAGGGACAGATGGAGGAAGCCCAGCCCTGATCTTGCTGTTGCAGGGAGGGGATGGGAATTTGGCAGTGAGGGTGGGTGGCAGTATTAATGGGCACAGCTCCCTTGCTGCCCATCTTCCCATGCTGTGGGGAGTCCTGTGGACCAGATGCCATG
>NW_017728997.1:25102060-25127981 GCF_001723915.1 Gavialis gangeticus | reverse complement strand
CCCATCTGGAGGGACAGATGGAGGAAGCCCAGCCCTGATCTTGCTGTTGCAGGGAGGGGATGGGAATTTGGCAGTGAGGGTGGGTGGCAGTATTAATGGGCACAGCTCCCTTGCTGCCCATCTTCCCATGCTGTGGGGAGTCCTGTGGACCAGATGCCATGGATCTACAGGCTGCATTGGCCCGTGGGCTGGAAGTTGAGCACCCCAATTTCATTGAATTTGGACTGCAGTTTCAATTAGCTTGTGGTGCAGTGATAGTTGTGTGTAGCTGGGGACAGAGGCTAAGGTCAGGAGCCAGCAAAGAGCCTCTCTACCTGGACAGAGACTGAATCCGTAATCTCACTGAGTTCAGCATCAGAACTGCCACTGAGGTCAATGGGACCAGGATCGGGACCTTAACGCTTACTTGTACACTATTCAGCTAGAACCACTCTCTACTCCTTGACTTTTTCACCCCCCACTGAAACACAGAAGAGATGGAGGAGGCTAGTCTCCTCAGCCGCAGGAACCCAATCCTCTTTGCAGCCTGGGTCTGGCTGCTCTTGCTTGACTGGAATCTCTTGCTGCGGGGCATTCTCCTCCACGCCATGCTGGCTGGTCTGGAATCAAGCTCTGAGTCACAGACAGCATCATTGGCAGCGCTCAAGTGAAATACTTCTGGAGAACTGGAATGGGAGCCTTGGGGAATGAGGCAGGTTTGCCTTCACTCTCTGCAGCTGCTTGCAGGGTGGATTCCACTTTGAGCTGGGCAGAAAACTCTCCCCTGCTGCATCAGCACATGCTGGTTGCTGTGCTCACGGCTGGCAGCAGAGAACAGGAGTCAAGGAAACAGGTTACTAGAATCACTCTCTGGACATCTGCGCTCGTGCCCGTAGTACCCAACCTCTGAGCCCACCGAAGTTTGTAGTGTTTATGATTTACTACATGGCCAATTAAGCCCCATCAACATCAATAGCGCATGTCACCCTGAAACCCCCACCTATTACTCGAGTCACTGGCTCAGTTATTCTTCCTCCTCATTTTCTTTCCAGGCTGAGTTGGCTTCTTTGCTGATTCAGTGCTTGCAAAGCCTGTAACAATGGAAGAAAACAAGTGAGTGCCTGTGAGAATGGCAAATAAAGGAGTCGGGAGCAAGAAGACGCCTGTGTGCTGGGGTGGAAATGGGCTGAGCCCTGCAGAAAGGAGACTCATCTGTTCTGGGATGGCCAGTGTATGTTCTCCAACTTAGTTCTGCTAGGCCACACATTGCAAAGCCTTGGGCATTGTGCATGGACAGAGGCAGGCCAGCAGAGGGGACTGACTCGGGGATTGACTGCTCCAGTTATGTTTTCCTGGAAGAAGAGCTGGCACTAGGCCTAGCCCTGCCGGAAAGTTTACATAACCCAAATGTGGGCAGAGAGAAAGAGTATCAGGCATCATAGCTTTCTCTGCTGAGTGGGCTTGCAACATAATCCTCACCTAGCAAGTAATCAACACCAACCTCTCCTCTGGTTACATGCTGCCATCTCTTTCTCTCCTTCCCTGTCTCTGAGCTATTTGCATGCAGACAGAAGTGATTCTGAAATACTCCTAAGTTTTTCCCCCTTCTATGAACTCTTATAGCCAGCAGTGAAAATGCTCTGCTGTGGAATAAATCACAAGGTACATTTGTGAATCTCCATTTCAGGCCTGCTCTGCCGGTAGCAGTAGTGTCACAAGAAGTATATGGAGCTGAAGATGCTTGTACATGTGACAAAACTGGCCTTTAAAGTTGCTTAATTGCCCTTTTGCGCCACTTTAATGGTGTCACTGTTTACACCTGTGGTGATGTATTTTGCTTTAATTTTGTCATGCTGTACATGTCCGGCGGCGTATTTTACTTTAAATTACCTTGTTACATAGCAAGGTAAAACACATCTGATGTATTTTAGTTTGCTAGGTAACAAATTGCAACAGTGCGTGGGGCGCTGGAAGCCCAGACTTGCTTGGGAAAGCTCGGGCTTGGTGGGCTTCCAGCATCCTGTGCACCATCCCAGCTGCCTTCTACTGCCAGCACACCCCACCACCCTCCTGCCACCTTGCTGCCTGCCTCTCCCGTGGAGCGGGGGGCAAGCTGCTGGTGGGCCAAGTGGTCCCTGAGCTGCAGGGGGTCTCGGTCCTTCCCTCCACAGCAATGGCACCCCCTGGGACCATCTGAGTGGGCTACTAGCAGGTGGGTGCTGCCCAGGGGGAACCGCTGCCATGGAGGGAAGGACTGGGCCCCACAGCAGCTCAAAGCCCACTGTCAGCCTGCCCCCTGGCTGCAGGAGAGGTGGGCAGGCTCGGGGGGGGGAAAGGATTGGGCCCCGCACCACTTTTTTTTTCTTTTTTCTGGTGTAGCCTGTCCATGGAGGGCAGGGTGAGCAGATGGGAGCCATCACTGTGATGTGACGGAAGTCCTTAAACTGAAATGGGTTTTCAGTCAATGCAAAAACCCACCAATTAAAAACCTACTGTTTCAATTTAGGGAGAACTAAACCCCCGTCACGTGTACAAGCAGCCAAAAAGACCTCTTCATGTGAGCTGTCTAGTCTGGTCTCCTTCCCAGCCCCAGGCATTTGGAAACCTGGAACCAGCCATGTTCTGGCTGCTCCGAGACAGAGAGAGGGAGAGATAGAGATGTGTCAGTGTTAGCTCAGACTAACTCGGCATTTCTCTTGACCAGCCGCTCTATGCCCCAGAGAGGGCTGAGCTCATGGCTGGGTTTTCCTCCTTAGTCACTTATAAACAGAGCTTGATGGCTGCAAGCCCAGGAGTTTGCTGCAGAGCTGCACAGGTAACTGTATGCCAGTCAGTATCAGTGTCTGGGGCAGCTACTGTCCAGCAAGCAGCCGAGCTTGCCTTTCATTTTCTGGGCTTCTGAGCTGGTTACATCTCAGTCTGCCTGGGGATGGGGCTGGAGATGGCTGACTATTCTGGGTGTGCAGAAAGACTTCATCTGCAGTCGACAGCTGGGAGCAGAGCAGATGGGTCAAACCTGATCCACTTGCCAATGGCCCATGTCAGAAGTCCAGTGCCTGAACTGGCCCCCTTTTTCCTGACAAGTGACCGCTTTTGGGCTCTCTCCACTAGCCTGTGTTGGCCAGTGTTCCTAATGCCATCTCCCTTAGCCTTTCCATGATGGTGCTGTGCTTCCTGGGGGAAGGAACACATGACCATGGGACAGCTTGACTCGCTATTGTAAATGCAGTCTCCTGACAGCAGTGGGAGCCTTGGCTGGCTTGGGGAGCTGGTCTGGGAGGCCCGGTCCCACCTGAAGTGCACGTTTAATGGGCTGAGATCCTTTTGCCTGTAGGAGCAGCAGCCACGTTGTCAGCAGGACATGGAAGTTTCTTTGGCTAGTCTGCTCCGGTCCTGACCGTGGAGAGTAATAGGCGTGTTTTCACCTGCAGCTACTGTTGGGCAGTTTCACAAGTAAGGGCTAATCAGGGATTCTGGGCATGTGTCGTGTCAGCAAAACCCTGCCAGCTTAGTGACTGGGTAGCTTCAGCAAGGACCAATCAGAGCCGACTGAAATGGTTTCTTCAGTTTTTATTTTGTGTGGGCTTTTTTTTTTGTGAAAGTAGAAATTCTTTATGGAAAAAAAATCTCATTTTCATGGTTCCTTTAATTCTCTGGTTTTACCATTCTTGGTCTTGTTTCATTTTTCCCCCCTTTCCTCTCTCCATTTTCCTTTTGCTCCTGAGCATCTGAATAAATGAGTGAGGTGCTTTCCACTATTTTTTCCCCTCTTTGCCTCCCCATTTGTGCATTTTCCTCAAAATGAAATAGGTTTATAAAAGCAAAAATGTTAAAAAGAAGGGTGAATAAAAAACTCTTGGGCTTCCTATTCAGTAATCTTTCTGGAGTCAAGAAGTCATTTAATCCATTGGAAAGGCAAAAAGCAAATAAATACACAAATGGATGGGGGTAGGAAGGAACGTTGGTAGAAGCCTGAATAATGTGTGTTGGATTGGAGTTTGTGGCTTAAAAAGGAGACGAAAGTAGGAAGTAATCTTGAAATGCAGAACTTGATATGACATCGCTGTAGATTGTATTAAAGTGATTAACTGATGTATCCTAAAATAACTGCACATGAAAAACATGGGAATGTTTCTAGTGGGGTCTTGCTGTGATCTGTGTTTGGTCTAGGGCTATTCAATAGCTTTTTATTTTTAATGATGTAGAAGAAAATAAAGTTGTTGCTGTTACTGTAAATATTGCTGTCATCGTAGAGGGGAAACACTAGTAGTAAACAGTGATGGTGATTAGGTCACTCACAAAGATAGACCTGGAGTGCTTGATAAGAAGGGCTCATTCAAACATGGTTTTTAAATATATCCAAATGCAAGGTCAGATTTCTAGGAACAAAGATGATAGCTTGGACACGTGAGGTGGGGAGCTGGAATGCAGCAGTGCCACAAGGACATTCAGTGGTCACTGTGGACAGCCTGAGGTTCACGATACTGTGGCTAAGAGGATGCCAGAGATCCTTAGATGTATAAAAAAGGGAGTATTGAGTAGGAGGAGGGAAGATGTATTCTTTCTACCTCCAGCATTTTTAAATCCAGTACCATGCTTGCTGCATCCATATGGCCAGAAACCATCCCTAGCACAGTCCTGCAGGCCAGTTGTCCTCATTTCTCTCTTGGGTCTTGCAGTAACTTACTTCTAGCCTGAAGGACATGGATAAGAGCCCTCTGTGTGGGGACATGTTGATTAATGCTGCTACAGAGTAAAAAACATCTTTCCTGACTCAAGCTGTTTGCCCTTGTGGCTCCCAGCACTGGGTCAGATTTTGCCAAGCTCATGCTAGGCTGTAGAGACACAGTGACTGTGATTTATGGTTCGGAGGAAGGGGTAAGCTGCCACTACTCCCATGGTTCGTGCAGAAGCAATGGGTGTGTTTGTGTGAAACTGTCTTGCTTTGAATATGAGTAAGGAGGAACCTTTGGGGATTTTTCCAGATGTCTCCTTTCCCCACACTTGTCCCCTCCCCCCCCCAATGCAAGATAAGTCAGTACTATGCCCATTACCTGTCCGGGGTTTCAGAACCCAGGTGATAAGGGTGATCGCTTTGATGTGCTGGTCACTAGGTAGCTGTCCAGAGCTACCTGGCACCTGGATTGCTCCATCTTAAATCCTTCCACGAGAGAAATGAACAGGGACTAAACTCATTCACCAAGGCTGAGGGGATTTGTGTGGGCATAGTCAGGCCCCGCCACTCAGACTTGTAGTGAACATTGGGTTCAATAAGCACAGGCATATGTGAAGGAAAACAGTGAACTTTATTGTGGAGCAATAAGCAACTCTTCTGCATATCCTTTGGCTCTAGCTTAACTGAGGGACCACCTTCCAAATCCCAATTTCTGTAGTCTAAGTAAGGGAGTGTCTAAATTATAACTTCTATCATTACAGGTCTGTGCTGCTTTGCTGTTGCAGTGCAGGCCCAGAGGCACCCCAGTTTGATCAAGGGTATCAGAATGGTTGGGAAATGAAGGGCTCAAAGTATGACCAAGTGCTTGGGCTGCTCTGTAAATCTGCTACAGAGAGAGGCACCCATATACCCTCTGCTTCTAGTTTCAGTCACCCTGGGAGACTTAGTAGCATAGAACTGCAGTAGTAGGAGCACAGATTGACTGTTGCAAACAAACCTAGGAGAGTCTTTCTGCTGGTAACTGTCAGGCTGCCTGCTCTTACCATGCTGTACTGGGGCTGCCTGGACTTGCCAGCAGTAGTCACTCACCTCTGTGGGATGGCTGCCCACACAGACTTGCCCAGCGGGTCTCCTGGGGTTTCCCACCAGAGCTAGTTGCAAAACTTCTAATGAAAGAGTGTTTCAGCAGAAAACACAGATTCATCAGAGCTGACTCTGTGCTGAAACCTGCCAATTTTGACAAACTGCTGCGGGGAAACATGTCTGACTTCATTGTTCCCCATTTGGTTTTGACTTTTTAGGTTTAAAATCTTATTGCATTTAAAGAATGTAACAATAGTTAATTTAATACTTTGACCCTTTCAAAGTGAAATTGTTTGCAAATTGAAGGTTTTTGGAGTTTCTGTTCTCCGAAAAACTCTGGCATTTCTACTGTCCTCCCGCCGCTTACAGTTGGGAATAAAACCACATTTGGATTGTCAGGATTTCCCATGGAACAGCAGTTCTAGTTTCCTGTCAGACCTATTTGCCATACTCCAAAGGTGGATGCGTGGCTGGCGCTTGCTAAGAGCAAATGGAAGGACTTGCAGTGGGGGATGGCTGGGCCATGAGCAATCTAGTATGCTCAGAAAAGAGGAAGTGGAAAGGTTGGGTGACTTCAACCAGCTGAGCAGAGTGTACAGAATTAGAGCTGTGGGAGCTGAGGGCTGCTCTGGGATCAGAGACTGAGGCCTATTTCCTGTTGATGGTAGAATAGTCAAATGCGTGGCAGTTGTAGTTTGCCCTGCACCATAGGATAACAATGTCTAGGTGTCTCATGGAACAGCGAAGCTTGTTTGCAGTGCACTGATTTATTTTACAAGTATAGGCTCAGCAGATGAACCAGAGGGTTTGGTGATGGACAGGCCTTGCATTTTTCCCAAACAGCAACGGAAGCCTTTCTGATACAAGCCTAAAGACTTCTCTGGGTTAGGCAAGTCCAGGGATCTGAAGCCAAGAGTTGGCTGCAAGACTCTGGGACACAATGAGCAAGCCCAAGAGAAACTAGAAAGGCTGAGACTGGCAAACAGCTCAGTGTGCTACAGCGTAGCACTACTTCAAGACCGGAAATGGAGGGTACATAGGCATATCATTCTAGTAAACATGATGTGAATATCCAACCTGTCACCTCCTTACTGCCTCCCCACAAAAAAACCAACACCACCACCTTCATCCCCTTTCCCACAGCAGTGTGGGCTCTCTCAGTTCCCTGTTTGGTTGGTGCACAGTGTAATCCCCAGAAATGTCTCCCCAATGACCTGGGAGCATAAACCACTGGAGAAATAGCTGCAGGCAGTTCCCAGTGTACAACATAGCATGAAAGGAGTTAACAATTTAATAAGGATAGGCCTGTTGACTGATGGTCCAATGATTGAGAGTTAGCAAAGATCTAGCTTGGGCAAGAGAGGTCATTTTGAGCAGGGGAAGACTTCTATCCTGCCTCCT
This sequence comes from Gavialis gangeticus, assembly GCF_001723915.1. Lineage (NCBI taxonomy): Eukaryota > Metazoa > Chordata > Crocodylia > Gavialidae > Gavialis > Gavialis gangeticus. Next base: position 25,120,843 of record NW_017728997.1, on the reverse strand, counting down.
GGTGAACAGACAGTTGCAATTAGCAGATCTCATTGGAATTTCCACACGTAGTAACAGATTATTTTGATGGCTTCTCTTCCCTGTCCCTAACTTCCATCCTTCAACACTTTACCTCTGTTCTGAACCAAGGAGCACTGTGGGATGTGATGTTGGGTGCTCTCTGGCTACCTACAACTTTGGTCTTTCTAATCTGGGTTGGTCATATTTTCTCTTTGACTCTTTGGGGCTAAAATTAGAGACTAGGTGTATGTTTCCGTGTTCCCTGGATTATGGAGGCTTTGGGACCTGGTCGTTGCTGCCCAGCCACTACTCAGCGCATCTGCAGGAATGCTTGTGATGAGTGAGGTAAAACACCAACCAAACTTCTCCATTCATGCATTAGTATGGATGATAAAATCTCCATCTTTATTTCCAGCTGCTGGGACAGGGAGTATTGAAATAGCCAAACCTTCACTGTCTCTGACTACCACTGGTCCCCTCAGGCCACTAACTCTTCACAGTTTAGCCACTACCTTTGATATTGCTGCTGCTTTGAGAAATAATGACTAAAGAAATGTGGCTGCTTCTTGTCCAACATGTTGTCTAGTAGTGGGAGCAAGGGATGGAGAGCCAAAAACTGCCATGTCAGGAACTCCTAGCTCTGCCAGTGATTCACTGGTTGGCCTTCAGCAAGTCATGCCACTCTTGTGTCTCAGAGGATAGCGCTAGCCTAATCCAGGGACATATGGGGATTGTGAGGATTAATGAGGCAGGGTCTGCAAAGGTAAAATGCTGTCTGCAGGAGGTGGGTCAACATGTCTGTGACCTGGCCTTGCTGTTCAGGAACAGGGATTGGCTTAGCTGAAGCTGGTGAGATATGCACACGCCTACCTGTGCTCTGAGAAGTGGCTTATGTGCTATTCCTCTTTGAACCTGCTTGAGTAAATAGTTTATTCTGAAGGCTAGCTCTGCCCTGATGTGTGTTTGATGTGTCCCACGTGAGCCAGCAAAGCCTGCTTTGGTGATGATGAGATAAATCTAAAAATAACCCTAAGCTGTTCTTCGCCTTGTTCCAAATCCATGTCAACCCACTCTATAAATAGGCACCTGTGTCTGAATGGATGTACGTACAGTGGGAGGATGTCTGTGCAGCCTATGTTGGTTGCAAGGGCACATGTCAAGTGGCCAGAATACATCTGTGCACTATATTCCCTTGCTGGCTATCTTTTCTCTGTCAGCAAAGACAGTGCTTAGCATGGCATTAGGGGGCACTGTGCTGCTGGAGGTGCTGTCTTTTAAATGTGATATAATATCAAAGTCTTAGCTGCTTGTGCTCAGTAAAAGTGTCCTGTGTTTTGGCCAAATTCTAACTAGGATAAAGCACATTCTGCATCTCCAGATGGCTCCTGTGTCATGGTTCACAGCCTTTGTTCAAACTGCCATGCTGCACTTGAGAGCAATCCATGTATCACTGGGGCTGAGGAGGTCTCTGGGTGGCATCTGCATAGGGGTTGTTAGGGGTTTCCTCAGCAGATGAAAGCTACTGTCTTGGAGAAGGCTTTTTCAAAGGGCGTCAGGGGCTGAGGAGGACAAGTTCTATTGATGGGTCCTTTGGAGTTTGATTCTCAAGATAAGCGCTTTAGAAGTTTTGGGACTGTTTTTCCTGTGAAATGAGAATGACTGTCAAACTTCTGAATAGCAATGAGGTGCTAGGATGGATTGCAGCCCCTTCTCCACCTACTGCCATGCCCCTTTCTTTTTTCTACTGTGCTGACAGTGCTGTTCAGGCCCTGCCTCTGTGCCAATGGGGCTTTTTGGTGTAGGTACTACCAGAGACTGGTTATGGTTTGTTGTTACCTATTTTTGTTTTGTAGATTCATAGATGTTTGGGTCAAAAAAGACCTCAGGAGATCATTGAGTCTGACCCCCTGCCCCAGGCAGGAAAGAGCGCTGGGGTCAGATGACCCCAGCCAGGTGCATGTCTAGCCTCCTCTTAAAGACCGCCAAGGTAGGGGACAGCATCGCCTCCCTTGGAAGACCATTCCAGATTCTGGCAACCCTTACCGTGAAGTTCTTCCTGATGTCTAACCTAAATTTGCTCTCTGTCAGTTTGTGGCCATTGTTCCTATTTACTCCAAGGGGTGCCCTGGTAAACAGAGCATCTCCTATTCCTTGCTGCCCCTCCCCAATGAATTTGTAGGCAGCCACAAGATCCCCTCTCAGCCTTCTCTTGTGGAGGCTGAAGAGATCCAGGTCCCTCAATATCTCCTTGTAGGGCTTTGCCTGCAGGCCTCCAACCATACAAGTGGCCCTCCTCTGAACTTCTTGAGGTTGTCCACATCCCTCTTGGAAGTACAGTGCCAAAAACTGGATGCAGTACACCAAGTGTGGCCTGACCAGTGCCACATAGAGGGGAAGTATCACCTCCCTGGATCTGTTTATCATACATCTGCTAATGCATGATAAAGTGTGGTTAGCTTTATCGATCGCTTCATCACATTGACGACTCATGTTCATCTTGGTGTCAACAATGACTTTGAGATCCCTGTCTGCTGCTGTGCTGCTGAGAAGGTCATCCCCAGCCTGTAAGCGTGCTGGTGATTCCTTCTTCCTAGCTGCAGCACTTTGCACTTGTCTTTGTTGAACTGCATCCTATTCTGTTCTGCCCACTTTTCCAACCTGTCCAGATCTGCCTGGATTTGTTCCCTACCCTCTAGTGCAGGGGTCAGCAACCCCTGGCATGTGTGCTGAGCACGGCACGTGAGGCCATTTTGCTCGGCATGCCATCGCCAGCCTGGACTTTAGGCAGCTGCTGCCAGCCACGAAACCTGGGCTGCTCCCAGCAGGCGTCTGGGAAGCTGCAAACCCTGCTGCAAGCAGCCCGGGCTCCGTGGTTGGCAGCAGCCACCCAGAGCCTGGCCAATTGCAACCAGGAGGCTGAAAACTGATGCTCTGGGCTCTGGCATCAGCTCCATACTGGTGGGTGCACGCGCATCTTGGAGTGGATGGTGGGGGAGGGCCCTGAGGCAGCGCAACCCTGGCCTCTCCCCCGCTGCCAGCACAGAGCTGGTGACTGGGCTCCGGAGCCCAGCGCAGCTGTTTGTAGCCAGCCTAGGCTCTGGGAAGCTGCAGCAGGCAGTGGGCAGGCTGCAAACAGCTGTGCCAGCATCAGCTCCATGCTGGCGGTGACTGCACATGCACCTCAGAGCAGACAGTGGGACCTCAGAGTGGACACGTGCACCCACCAGTATGGAGCTGATGCTGGAGCCCAGAGCAGCTGTTTGCAGCCTCCCGGCTACAACCGGCCCAGGCTCTGATAGCTGCTGCCAACCACAGAGCCCAGGTTGCTTGCAGCAGAGCTTGCGGCTGAGCACGTCTGACTCCCAACCACTCCGAACCCAGCCCCGGCCCAGCCCCCACATCAGGATAAGGCTGGCGCTGCCCCTTGCCAGGAGCACTGCACCTTTTGCGGGCTTAGCTGTGCGGGGTGGTTGGGCTGATAGGCAGGCTCTGCACTGGGGCCTCAGCCAGCTGTGCTGCAGCCCGGGGGCTGGCTCCCTGGGGAAATACAGGGGCTCTGGTGGGACCAGGGCATTGTTGGGTCAGACTTTGTCCAGTGGCCCAGGAGCCCGGCTCCGTGCACCCACGCAGCTGGTTCTGTGTGTTTGTCTGCATCTGTCTGGTTCTGCGTCTGTGTGTGCACACACGTCTGGTTCTGGATGTGTGTGCGCCATGTGTCTTTTCTGGGTGTGTTCTGGTCCTCTGTGTTTGTGCATGTGGTTGTGTGTGTGTGTGTGTGTGTGTCTGGTTCTCTCTCTGCTCTCCTTTTTCTTTCTCTCTCTCCTCTTTCTCTTTTTTGTCTCTTTTTTTCTCTCTCTCTCATTGCAACATGCTCAACAAAAAAGGAATACACAACAGCAAAGGCAACATTTACAAGTATTAAATATACTAATATGCAGTGCATCCTGCCATGTACCCCCCCCCAGTTTTGTTTTTTCTGGCATGCCAGCACTCCAGCACCTTCCAAGCTAGACATTGTGGTTTTTTTGGCACTCCAGCCAAAAAATGTTGCCTACCCCTGCTCTAGTGTGTTAACTTTACCCCATAATTTGGTATCATCTGTAGATTTGGACAGAGTGCTTTCCACACCCTCATTCAAGTCACTGATGAAGACATTGAACAGCACAGGTCCAAGGACCAAGCCTTGTGGGACTCCACTGCCCACATCTTTCCAGGTCAGTACCGACCCATCCACCACCACTCTCTGGGTACAACTCCTAAGCCAATTTGCCACCCACCTGACTGTGTAATTGTCTATGTCACAGCCGCTCGGTTTATTTATGAGAATAGGATGAGCTGTATTGAAGGCCTTCTTAAAATCCAAGTAAATGACAGCTACCTCAGCTTCTGCATCTAAGCATTTTGTAACCTGGTTACAAAAAGAAACAAGGTTAGTCAGACAGGAGCTACCTGCTGTGAATCCATGCTGATTGCCCTTCAGCTGGATTCCCACAAATGTGAACCTTAATAATTTTTTCAAACGTTTTTCCATGGATAGAGGTGAGACTAACCAGTCTAAAGTTACCTGGATCCTCCTTCCTCTCCTTGAAAATAGGGACCACATTGGCTCTTTTCCCATCCTCTGGGACCTGACCTGAATGCTCAAATAGCTGTGCCAGTGGCTCTGTTATGACCTGGCCAATTCCTTCACCACTCTTGGCTGAAGATTATCAGGGCCTGCTGACTTAAACACATCCAGTCTTTCTAGGTGCCTCTTCACCAAGTTGGCCCTAACAGTTGGTGGGCTGGTGTCCTTCTTGTTCCTGTCTATGATCCAATTGGAAGATTTGTCTTGATCTGTGTTCAGGAATACAGAAGCAAAAATTCACTGAAGAGCTCAGCCTTGTTCCCCTTATCTGTCACTAATTGCCCTAGTTTGCCCCGTAGAGGTCCTATACTACATTGCGCCTTCTTTTTATTCCCTATATACCTGAAGAAGGACTTTTTGTTGTCTTTAATTTTTGTTGCCAGCCTGAGTTCCATTTCTGCTTTGGCCTTTCTGACTGCCTCCTTGCAGGTGTGGGCCAAGTAGGTATACTCTGCCTTGGTAGCTACCTCCTGTTTCCACCACCCATATGCCTCTTTTTTTGCCCCTAGGCTTTCTTGGATTTCCCTGTTCAACCAAGAGGGTTTCTTGGCCCCTTTGCCCCCTTTCCTGTCTCCTACTGTGCCTGAAGGACTGCTCCCTTTAGGAACGACCACCCTTCCTGGACTCCCATCTCACCAATGCTGCTGTTCCTCAGTGCCTCACTAACTAATCTCCTGAGCACACTGAAGTCAGCCTTTCTGAAGTCTAGCACTTCTGCCCTACTGGTTATTTTTCCTACCCTACACCAGATAGTGGATTAAATCAAGTGATAGTCACTGTCCTGTAGGTTACCTTGTGTCTGTAGATCCCCCACCAGGACATCCTCTGTAGCCAGCACCAAGTCCAGTAAGGCATTTCCCCTAGTGGGACTGTATACCTCCTGCGTTAGGTGAAGGTCCTGAATGCAGGTTAAGAACCTACATGAATGGCTGGATCTAGCTGACTGCTCCTCCCAGCAGTTGTTGTTATTTCTTGGCACTCAGTGGAGCCTGGCGGGGGGAGCACTCAAGAGGAAAGGGCTGCAGAGAACTTTCTGCTAAACTTTGCTCATGGCAACTGGAGGAGGGGCTCTGATACCTGTGGGCCCACTCTGTGGGTGCTCTGACCCAATGACACACAGGGTCTGTACTCATGGAGAAGTGTTTTGTTTGGTGCACAGGTACCCTAGACAGCCTACAGGAGGTGAAGGCAATTTTTTTTACCTCTTCTTAGGCTTGAATGGGCTAGGGCAGGTGCCTAGGGCAGGGGTTGTCAACTGGGGATACATGTATCCCTGGGGGTAGTTGGGACAGCCCCAGGGGGCACGTACAGTGGCATGGGGAAGTAGCATGCGACAGTGGTGTGGAGTGGTGAACGATGGCAGCGGTGGTGACTGCGTGAGCTCCCCACCATTCACCACTGCACCACCGCCGCACACTACTGATTTCATGTCCGGCCAGTCGTCAACACCCCCCACCCCCCGTCTGGAAGGGGGTACACTCCAGAAGGAGTACACTCCTTTAAAAAGGTTGAAAACCCCTGGCCTAGGGCAATAGAAATGTTCATGGAGTTTTATAAAGATGCATAAGAAGATCCTCAAATCTCCAGCCTCTGCCTTCATTTCCCAGCCCCTTTCCCCAGCCCACTCCACAGATCTGTGCTCCTGCTCCTGTTTCATGCCTACGCAGTGTGCAGAAGGGGGCATGGTGGTGAAGCCATTTAAGCTCCAACTCCAAAGCCATGGTTTGGGACCTTGCTATGCACTTGTCCAGGGCTGCTTCTGGTCAGTCCAACTGCAGATGGGCACCCATTCATTTGGTGGGTGAGTCAGTACGTGGTGCAGTAGTCCATTCTGTGCCATTTGCTGCCCATAGCAGCAGCTGTTGGGCTGCTATGCCTGGGTGGACCTATGACCTCTCAGAGTGTGATGTTGCCTGTGGCATTTTAGCCAAAGGGGGAAGGAACTCTCAGAACTGTGTAGCTGTGACAGTGCTCATCGTCACGTCTCAGTTGTGACTGGTGAGGGGTTCAGCTCTTGATGAAACTGGGTCAGTCTGCTGCTGGAATAAGAATGGTGTCTTGTGGTAGGAGAAGGCCCTGGTAGAGTCTTGGTGTGTGCTTGTGTGGTGCAGTCAGGGAGAAAATGGGGCTTACAAACTGTTGCATTAGTAGGGTCGTATTCCTTGGATGGGGCTGTTGGTAAACCCCAAGTTCAACACCTTCCACTATGTGCCCTTCCATCCAAGGAAAGGTTAAGAGCTCATTAAAACACCAACTAGTTCTCACCAAAAGCAACTTGTCCCCAGGGTCATTAGAAAAACTAGCAGCCACCCCTCTCCTTTCTGGGCCAACAGCTCTGCATCCACAGTTTATGCAGAGCAGTTGTGCAGTTGAGAGAAGCCCAACTTCCTCAGTTTATGGCATGCACTGGTCTCAGCCATACGCAGGCCAAGACTATAAACACCTTCCTAGGCTTTTCATCTACTGCTCTGAGCTAATGCATGTACAGTACACCTTCTAATGCATTGATTTACTTTGGAGGGAAAAAAATATTTTTCCCTGCTTACAGGAATGGGAACTTCACGTCAGAGAACCTCTTTGATATGCTTTGAATGTTGCTTCTGTAGCCGTGATTAATGTAGAGCTGCTGCTCCAGTTTTTCAGTGTGTGTGGGGGTGCTATCTTAACAACCATTGTATTAAAATTCATGCTTGTCTTGAATAGTGCTCTTGTGCTCATAATTGCTGCTAGAGCCACTGTTGCATTTCTGCTGGATGGCAGGGGTGCTTTGTTAGTTCAGTCTGTCAGTCATTATTAACATATTCTGGTCACTTTATATGGGGATACAAGTGCATCACGATATAAGTAACACATACACTTTTATTTGCTGATTCATCTGCTTTATTGTGTCTGGTGGCCAGGGCAGGGGATTCCTGGCGGGAGTGTCCTCCTAGTCAGAGGCTTCTTTCCCAGGGCAGGCAGGCTGGCTGGCTTGGATGTATGTGTGTATGTGCATATGCATACTTAAATCCTTGAAGATTTAGCCAAATTTAAGGCCAAGTTGTTTACTATGATTGGGAGCACTAATTCCCCCAAATGTGCACACTAGCTCTGAGTTCCCCCTTGGAACTTACCAGTCAGGGAATGTATATCCACTTGGGAAAGGAGTTTACCAATGATAGTCTACAGCAAGAAGCCGACTGCTCTGGATAAACAACTGCCCAGATAAGCTCTCGTGGACCTTGAGACTTTTATATAACCCGTCATGTGAAACTTTTACCCTTTCCCTATTTGAATTTCTCTTTGGCCCATGTTTGCGCTGCAGAACATAACAACGGAAAGGGCTGGTAATCTAAACCTGGGGTGTCAAACATACCACCCACAGAACTTTTCCCTCTGGGCCACCGGCAGTCCAATGGGCTACCAAAAAGGGGGGTGGGGCTAGTGGAGCAGAGCCTACCACAGAATTTGGGGTTCATGACCCCAATGGACATGGATGTTGGCTCCAGGGTGGCACGAGAGGGCTGTGTACAAACAGCCCTTGCTCATCCTGTTGCCACTCAACCCCAGTCACTGGCCCTGGAATCCCACTGCCCACCCCAAGGTCCAGGTCTGTCCCAAGGTCTGGGGTAAGTTTGATTCCCCTGATCCAGATAGTCTGGCTCTGTAGGTAATGGATGCTATATCCTTTGTCCCCTGTGTGATTCAGAGGCATTTTTGGCTTTTCCTATCTTTCTGTGCCATCCAATCCATCTGGTTCCCATTGCCTCCCATACACTTGGGTATATTCTAATGCATCATAGGACACAGGGGGTCCTAATTATAGCACCTGAAATTCCAGTGCAGTTTGAGTCATGTACGGTCAAATGGAGGCGAGCAGAGGCAGCACACGGGGCAATGCACAGGGACCAGGGAGGCTGAAACCCCAGGCGCACAAACCTACAGCTCCAGGGATGGGGATGTACTAATGCAAGGCTGGTTTATATCCCTGGTCTCTCATTCAGGACTGGGCTTTAGATGCAGAAATGCACATCTAGAGCAAGTTCAGACCCCTAGAGGCAGCTGCAAGGCTTTCAGCACTTAAAACAGAGCCTCAAACCAGGCATGTAACCCCCAGTTAGTTGCATGTACCTCCAGCTATCAGCCCTCTGCTTGGGTCTAGTAGCTGGTGGGGGTGAGAGCTGGGAGGGTGGAATACTTGCCTCGTTGAATATCTCTGCCCCTGGGGATTTGCTTGAAATGCCTCCATTTCTGTGCTGTCCTCTGCCAGTCGTGACTGTTGTGTGGCCCATAAAGTTTTGTCTGCTGAGCCTTTCTGATGACATCTCTCATTTGCCCACTTTGCTGGAGAGGAATCTCCTTACAGGCAGACACTGTAGGAATCTGCTAGCTTGAGGGGAACAAGCATAGATGTACTGTTTGATAGCACAAAATCTGCGCACAGAACAGACTTCATCTATCAAGCCACAGAACAGGCAGAAGGATCTGTTCTGGCCCAGACCTGATTCATTAGCGGCTGCATTATGATGCAGGGGAAGTCCCAGGAAACTGAGAGATTAGAGATCTCTAGACATGAATCCTACAAATACCACAGACTAGTCTGCTTCCTTTCCCGTTTGCTGTTGTCACTGCAGCCTATATGCTCTTTGTTGCTTAGGCTGGCTCTGGTTGGGAGTCCCCACAGGTCTTGCAGTTAATCCTCCTAGTTCAGTAGTGTTAGGTGTAGAGGATCCATCAGGCCAGAGTGCCAGCCAGTTCTGCCTTCAGTCTCACATATGCTGTCCCTTGCCTGAGTACCATGTATTGAAAGGGGGACATAAGAATTGCCATGTGTGGTCAGAACAAAGGTCCATCTAGCAGAATATCCTGATTCTGGCAGTGGAGGTAACAGGTGCTTTAGAGGAAGAACAGTAGAAACTGGGCAAAGTGGGCAGGTGTAGTGATCCATCCTCTGTCATACCCTCCTAAGAACTGTCAGTAGGTTGCATCTCTAATTAATCTAATCTATTCCACAGCTCCTGATGACCCTGCCTTCCACACATCTGTCTGAGGAGCAAGTCACTTGCATCTGTGACATCAAGAGAAACAAGTCAGCTCTTTTCCCTTGCTCTGTGCTAGCATGTTTTATTTTAGCTTACAAAAGGCATCACACTGCTCTGGGCTCTCCTGTGTTGCTTAAAATATGCAAATCATACAAAACTGAGAAATGAAACAGCTCAAGTCTACTCTGCTCCAATTCCTTCAACACGTGTGAAGTCACCAGGCAGCCAGATCTCATCTTCCCTATGGAGCCTAGGTATCCTGTTGCCACCTTAAAACATAGGAAAATACCTGCTCCTTGCATGAATGCCTAAGGATCATGCAGGTTCAAGCTATTTTGGATCAAGGAGCAAGGGGATTGGGGAGTGAATTGCAAAAAATGAGCCGCCCTTTTCACAAAGTACATAGCCACCTCCTCCCCCCTTCTCTGCCTCAGGGTTGAAACCTCTGTTGACTGTTACTGGCACTAATGCTGCTGAAAGAGAGGAGTGACACAATTGCAGTATTTTTCTCTGGTGGAAGAATATGGAAGCAACTTTGAGCTGAGAGAACTAAAAGAAAGAGTCTCTTTGAAGGGAGGGTGTTGGATCTCTCTGCCAGCAAGCATAACTTAATAATAGGATCAGGAAATGGGTAACTGACCCAGCTCTTATTTCCTCCTTGCTAAATATGAATAATCACCCATCATTAATTCAAGAATCCTTTGGCTGGATTCCCACAGGAATAATCAAATGGGAGCAAATTCTCTAATATTTCCCTTGTCCAGAAGTGCTAGAAACAGGCTTGCTGCCCCTGCCTGGCCATGGGAGGTCACTGTTCCCACTGGTGCTTGGAAATGACAGGCAATTCCACTTGTTCCAATTAGTGTGACTGGCTGAGAGATCATTGCTATTGACAGTAAACTCTGTTTAGTGCTTACCTGTCTGCAAACAGGAACTGCCACATTTTCTGGGCATCTTCCTGTTCTTTAACCTAGAAACACTGTGTTGGTGGCCTGGGAAGGGAGAAGGGGACAAATTTCAGATGCTTACAACTGGAACCCGTCTCCTCATCTGCTGAAAGCAACAGATTAGTAGCAAGATAGAAGGGATTTTCTGCAGCCTGGAATAGCGCCAGGAAACATGCTGCCGGCTGGTTCCTGCCCTGGGCTTTGACACTGGTTTCAGAAGTGGTTTTGGAGAGTGCGTTGTTTCTCTAGCTAACATCTTTCCTTGAACTAAGGCAAAGGGAATGGGCCTGAGCTAAAATTCCCAGCCTGTGATTCCCTTGGATGTTTAAAGAGGGGCATGGGTCAGGCCAGGCAGGGCATTGAGTGAGCCATGAGTAGGAATGGTTTGCAGTGCCTGTGCCCTCCCTCCACCCAGGGCACTGATCAAGACCCTCTCACTTCCTTTCACTGACTGTAAAATTGAACTACCAAGTAAAAAGCCTTGGTTTATTTTAATCTAAAATGTTTTGCAGTGGCTTCTCCTTCCAAGCCCAATAAAACATGAGCCACCCAGAGCAATTCTGGCAACTGCAAGGGAGTTAAACAAAAACACCAAACCTGTGACGGGGAACTGTTGAAGCTCACAGATTGAAAAGGAAACTGGAGAACCCTATTAACTGCATTTCAAGGAGCTGAAATGAGGCAGAGAAGGAGGAAGGTGAAATCCAGACTAACCAGAGAAGGCTCTTGTTGCTGCACATGGTGAATATACCAGTGCTGTATATAGCTGGATGGCAAAACAAGGTTGGTCTCCTAGTCCTGAGAGAGAGGATAGCTAAAAGGAGGGAATTAGGTCGTTTATATATAAATATTTTGAGGGGGGGGGTAGAACAAAATTTGTGGCTTCTGCTTTTTCCTCGTGGGCATGCAATAGGAATGTGATTGCTTTCAGAACCCATTTCCAATTGACATATGAGCCCTGTGTTTAAAAGACGAGAGACATGAGCACCAGAAGGCATATGCAGCAGAAGGTGCTGGACAAATTTCTCTCTCCGGGTCTGCCAATGCACCTTGGTTTTGGTCTGTAGCACCTTATTTCGGTCCTGGATTCCTGCAGAGTTCTGCCAATGCACCTCAGTAACCGCTGAAGGATTGAAATCTGCAACCCTTTATAGCTTGAACTGCATAGAGTTTGTGAGCATAACTAATTCACCACCAGTAACTAGGCCAAGACCCTCCAGAGTAGTGCTGCTCTGTGTTTTAGGGAAGTTGAATTGCACGTAGCATAGGGGAATATTGCAGAACATATCGTGTGGGCCTGAAGGAGTTGTGCAGGCCTGAGGAAGTTATTTCCAACCTTCAGAGACTATGTTCTCTTCTATAGACCAATAGATGCTGCGGAAGACAAGCTGTGTGGCAGAAGACCTCTGAGGACCATCACAGGCTAGCTTTCAAGAATAATTTTAGTACACACCTCCAGACCCTTCCTTGCTGCATTGTTCCAGTTCCTCTCCAGACTGAAGCTGTGAACAAAGGGACTGTTTTTTGGCCTGTGATGTGCATGTAGATATTGTGGCGATGGGTGTATTACAGAAGGTAAAGCCTTGTATCTCCTCACTGCGTCTAGCTCTTGTTGCTTTAGCCCTGCCCTGTTCTCTGCCTGAATGCAGGCATTGAAAACATTCCCAGCTGCTACTTGAAATGAGAGCAGTGACTCAGGAATTTAAGTGTCCAGCTGTCCTCTTGTGAAGCAGAGCTGACTGCCTCCCTGTGTATTTGCCATGGAGAAGTCCCCGTAAGACAGCTCAGCTGCCTGACAGCACAGTAAGACATGGCACTTTTCTGGCATAGGCTGTGGATTGATTGCATAGCCTGAATAGCACTGCAGAGCCATGGGCTGGCCTCTCCAAATAAATGAGCAGCGCCCTTATTAAGATCAGCAGGAAACATTACACAGTAACCTGTATCCCTGTTACGTGCCAACAGAACTTGTCTTTCATTGCCATAGGCTGCCTCTTCAGGGCACAGTTGGGATGATGACCTAAATACCAATGCCACTGAGGAGGCCTGTTGCTTTCTACTGTGTTATCTCTGCACCATAAAACTACCTTGGTGGGTAAATCACGGCCTGGTCAGCAAAGGGAGAGAACAGCAAACTTACCCCTTTGGAACTGCATCTGCTACTTTATCAGTCTCTTGCCTGTATAAGGTTCTCTTCCCTAGTGCCCCCCTGCCCCCTGGAAAAGCTTTGCACATCCCAAGTAAATTATCTCTGCAGAGCAAGACCCATAGGAGATGACTCCTGCCTCTGGTTACAGGCAGTTCTTTTTGCTTGAGGACCATGCGTGTGTGTTTGTATGTCCATGCAAACATGAGCTCCCATACAAATTGAAGACAGGGCCCTCACTGTCTTAGAGGACTGTTAGGATGGCAAAGTCAAGGCCTGAAAAGTTAGAAATACCAAACTTGAAGGTTAACTTAGGTACCTTTCATGCCAGACAATGAGCCTGTCTTACAACCCTGGGTAGCCCCCTTAGATTCAGGCTACTGTGTTCAGGTCCCACCCACTGGGCCTCTGGTACATGCGGTGATCTCCTTGGCACTTTTGGGCTTAGGTCACAATCCTCCAAGGCAGGTTGGATCCTTCCTCTTGAATGTGGCTTCTCCTCTGAATGAAGGAGAATCTCTTACCAGTGTGCAGCTGCTTCCCTTTTTCCTCGCTGTTACAGCACTCAACAGTGACACCCTCTACCCTGACCCCTGTACAAAATCAAGCCCCACTATGACCTAGTGATAACACTTGATTCTTTCTTCCTTCTGCTGGGGATTTTCCATTCCCCAAACCTTGCCTGCTTTCTGACAGCCTTGATACCAGATAGGTTTCCCTAGTGTGTGGTCATCCCATTGCCCTGAGTTGGCTTGTTGTTGCCAGGATGTAGGATGCAGCCCTAGGGGCATGGGGAAGACTCCATGTATGTTGAGTTACTCAATGATCCAGGAATTTCATCACCTCTGCCACAATTCATCATTCTTCTAGAGACAGATTTCCCCAACCCTCACTGATACAGCCCTTGATTGGGTGATCACCTACTATTTATTGTTCTCGCCTCATTCAGTACACATAGTCAAGCTCAGACAGAGCAAATGTATAGGGACCTGTGGCTCTGTAGAGTGATTGCCCTGCTCCAAGCCACCTTTGGGGTGGTGTGGAGGTTACAAAGAGTGCTGTCCCTCTAGAGAAGGGTTGGTGGTACTAATATAAGTTTAAAATATAAAAAAGAAGAGACATGAGCAGCAGGAGCTAAGGGAAGCAGTGAGGGTAGGGGTGGAGGAGGGTTGGGTGAAGCAGCTGGTGTGCCTTGGCTCTACTATTTATAAAAAGCTGAGCTATGTCCCTACTATCCCTTTTCCCATCCAGGGGGGAGTGCGACTGGGTGGGGTCAACCCCACAGTGTGCTGTGCTCTGATGAGATTCAGAGTGAGATGGGGGTGCTGATACAAACACACAGATTCAGTCTGCAGCTGCAAGTACTACCATTCAAGGAAAAGTGGTACCAGCATTTCTAGGTCAGGGTAATGTGTCTGCTTCAAGCCTAGCTGTCTTGCTGCCATGGCATGTGAACCCAGGTACTGAACAGATGCAGCCCAGGGCCCAAGGCTTTGTTTTGTTAGTGATATGCAACTCTGTCACCATCTCTCCGTCTCTGTTGCAGTCTTGCCCACATAAGGTAAATGCCTGGTCCTTGCTGGAGCGTCAGTATCGATGCTAAATTGAGACACACAAATAACATTAAGTAGCGAATAGCTGGAATGTTTTTGGAAACACAGGAATCCACGGGGATAAGATTGGGCTGTACCCTGAATGCCTGGACATATTTACATGTTAAATGAGGCAGGCAGGCAGGAGAGTTGCTCAAAGAGCTTGCTGATTTCTTTAGCGGTTCTGACAAGATTAGGATTGCAAAGCTGGGCCTTTTTCTTGATAACATTCAGTATCAATTGATGCTGCTAACACACCTCACTGGTGTGCGAGGCTCTTACCTTACATTTCAGACACTTTGAAACCTTGGAAGTCCAATTGCAGAGCTGTAGAGCATTACGGCCTCTTTGCTTGGGAGCATGAGACAAATGCTTGCATTTGTCCATGTCAGAGGGGTAGAGACAAACGTGTACATTAGTGCATATTTTGGGGGAACCAGTTAGTGGCAGCAGTTTCTTTTCATGTATATGTATATGATAGCCTGCCAACTTCCAGACCAGGTCCTCTGATCTATTTGATGGCTCCTGTCGGTGGTGCGGAGAAACTGTGCCCCTTCATTGGCTGGAAGAGACAGGGTGCTTGTTTTTCACACAGCAGACTGATGTGCCTGTTCCAGTTTTTGCATGTGTCACAGTGCTCGAGGCCGTCCTGCTGACTAATATGGCTCCATCGACAACAGAGGTCTAATTTCGCCCACTTCTGCTCGCTGAGCATTGCAGCTGGTTCCATTTGTTCATACACGCCAGAGTCGGGGCAGTGTTGTGCTGGAGAGAGGACACACAGCAGTTGTTAGAGCACTATTCTAGGACTTGGAATATTCAGATTCTGCCAGAGACGTCCTGTCTGACCACTGGCGAATCATTTAGGACCAGATTTATAAAAGACCCCCTGGAGTTAGGGATGATACTCTAAGCACCTGCCCTGTAGCTTCTCTGGGCCTCAGTTCCCAATCTGTAAAGTAGAAATAATAGCACCCTCCTGCCTCACAGGAAGGCAAATAATGAAAGGGTGTAAGGGCACTAAGACCTGATGATGAGGGGAGTGGTACTGTTATATAAGGCAGCATGTGCAAAATGCCTGTATTGGAGATTTTTCTCTGGTAGTTGCTCTAAGGCCTTAGGCCTAGATGTGAAGCCCTGAATTCTGTTCTGCACCCGAGGTAGCTTCCTGAACTGATCTTTAGCCAGTGAAAGGGAGACCATCCACTCCAGCTTTTGTGAACGGCAGCAGCATAGCTAAGATGAGGGGGGATAATGCACATTTTTTTTTATAGAACGGGAATATGCTTTTTCCAGCCACTTGTGGGATTCCTTTTGCATTTTTCTAGGTCAAAGCCCTTTGAAATGCAAGGATAAATCATTTGGATTTGCTCCTGTTCCTGTTCTCTACTGTGAGGGGAAAATCCAATCTTACCAAAGCTTACTAGTTACGTGGCAGTATTTTGTAGTCAGGCTGGGGTTGAATGTAGCTTAAATCATAGGAAAGAGGAATGCTGGCGGGGGGGGGGCATATATCACAGAAGGCAGCTCTAGCTGTCTTAGCTGTGAGTCCCTACTCTTTAAAGCATTTCAGATAGATAAGGAGATGCAGACATGCTCCTGCAAAAAAGCTAAAGAAAACAAAAGCAGCCACATGCCCCAAACTCCACACCTCACTTAATTAGAGGGTGGATTTGTTTTTGGTTTTTGTTCCAGAGGAATATGATGTATGTTTCCATATGCCAGCTACTGGAGCTAGGAATAGAGACAATCTGTTTATGGCAGAAGAAAGGGAGTCTCTTGGGGTTGGCCAATAAGGAAACAGGAGCAACAGAGATAAAAAAATCCTGACTTTGTGGAGACTGCAAATTTGAGCACCCAAAACAACAAGCCCTCGATTCATTGTCACCTTTGGAACCTTAATTTTGTCCCCATGGGTGTATATATTGTAATGCAGAGTTTTTAGTTGTATGAGTACATACTATTTGTTCCCCCAAAGGGCTTTTTACTGTAAAAATAGGGATGGGAGCAATTCCCTCATGTAGTGAATTACTAAACAGCAGTAGTGTGCTGGCTAGTCCTGGTACAAGGAGGAGGCCTTTTTCTTTTTCTGTAACAATAATTCAGTGCCACCTTCACATCCTGACACATACATAACTCTGCAAGCACTGTGTATGTGAAGGCTTTTCCCTTAGCCCCACAAATGGCTGTGGAAAGGCCCATAAATGCAGGGAAGCCTGACCTATGTATCATGTCTTTAATATTTTTGGTTGCCAGCATCTGAGGGCTTCTCTTCTAAAGAGAAAGACAGAGAGTAAACAGTTCAAAGGAATGAGTTCAGTGGTGGATCACCACTCTGGCATGGTCTCCCTACTCAGCTATACCCAGCTCCCATGAGGGAGGATGGCTTTTCTAGCATGCTCCCTCTGTGTCACCTCCTCTCCTGAGTGATAATGCTAGTAAGATGAGATGTGGATTCCTGAGAGCACCTTTGGCATTAAGTTGTTCTGGTGGAACAGGGTCTGATCTCTGAGCCACGTGGAAAACATGTTTCCTACCAGCATTGTTTTGATTCTGCCTGTAAAAGAGCCTCTCTCTGCTGGCTGATAGGGGTGGACACAAATGGACAGCAGTGGTATTCACTGCTGTCTGTCCTGTGGGTGCTCTGGGGACACATCTGCCCTGAAACATTGCTGGGTTTATTTTTGAGCATGGTCACAAGAATGAGTTTCTTCTTCATCCCCCATTCCCAAAAATAATATAAGGCCTGTGTAGTCATCAGTGTGGGTGTGCCAGACAGAAGGACAGAGTACTTCACAGCTCTAAGGAAGGTCCAGGGGGAGGAGCAGAGCAGGATTCACTAAGGTTTTTAAGGCTGACTGTGACAGGAGTATCAATATCGGAGCCTTTCTGGGAGTGGCTCCGCCCTCCTGTAATGGGCCAGCCGCCTGCTTACTCTCCTGCCACACCTTGATCTCACTTGATTAGAAGATGGTTGTAATCAGCGGGAGGCTGCCCACTTTCTCTGCGCCCTGGTGACAGGGGACGCTACCTATGGCTCCTTTTCCTCCCCTACACCGGAGCCCAAGCCTCGCAGATGGAGTTGACGTGGTTTGACCTGGGCCTTGTTATGTTCTGGCCCTCCTCTTTTCCCCCAGGGCCCCTTGCCTCCCCCCCTCTCGCTCTGGGACTAAGGCCACTGCACCCCGCAAACGCTGCACCCTCTCAGGCGCCAGGAACCCCCACGCTACTGGGGAGTCCCTACGAGGCCTCCTCCAGCCCCTAACAGCCTCACACAGTCCTCCAGTCAAAACATAAAACATAAAGCCCCTGGGCTACAACACAAAAACTAGACCATCCGGTCAGACAAAATCTACTCCCTACTAGACAGTGAGGGAGCAGGGGGGGAAAGGAGGGCTCCCCAACCCCAGCAGCGACCGGGGGATGCTTTCACTGCCAGAGTCCTCCCCTCTGTCTGTCCAAGCTGAGTCCCTACTCCCACAACTGTTAGAGAGGGACTGCTCTCCTAGCCTCCTACCTGGGCTTAAGAAGGGATAAGCCCTGCCCCTTCCTGTCAGCTGGTTTTACCAGTTGCCCTGGCAACCAGCACCTGTGCAGCCCTGGTGACTGGCAGCTAAGCCTCCCCCTTTCTGCCACTAGGGGTCTCCCCAGAGCAGTCTGTTCTCAGACGCAGGGCACCTACGTGCACTGCAACACTGACCTTGTTTTGATGTGACAAACTGTCCTATTTCTAATGCGATTTAGAGAAGGGATGGAAGAAGAGGGTGGTGGTGTGCCTGAGGTGGGAGCACATGAAGCTGCAGTGGTATTGTGCTCTACCCCAGAGCTCAAGGAGATAATGCTCAGTCCTGCTTGCAAGCCCCTACCTGTTCCACTCACTCAGGCTTGGGGCAAACCCCAGGGAGGGGAAGAGCATTTGGTGTAACCCAGTAAAGATCACCTGAGCTGAGGGACCTATACACAGGGGAATACGTTCAAGCCTGGGGACTGCAGTCCTGCCTAGAAGTTGTCCTTTGGGCTCTAGCATTTCCCCTGGCCATAGTATTTCTTTCCCTGGACAAGAGTTTAGTGAGGAAGCAGGTCAGGAGAGAAGCAAGGTACAGACAGGAAACCTTCCAGTTGGGAGGAGGGGTGTATATGCATGGATGGGCAAATAAATGGACCGTAAAAATGTGTAACCTACTTTACACACACTGCTAGTCCAGAGCAGCTCATCCAAAATACTCCATGTACACGCACTCTTGCCTTGTTTCCATTTAACCTAACCTGATGACACCCTTTTCAACTCCATCTACCCAAAAGGAACACACCTAACAGCCTAACCTTGAAAAACAATCTAGAAAAGTAATTTTCAAACACAAAATACAAACCCTACCCTATGCAGAGCTTTTACCTGCCCCCCCCCCCCCCCCACATGCCAGAAATTCTTTCTAACCCTACTGGGGTTTTT
>NW_017728997.1:25094521-25101688 GCF_001723915.1 Gavialis gangeticus | reverse complement strand
CCCCCCCCCCCCCCCCCCCAAACTGCCAGAAATTCTTTGACATCCAACTAGGGATTTGCTGCTGCTTTTATTTTCACAGGACAGGTGCTCAGGTTACTGTGGTGATGGGTGGCAGGACAAAACCCAACATGGGATCCTTGGGCATCTGTTCATACCAAGCACAGAGGCACGCAAATGTCTGCTTAGGGCTGGAGACTCTTCAATATTTCACAGCCAGCTATCACAGGGAGAAAATAACATCCTCTTCCTCAGGCCCTACAGCTCTCCAGCCTCCCTATGGTGGGAACATGTGCATGATAGGGCAGGGAGTGGAAGAACTGTGGATGCTGTGAGCTGGGACTGCAAGGTCTCTGCAGAGCAAGGGCATGGGGGGCAGCCTGGGCCTGAGCAAGGTCAGGAGGGCTGGAGAAGCTGGCACAGTCATGGCCAGTGCTGTCTCTTATCCCAACATTTTGAATCCTTAAAAGCTAGTGGATTGACTAATTTTCAGCCCAACCTCCTGGTCCCTGGCCCCATGGATCTCCCCAGAGATGGTCTTCTCCACTGCATGGATTGACTGCACTGACATTTCCAGACCTGCAGTCATGTGCCCAGCCTTGAAGCCCTTTGCATTGGCAGCCTAGACAGCTTGACATAAGATAGATGCATGTCCCTTGGTCCTGTTCTGTGTGTGATTGATGGCTTCTCCATCAGAAACAGTAGGGATATTTATATGTCAGGGCAGTGGCCACCTCAGTGCCCCGTGGTTGCCATCATAAATGCATTGTTGCTAGCACGGTCCCATTAACAAGGGCTATCTACGTAACCAGTGCAGCAGAGGATTGTGGGATCGCCCCAACAATAATGCTCTTCTTCTGAGCTATTGTCTTTATTGCAGGTTATGGATGACTTGGGTCCCTTGTCCTAGGACTTGCCAGCTGCTAACAGGGACTAGGTTTTCCTGTCTGATGATCACACCCAGGCAGGCAGAGGAGGATCAGAACATCCTGAAGCAACTGAATGATAATGCCCAAGAGCACTCAGTGACACAGTTCATAGGAGACCTAGAAAAAGCTTGGCTAGGCATCTAGCACCATGACACCTCTGACCATGAGAGAGCATTTTTTCTCCCAGATCCCTTGAGAGATGCCTGGGAGAGATGCCCAACTCCTTGAAATGCCCCTAGTCTGGAGAGTGAGCACAGCACTCACCCCTCTGTGTTTCATTTTTAGGTGCTTGTTACATGCCCATTATCATGGTGTCTCAGCTCCTCCCTGCCCACTGAGGTGAAGCCTAGCAGCAGGGGTCTTCAGAGCAGTTCCAGCATGGGGTAGGGGCTGGCAAAGTCATCTGCATAGCAGAGAGCATGTGAGGTGCAGGCACATGACATTTCTGTCCTCTAGAGCAGACAGAGCAATAACTGGCCATGTGGGGGGGCCACTCTGTCCCCCCGGCCATATGTTCACAACAGGCTGTTTCACTGCTCCAATGGTAGGGACAGGGGCATAAAAATTGAGGCTGCTTCATTTAGCCTCTGGGGAACCAGAGAACATGGAGGAGTGGGTGAACCTCCCTCCTCTTGTGGCCTACTTCTGTGAATGTGGAGTAGCTGCACCTGCAATGCAATGGAAAGGCCCTGAATACACCCGCAAAAGGGCTTTTTGATGGGCTTCTACATACTACTAAATAGCAGTGTGAGATCTGGTGCATGGTTTCAGACTGCCAATGCTTTTGCAGTGCTGGGCTGGGAGGAAGGCCCGTTGGACACCACACCAGATGGCATTCCTTATGGAGGGGACATGCAGGAGATTAGAGGGAAGCCAAGCTCTTGCCTAGCGTGCCTGGATAGTAAGATTTCAGAGCACTTTCTGAAAGATCTGGGCTTTCCCTCCGGTGTCCTTGGCCAGAATGCTTCCTGTACCTGCTGCAGCACCATCTGTGCCTCAGGAGAGATGCGCTGTAATCTGCAGTGCTGCACTCAAATGGCTGCTGCAGACATCTCCAGAGCTGATTGCAACTTCCTGGTGCTATTCAGAAAAGGGAGATAGAAAAAAGTTTAGTACTATTCATTTCTTCAGCACTGGAGGGTGACAGAATTCACCTTGGGGCACTCAACCACTGATCAACCGCTCAGTGTCCAGCCAGTCATGAAGCACACAGGCATAGACCCAGCAGAGACTGCTGTGCATTGTCAGGGAGTGAATGACAGTGGATGCCCTGACCTGAGGTGTGAATGGCAGGTTGGGATCTCCCTCCCTTCCCCCATCTGCATTTGTTTCTAAAGTCCTGTCAGTAAAAATGTAGGAGCTGTGTTTTAGAATTTGCATCTAGCCTAAGAAGAAGCTCCTTTCTCTGTAGAAAATTCATGCCAAGGGTTTAGTGTGAATGAGAGAAGATCTATTCGTGTCCATGTTGGAGTCGTGAGGCAGAACCAAAGGAAGTGTGACAGTGAGACCTGTGAGTGGCTGTCTCTCCAGTGAGCTGCAGTTTTTGTGAAGTTTATGGCTGGAACTGCAACAGCATACATTTAATTTATCTGCACTCAGTTCTGGGTTACATGCATTGGGAAGAGCTGGCACTCAAGGACAGCCTGAGCTGGGACTGGGGCCAGATTGTGGCCCAGGTTGAACGTGGGACCAGATTGTAGTCCTAGAGGAGAACTAGGGCTGGGCTGCAGTGTCAGATCAGGATTAGAGTTAGGGCTTTGCAGGGCCTTGTGATTCTGCCAGCTCTCATTAACTTTTGAGGGACACCATACAGCATGTCCAGGTGTACACAACTCAGTGAAGGTTGATGAGAGAACAGTGCCCAGAGGAGGAGCAACCCTTCCATGGTTGTAGGCTGTCTTTGTGCTGGGAACCAGTATTGTCTAATGATCACAACCAGCAGGGAACTGCAATGCTGGGTGCCTTGGTTCAAGTCCTGCTTTTGCCATGGATTCTCTTTGTGACCTTGGGCAAGTCGCATCAGTGCTCTGTGCCTCAGTTTCCCTATCTGTAAAATGGAGACAGGGATTCTGTCATTTCTGCACAGTGCCTTGAGCCCTTTGGTGGACAAGTGGTGTAGAAGTGCAGAGTACTATTACTAGGTTTTACTGTTCTTCCAAGGGGATGTTACTGGATGGTTGTGAATAAGGCCAGGCTGCCCCCTCTCAAACCCACTCCATGAAGCTGCGTGATTCTGACACGTGCTACAGACTGCTTTGCAGCTTCAGGGCAAACCAGCCACTGATGAGAGCCCCAGGCTGGCTGTTGTGGTAGGGAGAGGTTGGGTGTTTAGTGTTTCATGATTCTTATTTCATTACTAATGAGGGACTCCTGAGTGCAATTTTTCTGGAGTATCATTAGATGCTACATAAGCATTTGGTCCCTGGGGATAAGTGAACCAACATGTTTCCCTGCTGTGTAGCACAAAGAGCAGGTTCAGAACGAATGTCATTGTGGGAGTGGCTTCTGGAGAGATTTTCCCCACGCACACATGCAACCCCCTACCCCATCACTTTGTACCTCAGTGCTTGGCCCCTCAGCTCTTAGAAACTCTTATGCTGGCACTGAACATTGTTTGTTGCTTTGTGTGTGCATAATAATTCTCCAGGCCCTTCCTGGAGGGTGTCTCTATACAAAGATTTTGGCTTTATTCTTTGTTTCATGCTGGTGAAAAGTGTGTCAGCAGCAGCAGGGAGTGGAATCCTCCATTTGTCTCCAGAGCTTGCACTATGTGAAGGCCACATGTCCATGCCTTCTTCCCCACCAGTGTGTCCCAGTTCAACCAGTCAGAAGGGAACCTCTTGATAACATCATGGTAGTTGTCATTGAATGGTTGTGACAGTGAGACTGCAAACAGATGTTACACTGGGATAAATCATGTTATCCTGGGACAAAGTGCAATCATTCAGAAATCCATGTCCATTGTCCAGGTTTAAATCCTAAAAAGGTTCACAGGACAAGAAGTACTACCTGTTTATCTCAGGCCATCACACAGTGCATCTGAATGGTTATCTCAGGAGTACATGATTGAATCAATGGCAGAAAAGTAGCAATGCATTTAGCTGCTTGCTAAACTCCGATTAGAAAGGCAATATGTGCACGTGCCAATCCTGAGATATTTCTGTTCCAGGACAAAGACAGGCATGACTTGTCCTAGGACAAATGCAATGTCTGTTCCTAGCCTTACCGTATGCAAGTAAGATGAAGGAGCCAAGATGCATGTGGCTGGTAAAATAGCCAAGTTCTTAGTCTGTCTACCCTGTAATCCAAAAGTGTGATGGCAACTCATGCAGACATACCTAGGTGAGGATTAGACTAGCCAGTTTAGGCACTAATAACAGTGTAGCCCACAGCAGTACGGGGTTAAGCACAGGTTGCAAAACCAGCCTAGTAAGTACTTGGGCAGCGAGCCTGAGCTGAGATCCATGCTGCTGTAGCTACACTATTATCACTACCTGAGCTTAGCTAGTCTAAACCTCATTGGGGTATGTCTACACAACTCACAATCACACCTTTTTTTTTATTACAGCATGCAAGCAGGGACAAGCTAGAGATAGACTCGAGGGTAGGAGAGTGGTGAGGAATGAGGAAAGATGACAGCATCCACTTAGGAAGAAAGCAGAAGAGGGAAGACTGTTCAGGGTCCTACAGAAGCAGTGAGATGTGGGACCTCCTGCCACTAACTTCAGGCAGCTGACCAGGTTGGCGGTGGTGTCCATCACCCCTGTAGCAATGGGGCTGTCTGTCTATCAGCAGCAGGTCCAGTCACATCACCAGCATGGCCTTTTCATTCTCCAGTCAAACCTACTTATATTGCCAACTAACCCGAGGAGATCCAGGTCGCACACTGTCCGAAAGTGAATATCGGGCTTTGGTTTTCTTGTCACATTGCCCAGCACTAGCAACTGAGAAACCAGGATCTGTCCTTCTCTTGCTGTGACTTGGACTACATAGGAGTAAACATGCTTGATTTCTACTTGTTTTTGTGTCAGTGCTGCTGTGGCAGGGACTGGGGATTGGTAGCACTGTGCAGGCATGATGCCAGACCAGATGCCAGGTGGCAAAGAGGATGCATTTTTATGCCTCTCAAATTTATTTCTGTGCTTTGTCTTCAGGCTACCAGTATCCACAAATAATTTTAATTGTTGAACAAGGCTCAGTCTAATGTAGAAATTGCCTCAGCCTGGACACACCACCTGTGCATGTGAGTTTTAGTAGCAGAAGCACTTGTGTTTACCTGTCTCCACCTGTTCTTAATTATCTGGTACACACCCATTGAGGGTTTGCTAATGATCATAGTACCAGTGGGTTTGGCTTGTGGCCTTGAAGCACCTGCCCAGGCACTTTCATGCCGGTAACCTGAGGTGATGCTTTGATTTACTGATGCTGGATGCCCTGGGTTCTCACTAACTGTAACAAGACATACAGGGAAGTCAGACCACATGCTGAAATGTGAATGGAGAAATGTGGCATCTCACAAGAGAGAACAGACACCCTCAGTTTACTGCTGAAGGAGAGAATCAGCCATGAACTCAAGTGTCAGTGGGATGGTGCCTGGGTGGCAAGAGGCTGGCAGATTGAATCACCTGTGCTACTTGGCTCTGATGCTTGTGATTCACTTCCCACCAGACACCAGGGTGTCTGGTGGAAGATGCATCATTCTGTGCCAGCCAGCCTTCGTCTCCTGCTGGCTTCTCCCACAGCTGAGCTGGTTGTTTTATTTTCCTTAGGTAGGATCTCCCTGCCACCTCCACCCCCTGCTCCCCTCATACTTCAGTGAGCAGCCTGTCCATCCCTTTGAGGACTGCTGAGATTAGTGGCTTCTGGATCCAAACCCTTGATTGTCCAGAGTGGCTGTTCTAGTATGACAAGCTGTATCTATCCATCCATAAAGGACGTCTGCCCCCCACCTGGAGGAGGTAGAGAAGGGATGAATGTCAGTCTCCTTCCATTGCTACTGGGGAACAGAGGTAGACAGTGCCACATTGAGGAGTGGGAGTGAAAAAATGGTTCTTCCCCCAGCTCTTCTGGGCTGAGCTGCCCCCGTCCCCCACAGCAAACATTTCCTTTTGACCCCTGCTGTACCCTTTGCTCTCCTCTGAGAATTTAGCATCAAAGGATCAACCAATTTTCCTATCAGCTGGCGATAGGGGAGCCAAAGGCAATGTTTCCTCAAGACTCTTTTCCCACATACCGGAATTGTCCCTGCTCTTTGTTATCCAGAGCCTGGAACAAACTTTCTCCTCCAAGACTCCTTAACTGAGGGCTCTGTGTGTGCACAAGCATCCAGAGGAACTGATAGGTTATTTGAGCCAGGGGTCCCCTTGCAGCCTCAGGAGCAAGGGCATTGCTACTCTCCTGAGGTCATCTTCAAGCTCTGCAAGAACAGTCCTTGTTGCTGGACACCAGAGAGTTAGTTTCATCAGACATGTTATAACCTGTTACTTAATGTGAGATACTGTGGGTGGTTGGGTTTCACCTGTCTGAATGCCAGACCAAAGCCAAAACAGTGGTTTAGGCAGCCTCCTAATTGCTCTAATTAGAACACTCTCATTTCTTAATAGCTGATACTTCTTCCATAGCAAAAAGTGTCTCTTAGCCCCGTTTAGTTTTGCTTCTGGTGATTGGGGCATTCTGCCATGAGCTTGTGATAAATTTTCATCCCTTCCTAAGAGGAGTGCACCCCTTTTCCTTGCAGACACTTTCCTCTACAGTCTTCTCCCTGGCTAGTTCTGTTTCATGCTCTTAATTCCAAGGACAGTTTGGTTATTCTTGTGCTTCCCCATTTCCTAGTGATGTTCTGGTTAGTGGCAGCCTGAGATATGTAGAAGAGACAATAGTGGACTATACTATCAGGCACTGACTATCCCAGGCTTCTGAACTGGTGGGATATGGGACAGAGAGCACAGGCTCTCCTTACTATGGCCTGGGGAGTTGCTCACTTTTCTGAATGAGCTTTATTTGGGATTGTCTCTGGATCTACTGATTCGTAAATAGCAATATACCCAGGTATGTGGAGGTCTAAGGCAGAAGTTTGCCGATGATACCAAACTCTGGGGTAAAGCATCCACACCTGAGGGCAATCCAGGCTAACCTTGACAGGCTCAGGAGATGAGTGGACGAGAACCTGATGGTGTTCTGAAAAATGCAAGGTTCACCATCTTGGGAAGAAAAACCTGTGGCATGCTTATAAGCTTGGCGG
>NW_017728997.1:25086093-25093603 GCF_001723915.1 Gavialis gangeticus | reverse complement strand
AAGGTCGAATGGTTATAAACTCCTGCAAGACCATTTCAGGCTAGACATAAGGAAGAACTTCTTTACTATCCGAGCCCCCAAGGTCTGGAACAGCCTGCCATCAGAGGTGGTTCAAGCACCTACTTTGAACACCTTCAACAGAAATTTGGATGTTTATCTTGCTGGGATCCTTTGACCCCAGCTGACTTCCTGCCCTTCGGGCAGGGGGCTGGACTCGGTGATCTTCCAAGGTCTTTTCCAGCCCAAATGTCTATGAAATCTATGAAATCTATGAAAGTACCCAGTGCCTTTGGAAGTGGATTATGTAGTTAAAATACTGGATGTATGGAATGACCTGCAAAGGCTTCATACCTTAGGTAGATGGATCTTCCTATCTCTAGCTACAAAGAAACTCCTGGAGCTGTCAGGGTGGCTGGAGAGAAAAGTATAGCCGTGCTTGTTTTCCTGGGAAGCCATCTGTATGCCAGCTATCAGACTTATCCATTCTGCATCATAAACCCACTTCAGCCAGGTTCACGTGCAAGGGCACCCTTCAGGCAGAACAAGGTCAGGCATGTTTGCTCCAAATCCTTAAGAATGTAGAACTCCAAGCTCACAGATCCAGCTTTTCTTCTTAGGCTGCTACCCACTAATGCATGCTGCTCCCTGTTCAGAATATGTCTTTTCTTCCACATGTTCTCTGCATGTTCATTGCTTAATATGGTCCCTTGCCCCTGAGAGGGAAACTGAAAGGCTTGAACAGCAATGGCCAGTGTCCAGAATTTGATAGGCATGTTGGCTCCCATTTCACTTCTGCTACCAATACCTCCCCATTGATATAAATATTGCATTTACATCACGATCCCTCACTACAAAAGTTCCTAATGCCATCCCTTCTGAAGGCACTTGAGATGGACAGACACATTCCAAAAGAGTTGTAACAGTCCCTGTAAGGTTAGTCCATTTTTGGTACCTCCTGGTAACCAGTTCCTTGCTTCTGAGGAACCCTGACCAGGGTTGCAGTTGTATCATTTGTTGTTCCAGTCTTTTTGTGCTCTCTGGCATTCTTATCTTCAGCATAGTACCTCTCCTCAAAATGGTTCCTCCACCTTGAACAAGTGAAGCTCACCTGGGTGCATCTTAGAGCAAAGCACTACCCTGTCAAGGCTTTTTGCAAGACTTCACCGTCTTGCACGTGGTAAAATTATCAGTTGGAATTGTCAGTACCAGATCAGTCAATTGTTGTAACAATTATCCTGCGGTGCATGCACCGTTTGCATACACAGACAACTTCTGGCCCAAAGGCTCAAAATCTAAGAAGAGGCAACAGCCATCAACTGTGGGAGAGGGATAACATGCAGTCACAAAAGAGGCTCCGCCACTGGAATATGATCAGCAACATTTTCTTTCCTGGCATCCTGCTTATTGTGGAAGGCCTTATATGAGAGTGCAGGCCTTGGGGATGGTTTGGGGTAGGGGATTTCATGCATAGGTGGGTGTGTGGGATAAAGCTGGTGTGAAATCTCAGCAGCACTGACTGGCCTTTTAGTAGAGGAGCATGGTCTTTAAACTCCAACCCTGTGAGAGATGTCCCAAGAATGGCAGACATTGAGAAGGAGACTTTGCAGTGCCTGCAGTCATCCTTTCTGTTTATTATCTAGATTAGGGGTAGGCAATGTTT
This sequence comes from Gavialis gangeticus, assembly GCF_001723915.1. Classification (NCBI taxonomy): domain Eukaryota; kingdom Metazoa; phylum Chordata; order Crocodylia; family Gavialidae; genus Gavialis; species Gavialis gangeticus. The sequence goes on along the minus strand of NW_017728997.1, from coordinate 25,091,943 downwards.
TTTGGCCGGAGTGCCGAAATAACTGCAATGTCTATCTTGGACGGTGCTGGAGTGCAGACGTGCCAGAGCCTGGAGCAGCTGTTTGCAGCCTCCTGGCTGCAGCCAGCCTATGAAGCCTGGTCTGCTTGCAGTAGGGCTTGCAGCCTCCCAGCTGCCTGCTGGGAGCAGCCTGGGCTCCATGGCTGGCAGCAGCTGCTTAGAGCCTGGGCTGGCAGTGGTGTGCTGGGGATTGCTGACCCCTGATCTAGATCCTGTCAAGGGACCCCCCAGGGCTCAGGGGGAAGGAAGCAGTTGCCACAGCTCAGAGCTGGCCCTGCCCAGGGGAGTACAACGGAGTAGCTGTGAAATGGCTAACAAAGGCAGCCTGAATGTGACCTGGAATGTGACCCAGGTTTCCCACAGGGAGCTCTAGGCAGGAACTGGGCCTGGTTTCTATTTGCCTCCAGCTGAGGAAGTAACTGAAACGAACACATCTGAGCAGCAAGGAGATTTTTGTTCCCTTCACATCCTGGAATGTGACAGCTCTTGTTGAGCTTGGGCTCCTTTCCCTCCGCTGCCCGAACAGAATGTTCCCCAGGGAGTGATCAGCACTGCTCGCTCTCCTCCAAGCCCCCTCTGTTCTCTAAAAGAACAGGTTGCTCTGGATTTGAACTTGGTAGAGAGGCCCCAGAGTTATTGCAGGCTGAACACAGTTTAGTTTTCTGTATGTAATCAGTTGATGAATCTTGGTCTGGTTCTTCCCCGTGGGCTCTGTACCACAGAAGGCCATCTTGTTGACTGTCTCAACAGAGAGGCTAATAAGCCAAGAGACCACGGGCCCTGAACTGTCCTCTTTGTTTGTGTCCTGACCATTTTTTAGTTTGCCAGACTTGATGTGTGCAGCCTGATGCCCTTTGCAGCTCTAGTAGGAGGATTGGTGTAATGCACGCCATGTCCCCTGCTGCTGTGCCTCATCTGGCCTGAAGTGCATGGGTTGGAGGGGATGGCTTGTTCAATCCTTCGTCCACTGGCTCACAGGCAACCCCCTCCCTCTCTAACTGGAAGAAGTGTTCTCAAGCCTGACTATGGAGGGCAAGGGGGATAACAATCTGCTGTGCAGGGATGGTTACATACATGCCCATCATGGGATTTCATGCACCTTCCCCTAAACCCTCTGGGACTGGTCACTGTTGGAGCCTGTGTTAGCTGCATCACAGTACAGTCTATCCTGGAATTCTCACTTTCCGAGGCCTAGGTGTTACCTTCCTACTTCTTCCTCTTCCAATGAAAAGGGAGCGGGTGCAGTTCTGACATTACACACCACAGTTTTCTGCTGTACCTTGTGGCTTTTTTCCAGCTACCATGGAATAATTTACCAGCTCCCTACCCACTCTGATCCCACGCTCTACTTTGCAGTCCCTTGGGCATTTCCCTCCGTGTTGGGAAAGCATTGCAGCTGTGCAGCCACCAGCAGCTGTTCATTCCAAAATACTACTTACTCTCAGCCCTGAGATGCTGTGGCATTGGCCCCATATGGAAGGGAGTTTGGGGCTCGCATTTTTTCTCAGCCCATCCCAGTGGATTCTGCCAGGCTCATTTCACTGCAGTAGCTGGACTGATTCATTCCCCTGATGCCATTAGCTTGTTGCTGCAACCCCTCTCTTCAGTTTGCTTGTCTCATTTACTGCATTGTTTTTTCTTACAAAAGAGCTTCAGGATGCTGCCTTGTGTCTAACCCATTGGAACAAAGCAGAACTGCCCCCTCGGCTCCATGTGGCTTTCTTCTCTGGGGAGGCTTTTATTTTAGCACCACGATGGGTTCATCATTTATTTTCACAGCGAAGTCATTTTCAGAGTAAAATGGAAATGTTTCCCGTGGGTGGTTTTAAAAATGAAAAGCCGAACAGAGATTAAAAATAGGACTGCTGGCTAACTGTGGGAAACTGGCCTGTTATGTAGCATGTTGCAGGCTACAATCAAAGAGAACCCAGGAAGATGGCACCAGGAAGGTGGGGAGATCTGATCTCCTCCTCTGTTTTGCATTCTGGGATGGTGGGGGGCAACGAAAAAAGTGCATGTAGCATCAGCACCCAGGAAAAGGAGTCTTGTGGTCTGTGAAACTCCAGGGGAGAGAGTGGGGGGAAGGGGAGTCTGTGTTGGCCGAGAAAGGGAGATGAGTGTGTCTGTGCAGGCTGGAGGGGGTCATGAAGGGGAAGATCTGTGCTAGATTCCCTGCCACAGAGTCATAGGCTGTAACATGTACAGCATGAGCACTGTTTAGCCCTCCCAGTACTGCAGTGAATGGGCCCAGCTGGAAGATGAAGCTTGATTCTGGTGCTAAGTCTGGGCCTCCCCAGAACAAGAGCTCTAGCACTGGTATAGGGGTAAAGCTCCAGCTGCCAGCTTCACACCCACCGTTCCTTGGCTACTGACCCCTTCCACCCACAGAGCTGAGGTTCTCTGGCACGGGGGACGGACAAGGAGTTGAACACACATGTGATGTGCACCACTGCCATTCTGAATGCTTGGCATTTCCTTGCTCCCCACCCCATAGCCCCAGCCTGTCTTTGTTACCAACACATCATTGCCCAGGGCTGTGTTTGGCAGACCGCTGTAAACAACTTTGGCTGACCTTCAGCCAGCTCTGGTCTATTTTGGGAGCCTATAAATGATGGGGCTGGCCAGCAGTACTGCTCGCTGTGTAATTAGTGGGTTACGCAGCAACTAGTCCAGGCGCCTCCTGTTGAGATCCAAGGGATTTCCAAGCCCTGATGCCTACAATCAGCCCTACCGTTATGGCTAAGGCCCTGACATTGCTGCACATTGTCCCTCCCAAGGGATAATTCTGCATGAGTCTTCTTAGCACCTTTAGCCCTATTTTTATGTTTTCTCCCAGTGAGGGATGAAAGCATCCGCACAGCCTGGCACATGGAGGAAGGTGCCGTGTTCATTAGGTCTAAGACACTGCACCCTCTGCAGTTTCTCCTCTGTTGTTTCTCTCCTCAAGAGGTTTGTTCTCCTCTGTCCACAACCAAATGGTGGCTGACAGCATAGAATGACTTGAGGCTTAGTGAAGGGGAGAGGGAAGTTTTGGCTGTTTCCTTGGAGGAAAGCTTTACGCATGCACAGATGTGGGTGCAGCACCTCCTCTTTGTGAACAGTGCTGTCATTGGGGCTGGAATTTCTACTGTTCTGCAGATGCAAAGCTCCTACTATGTATAGCTCTGTGTGCATCGGAAACAATCTCCTGAGATGCCTGCCCTGCCTCACAGGGCCCAGCAGCTGTTCCACTGAGGCATTTCTTAGAGTCCAGACCATTCACTTCTACACCCACAAAGTCAAAGAGCTTGTATTTATCTCAGCACACTTGGTCCTGACTTTCACAGCATACTTGGTGGCAACTGGCTCACCACCTGCCAGCAAGCAAGGTCCAAATTGGGGGTAATGTCATTCAGTGGGATGCAGATGTTCCACCTTTGACAGCAAGACTTGGGGCTAGTGAGCCTTAGCCATTGACAGCGGGAGTCTTGAGATAGGCCCAAGTGTTCCAGAGAGAACTATTTACCCTTTTGAATCATCCTCTGCCCTGTCATCTTCTCCCAGATGTAGTTTATTTTTTGGAACTATATATAGTCTCTTCTCCTGATTATACATGCCCGACTATTACTGCTGCTTTCTTAGGCATGACGTGAATAGCCAGCCTCATGGTTGATTTCTTAATGTATTATTATCGCTGTTTGAATTGAAGTGGGCGGGTTGGTTTATCTCAAGCCTTTTAAAATTTAATTTTGGTTGAGTTTAATGACACAGCCATGCCAGTGCCCCTGACTAGGCATGATTCTTAGCACCTCTTTCCATTGCAGCCCTTGGCCTCACATACTCATTGAATGCTGATGTTCGTCAAACTGGAACTGAAGCCCTTACCTCTATTCTAGCCATGGGGCCTTTATCTGCCTTCGGGCTAATAACTTCAAATCTGATTTATACCATACCCCCTTGCTATTCTAGTCCTGGACCATTCTTGAGTAGCGATTAGTATGGATGCCTAATTAGTGTTGAGGATATACTATGTTCACAAATGTTAGCTAACACAATCCAAGAGCAGGAAAATAAGGCATGTGCCCTTAGCTAAGCACTGTGAACAGAGGAGTTAAAACCTAAAAAGCATAAAGAGCATTGCTGCTTATCTAGCCCTCTGTGGCAGGGGTCTAGAATTAAAAATCCTGAGCAGATGGTTAGACTTTCTCCATTAATCTCAAGTACACAAGTGATAAAGTGTTTTCTTTCTACTGCATCAGCATATTGGAAGTCCTCCCAGAGTAGTTTTGCTGTGGGGGCATCTTGTCTCCCCTCTACCACCCCCTTTCTTCTGTTCTCTTAACTTGTTGTTTGGAGGAGCATATTTGCTATTGCATGGATGAATTACCAGGAGAAAAGTATCCTAGGTATTTTCTCCGAAAGCCAGAGGGACGATTTTAATAGCACCATGCAGGTTGCATAAATATCTATCTTAATTACAAGGTGCCTGGGTTGTAGCTTTCCACCTCGTGTTTGAATCAGTAAGGAGAAAGCAACTATCAAAACAACCTGAGAGTGGAATTTTCCCCCTCTCTGCGGGCCATGCCCTAATCTTCCATTTCCAAATGTGCTGATGCTCTGGCTCCCTTTGTTCTTTGGCAAGCTCCTGCTTCTCCCATAGGTGCCATCTCCCCCCTAAATGTTCTCTTTGACCACTGCCGTTCCTGTCAGGGTGCAATTTAAATTATTTGTATGGATCTACTAAACTCCAATCTGAGCTTGGGTAATTGTCAGCCCTTTGGGTAACAGAGCACGTAGAAAACAACAAGCATCCAGGGAACACCCCCCTTCCTGGTGTTTTGCTTCTAATGAAGGAGAGGCATTCTGTGCAACGGAAGACGACTAGAGAGAGCTGGGAGAGCAGGATCTGCTGAGTGCATCTCAGAGCAGATCATCCCTTGCGAACTTATTCCTGGTAAAATTCCACTGATTTCAGTCAAGGTTCTTTGGATAAATCTGATATCTTTTATTAGACAAACTAAATAGTTGGAAAAATTTTTCTTGGCAGGCTTTTGGGGTTAAAAACCCTTTGTCAGTCTGAGGAAGCATCTGCAGTTGGTGTGTGCTCCTCCTGGATGGAATGAATAGTAAAATAGCTTCTTTACTATTCATTCCATCCAGGAAGAGCACACACCAACTACAGGTACTTCTTTAGCCTGATGAAGGGTTTTTAAGCCCGAAAGCTTGCTAAGAAAAAAATGTCCAACTATTTAGTTGATCTAATAAAAGATACAAGATTTATCCAAAGAACCTTGTCTGCCTATGTCCTTAGACCAACACTATGTACTTAGTACAACCTACACCACTGATTTCAGTCATCTTCTTCCAAGATTAAATTTGACTCCACGTGTCTCTCTTCTCTTTTCTTCTCTCTCTTTCCTTTTCCACTCCCCCCTTCTCTGCCTGTGAGAAATCTGAGCTCTGCTCTGCTGACCAAAAAATAGGGTAGGTTGGACTCTCAGCATGAAGAGCAGAGGGATGATCATTTGGGTTTGTCCACAATGGGATTTAGGTCCCTGCAACAGGAGAGGTTTAGAACATCAAGAACAGCCCAGCATAGACCAACAACGTGCAGAACAAATACCCAGGTAAGCAACAGGGGCCTGGGTAGTACTGGGATTAGGGGGACAGTGCATGCATCTTCAGGAGGCCTCAAATGCCTCTACACTAATGTTCGTAGTATAGGTTCAGTCTTCAGGTCCGCACTGTTCAACATTTTCATCAGCGACTTGGAAGAGGTAAAAAGCACCCTGCTCAGATTCGCAGATGACACTAAGATGTGGGGAGAAGTGG
>NW_017728997.1:25074731-25085508 GCF_001723915.1 Gavialis gangeticus | reverse complement strand
ATGGCAGGGAGTCGGACTTGATGATCAGCTCAGGTCCCTTCCGACCCGACCAACTATGTACTATGTATCTATGTATTAATCAGAGAAGGACATGCCTGGCTACCTCACACCCCGCGGATGCCCTTCTTGGGCTGCAGAGCCAAAGCTCAACAGGTTATAACCACTGGGGGAGGGAAGGGATGGGACATCTTGTCTACCTTGAGCTGGGTTGGTTGTTAAAGTATTTCTGACTGATTGAGACCTGCCCCTCCAAACGCCCACGGTTCTATTCCAAACTGACTGGCTCCCTGGCTCCTTCGTTATGCCACAAAGTAAGGGTCTGTCAGGTCCTTTAGGACATCTTGTATTGGGTGCTATCCCTCTACCTTCATTCTAGGCTGTTTTTCCTTCCCTCTTGTCTAGTATTTGACACACCCTCTGCACATCTTCTAATCTGGGTAGATCATCATCATTTAATAACATAGCTGGCTCAAATTGTTCATCCCCAACATGATTCCTACTCTGTTATTAATCCTGAGATCTAACCAGGCTCCTTTTGTAGCTAAGGCTTAAGTCAGTATATGGCTCTCTTCTTATGATCAGAGCTGCACCTTGTCATTTTGAAGCATGGATAGGACTCCTGGTAACCTGTTTGGCCTTCCTGCCTTCTAGCTCTCTATGCGATACAGCAACCCAGAGAGCGCTCAGCACCAGAAAATGGGGGTTCGGTGTATGCTAAAAGCAGTCTTCCCACTAGGCGATAGGTGTCTAGAGTGCCTTGAAACAGAATGAGGCAGTGTGGTACGGTGCAGGCACAAACCCTCACATGGCTGTATTGTCAAAGAAGGTGTTTGTTGTAGCCTGTGAGAAAGCACCATGCACTGTCCTATTTAGAGTATAAATGGGTGATTTAAACACATCTTTCCCCCCCACTAAAAATCCCTTCAGATGAGGCTCCCCTTTGTAATCTCTGCAGGCCACAAGGTCACACTTAAATCTGGCATCTTGGGCCCCAGTGCAACCAAAAGTATTTATATCTGTACTGTACATTTCCTAATAATTCATTTAACATGGTAAGTTGTGCCATTTCCCACTGGGGACAGCAGCCTGCTTCTTCCGTGCAGTCTGCTCGCCACACACCCTTGACAAATCCTGGTATTGATCAAGGGACAGATTTTCAAAGGTATTTGGGCACCTAAAGATGCAGAGAGGCCCCTAGAGAGCTACAAAAACATCTTGGCAAGGCTCTTAGGCACCTACTCTGCAGTCCCATCATATCCTGGGCACGCCACACCTACCCATACCGCGTGGATCTGTCACCGAGGTTCTTGGGGTGTTACTCTGCAGTCACTCTCAAAGCCTCCGTCTCCACTGTGACCTTGCCAGCAGTTTCTGGGTGTTGGGTGTGCCTGCAGGATGGGGGGAACTGGCATGCTCAGTAGCGTCCCAGCCAGGAAGCGCTGCCCTCATGAAAGACATACACTCAGCCCCATTGAACTCAATAGGAAGTAGATGTGAAATCTGTTGCTGTGCCTTTGTAAGTCCTAGTCTGTGCTGAGAGGCTGTGGGAAATGTGACCCTAGGTGCTCTGCTAAATCCTCAATCTTCCAGCTGGTTAGAGGCAGGTCTGGAGTTCACTTGGAGGCCTCTTCTGACCGAGGGACTCTTTGAGTGCAGTGTTTGCAGAGAGGCCTTGGGATGCCGAAGCATCTCCGGTTCCCTGTTTGCACTGACTTATGGGAAGTGGATGCAACTCAAATGTCTGTTCTTATGGTGAATGTCAGTAAATGTCAGCTGGGTTTCAGTATGGGCATGGCCCCTGACTCAGCCTGCCCAGGGGAAAGTCCCTAGATCTGTTTGTGCTTCTCAGCTCAAACACAAAAAGCAGAACTTCCTCGGGAGACCAGTTTTGCTTTACCACGTGACAGAGGAGAGAGGCCCCAGACAGAGTGAGCACGGAGGACTCAGGAGTGAGTGGGAGTTCAGTATAAAGGGCAGCAGGCTTCTGAATTTATCCTCACAGTCTGAGAGTCCAGGAGATCTGTTAAATAAACCAACAAGTAAAAAACCCTTAGCTTCTAGATAAAAAATGCTGATTCTCACTTCAGTTACATTACTATCAATCAGATTAACTCCACTGATGAAGCCAGTGTAAACCAGAATCAGGCCCCAAACCTAGTACCCAGTCGCAGAGTAAAAACCTCAGTGTAGCTGTGCAGGTCAAAGACCAGCAGCAGATTAGTCATGGGGTAGAAGGAACGAGGTCTCAGTTTACTGCACAGAAAGCAGAACATGCAAGAACTTGTCTTGCAAACAAGAGTCTTATATTAGCACCCATGGTTTTTCTCTCGTGGTCCTCAGAGCTCAGCTACAGCAGGTTGTGGCCTGAGCTACTGAACTGCTAGAGAAGGAGCAAAATGAATTACTGAGACAGCCTGACCTACCTCAAAACAGACTCCCTTGGTCTTCCAGTTCCCAGTTCAGGAAACCAGTCTTACAAGAGAAGTGGATAATGGTAAAATGAACATCCTGAGATAGCATCCACCTTCTGGCAGAAAGAAAAGAATATCACTTCTTGATCCAATAGGTGAGTTTAAAGGGGCAGTACTTGAGGGGGTGAGCATGGCCCTTAGGGTGGCTGCTGCTCCTCCAAGTAGTTGAATGCTGGACTATTTCCCACAGCTCTTCCCACTAGTTCAAGGACAAGTTTATAGTCATTGGAGCCTGTTGTACTTGGGTCTCTTAGCTTGAAGCGCCTGTTACCAAATGTTATTCCCCATGTGAATCCTTAAAGACTTAATCAAGTCACCCTTTAACCTTCTTGTTGATACTCTAAATAGGTTGAGCCTTTGGAGCCTCTACCTATAAGCCATGTTTTCCAAGACATTATCTGGGTTGGAGGGGATTATTTAAACTAGGAGCTGAAGGAAACCCAGCAGGGAAGATAAAGCCATCTGCTCTGCATGCCAGTAAAACAAATCTCTCTCTGTATCCAGTGCAGGATAGGCCAGAAACTACAACAGAGGAAGGGCAGGTTACATCAGAGGCAGATAATGTTGGGAAAGTAACGGTGTCAAATAAAGGAGTGCAAGAAAAAATAGACCTGTAGCCTACATATAATTGTATGTATATCGCCGAGAGACACGTCAATGTAAAAATAGGTGAAGTAGAATGTTTGGCACTGGCCAAGGGCATTGGCATATTAGTCAGTACTGAAACATGCCTTTGTGACATAAGAGTCCTGTCAAACACAGTGAAATGACAAATATCACTTGGCTATGATGAGAAAACAATGGTGTAGCAACACAGCTGGGCGCTGGGCAAAAATAGCAGTGTGGGACTATAGGTGAGGAGGAAGGTGACTAGCGGAGCTGAGAGCAGGCCCTTGACTATCAAAGGTTTAAACTCATATGCCTTAGGCATCAATGGTGACATGCTATTTGGTACCAGATGGCCAGACGTAGCACAGTGAAGCACAGGCTTGCCATGCCTTGGAGTGACCAACTGTGACTACATTCTCTTGCCCATTCCTGCTATTTTACACTTGCAGTGAAACGTAGTCATTCACCTTTTGAATCCCAGACTGACCTGACCTGAAACTGTAAAGACATGAATTACCAGATGGCTGAGCATGTGTTCTCCTTCCTGAAGATTGTGCCACTGTCTTGCTGCAGTGTGAGCCCAGTTGGTACCATTGCTGGAGTCTCACAGACCATTATGGAGGAGGGCTCTGCTCCCTCTTCTCATGCCTGTCTACCTTCCTCCTTCCCCACCATCCTGTTCTTCTCTTTCTTCCCCTTCTTTTCCTTCTGCTCTTGTCCTGCCCTCATTGCTCAAATAGAAAAGGCACAGTAAAAAGCCCTAAGAAAGATAAGATTTCTCATGGCTCTCCTCACTATGGCTTTCAAGGCTCACACTGGGTGTTGTCCAGCATTTGCTGGTTTCTTGGGGGCACACCTGCTGAATGGTGCAAAATTCTGAACTGTAGCCTAGAGACTCAGGGTTAGAAGCTGCATTGGGCTGGCTTCTTCAACTGTAGTTACTCTCCCATTTTCCATCTGTTTTTTTCTAATTCTCAAAGTTTAATAGGCTTGACCTGAAATGTGGGTGATGGGGTTGTGGGGGCCGTGGGGAATAGTTTGGATCAAAATGAAGACATTTATTGCACAAATTTATTCTGTTGGTGAAAGATGCTGATTTGGATTAATACATATTTAAAGTGAAAAGGGGCTGTTATAACCCCCTGGTCTTTGCTGTAAAAAAACATACACCGTAGAACTTCACTTAGTGTTTTTGCATCTTTTGGTAAATTGTTTCAGGTATTAACCTCAACTATTAACGTGACATTTTCTAACTTCTGGCCACTGGATTTTGTTATGCCTTTGTTTACTAGGCAAAAGAGGTCTTGAGGTTATCAGACCTTTTCTTTCTGCTTAGCTGCATGTACATTGTGATCAACTCACTGTTTACATTTTTGTGCAGTGTTGTAAATAGGTCAAAGTTAAGTCCCTGAATAAGGCTTCTTTTCCAGACCACTGTTCATTCTTATAACTTTGAAGACACTGACCAAACCCCAAAGAATACTTGAACTGTGAAGATGCTGAGAGAGGGAACTGCACATAGCTTGCTTGTTTTGCCTATAGCATTGTATCTTTGGTTTGTGAGTAGTGTTAAGAAATTCCTCTGCAAAGTCTGTGTCTTGCTTCAGCTGTCCTGGATTAAACAATAAACAGGATACCCACAATGGTGGATCTCTGGGATGGTAATGGGTCAGCAACAAAGGTGTCTTGTGGCAGAGGCACATTCATTTGGGGCAGCCTTAAGCAACTGGGCCATAGGGTAACATTCCCTAAAAATAACACCCAGAGGGTCTGTGCTCAGGAGACCAGAGCCAGAGACTGATGGGAAGCTGCCCAGATGCAGGACAGCTTAAAAGCTCAGACAGATATAGACACACTGGCAAATTGTCAATACCTGTGTTAAAGTGTGGACACCTGAACTGGGCACAGTTTCCCAGCAGTCATTTTGCATTGTTATGTATAACCCCCATATGGATTGAATCCTCTGTTCAGTCCCACTGTAAGACAGTCCAAACAAGGGAGGGTGAACCTAAATCAATCAGCTGTGACTCTTTGAGTAAGACTGTATGTAGCATGCTAGATCCAAACTCTGTAGGAAAGCCCTTGGATACTGCAATGACTTTGATCATTCATGTTTATATATAATTAAATGATAATCTTCCAATTCAGAATGTAAAGAAAGTTTCTGCAGTATTTCCAATCTACTGCACATTCAGCACAGTTATGCATTATGTTAAATATATTTTATGCTGTCCATATGTCTCAGTGATGTGCATATTTTTGCATTAACTGTATTGGATTGTTTTCAGGTAGCAGCTGGAGGTATTTATTTGGCAGCCAGAAAGGGGCAGTTGAGTCTTTGGGCTCCTGGGAAGGCAGCTGGGGAATTATGTGAAATGAGCAGCTTGTTTTAACTAAAGTGTTTCAATAGTGAAATAGCCAGCAAAGTTGACCGTGTTACCTGTTAGGTTTAAATCTGAACATGCCACTGAGATGAATGTCAGAATTATTGTTTCAGTCTCTTTGCAGGCATAATACCAGGTCTTCTGGAGCGGCTTTGCCATTATGACTGGAAACATAATAGTTTTGAAATGAAGGATGAGATTCTGGATCTCAGTCCAGTGGCAAGGGGTCTACAAGAATTGCAAGGTTGGCCTTTCCTGTAAAGGTGAGTTAAGCTCACATTCTGTGAGTTAACTGTTGGCCCCTTTGCTAAGATAGTCAGGGAAGGTTTATGCTGCTGCATTTCTTTCCTTCCTTCTTTCCTTCTTTCTTTTAGAAAAAGTTATCATTGTACGTAGTTATATAGCCATGAGTTTCTTACACTGCAATCATGATGAGGCCTAGAACTGAAGTCTTTCAACACAGGCTGGACAGACTGGAGAGCTGGGCAGACCAAAACCAGATGAAGTTTAACACTCAGAAGTATAATGTGCTCCATCTGGGGGCAAACAATCCCCAACATACCTACAGGCTTGGTGGCGACAATTTGACTTGCACCATGGCCAAAAGGGACCTAGGGGTAATGACTGACCATCACATGAACATGAGCCGGCAGTGCGATGTTGTGGCCCGCAGGGCAAACAACATGCTGGGATGCATTAACGGTTGTATCTCATGCAACACTAAGGAAGTGATACTCCCACTGTACTCCGCACTGGTGAGACCGCAGCTGGAGTACTACATCCAGTTCTGGGCGCTGCACTTCAACAAGGACATGAAAAAACGTGAGAGGGTCCAGAGAAGAGCCACCCAAATGATCAGGGACTTGCAAGACAAGCCATATGAGGAGAGGCTGAGGGACTTGAGAAGGCTGAATGGGGACTAGGTAGCAGCTTACCGCTATATCAGGGGAGTACATCAAGAACTCAGTAAATAACTGTTCACCAGGGCACACCTGGGGAAGACCTGGAGCAATGGATACAAACTCCTAGAAAGCTGCTTCAGGCTCAATTCCAGGAAAAACTCCTTCACAGTTAGGGTGTCCAGACTGTGGAATAAACTCCCTCCAGTGGTGGTGCAGTCACCTACCCTGGAAATCTTCAAAAGGAGACTGGACAGTCACCTTGCTGGGGTCACTTGACCCCAGTTGACTTTTCCTGCCTAGGGTAGGGGGACTGGATCCAATGATCTACAAGGTCCCTTTCAACCCCTAACAATCTGTGAATCTATGAAACACAAAAGCAAATCCCCTACCACAGGAAGTAAAAGAGTAGCTTGTTAAATGCAAGCAAGCAACATGGACTGCTTGTACATACCACAGGGGTTTACTTTGGTTTAATTCTCCCTAAATTGAAGCGGTGGGTTTTTAAAAACCCTGCTTCAATTTAAACCAAAGTAAACCCCTGTGGCATGTACACAGGGGTCAGGGCCCGATCCTTACCTGCCTCCAGCAGCAGAGAGGGAGGGGGAGCTGCTGGTGTGCCAAGCGGTCTAAGCTGGGCAGGGGCGGGAGGCGGGGGGGGTTGGCAGTGCTTCCCTCCATGGTGGCAGCACCACCCCTCAGACGGCACCCGCTCACAGGCACCTGGCCCAGACAGTCCCAGGGGGCACCGCAGCCACAGAGGGAAGCACTGGGCCCCCGCACAGCTCGGGCAGGCATGCAGGTTCTGGGGAGAAAAAAAAAAAAGATCAGGCTCTCTGCTTTTTTTTTCCTCTTCAAGGGAGCCTGCCTGCACAGCCCCTGAGCTGCACGGGGCCCAGTGCTTCCCTCCACGGCTACTAAGGCCGTGTGTAGACGAAATGAGGGGCATGTGTGCACAATACTTTAAAGCGGGCTAAATACTTCAGCACCACTTTAATGGTGCCTCGGCAGCATATTGCACATTAATTCCAGACGCTGTAGGAAATTCGGCAGCATAATGCACCTTAAATGACTTGGGGCACAGAAAAGTAAAACTCCTCTAACAGAGTATAGCAACTGCAATGCCCACAGAGTCTTAATTGCACAAAAATGGTGACTTGGAAAGGATTTGGAGCGATATAAAAGAGCTTATGTCAGGTTTTAGTCTTCTTTTTGATTCTTTGAAGAAGTTTAATGGGTTTTGGGGCATTCTCTTCTTGCTTGGTTTTGGCTAGGAACTGCAAAGAATTCATTTAATTAGTTCTCTGGTCACCCTAGAGTTCCTGAGGTGGAAAAGATGTGCATTTTTATGTAAAAAGTGAAAGAAGGAAAACCCCAATATTTTTTCCCAGGGATTCTCTGTTAATCTTAAAGAAGCAACAAAGAGCAAGAGGCCATTTCTTATCTTTTGCAGAGCACCCTTTGGCTATGAGTCTGCCCCTGAGAGATCCTAACTGGTGCAAAAGACTTCTTAGGTAGTCTTCTCTACTGATCTATGAAGCCAGATTCTCCTGTTCCCTCTTCTCATACATATTCCATGGATTCCTCTCATGTTGGTGCTTTCCTAAGTAGTGAGTGGCCTAAAGAGCAGCTTCTGAGAAAGTTGCCTTTTGTCCCCTGACAAAAGCAGTTGAAGGTAAACCAGGGAAGAAAATGAGCAGCTTAGCCAGTCCGTAGGAGTGAAGCAGCCTCAAGATGCCAAGTACAGCAGGCTTAGTGGATGGATGCACACACACAATATGCTAGAGATGCTGTCTGCTTGCCAGTGGCATAAGCTGATGCTGTTATTCTGCACTGATGATGCACTGCTGTGCGTCAGCAACTCACACCAGTGCGGCATTATGGCATGTGATATAGCAGTCCCAATGCCACACCTCATCATTGTGTAGTTTTATTTTTATTGTTTCAAGGCCCAAATCAGGTCCAAATTCTATTGGGCAAAGCCCAGTAGTGAAGTTCTAAATTTCATCTGAGCAGAGCTCAATCATTCAAGTCTGTGTGTGTGGCTTTACCACTGGGCAAGTATCCTCCCCCCTGGACCCCCATCAGTCTTGGGCTTCAGATACTCCCCAAATGCATGGCAGGCATCCTATGTGCAAGCTCCAAGCCCAGAGGCCTTAGGGTTCAGATGTCCCTTAGTCTTGCTTGCTCCTAGTGAAAAGGCCAAGGAGTAATGAATTCAGTCCCCAGTTGCCACAGAACTGTGCAGTTGAGTTTTCTGCATTCGAGGAAACTCACAGGGGTCAGGGCCGGATTAACACATAGGCAAATTAGGCATGTACCAAGGGCCTTAAGTAAAGAATGGTCCCAGTTGTGCTTATTTTACATATTATAATTATTTAGTGAAAAAAGTAATATAAAGATATAGTATTAAGTAGGGGCCCGTGAGTTTGTTTGCCTAGGGCCCACTAAAGGGTTAATCTGGCCTTGACGGGGGTCAGCCTGCCCAGAGTGCTAGGATCTAGCCTCACCCTGGGAGTACCACATTCTTGATTATGGTATTTCCCCTGCACCTCATCATTGATTGCATGATAACATGCACTGCCCATCAAAGATAGTATGAAGCAGGATTTTGTGTAAGAGGCTGTATCCATCACAGAGGAGTACAGAGATTGTCTCTTCAGGGTAATGAGCATATTAAACAGTAATGATTCTTTATCCTCCTTTACAGTTTTCCACTAAGGAGCTCCATATGGTTTAACAATATTAATTAATTAAGTCTCGTCTCATTTCTGAGGAAACCCAATGTGAGCCCTTCTCCACCTGGCTCAGGCTCAGTATAATAATGTAGGTACGTGCCAGTTGCTTGGCTCTTCCCTTGCTGTCACAACACGATTTCTCCAAGACACGTGGACTCAAATGCTGCAACTTGTGAGACTACATGGGCTTTCTCATTAACCTTGGCCCAGACGCAGTGAGCGTAATTTGGCCTAATAATCTCTATACCAATTGCCTATATCAAAGATTCCTGCTGCAACTCTTACAATTGGGGAGAGAAATCCCTAGAGATGGTATGGAAATAACCTGTGTAGCTCTACTGACCTGCTGATAGGTTAATTCTAACAGATCAGCTGTGCTTGCTATCACTCTGACCTGTGTCTTACTGAATGTATATCCCTGCTTCCATCAGCACAGGTATTTTTCTGTCAGGACAGGATGTGGGTTTGCCCTACCTTTGATCAGGAGCTGAATATTTGTTCCTGGGTCAGTAACAACCTGTAGCAACCTCAACCCTGCACAGAGCTTTCTTCTTAGAGGCTGAATATAAATGCAAATAAACTGCTTTTGGTAACTGGCAGGGCTTGAACTGTTCATGTTTACCACTTTGGCTTCAACAATAGAGAAGGGATCATCTGAGAGCTCGCTCCTAAACAGTAGGCCAGATCCCTAACTGGTAAAAAAATTGGTGTCATTTGTTGGAGCTGACCCTACTGTTAAATCCTGGGTTTGGTTTTGCTGAGCCCTAAATTAGTATCTGTTTTATTCCTCATGTACATATAATCCTTATCTTCCCTGTATTCCTTTTCCCTTAGGGTGTTCTTTGAGCTTTCTCTGGTTGGTGTCTTTGTGCATCCCTTTTCCTCCCAAGATGTATGATCGACTTTGGAATATGCATTTTGTAGCACGTGGTTTACAGCCTGCTCTCTGATGGTCATTCTGATGTGATGGTGGAACCTGGAATCCATTGTTCACACATTTGCTGCCAGCTCAATCCTTCCACTCTCCAGCATTCCCCATGCCCTAATTTTGGCAGGCTTCTCAGTGCTGAGCCACCCTAGTGACAAGTGGTTTAGGAATGGAAAGCCGGATGGGAAGATTCCTCCTGGTTTTTAGCAGAAAGGTGATATGTTCCATTTGTATGGTGACTTGAGAGGGAGGAATTTAATAAAGAATTTGTTTGTAAACACTTCAGCCCTGATTCTGAACCGTGCCTTGGAGGAGAGGAAGCTGGAAGGAGAAGAGGAGGAAGTTATCTTCATTCTATCTTTGTATCTCTGGGATTGTGGAGGCTGATTCAATGTCCAGCATAAATTATGGCAGCTCTAGGGCAGTTCTAATTTATGGCTGTACAGGAACAGTCCTCGAAGGACCCTATATAGTAGTCTAGGAGAGCCAGAAAGCAGAGCTATGTTACTATAGGGCGCTGACAGATGTACAGCTCCCCGCTCTAACTCATGGCACTTCACAAAAAGTGCCATCAGTTAGAGTGAGCTCCCCACCAACCCAACAGACATTTGCTATTGGGTTGTGGGGCGGGGGATCGAGCTATACTTTGGAGTTGAACCACTGGAGAGAGACTGCCTACCTGCATGCTTTCTCCCCTAGCCCAGTGTTGTCTGCAGGATGGGAGGGAGAAGAAGGGAAGGGAGGGAGC
>NW_017728997.1:25065409-25069731 GCF_001723915.1 Gavialis gangeticus | reverse complement strand
GATATGTTTCATTTGTATGGTGACTTGAGAGGGAGGAATTTAATAAAGAATTTGTTTGTAAACACTTCAGCCCTGATTCTGAACCGTGCCTTGGAGGAGAGGAAGCTGGAAGGAGAAGAGGAGGAAGTTATCTTCATTCTATCTTTGTATCTCTGGGATTGTGGAGGCTGATTCAATGTCCAGCATAAATTATGGCAGCTCTAGGGCAGTTCTAATTTATGGCTGTACAGGAACAGTCCTCGAAGGACCCTATATAGTAGTCTAGGAGAGCCAGAAAGCAGAGCTATGTTACTATAGGGCGCTGACAGATGTACAGCTCCCCGCTCTAACTCATGGCACTTCACAAAAAGTGCCATCAGTTAGAGTGAGCTCCCCACCAACCCAACAGACATTTGCTATTGGGTTGTGGGGCGGGGGATCGAGCTATACTTTGGAGTTGAACCACTGGAGAGAGACTGCCTACCTGCATGCTTTCTCCCCTAGCCCAGTGTTGTCTGCAGGATGGGAGGGAGAAGAAGGGAAGGGAGGGAGCTCCAGGCTGGGGTTTGCCCAGCCTGAGCAGGAGGGAGAGGAAGCTGTGGGGAGGCTGCAAAGTGAGGGGGGCTCCAATTCACCCGCCTACCCTCCAGCTCAGGCTGGGCAAACACAAGCCCTTCTCCCCTGTCCCATCCTGCAGACAGCACCAAGGGCAGGGCTGAGCTGCATCAGGCCAGCCCCAATCTAACAGAGGGACTAACACAAGTTAACGATGGCACTCTGCTTTGGAACACCTTCATCTGGACCCTCATTACGTAACGATTAATTTGTCACACAATTGGCACTTTTAAAGCACTCTGCAACCATGCAGTTCTGTCAGGACATGGCTATAGAGCGCTTTCAGGGAGCCAATTGCACAACAAATGTCACTTCTCTCAGTGCCCATAGTGTTTTTTACATCCCTAGTACAGTCTTGGACTCAAGTGGAGATGGCAGAAGGACATGATGTGCCCCACAGGGAAATTCTGTTGTGCTAGAGGAATTTCCAGATGAGAAGATTTATTTGCTGAAGGCCATCATCAGGGCACCTATTTCCCAATTTCTGTTACTTACCTCTGTAATTAGTTATAGACATGGTTATAACAGGATAATAGTGGGGGGCAGGGAGAGGGAGAGACAGAGAACAAAACTGGCTACAGATTAAAACAGTTCCAAAGGGGGCCCTGCAGGGTTATGTAACTGACTGTAACAGTATTACAGGAACCAAAGAGGAATTTGAAATGCTCTCAGAATAACAAGCATCTGCTAGGCCTACAGCGAAGATCCACCCCCTGCCCTGACTCTTGACTAGGAAATTGTATCAGTTACACTTTGCGAGTGGTGCCAGAACTCTCCTGATGTGAGGAATGAGGCCATGAGTTAGTGACGGACAGGATTTCCAAGCATGTAGACAAAGCCGTTGATGAGAATCTACAGCCAGCACTCAGGACTGATTAGAGCTATTGCTGGAAAAGTACTGGCGTTGGGGAGCTCTAAATACCTCCAGCACGAAATAGCCTCCAAAAATAATACACAGCATCTTCTCAACGAGGCACGATGCAAATCCCTCCCTTCATCACCTGGCTGTCCTTGCTGTCTCACAACCAAAACAAAGTTTGTGCATGTCCATTTAGAACACAAAGTGCCAAGGCCCAAAAACCAGACTCTTCCACTAGACTGGAAATAATTCCTTTTCTATAGGAGCAATTACACCTTTCACTGGCTGGGGTTCTGTAGGCTGACATACAACCTCTTCTTCCACAAAGCCTGGTCCTTTTGAGCTATTGTGTTCTACTTTCACTCACTATAGTCATTGCTCCACAGAGTGTTACATATGAATAATGCCAACAGTAATTAGTGCTTTTATCAGAACCTGTTCTTCGAGGATCTCAAAACACTTCATGAACCTTGCAGGCCTCTAGAGAAGTAGGTTGGCCTCAAATCTTTTTAAAGAGAAGTAATAAAGGCAGAGAAGATCAACTAAATTGCCCTGTGTTACAGAGCAAGGCAACTAAAAGGCTATGTAGCCTGAATCACAGTTCTCTGCTCTCACAACTGGAAAACATTCCCTCCTTTCATGTACTGACATTATCATGATGCTCCTTGTTTGTTCATACATCTGTTCTGTTTGTGAACAAGTACAGCTTTGTTCTTATATTGGGTGATTTATAACATTGTCTTCATTATAGTAGTGCAGCTCCATTGAGCCCATGTCTGGATATTTACAGCCAATGTCTGTTTGCAAGGCAGCCTACTCCGTCTAGTTACATAAGACAAGCAGCATTGCACTAAAAATAGCAAGAGGAAGAAACTCTGAAGCTGGAGGCATTGCAGAGAAGAGACAGATATATAGATGAAACACAAGAGCTGATTTTCTCTGATCAAGATGACTCCCAGTCTGTTGACATTGGCTTGGGCATCAACACACAGAAAGAAATGGACTGATAGCATCTTTGGGCATTTGTCTTCCTGGGGTAGCAGGGACCAGATGTAGTCCTACTCATCCAAGTCACTCTCAAACTCTGCCAGCTGATACATGGACCAGCTGCCATGCTAGTCCACTTGCTTAGCTAACAAGGCTTGGATAGGGAAGTGCCATGTGACTGGCCAAAAAAGGTGAGTACCATATGTGGTGGACCAGTAGGGGGTGCTCCTGCACTGAACCACCCATCTCACTGTGACAGTCCACTTACCAAGCTCCAAGTGCCTCTCCTGGGGTGCCTCATGTCTGGCCGACCCCCTTCCTGGAGCACACCCATACGTCTGGGGTAATCGATGCCACCACCCAGGAGTCTGGTCTGTATCCAGGCCCTGTGCCCCATGGGGTACACAGGCCTTGTAGACCTTGAGGGTGCATGACCCACTGCAAGAACTTGGTGTACATCCTTTAGCCTGAAGCACAAAGAGTAGCCTCCTTTAGTCATCTGAGCATAAGGAGCTTGAAAGCATGTCCCAATCCCTCTCCCAGCGAGTCCACCATGCTTGTTATAGTGGAGAGCTTTATTGGTTAAAGAGGATAGGCTCGCCAAAGGGTACAGGATAGAGAAGTATCAAAGAATAATCCAGAGCAAACTGTGTCAGCTAAGTAGTGGTTTGATATGCTTCTACATTACAGTAAGCTATATATCTAGATAAGTTCCAAGTAGTCTACTCACTTCAGCATCCTGAGAGAGAAAGAGAGTCGCAGGTGTTCCAGTTGCTGTATGTAACTTAACATGGCTGCTCCCCTCATCCTGGGGAGTCTTAGCTTTATATAGCCCCTTTGACATCACCTTCAAGACCCAGTCAAGGCCCGGTGTTGTTTGATGATGGCCAACCAATTTAAAAAGCGTCACTGGTCACCTAAGAGAGTGACATGGACTCAATCCCCTGACCCCATGCCATGATGTCAGTGCTAACACAATAGAGAGGTTGAGTTCTCACCCTCTTACCTGATGTCCCTCACCTGCACAGTAACCCAGGGCGACCAAATTGATGGAGAGGTGAAAAGACAATGGCAAGGAAAAACTAACAGAAGAGTCTGGGAAGAAACTGGGATGGTATTCTTCCACACCATACAGTAAAGTGATGGGCTTTTTTCGTGTGTACAGTTTTCTAGGCCCCAGGCACTGGGAAGCATAGGATATTATTACAAGAAAGAATGCCCCATCGGGGCAGACCAACAGTGTGGAAGGAGGGATCTACTACTGGATGTCCCATATGAACCTGAAGTAAGTAGTAAGTAAGTGTGTTGCATTGATAGGCACCAACAGTTATAAATATTCAGGCTTGTGTTGAGACTTTTTTGTCCTGAAAAACAGCACCTATATTCACATCTCTTAGTTCCCAGTGCAGAAGCCCATGGCCTGCAAAACAAAGCAGCGTGGAAAATTATTTATTCCCGCCTCCTTGCCTTGAGCAACACTGACATCCTCAGATGATCAGCTGGGATTGGTTCACTTTGATAGGGGTCCAACTCTTTCAAGAGTTAGTAGGATTTGTTTCTGATCCAAGCTGTCCATTCCTGAGATTCTGGCAAATTTCTGGGTTTTTTTAGTTTGTTTGTTTTTTTAAAGAAAGAAAACAACAGAAATTTGGAATGAGCATAGGACCTATTTTGATATTTTGAATGTGGTAATGATATGCTTTCCCTGAGGGCTGAATCAAAGGACAAAAGCATTGCTTGGCATTCTTGAGAGGTAAAGCAAAAAAAAAAAAAAAGGAGGAAAAGCATGTCCATTTTGAACAGACATATGCACCTTCTGTCCATTGAAGGCACAGTGACAGGTTGATAGAGCCCTTCTGCAAAGAAACAGCAAGGTTGATCC
>NW_017728997.1:25056519-25060409 GCF_001723915.1 Gavialis gangeticus | reverse complement strand
CATTGCTTGGCATTCTTGAGAGGTAAAGCAAAAAAAAAAAAAAAGGAGGAAAAGCATGTCCATTTTGAACAGACATATGCACCTTCTGTCCATTGAAGGCACAGTGACAGGTTGATAGAGCCCTTCTGCAAAGAAACAGCAAGGTTGATCCAGTGAGTAACTGTGTGAGAAGCTGGTTCTGTGCATGTGGGGATGTTTTTTCTCATTGGTTCAGAACATCAGTGGTCACAAACAGTGTGTCTGTGATTTAGTTGGTTACCGCAGGTTTGGCTTAAATGGGGAAAACATATTGCCAGTCAATTTCTGTAGTCACGCATGGGAGTTGCACTTAATTTCTATGAACAGAGAATACAGATTGCCCCAGGGCAAACATGACCTACATACACTTATCCCATTTGTGATGGGAATGATAGCTGCAAGTGAATTGTCAAGAGACTCTTTTCTTGCACTAAAATTAAAATTCTGTTGGGCTAAAGTCCTCCTGTAACCTTTACAAACTCATGCCATCTCAGCCATTTCACATTTTTACAGGGATAGGTTTCTTGCTTGCTTGATTTCCTAGTTTAAGTAGGAAGTGACCAGTTTTCAGTGGAATCCTGCTCCTTACATTAGTAACTGTTGGACTGATTTTGAAATTCAGATAAATGAACACATGTTCAAACGTTGCTGTTGATTTATCTGAGCCTTTCTCTGTTTGAAAAATGGGTTTAAATTCTTACAAAAAGAGGGTTCATTGTGACCCACAATGGCATATCTGTATTATTTTGGGGTTCAAAAATTCTGTGGAAATAGTTCCCTCCCATAGGATTTTGATGTATCTGCTTCCTGAGTGAAACCGCATGCACTGTGGTGTTATGAAAATGAAAAATATTTTTAAATGTTTAATATTAAAGTATCTCAGGAAGATGGGCCAGATACGTTTGAGGCTATTGAAGTGTGAGTCATTTTGAGGTTTGAGGGCATTTGGGAAACTTGGTTGCTACAGTATTTTTTTCAGAACAGCTTTATCCAGCCCTAATTTGTTTCCTCCGGTCATCCCCATGACCATTAACAGCTTGATGCTATCACCACTATGGCTACATTTGATGTGTGTGCCCATGCACACATACATACAAACTGAGCCACAGTAATGTGACTGGGGACTGTGGCTCCTTATCTGCAGCGTTCCCAGAGTGAATTAGTTTGTTTCTTGTGGTCTTCATTGCACACAGGTTTTTTTCCTTGTTATTTTGCTGACAACTGAAAACACAAAGAAAACATATTGGAAAGGTTGTAAACGTGTAACTATGCCCAATGAAGCAAGGTTCTTTAACTCTGCCATATGCACGTAAGGGAGAGGAGATTTTTTTAAAATTTAAGTTTCACTAAAGCCTTTTACAAAAATGTTTGCATTTGATCAAAGTGATAAAGCTTTTTTTCTCCTAACTGCCTCCATTGTCTTGGGTTTCTACCCATTTAAGAGAAGGGTCAAGGAGTCCTTTTAAGGGTCCTCATTTAACAGTACAGTACATATAGGATTTCTGAGCCTGAATCATCTCTGAACAACTAACTCAGGGCAGCCTGGAGAGCATCATCTGCCATTTGATTGTGGCCTGCTTGATCCTAAAAATCAACAGTTAGCAAGTGGGAGACTCTAGCACAGGGGTCAGCAACATTGTTAGGCAGAGGGCCAAAAGCACCCACAGCCTCAATTTGTAAGATGATGGTGTGCCAGGGCCAGGCAGTGTGGGAGCCATGAGTGGCCCAGTCTTTGTTATGGCAGCACAGCCCCGGCCCCTTCTTTGCTGTCTGCCCTGAGGCATGTGTGCCAAGCAAAATGCCTTTGCATGCCGCACTCTGGCACCTGTCCAGGGGGGTTGCCTACCCCTCTTCTAGCAGGTACAGAGCAGCAGCTCACAGCCATCGAGGGGCTGCCTGGGTGCAGAACCTCAGCCCTGCAGGAGAGGATGGGTGTGGCAGTGACTTACTTCATAAGGGCCTGTGGCAGGAACTCAGCCAATTGAATGCAGGATTTGGGAAGTCAGTGACATCAGAGACTGGTGTGACCTCACAGTCACACTTGGTGTATCCTTAATTGTAAGCTCTTTGGGTTGAGCCTGCTTATTGCTATGATTATACAGTGCCTAGAAAACGGGTTGGTCCCTAGGTACTACCATAAAATCATAAATAGGAATGCCATGTACAAACTGATGATCTCTTTCATTGAAAAGATATTCATTTGAAAACGGTTGTCCATGAACATATGGCCTGGAGGCACTAAAGGGGGTAATGTGACAAGCCATCTCTTGTGTTAGTTCAAGATCTGCACTGTATCAGATGTGAGGCCAGAGCTCCTTCCATGCACAGCTTTTTGGGAAGAGCTTTCACTAAGAAAAGTTGGAGGGGTGGTTGCTATGTTAGGAGCAGCTTAAGACTACAGAGTGCAGGGCCCTAGCAAGTGGGGAAACAGGCCCAGGGATGTGTCACATAACCACATATGTGTTGGTGAAGTGAGAACAGGAAGCTGTGGGACTGATAGCTCTTTCCTGCCTTAACAGCAGGAGCAGCAGCACCTCTGTGCTATCAACTATTGTCTTATTCACTGAATGAGATCACTTACCCAAGAGCAGCGACCAATAACCCATTCCAAAATGGAAATGGTAACCTTGTGGATTTTCTTGTGTTTTTTTTTTATTCTGAACACGTTTTGGAGAACTGTGACATCACACATCCACTGAGGATGCAATAAGAATGCTAACAGGCATGTAAGTGCTTTTCCAGGAGTAGCTGGACTGACACCCATGCTAAAAGAGTACCCCCCACCCCGTGCTCCACACCAGCTCCTTCCCTGCCAGCGAGTGGGGGGTCGGGGCTGTGTGCTACCCCACGACTGTACTGTGGGGCTGGGGAGCACTGGGAATGAGTGGGCACGGGAACACAGGGCCCGCACTGGTGTCCCAGGGCCAGCACAGCAAGGCCCAGAGCAGGATGGCAGGGGTATAGAGTCCCGGCCGGCAGGGGCTCTATGGAGCTGGGCCAGCTCCCCCCTCTCCCTGCTGGTGCAGCTCAGCCTGGCTCCACAGACCCCTGCCAGCCTGTGCCCTGCTCTGGGACACACTGGTGCTGGCCCTGGGACATTGGGCCCAAGAAATTGAGACACTGGTCCCAAGATGGTGACCAGGGGGGCGGGGCACCTGTCAAGCGGCGGGGCTACCCATGCAGCCCTTGACCACTTGCCGAAACTGCGTAAGCGGCCCTCTGCCCAAAATAATTGCCCGCCTCTGCTGTAGACCTAACTGAGCAGGAAGAAAGCTCTGGGGCCAGAGACTGCCTTTCTTTGTCCCATGAAATTCCATTTGCTTTTGATTCAGAGACTTTGAAAATTGCCATTTATCTCCTGTTGCTACAGAAAGCATCTACAGCCCCTACCTTAAACAGCTTGTAACATAATTGGACAAAATAGACAAAGAAATGGAAGAAAGGAAGCATTGTTCTCTGTACTTTAGAGATGTGGAGCTGAGGCACATCGAGATAACTTTCTCTTATCGGGAATGTGGACTAGATTTGAATGAATGACCCAGAGATGTCAGGCTCCACAGCTCTCTGTTAATTTGCTGAGCCAGCCAGTTCTTCTATAACTGATGTCAGAAGCAATATACATGTCATGACTCCAAGTTTTTCTGAATTGTTGCTTATAAACTTTTATAAACTTTTAAATGGTACACTCCAGATTTATTATTTTTTTCTGGATCTGATCAGACCAATTGAAATGAGCGCAACATGAGGTTAAAAAAATACCCATTAATTAGAGATCGTGGCAGAGTATCACAGATTAATCTGTGATACCTCCATAACCTGAGTCATTAAAATGGCAGCTGTCTGCCCACCCACCCACCCCTGCAGCTTTTGAG
>NW_017728997.1:25045796-25056258 GCF_001723915.1 Gavialis gangeticus | reverse complement strand
CTGCAGCTTTTGAGACATGTCAGAGCAGAATTCTCATCCCAGTAAACGAAGTCCTCTCCTGTTTATCTCGCAGCACTCATTCATCACCTTGTCATTGCTCAAGGGTAATAGAAATGCCTGACTGGGGACTGGGCTCCGCGCTGCCAATGCAGCTGGCTTTGCTTTGAATCTGGAAAAAGAAAAGTCTTTCTATTGTTATTTTTTTTTCCAGTGTTTTTGTTTGTTTGTTAAGATTATTATTTTTATGACCCAGTCAGGATTGAAAATAGACTCAAGAGTGCATTTTTCCTACACTCAGTCCTAGAATGCCTCTTGACAGTATGGAATTTTTAATCTGCCCTGGTGACTAGAGAAAGTGCTATGCTGCTTTAGCAGAATACATTGTTTGTGCACTGAATCATACACACTATGCAAAAAGCATTTGTTAAAAAAAAGTAACTAATACAATGTGCATGAACCCAACTCATGAGAAACATTATACAAGTAGTATGCTGTAGGCAGAATAAAGGGTTTGTGAAGTGGAAAGACCAGCAGAATTAGAAAATATCTGTCTAAGGTTTGAGCTTGCCTGACCTGGTGAGCAGGTGTGGAGTGTGTTTGGGTTTTTTTGGCTCACTGCTTGTGTTGTGAAATCTCAGCTTTATTTAAATGAAAGTCTCCAAGTTTCCCGGTGGCAAGATAACCTTCAGATAGTCAAGTAAATATCTCTCAGCTGATCATTGTTCACTATTTCCAGTGAAGTAAACAGGTCCTAGGGCCTAGCTTATAGGTGCCAAACAGTAAACGATGTCCTTTGTGGGAAGTTGTGGCAGGGAAAACAAAGACTGAGCATGCAATACCTTTGTGAGCATCCTGCTATGGAGTTGTTCCTCTGGGTCAGGGATAGGAACAACAGGGGAAGGAGAAACATGCTTGCTGATATCTGTATCAGTTCCATGGATAGAAGAAAACCTTTGGTTTCTCAATCTGACAGTCTGACACTTTTCACCACCTCTTAACACAAATGACAGGGATTTGCAAAAGCAAAATATTTGGTGGTTATTCATTTGTGAAAAGTCTGTTACTGTTGAAAGCGGACACTTCTCAAGGTGAGCAAAGGAGTAAAACCTTCAACGCTAATGCTGTACCCAAGGTACATCTCCTTTGTTTGGCAAGAAAATAATTGCTATTTACAGTAACTCTTAACTGCCTGCACAGCTAAGTGTCTTATGTATAGTGACGACAAGCCAAAGCCCAGGGTAAGGTGTTCAAAGTAAACACTGAGGGGTCACCTGGAGTGCCAAGTAGGCAAGCAAAGGATTAATTTAGCACTTTCTTCTCAGAGTATAAGCAAGCTGTTAGCTAATGACCGAGTCACAGGTACAAAGGGATCTGGAGAAGTATGGTCACTGTTCAGAAAACGAACGTGAGAGGTGCGTAATCAAGGGCAGTGAAGGGGGTAAGGGGCGGCGGGGATGCAGTGAGAGGTGAGCCATAACACTGCACCTGTTAAATGAAACCTGATTTCAACATCTTATTACAGTCATGACCTGTATCAGTGACATTGATCATAGGAAAACCAGAGACATCTGGG
Organism: Gavialis gangeticus; assembly: GCF_001723915.1. Lineage (NCBI taxonomy): Eukaryota > Metazoa > Chordata > Crocodylia > Gavialidae > Gavialis > Gavialis gangeticus. The sequence goes on along the minus strand of NW_017728997.1, from coordinate 25,054,685 downwards.
TGATCTGCATAAGCTGGAACCTGCTCCTACCAACTAATTAAGAAGGGCAGAAAGATGTTTGTGAGGAACAAGACCTGAAGAAACATAGTGCAACCACTAATAACCTAATAATATTTCTTGTCCTCTGAGAGTATAATATAATCTCAACACCTGCCTCCCAGCAACTGGTGAACATATATCAGATTTGCTCTTGGAGACAATTACATTATTTATAAAACAACCATGAACATATGATCAGTGACTAAAACGCAAACAATTTATTGATAAATGCCAACCAAAATGAGGAACTGCCATAAGGATAAGCTATAGTCACAGTCCACAGCTACCCATTCAAGACAAGAGAACACAGAGAATTGTAAATATCCACCAAAATGTCATGCTTTGATATTGACATATATATTGGGGGAAAAAATTAATTGCCAACTGTTTCTGCTGAGAATAATCTGCAGACCTTCAGGGATTCGTAATAGAAGCCCCCACTTTGCATCTGTGGCATCTGAAGGGCAGATATGCATATCTTAGGCAGAAAGAACCTATGGCAAATAGTTATTATTTATACAGCACTTTTCATAAGTATGGTACTTTTAGCATGGACACAAATGGAAGGTCCTATGAACCTCATTTGTGAAGTGATGCTGCACATTTCCACAAAGAATAGCACCTTCTCTTGCCAAATAGGCACTGTGAAAAATTCACCCCTTTGTCTTGTTTGATAAGAATTCAGAAATCAAATATGGGAGGTTTGATACAAGACGCATGTTGTTCCACAGGATGCTCTCTATGTGTAGGGCAGTGTCACAGCATCTGATCTCTAGGGATGCAGTGAAAGGTCTAAGCATTGTTTTTGGAAACAGAGATCTTTGCTGTGTGTTGTGTGATAGAATTGTGGTGGTTTTTACCACTTTTAGCTTTCTGACCTTTAATAAATATAAAATTAGCACAGGATGCTAGTAATTTATACCTATGTAAAAATGCCCTGTCTCATTAATGTGATTAAACAGATGACACTGCCTTACTGAGTACATTGTCAGAGGGGCTGTTGCTTAGTAAACTAGAATGCAGTGATCTCATTTTTCAGTTTTTGTTCTTTCTGGGATGACAGGTCTGTTATTACAGGCTCATTAACATGGTTACATTTGGCTCTATTCTGTGACTTTACAAAGCAATACACTCTCAGAGCATTTTTTACAACAGGGTCATCATCATACAGAGTGAAATCAAGGGAGATGGGAGCCGCATAGGAGTGAATGCTGCCTCATGGTTCAGGAGGATGGAAATGGGATTTTACCACCATAGCAGAAGCAAAAGGAGTAGAAAGTAGCCTCATCTATAGGACCCATACGATTTTGGTATGACTGTTGCTTCAGATGGCTATAAGTTTGTTCTTTGCCACCTTTCCCTTGTGAGAGGGTCATTGAGGAAAAAAGCAAGTATGTTTGGTGGGTGAAGCAGCGGCATTGTAGGCCTGCACGCGACAAGCATTGTGACAGCACTTGGGCTGGGGAACGGGATGTTATGTACCATGCTTGTGAATTCATAGGCGCCAACTTCTACTTTTCCGGGGGTGGGGGGGTGCTAAGATGATGGATGTGTGGAAAGTCATATGCATTTCAGGTGCCAGCCCTTTTCCTGAGGGGGGCCAGGGCCCTCGGGCCCCCACCTACTTGGTACGTCTGCTTGTGGTATCAAAAAATCTTAGAGCCAGGAACATAGCTGATGAGTAGTCAAACCTAACCACAGCCATGTTCATGGCTCTCCTGACAGCTGTGGCCAGGGACTAGGAGGATTAGATATGGAGAGCTCTGGATGTAATTAAAGGAACCAGAAGGAGACTAAATCCCAGTAGGGACCACAGCCACTCCTGCAGCCGGACCCGTGTGTGAGCAAGGCCCGCTGGCATTAACCCCAAGCCACGATGCTGGCAAAGACATGCCTGGTGCCCGAGGTGAGCGGAGCCAAGGGGTCCCTTTGCCACCGACTGACTTATTTCTGCAGAAGGCCAGTGACAAGGTGACTTCAGCGCCCTGCCAGTGTTGCATAGAGCTGTGCCAGGATTTCCACCCTGAACAAGTTCCCAAGCAGCCGCTTTGACAGCTTCATTTCCTTTCTTAAAGAAAGGAGGGGAGACAGTTCCTGCACCTCAACCCAGGTGCTGAGTTCAGGTCAAGGCAAAGACAGGGAACCAGGGACCAGGGTGGAGCATCCTTCTGCTCCTCAGTGTGACTTCACAGCTTTCATTTGAATGGTTGGGAGCCTGCAAGGCGCCCCGAGGCCTGCAGCTTCCCGCCCACGCGCCCCTCCTCCCCCTCGCCGTCACGTGGCCGATGCTGCCCCGCTGCCCTAGCAACAGGCCCTCTGGCGCCCGCCAACCAGCGCGCCGCGGCCTCGGCGGAGCCAATAGAGAGGCGGGGGCGTGGCAATCCTGCGGCCGGGTGGGGAGAGGGGACGCCCCGCTCGGCGCCGCCATTTTGGCCGCTGAGGAACAAAAGAGTCAGAGTCTCCGCCCGCGCCGCCGCCAGGTAACTCGTGCCCGCCTAGTCCCCGCCGGGTGCCGCCCTGTTGAGGGGGAGGTGGGAGTCGGGGTTCCCCTCCCCCTCTGCGGCCGGGTCTGGCGTGTGGCTCCCGGGACCCCGGCGCGGCCCATCCCCCATTGGCCAGAAGTTCTCGGCCCGTGCGGATCTCGGGGACCGGGGAAAGGAGCGAGTATTTCCTTCCTTCCCCGGGGGTGCAAATCTGTGCTGAGCGGGGGTGGTCCCCTTGGAGGATGCAGCCCGTGGGGGTACGTGAGGGGCGAGCGCCGTCGGGCAGGGAGGCCCCGTGCCTTACATCGGGAAGGAGGGAGGCTGTTCGACAGCTGAAGTCGGGATTTCCTGCCGGGGATGGGGGTGTATTTGTGTTTGCTCCAATCTTTATATCCTTATTGAGAGAGGAGAAATGGGGCCCTGTATTATGTTCCCTGAGGGAGGGTCTTCCTCCTCCTGTGGAAAGGCTGAAACGTTTGCTTCCCTTGTGCAGTTCTGTGACTCATCTCGATACTGTCTGAATGAGCTCAATTCATAGTGCGATGGGAGGCGGAGAGGTCAGGTCAGCGGAGCCCCTCCGTCACCTTTAGCTACTGTGTCTCCCCTCCCCATCAAGCCTGTGGTTTTTAATAAGGGTATCTTACCCTGTGGAATTATTAGATGTTCTGGAGAAGCCTGGGGATTTCTCTTCTCTTTCTTTCCTGATGCAGCTTTTTGAGAAGGGGATTTCTGCTTTATGGTATCTGGTCCTGGAAATTAAATCTGCCATTGGTGCACCGTATTTTTGTGTTTACAGTGCTTTTCTGTGCCTTGCAATTGTGATGCTCTTGCAAGCTTATTTAACATGTGAAATTATATAGATAGCTATAGTTTGGAGGGTGGGGGGGATTGAAGGTGTGTGCCTGTGGTGTGTTGTGTGTGGTTTGTTTGTTTTTTTAACCATGTTTTAAAAAAAACAAATACAGCACCTTCCAATGCCCCCAAAGGGTGTTGGATCTGTCAGAGAGAATTGGGCAGAAGGCAGGGTGGGGAGATAACTTAGGGGCTGACCGCTTCAGAAGGGAGTGTGCTTGATAATAACCTACTGTCATAACATCTGAGTAAGTAAACTGTTGTCTGTGAAAGCTTATGTCTTTCTTGCTTTCTGAGTGAGGTAATCTCTAAAGTGCCTCTGCCTTGACTTAAGACTAACATGGCTAACTACCTCCTTCTGCTAGAGACCTGGGCAAGGAAGACAAGGTTATGAGATAACAAGGCGAATCTTTTACATAGCACTGTGTAACTTTAAAGGATTTGCTACAATAAGGGGTTCCATAAACAACTTAATTATTCATTTATTGAAGCAAGTAGATTTCTCCAACCGTATTTTTATGAGGATTTGTCACGGTTGTGCCTTAAGACTCCATCTGAGACTGTGGCCTAGCTCTCGGATACTGTTTCGTGTTGCCTAGGAAGACACCAGGGTGGATAAAAATCAATAAATTTTTTTTTAATTTTTTTTTAATTAAATAGGATTTTTTCACTTATTTTGTTAAAAAAGCATCTTAAAATAAAAAATAAAATTATATAAAGAGAGTTTTAATTTAAGGTATGCTACAGCTCAAAGATTGTCATGGAATATAGGGATTATAATTTATAATTCTGTACTATTTGAGACAATATGTTCATGTAACCTTTTTAGAAGCGTTTATAAATAGGTTACAACAGGCCATGGACTATATTAGGGGCCCAGTCCTATGAGGTTCCAAGAGGCTCCTCTACAGACTAGTGAAGATTAAAGAAAACTATTTTACCTAATGGGACTCAATGCTCAGTCTAGAACAGGGGTTGGCAGTATTTTTGGACAGAGTGCCAAAAACACCTGCCAGCTCAGCTTGTAAGATGTTGTGGTATGCCAGAAGTGGAAGGCAGGGGAGCTGTGAGGGGCCCAATCCTTGTTGTGGAAGTGCATCCCTGACCTTTTCCCTGCCGTCCATCCCAAGGTGTATGTTGCTTGCCGCACTCTGGCACCAGTGGGGTCTAGAAGATCCCATTAAGCATCTTTGTGATGCTTAGTTTCAGTTCTCAAACTATGCATTTATCTCTCCAAAGATCACAGGCAGACAAGGTACTTTGGGTAGATAATAGATGTGATATCTTTTATAAGACCAACTAAATAGTTGGAAAAATTGGTTTTGCAAGTTTTCAAATGCCCTTCTTCAGGCATAGGGAGAGTTTGTCGTCTCCAGAGATAACATCCTTGTTAACAGCAGTATATGAAGATGAGAGAGAACTGACCTGGTACCCAACCATCAACCTTGTTGTCTCTTTGCCAGTTTGTGTACGTACAGTCAAGGCCTAACCTTTCTTTAAAAGTGCAGAGTTTCAAGAAGTTAAATGAATAAAGGATATCAAACAAGAATGCACTTCTTGTAGAAAACAGTGATTTTAAATTGAGGCTTCCTGACCAGTGATTTAGATCCTTTCCACCCTGAGAGACTTCTCTGCCTTGTTTATTATTTCATAACAGTTGATGGGAGAAATAAATGAAGGTGAAAAGATGAAGTGACTTCCCAGAGGTGGACTAGTACTACAAGTGAGAATGAAGCCTAGGTTTGTGCATCCTGTACAAGAGGACAGTGTCAGTCCTACTGGTAGAAATCACATTGTTAGCAGAGAAGTCTCCAGATGCCCTTCTTGAGGTGTCTGAAGAATCATGCCATTTAACCCTGGTAAGAGCATAGACTAGTGTCCAAAATTACAGTAGGTTGCCTTTTTTTTATAAATATTTCCAAGACTCTGGAACTGTGTAGCTAAGGTAGAAAGTTTCAAGGGAAAATTGTAATGCAGGATAAGTATTTGAGGCTGAAATTATTGGCTTTGTTTTAAATTGATTGTGACTACTGCAGTATAACTTGATGAAGTCTTTAACTTCAGTCAGAATGCAAACAACTATTTTCAGGTTTTAAATGAAAATGTGAATTTTATATTGAAGTGCACTGAGTTAATTGCCAGTGTTTTTTCCATCAAACTTGAACATGGCACTTGTTTTATAGTTAGGAATGTGTGTGCAAAGCTGAAACGTATCCAAGAATTGAATTGTCTTTTTTTTTATTATTATTATTATTATTATTATTATTGTAGTTCACCTTTGTGGTTAACAGGGCCTCTGGTGAGCCTGCTCCCCCCTAACCCTCTTTTTTCCACTAGGAAGTGTAAATGCAGGTGAATTAGATACCCTTCATGCTATGTGTTACTGTGCTCAAGGTTGGGTATACAGTGTGTTACTTTTATCCCAACATTAAGTGAAGTATGCATAGTATTGTACGGCCTAGGTCACTAATGAATATTCTGTGTGTATTGATTAGAAATGTGGCTGGAGCCAATCTGTATTGTCCCATTATATTTGGTGCATGTACTGAATCGGTCTTAAAGTGATCTCCTTTCCAAACTAGAATGTGTTTTGTTTGCTGTTTGGAGATTAGGAGCAATGGAATGAAAATTTGCCGCCTAGTCTAGCTCATCTACTTGTCAGTTGTTTGGTTTGCTGATACCTCACTTCTTTCAGTTGGCAAAAGGGTGCGATTGGTATCTAGGCAACCCAGGTCCAGCTAAGCATCTCTGCAGCTTGCTTCAAAAGATTAAAATTTTCCATTGCAGGGGAGGATTTTTCCTTTGTGCTTGAATGCTTTCATTTGGCTTTGTGTTTTGTCGAAAGTTAAGATACCTTTGAAACAATATAACCATGTAAGAATAGTTTTAAGATGCATTATCTAGCCCTCTAATAGAATTACTCTTAATCATTATTAAAGGTATATTTTTACACTAATCTTTTCCAGCCAAAAACTAGGCAGTGGCACATTGGAATTGTTGGGGGGTTTTATTGAGAGGAAAAACACTGGAATTTCTTTGTTTTAAACCTGGCCTCACTGTCTTGTGTTGCAAAAGAGACTGTATGATGAGGTTAACAACAACAAATATGCATTGTGATGTAATGTAGGAGTCAGGAAATACTTTTGTTTTGCAAATCAAAGTAAAATTTATTATAGATCCAGAAAGCAGGAAGAAAGCTTTCTAAAACTAAAATCTTGTTAAGTAAATATTGAGTGCTGACTTTTAGTGTCAGAGGGTCTTGAGCAAACCATTGAAGCTTTTGTTGTAACTTCCTGTTTCACGTAATACAGAATTTTTGAGGTTGTGAATATGTCTAGTTGGTAAAGGACTGTGGTGAATTATATTGTTAGATAATAGTCTTTTGGCTTAAGTTTGTCAAGCTTGGAACTTTAGGTCCACTTTTTAGATGACCCAGTTTCTCCAGCTCTTCACATTGAGGTATAACCTGCAAATAAATTGTTGGGAGTCCTGTCTAGTATGGGCTAGACATATTTAAAAAAAAAAGCAAACAAAAAAACAAAAAAAACCCCCCACGATGATAGGGGACTTGCCTCTTGTACTTCGTTGTCAGTATGTTGGGGGGAGGGTATATTCTAATTACCGTTATATAGACTTTAGGTGGCTTTTTTGGCTAAATTTTAAAACATCTTATTCTTTCCGTTCATCCAGTTTGTTCAAAATTTTACTTCCAAATTCTTTCACGCTTTCTCTGTTTATTACATTTTGGAATCTGAAGCTGCATTTTGGCTTATCTCCCTTCTCCTGTGCTGTTTGCTCTAATTTTCTCCCTTTTAGTTTCGTGCTTTCTTTGCTTATCCCAGTTCTCTTGACTAGGTCCCACATGCTGCCGACCACATCCTGCTCTGCTGTCCCCAGCCAAATGCTTCCCTGCCAGATAGCTTCTTTTGCTTTCCAGTGGTTCTTTGAATATTTCAAACCCTTCTCATACTTAAAAATCCCAACATGTTCCATTCCTGCTCTGATTGTTTTTGAATAGAAAGCTGATCAGGGAGTGTTGCTGTATTTTGTCTGCTGTGTCACTTTCTACTGTTGCTTAAATAGATTTTAAGAATTTTTAAAAATTGGGCAGTAAGATCTTTATTCTACCCCAGAACAGCATTTCCTTCTGCAGTCACTTGAGGATAGCCCCCCTTCTAGTTTCATATGTCTGTATAGAATTGGGATTCAAGGTGATCCGTACAGGTATTAAGAACAGACCCTCTTTTAAACAGGAGTGCCCTCTTCCTCCACTTGCTCATCCCCCTACAAAAATGACTAAAAATAATGTGCGGTGATAAGCCTCATCAATCTTGCTGCACACTGGAATATTGTGATTGCTACGTTTAGTTTTCATTTGTTGTCTTCATGATGCACAGAGGGCTTTGACCAGAATGCTTAAATAGTAATGCAGTGGTATGATGCAGAAAGCTGGCAGTGTCTGAGTGTTTTCGGGAAGTGTATGTGATACTTGGTTGCATGCTTAGTGGAGAAAAATGCTTCCTTTTAGCGTATGTTTTCTGTTGTTTCTGTATCTGTTCCAAATGCATCGTAAATCATCTGTGCTGTACTTGAGATATGTAGGACTTTATGGTGGTCGGAGACTTGTGATGACTTCAGATGAATGCAGCTCCTGATTGCAGAGGTGAGATGCTACTTCTGAGTAGTTTAATGGCTCTTGTGTTGTTTCTGAGGCATTATTTGCAGGAGAAAATGGTCTCAGTTCCACTGAGGTGTGATTTAACTTTAAATGGTGCAGAAGGCTACGGGCATCTGCTTATTTTTGTTTAAACCATGCCTAGAATAATTTACTTGGCTAAATTGAAATAAGCCACTTTGCAATATAAAGAAATCTCTGTGTAGTGAGTTGTATTTTTAACATCGCACTGTAATGTAATCTGATTGAGTTTTCTTGTTCAGACAAGATCTAAGGTTCAAGCCCAAGGAATGCCAACTTGTCACTAGATGCTGCTAAAGTAATAGTTCCTTTTGTCTTCAGTTAAAATCAGGGAAGTTTTTGATAACTGGTTTCTGTTGTCTTATTCCTTGTTACAAATCCTGTGCAGATTTATATTTTTTTTCTTGTGTTCCTCCTTCACTTCATTTACTATACTTTTATTGTTTTGACTCTAATGATTCTCTTGCTTCACTAGAACTCCTGTCAATCAGTCTTCTAGCATAGAAAAGGCCTGATTTGATTGATTGATTGATTGATTTTAATGTAAAAGGCATGGGAGAGCAAAATCTTCAGACTTGGTTGGGGTGGAAGAGAAAAAGGGACTGAAACCAACCTCACCAACAAATTAGTTGTCTTTTTATATATCATGAGAGTTGCAGACAAGGCACAGGCTCCCTGTCCTTTTAAAAGGTAATGGCATGTTAAATGTGTTACCTTTTCACCTTGATCTGTGTTCATATTCCTAATAAATGTGAAGTAGTACTTGGAACCCCATTATCAGAAGTGATGACAAATTTAAGGTCACTTGCATTAGTTTAT
>NW_017728997.1:25038415-25040796 GCF_001723915.1 Gavialis gangeticus | reverse complement strand
ACAGGCTCCCTATCCTTTTAAAAGGTAATGGCATGTTAAATGTGTTACCTTTTCACCTTGATCTGTGTTCATATTCCTAATAAATGTGAAGTAGTACTTGGAACCCCATTATCAGAAGTGATGACAAATTTAAGGTCACTTGCATTAGTTTATTTTGTAGTTTTAAAAAAAAGCTATATTGATATAATTGTGCACATTCCTTTCAACACTGCTTCTCCATGGGATACAGTTATTAGTATTGACATGTTTTATAATTACAGTATTTTTTACAGTGCTACTAAGATAGCAGCTGAATATTGCAAAAACCCTTACTTTGAGTTGTGTGCATCTACAGAGATGGAAATGACTTCATTTTGAGTGGTCATCACTGACAAGAGCTTGGAGAACTCCTGAAGAATTATGGTATTTTGTTTCATCACTACTGTGAGAAACTGACTGGTGTGTTTGCAGATTAGTACATGTTTACATAGTAGAATGTTGGTTCAGAGTAAATACCACTTTACACCATTTTAATGCTTTATTTACCTTGAGAAAGGAAAGCTGTTTTTTTACTTAAATGTCACTTATACATGGACTTGGATTCCAAAGAGCAGATATTGGATCACTCAACTTTTCCTAGATGTGAATGTGATCTTCTAGCTTTCCAAATGCATAAGCTGTTGCCTGCTGGTTTCAGTTTGCTAGATTGATTACCTTGTTCTTGTTTCCATGTGTCAGAACTCTTCTTAACAGGGTGTACTGGAATTGAAGCCAGGCAGGGTAACGAAGACAGTCATTGATACTCTAATATTTACCCTGTACTTCTAAATGTAGGGAAAACTTGTTCTTGCAGCTTGTCTCACTTCATCCATTTATTGTTCTGCATATATGAAAATAAAATCGTATAAATTAAATTTAAAAACACTGTAACACTGAATTCAGTAGAACTATGATTTTACCCCAGTACGCATTTCATCATTGACCTCTACGGAGATCCACCTTCATGTGTAGTATATCAACCTATGTAAGAAGAGATGAGGCAAACCATAATGCTGCTGAATTCTGTCCTAACCTCAAGCCAAGGAGCATTTTGTTTTCATCTGTAGTTCTCTGAAATTGTTCACCTATTCTGTATCTGGTCTGTGGTCTTAATTTTGAGCAAGCTGGACAAATCTGACTTTTCCATTCAGGGGGCACTTCAGACTTCAGAATGGTAGAAGCATTGTAATTAATTGCAGTACTGTAGCTATTGTGTGTATGCGTTTATGTTAAAAAGCTAATCTGAAATACAGATCTCCAAAGCTAATCAGTAATTTTTATTTTTATTTATTTTTTTATTTTTGGAAGGGCTTATGTAAAGATTTTGCAATTCTAATTAGAGCTGATTTATGTTTGGAATCCTTATTTAACTGATGCTTAAATGTGTGGATGTGCAGCTAGTGTAAAATGTGTAATCTTCTGCATTGGTGTGGGCAGTGAAAATATTTAGGGGATTGTTGTTCCTGAAGTTTGTGATGACAATAACACTAGTCCCCAAAGGAAGGGCATTAAGTGGACTAAATGTGGATTTGAGCAGGCAACCATGGGGGAGAGAAGATAATGTGCATAGTTTTTTTTATTAATAATTTAAATGATTTAGTGTACATTTCATTCTTCTTGCTTCAAAATTTGAAGGATTAAATCATGCTTTCCCTTTTATCAAGGTAAAGTGCGAGGAATGAACAGGTTCAGAACAGTACATAAATTCAAAGAGTGAAATCTCATTTTTATTCGAAGAGTGAAATCTCATTTTTACAGATTCTGACCTGCACCTAAATCAGCCTTTTTTTCTAAAGTTCTGTGTATGTAACAAATATGAATCCAGGGAAATAATGCAAGACCTTCATCTTGATAGAGCTTGGTTGTATTTTATTTGTGAATAATACTTATTTTGAGAGAATCTCCTAGTTTGGGTAGGGGAAAAATTAGATGCCCATTAATATTTTACTTGATTCACTGATGAGCCAGGGTAGTTTCATAGTTTCTAGGGTTGGAAGGGACCTGAGAAGATCATCTAGTCCGACCCCGTGCCATGGCAGGAAAGAGTACTGGGGTCAAATGACCCCAGCAAGGTGTTCATCTAACCTCTTCTTAAAAACTCCCAGGGTAGGAGCCTGCACCACCTCCCTTGGAAGTTGGTTCCAAGGTATTGGATATAGTGTTGGTATTTCTCTTCCTCCTCCTCCTCCTCTCTCCCTCCCTGCAGTTTGTATCACTAGGTTCATTAACAGATTTTGCTTAACAGGCTCTTCAATGCTCCCTCCACTTACCTACATTTCATTTCTGTGGTTTGAAAAATATTGCATAAGATTGCTGTGTCATCGTCCCCGCCCCCCCCCCCTTCCCCGCGCTTTGGTGGCTGG
>NW_017728997.1:25033086-25033415 GCF_001723915.1 Gavialis gangeticus | reverse complement strand
GATGGTCTTTGATTTAAAAAAAGTCACTGATCCTGTTAAATATTTGGAGTATGTAATTTACTATAATCCTATAGTTTAAGTGGAGGTGTGGTGAAGAGTAGTACTTGGGAATTGCTTAGCAGCCTTTACCAAGCTACAGTAGCATCTTAACCACAGACTAGATGATAGCCGCTACAAAATACTTATGTTTAATTTAAAAAACAAACAAACCAAACCAAACACTACAAAAAAAAAATACAGAGTTCAGATTGATTGTGAGTATTGTGTTGTTTTTTTTTTTAGAATGTCAGGTTCAGCAAACCACAATCTTTTGAAAGGTAGAAAGTGAA
>NW_017728997.1:25028411-25033010 GCF_001723915.1 Gavialis gangeticus | reverse complement strand
GTAGAAAGTGAAGAGTTAAGTTCATGCTAATGAGTCTTCCCTCATAATGCTCATAACATGTATGCTGCTTCTGAACAGTAACAAACAGGAGCTACCTGGCCTTGTCTCGCTCTAACTAGTCCACAGAATAAATACAATGTCACTTCTATGAATGTCGTTTCAACCTGCGTGCTATCCCATTGATCTGCTGACATGCCTCAGATCAAGAAGACTTCTGGGGGCCCAACTCTTGATATAACATGACTTGAACAAGGCTTAGCAGATCTCTTGTACACTGGCATCTTAATTTGATCACAAAGATCTCACATCTCCCACTTGCCAGGTATTCTAGCAGCTTGGCAGACTTGCAACTTGGTTAGTCCCTCTATTGTTTTTAGTTTTTAGGTTTTTTTTTTTTTTTTTTTTTTTTTTTATTGCCGAGAAGTTGCTGAATAGGAAGATATTGGGAGTGCAGGCTTTGAACAGCACGTGGCAGAAAAACTGTTGGTCAATCAAAGGAATGTAGTTGTTGGGCGGAACTTTGAGGTTGTCTTTTTGGGAAATTACTGATGTAATTCAGTTGTTGACAACAGAACATGGTTTACAATCCTTAAGTACAAAAAGGATGTCTAGCAGTTTTGTCATCAAGTTAAGGAATCCGATGAACACTGGGTTTCCCTAAGTCCCAGGGGCTGCCCTCTCCTGCTTCCTGCACAGTGGGATTGGATCCTGGGGACTTAGTGCCAGACTCTCTACGTCAGGATTGGGCTCTGGGGCTTGGTGCTGCCCTCTTCCAGTGCACAAGCCTGGACTGTGGCACCCCATCTAATTCACAGGCTGACCTGGGGCTCCCCATGAGTCTGGAATTTGGCAGCAGGACAGTGGTGTCATTGTTCTCCTGAAGCTGTAGTTTTGGACCTGTGGGGAACCCTGTTGGCAGGATGGCATAACATAGCCAGTCTGGCCCATGAGCCAGGAGTCTAGCACCCCTGGTTTAGATCTTTTGAAGCGATTAATCGGATAACAATCATGTTCTTTCCTATATCAAAAGTTTCTTTAATTGTTGATGCATATTTACACTATTGTTTTCAATTCATGCATCTCCAACAGAAGTCAGCCATTTTGTTTTTCTTGGAGAAATGTTTTTATTATGTGCTTGATTTAAAAAAAAAAAAAAAAAAAAAAAGCTTTGTAAAACGGAGGAATGAAGTTTAACTTTGCTCTGGATATAGTCTTGCCAGGCAGCATTGAAGGGAATGCTGACATACAGCATGGCTCACTCAAAAAACATGCCCATTTGTTGCTGTTTTTGAAAAATGAAACTCCTCAATCTTTGTCTTCTAATAAATTATGATATTTGTGAGACTTGCTGTTTGTCCTTTCTCCCATGATTAAATAGTTTTAGCTGTCCCATGCCCTTAGATCTCTGAATTTAAGATGGTAGACAAAAACCAACAATGTAACTGCCACATTGGTAGAACCACTTGAAAGCTAAGGAAATAACTAGTAGGGCTGTACAAAATTTCACCCAGTGTTTTGTTTCAAGCTTGAAACAGCAAAATCAAAATGAAACAAAAGCCTTAAAAGCAACTTCGAAATGAAACAAAGGCACTCAAAATGTTTTGAGTTTCAAAGCCAGTCTTACTTGGCTTCATCACCAGTCCCAGACAGCAGCACCAGCCTCCTGTCATCTGGCGGTGCAAACCCAGCTCGCCCAAGGTAATTGCCCGCCCCTGATTTAGGCTTTATCTCCAAAGGAGGATCAGAAATGTGAAATTAAAAAAGAACCAAGTTAGACGTGACTCATTTTAATGGTGGTAATGTATGGTGACTGTTAATACCGTGACTGGCACATCACATTTTTCTTATGGACTATTATACATGTGTTTGTATGCTGTTATAGCGCCTATATCTAGTAACTCTTGGAAAGCACCAGGTGTTAGTTATATCCAAAAAGGCCTTGCATACTTGTGGATTACTTCAATGGAGAAGCTATGTACAGCTGTCCTGTTCCTCATGCAGGCTTTTGCTTGATCAAAAGCCTGGGCTTGTGCTAGCAGCATTGGCTTGTGAGTAATTGTGGATATGTTACCTGTTTAAAATGTCTGGATTTTGACACACAGCCACCATGTCTAATCTCGTACTTAGATTGGGTTCCAAGAAAACTAGAGCATTTTAGAAGGTGAGGGGATGTTTATTTTGTCATCTGCAGTGTGTATGCAGGGGAAAGATTTCCTTAAAAATCAAAATTTGTCTTAAAGGAGCATTAACATACCTTTTTACGTGCCTGTCTAATTTAAATAGTAGCTGAGCAAATTCTTTTATGCATTTATCACAATATCCTGATGAGCCCCAGAGCTAGTACTGATTATTCATTTTATTAATGGGGGAATTTGAGGCCCAGAGAAGCCAGATGACTGTCCCTTTTCACTGTCCTATGGAAAATCTGTGATAGAATGGGGATTTGTATCCAGGTTTTCCAAGTCTCAGACCCTACCCTTTAGACAATCTTTTAACAGAGAGAGAGAGAAGGTCTTGTGTTGTATCCTCTTCAGTTGATGTTTTATTAATATCTTTATGGAATGTAGAATATTTGAATGTGCCATTTCATACATCTTCGTTTGAAACAGCTGTGTTGATGAGGGATAAAAAGATTGATAGTAGATTTCTGTTAGTAGTAGAATGCAGATGCTTTTTACTGGTCAGGGCATAAGTATCCTAAAACTGAATCTTAACACAGTAATTTTTTCAGTTGCTTTTTGCTTCCTGTTTGAGAGAGAGTTTATGAAGTACCTTGTCAAGTGCCAGTGGTTGAAGCATGAGCCCCAGAATAGTACGTTCTGCAGAGTAAGTGACAGTTAGAATGTCTGTTTTCATACACTTTTGTAACCTATTTTCTGTCAGGTATAAAGCAGTGGTGCTCAACATCTGGCCTGTGGGCCTAGCCTACAGAGCTCCTGACAGATCCAGAACTCTGGCAGCAAGGGAGCTGTGATGTTGTTAACTGCCATACCCTTGCTGCTTGTAGCCCAGATGATGGGGCCCAGCACACTAGGTAAGGCTGGTGCACCCTGGGGCCAGTGTGCGAGGTCACTCCATTGGGGGTTGGGCTGGTGCACAGAGCCAGGCTGGTGCACTGGATTGCATCCACAGGACACTGCAATGGACTGGTTCCATGCCACTCATCCAGCCTGTGAGCACAGGAGGTTGAGGCTCACTGGTTTAAAGACATATCATCATGGTTTTCTTGCTTTAGTTCCTAAAACAAAGTGTAGAACATCTTATTATTTTCAGTGCGCAGTCTTGCTTTATATCCCCCCCCAAAGAAAAAGTTCTTCACTGAAAAGCCTACTATGCAACCTAGGGTTTTTTTGTCTTGGCAGTTAATCTTTTCAGTTCAACACCTTCTTAGTTTTTTGCGTTTTGTTTTTGTGTGTGTTTTTTAGACTATTTAAAAAAAATTTTTTTCAATGTAAATTTAAATCCTGAATTCTGTATTCCTTTTTAGTTTAGAAAGTGTGAACAGAATTATGATGAGCTGTTATTCACCTCTTAGATTAAATTAGTGTTTCTGTTGCTTATTCATTAGAAGTAATGTCTTGTTGTAATTTGCTAGCCATGCAACAAGAAGATAGCTCTGCATAAAAATTTTTCATTATTAGTATCTAACCATCAGGAGGCAGTGGTCTTTACTGATTTGGCTTAAGTTCTTCAGGCCCTGCCAATGGGAGGGGAAGCAGCAAGTTTAACCTTCTGTGTCTTGGTTTTCTCTGTCTCTAATTAAGCCAGCCTCATTAAGGTAGTTAATACCACCTCCTTGGAAACTAACACGATGTGAAGTGCTCACTCACTTGCACAGATGAGTACACATTACAAATGTTAGAGCAGAGAGTTTACTTTCCCAGGTCACTTTGGAATTTAATAGGAATTTTGTAGTACCTTCCCTTTACAAGATTTCATACTAGGTATCAGTATGACAAGACAGCTTCGAAAAACATTGTTAGCCAATCACCTTATCCCCTTGCAAGTAACCAAACAGTAGGCCTGTACAAAGCAGCAAGTATTTGCTTTGGATTTGGATTTGGCCGATTTCAGAGGGACAGCGATTTGATTCAGAGACTTGAATCAGTCATGATTCGATTCTGCTGAATCAGATCAGAAGATTTTGCGCTGCTTTGGAGATTCAGCCATAGACTAAATGAGCAGTAGTCTTCACCATACTGGATGCAGCTGCCTGCAGCTGGTAAGTTTGTTGTGGTGGGCGGAGTGGGGAATAGAAGGGGCATGGCAGAGGGAGGGATTGGGGCTGAGGCTGAGGCTGGGACAAGCTGCCCAGCCAGGGTGGAGGGCATGGTACTTGGAAGGGGGTGGGGGGCACAACAGCACTGGGAGTGGGGAGGCTCTGCTCTGCTGCCCCTGGCCCGGGGGGGGGGGGGAGGGGCACGATGCAGGTGTGGCCCCTCTGGGTGGAAGGTGGCAAGTGGCAGCAGGGCATGGCCCCTGTTCCCAGTGCTGCCGCTCCCACATCAGCACTGGGAGCAGGGCCTCTGCCCTGCTGCTATGTGCCTAGCAGGGATGAGGGGGACAGGAAGCCAGGGGGGTGAGAGGCGAATCTTTAAA
>NW_017728997.1:24991267-25028368 GCF_001723915.1 Gavialis gangeticus | reverse complement strand
GGGGCACGATGCAGGTGTGGCTGCTCTGGGTGGAAGGTGGCAAGTGGCAGCAGGGCATGGCCCCTGTTCCCAGTGCTGCCGCTCCCACATCAGCACTGGGAGCAGGGCCTCTGCCCTGCTGCTATGTGCCTAGCAGGGATGAGGGGGACAGGAAGCCAGGGGGGTGGGAAAGTGGGAAGCAGGCACAGCAGCATTGGGAGCGGGGCATAGCCCCCCTGCTGCTTGCCCCCTTCTGCCCAGAAAGCTGCATCTGTATCATGCCCCCCACTCGTGTCCCGGCTGGGCAAGCATCAGCAGGGCACAGCCCTTGCTTCCAGTGCTGCTGACCCCCACCTCCTGTGCCCCCCCTGCCTTCCTCCCCCCCCAAGTCCTGCACTCCCCACCCTGGCTAGGCAGCTTGTCCCAGCCCCAATCCCTCCCTCTCCCATGCCCCTTCCCTTCCCCCTTCAGCCTGCCACAACAAATTTACCAGCTGGAGGCAGCTGTGTCCATTGTGGTGAGGACTGCTGCCTGTTTAGTCTATGGCCGAATCTCCAAAGTGGTGCTGAACCTTTTCTGAATCAACTCAGAGGCTTCCAATTCAATTTGGACCTTCTAATTGGTATCTGAATTCGATTTAGATTCAGTTGCTGCGTTGGGCCAAATCTCCTCCAGATTGAATCTGCATCCAAAGCTTTGCACAGTCCTACCAAACAGCTAACTACAGCAGCAGCACTGAAGATGCACCTGGCAAAAAAGCCAATACAGGATTATGCCATAATTTAATCAGAATTTTCCTTTAAAGTGAACCATATCTATATCAGGCTTACTGAATTTATTTCCGTACTGCTAAAATGTTTCATACACTTCCTGACACTAAACAAACGTTGCTAAAGAAAATGCTGCCGGCAACTTGGGATGAATAGATTCTGCACCTGCACCTCCCCTTTATTCTCACTTGGTTGCTTTCCTATTTTCTCAACCAGCAGCAGATGCTTAGATTTTTCTACAGTAAACTCATTAAACTTGTACAAAATATTTTATTAGCTGATTTTTGTCTTACCAGAAGGAAATAACTTGTTTTCTGTTGGTCAGTGCCTGTAGTGCATGGTTGTACTGGTGTTATTTCCTAGGAGCCCAAGAAGACCAATAAGTGCTATTCTTTGCCAAAACATAATATACATTGTTCTCTTGCATTGATGTAAAAGTTGGTAGACGTGGGTTTTTAAAGCTGCTTATAAAGAGTGTGCCCAAACCTTAGGTTTATAGAGGTGACCTCCAGCATGATTGTCTTGAGAGAGAGGTTTTTTTAGAACATCTTAAATACAGCTTAAATTGTTTTTGATAGTAACTTTAAATTAGATATATAAAGTTGGGAGAAAAAAGTGGTGGAAGAGGAGCTTCAACTTTTCTTTCTGTCTGTAATGCAGTAGTTTGTAATGGATGTGGGGCTGCTTTTGTGAAGGCCAAGAAATAAACACATTTTTACAGGGTTTTCTCGTAAGGCACTTGGCTGGATTGCTTAAAGGGGAATCTCATTTTCCATTCTAGCATCTGAACTTGGGGGGAGGTGGGGAATTGAGTTTCTTCCTGGATAGAGAGGGGTAGTTGTGGATGGCAGACCATATCAAAGGAGTTTGCAGGATGCATTTGGTCCACAAGCTGAACTTGAGGACCCCTTAGTCTAAGTAAATAGTGTTTGGTTGTAAACAGATTAGTCCCAAACAGAATTAATGTTCCAAACTTGGCAAAAACTCTTCAGAACTATAACCAGGAGTGAGTTTCCTTCATGTTTGTGGGGATATGGGATTACTATTAAAACAGTGCTACAAAATAAAAGTTTAATGTGGGTTCCCATCAAAATGTAAACTAGCCACTTGTTTTGCAGATTCTTTTATTTATTCCTGAACAAGGCCAAGGTACATTTTGTTTGTTTCTAGTACTGCCTAAATGTTAATCAAATGTTATATACACTGACTTCATTCTCATAGGAGGAGAAGTTGTATTAAAAGCTTCCTGCAAGCTTCTCCACTTTATCATATGTGATTTGTTTTCTGTGATTGAATCAGTGCAAAAAACTGTGCTGCTAATGTGTTGAAGAATAGGTTCAGACTGGACATTAGAAGAACATTCTTCATGGTCAGGGTTGCCAGAATCTGGAATGGGCTTCCAAGGGAGATGGTGCTCGCCCCATCTTTGGGGGTCTTCAGGAGGAGACTGGGCAGGCACCTGGCTGGGATCACATGACCCCTCAGGTTTGGTGACCTTCTTTCTTGCCTGCCAGGGGCAGGAGGTCAGACTAGATGGCCCACTGAGGTCCCTTCTGACCTTGGAATCTATGATGGTCTATAAGCCTTTACATGGGGGGGGGGGGAAAGCATTTCTGTTACCAAGTCTTGTTTTCCTAATTGCTGTCTTTTTAGGCTGGCACTGTCACAGTCAATTTTTAACATGAGATTTCAGTGGTGATCTCTCTGATTTGACCTGTAAACAGCCATTGCTTTTGATTTTATAAAACTTTGGTAACACTTTGATTGGATTACATGGAAGTTGATAACTTTCAGGGTTTTTAAAGCACTGAAACAAAGTCTGAATAGTTTGGAATGGGTAATAGTACAGGTATTTTTGTGCTCTCCCTAAGGAATCCATTGTGGCTGTTTCTGAATCCAGGCTGAGTTGCTGTGGCCTTAAAGCAGTGCTTCTCCACCTTTTTTAGACTCGGGGAGCCGCTCCACAACTTCCTTGAATTTGGTGCCACCCTCGGTTGAGAACCACTGTTGTGGTGCTTCAGTTCACTCCACTGGCTCTGGAGCACTCCTTCCAATGTGGTTAGCCAGACCAGGAAGTACTGTGGCACAAGCATACACTTCTTCTCTATTAGGATTATCTGATAAGCCTTATGGAGACAGGAGAGCCTGCTCTTGCTGCAGCCCTTCCTGACCTGGCTGTGCATGATGTCTCCTGGAAACAGAAGTGCCTGGGCCAGGTGGAACCGTCTTATGTATGATAAATGTCATATGTATGTAGGGGTTGGGGGTGTAGATCAATGTCCGCAAGGTGAGGGAATGAGTGGGGCTAGGGCAGGGGCAGGCATTGCCCAGCTGAGGTGGGGCAGGGTGCAGGACAGAGCCGGTGGCTCATGCAGGGGGGTTAGGAGGGGGGACATATCCTGCCACTGTGCACCCTGGGGAGGCATGGGGAGCATATGCTTCCCAGATCTGTGCATGGGGTAAGGGCAGGCAGCTGTTGTACACTTGGGGCCAGTGATGTGCCAGCCTCTCCCCAGCAACTGTCCTGGGTGGGCAGCAGTGCTGGGAGGGGGTCCTTTGGCAAAATTTTGGGGTGGCTCTAATCACCATACAGCCTGCCTCCCAGTGCTGCTGCTATCTGGCCCAAGTGCAGCCGCTGGGATGAGGCTGGTGCAACCCTGGCCTTGAGCGCGCAGTGGCAGCCTGCCCTCGCATGCCTCCCTGAGGGTGCATGCAGTTCGGGGAGCTGCCTCCCCCCCCCTTGGATGAGCTGCCAGCCCCACTCTCGCCCTCACCATGAGGGCCTCAATCTGCTCTCCACACTGTTTCCCTCCAACAGGCACTGCTCTGTTGGCCAATATGGCTGGTCAGTAATTGGCCATCAGTATTGCCCGCAAAATTTTTATCGGTGCACCCCTACTAATGAAATGGAAGAGGTTGTCATTATGCCTAAGTTTAGTTTGCCTTTACTTTAATATTTTTGTCCTGAAACTTGGTTTAAAAAAAAACAAAAACAAAAAAAACAAAAAACAAACAAACAAACCAAAAAACAACAAAAGAACAAACCAACCCTTTTAATGTGGAGTAGTTTATAATCTGTGTACTGTAGTGTATCCCCGGTAGCAAAGCTTGAATTGCTACTTCCATCACAAACCCCCATTTCTAGTCTTTGTGTGTTTGGTCAAACTTTACTTGGATTCATTTTCTTTATTGGTCGCTTCTCAGAGGTATAAGGGTAGGAGTTGGGTGGGCAGGGAGTGAGAAAAATATTTTAGACAGTTTTGAGTGGTACAAAATTGGGATGGGCATTTGATGTTTGTTTTTCTTTTTGGGGTAAACCTACCTTTTTTTTCCAGCAGAGTTTATATTGCTTCTGAAGTAATTTATATTAACTCAGAACAAGAATGTGTTGGTAATGCTGTTAAGTGGCCACACATGGAGTTATACCACCATATAATTATAATGGTATAGCTGTAGCAGTAATGTTCCCTGTTTTCAATGTCTTAGGATTTTGAAAGCAAGTTTAAGTCTAGCACGTTTCTAAAGTGATGATTCACCAAGAGTCTGCTAACAAAGCAAAATGTACTTGTGACTTACTTTATTATTACCAAGGTTTAAATGAATGTGGAAGGTTAGCAAATAAGAACCAGGGTAAAAGTTCCCTTCATTTTTTCTTCCCCCCCACCCCCCAACCATGCAACTGAAGGATACAAATTGACCTTTCACACATGCAAAATAGGCCTTTTTTTTCTCTCACAGGTACCTGCATAGGAGCAGATAATAGAGCCTCACATTGACAAAGCTGCTGAAGTATTAATCAAATACAGCAGTTATGAGAGAACATAGCTGAATGATGCCTCATCAAGATTAGTGGTATTGTTACCAGATACAGATTTTATAGTAAAAGTAACATTCTTTTCCCATTGAACTGTGTGCTGGATAACTTCATACAGGGGTGACTACAGATTTCTAAATGGAGTGTGTCAGTAGTTTATGGTCTCCATGGGAATATGTGGAAGAAAACAAGTTGTGAAGTCATACTGAAGAACTAATGAGCTCACTAGGGATGAGAGGACAAGGGAAGGAGGGGGGGTGTTTTTTCTTTTTCTCCCAGCTGAACCATCCTGTAGTCAAATTACATTTGCTTCATTTATGAAGTGATGGCTTCATAAAGCCCCAGGCCAGTATCAGTCCTGCAGTTGGCAGGCTTGATGTATGTACCAGTTTTGTATTGCAAACAACTTGAGTTAAAAGTAGTAGTGTATCCCCTTAATGTGGATGCTGTTATGCTGGTGCAAGAGTGTTTATGTCTTGATCCTTTTAAAAACAGGTATTCCAATGTGCTTGTAATCTCCTTTTACAGTGACATGGGATATGTGTTTTTAAGTGGATCTTTAGAGTATATTTTGTGTTTCAATAACTGACAAATGGAGTGATTCTTAATAAATTTTGTGTATAGGGCAGTGTAGTAATATACCTTTGTAAAGCTAGGAAAAACTGCAGTAAGATAAGTGCAGAAAAAGTGGTTTACTTTTTTGCTTTAATTTTAAAATACTGAGTGTGCCATCTTCTGGATAAGTACGTTACTGAAATAGATTGGGTCATGTTCATGAGGTTAGGCAAGGACAAGTGCCTGAAAGGACTTGAGGAAAAAAATTACATTTATAGCACACTTAAAGAAAGGCAATTCTAAAAAAAATTATTTCTGAATTTGTATGTGTATATGTCCAGCTACAACGTTTGAATTCCAGTTCTTGGTGTTCTTTTCATGCAGATCTTTTTGGCCAAAGATTTTGTGGATCTAACGTGTTTTTAAAAAAAAAGAGTACTGGGAAATCCATGTAGCCTGGGAATGCAACACATGCAGCCCTTGTCCGTACATATGAAAATATAACTCAAATTTTGGAAATGCAATGTTCATCCTAGGAAACTACATACAGTATCCATTTTTTTTCTTTCTATAGAATTGCCCACAATGTTTGTTTGTTGTTGCTCTAATTTCTGTCCTGGTACAAAATCTAGTAGTAGGTGTGTGACAGGTCAACTAGCGGTGTTCGTAGCAGAGAGAAATCTTTTCTAGGAGTCGGAATTAAATAGGTTGACATATTGTTTCTTGCTAAGTGAATTAAGGAGATAAAGAGCTTTAATGGCTTTACATACAAAGTGCTATGGGTGCTTATAGCTCTGTTAGCATCACTGCTTGTGAGAGCTTTTGGTCATTGTTATAAGCCTGCAGTTCTCCACTTGTAAAGGCAGGATAAAGCTGTTAAATATCTGTGGAGGGCAAACAAAAATAGCCCTCTGACCTAGAACACTTTGTGTTGTTGACGTGTTGTGTTGTTCATGTTCAGTCTTTACCACACGTGAATAAACATGTCAGGTCAGGTTTAGATACAAAAGTTAATAATTTAGAGATGGGTTTAAAATTGGAGTTTAATTTGGTAATAGGTAGATGTTATCAGTTTTGTGTCTATTTTTAGTTTTGCCAAAATACTGAAGTGAAATTATGCTATTTAATAGTGGTCATTTTAGCTGTCTTGAAAGGGTACGAGACAGTGGTCTGTCCTCAATTCTGCAAGACAGCACGCTTGAAAATTGCTTACTGAGATTAAAAGTTAATTTACCTGAAAGATTTTAATTCCGTGATCACTCAACACAAGGATAAAATGAAACATGCAAAACATCTGGGTTTGTGTTTTTTTTAAGAACTCGAAGAAAACTGTTCGTGGTGGATTTGGGTAGTGTTTCCTTCTGGAAAGCATGAATTATTGATTTGATGGCTCTTAAGTGTCTTCTCAAGTTGTTTTGCTGTTTCAAAATAAATTGTAAGACAGAAGTCTTATGATTTGTATTGTTTTGCTGTTTCAAAACAAAAGGGTGAATTTACAGTGGTGCTGTAAGAGTCCACTGCATGTAACTTTTTTTTAAAGAGAACTTTTTCTTTTGTATTTGAATTCTGCTTAGTATGTAGTAAGAGTATAGCAAAAACAGCTTAAAACATGGGGTTTATCTTGAGTTTGCCCTATGGACCTTTGATAAGAAAACGCTTGTGGGGGTTGGCAGCGAAAACAGCTGAGAGAAGCAATAGTTTCACCTCCTGTGCTTTTGTGTTGAAGCTCCTCCCTTCCCTCCTCCATGGTGATCCTTCCCAGAAGCAAAATATAATCCTCATTGGCTGAGGCATTGGTGGGCTGGCTTTGTGGGCTTGTTTTTCAGTGCTGTATATGACCTCACTCTTATTTGCTTCAGTGCTTCAAGCTGAAAGGCTCTGTTCTGTTCCTGCTTCCAGAGGAGTGTTTTGCATTTGGCTTCCTTTGCTGCCTGACCTTAGGTTTGGTCAATCCAGGCTTTGAAATACAAGGCTGTCTAACCAAAGGGATTCTGTTGTTTGTTTTTAACAGACTCTGAATTGAAGGAAACGCATTTTGGGAGACAGATTTTTGGAGACTTCTGCCTCTGAACTGCCTTCACCACTGCCACCTTGTTCTGTCTAATGTGCTACAAGGATGAGCCCAGCATTTGGAGCTATGGAAGTGGAGCACTATTCCAAGGGAGTCCTGCTCGAGCCTTTTGTCCATCAGGTTGGGGGTCACTCCTGTGTCCTCCGGTTTAATGACAAGACCATCTGTAAACCCCTCATCCAGAGGGAACACCAGTTTTATGAGACTCTCCCAACAGAAATGCGTAAATTCACTCCTCAATATGAAGGTAGGTTACCAAACCTTAAAAGGGGTTGGGCTTTTTCTTTCTGTAAATACAAGTGTGTGCTCTCTGTTCTCTAAAATCTCTTTGTGCTGAAGAGATTTTAGGGGTTTTCTTTTCATGTATTTTGATGTTGTCTGAGGCAGGCTGTGGAGATGCAGGGGTGGCGATGCTTGCCAGTTGGTCTTTGGGCTGACTTAACAGCATTAGAGTAGAGCAGCTCTGCTGGTGACAGCCCATATATCTCCTTTAGGGACAGGTAAGTAGCTGACAGCTTGTACGTGTTCTCAGTAATTCTGTGCTTTTTGATTTCTGATTTATTTATTTATTTATTTATTTTTTGTTGCCTTTTTATTCGTTTTTCAGGGGCTGGGTAAGATTTCTCGACTGTCTTGTGTAAATTAGCTGTATTGTTTATTTGGATTGCCCTCTGACACTCATTTAAATCACCATCACTTGCTGAATGTCAGTATAGCAAAGTTGAATAGTACTTTGTTAAACATTTATAATGTGTTTCTGCCCTCAAGGAAGAGACAGTTTGGTGTGTTAGGTAGGCAAGGGTCCAGCAGCTGTGATGAGGCTGGGTTGAGATGGCATGCAAGAGTGGAAATTCCAGTTCTCAAGCATTACATTAGGTAGCCAAAATGTTTTACTCATTGTGGGTATCCCCGTAACTACTGCCTGATGATTAAAGGGTATAATATATCTAAAGCACTTATTAACTTGGGATTGCTTTCAAAAGTATATTAGCTGTAAGTACTGAGTAAGGGTGACCTAAGTTTGACATTATATTTATTGTAAGATCAGAGGAAGACTTTAAAGATGTTTCAAAATTTATATTGCCTGATTGCACACCAAGCTCTTCTGGAATTGAAGAAAACATGTTCTATACATATTTACGAACTGTAATAGAACAATTGTACCAGTATGTGTGGCTCTTTTTGTCTCTTGGGGAGTGTGGGAGGGAGTAGGGTAAGGGGCCTCATTTGGTCCATCTCTGTTGTTTTTTCCAGGATAAAGCCAAAAGTCATATGCTAGTTGGTTTCCCCCCTTTTTTTCCTGTTTGTCCTTTTTGCTGTGTGGCAGCAGGACTGTCAGTCAGAACTTCTGCACTCCCTGCCCCTGCTACAATAGGTCCCAGAGGCGTCTGCCAAGCTCAGAAGTGCCAGTCTCACGCCGAGAACTCTCCCCTCTGGCCTAGTGATGAGCGGCAAGAACTGTGCAGATTGATTGATTTGAGGATAAAGAGAGAGGACTGAGGAAAAAAAAATAACTGGCTGAATGTATTTTTTAAAGGCTTCTTCGATAACCATTGAAACTTGTTAATATGGCACTGTGTGCAGCCCTATCAGAACTCTCCACTAAGACTCTTAAAATACAGTGCAGTGACCTAGAGACTCTTGAGATGAGGAGGAAAAATGCTTTCAAGGTTCACCATGTTTCTGTGTACCACAGACAGATTTGCTCTGTATTTCATTTTGTTCTTTATTTCACAAGACTGCTGCATAACCAACATCAATAAAATGCACTTTCAAAAACAAAACAAAACCCAAATAAGACCAACAAAACAGAAAATAAATAAGAACTGTAAAATTAAACGTGGTGATTCTAAGTGGAAGCCTTTGAACTAGTTTCTGTTGTAATGTGTGACGTTTTCCTTGTTTTGCTCTGCTTGCAAACCTTTCCTTTCCCTTGAAATCTAACCCTCAATCAAATCTGTGTCTGGATAAATGCTTTTTGCTTTGCTGTCATGCAAAACTTAAAGCTTTTGGTGTTTGTGCAGGTTACTTTTCACTGCAAGATGTAAATATAAAGTGCTTTACATCTACTAGGGGCAGATCAGTCAGAACTTTTTAAATATAATAAAAATTTTCAATAAGTGAAATTGTCTCCTGTTATTATTTGATTCTTTTTTGACTCTGCACTGTGGAGAGGAGACTCTCCTTTTCACAATTGTTCTGTCTAAATGATAAATTGTCTTGTGAGGTGTCATTTTTGTCTAGATGTTTTGATATTTGTTAGGTTGACAGATGAGTTTTGGCCTGTGGCAAGATAAAAACTAAGGACTTGGGTAAGAGAAATCAAAAGTTGCTATATTCTTAGTGTAAAGTCATGTTGCATAAGGTGTTTGCTTGTCATCTTCAGCCATTCCCAACTGGGCATGTCCTTTCTTTCCTCAGGCGTGGTGTCGGTGAGCTTCGAAGAAGACGAAGATGGAAACTTATGTCTAATAGCATATCCGTTAAATGGGGACCATGATAACTTGGAAAGTTTAGATAATTCTGACTGTGAAACCAAAAATAAGTTGTTGCGGTGGACTAGCAAAAAGACTGTATTATTAGAAAATGAAAAGGTATCTAAGGAGTGGGTCCGACAGCACAGGAAGGAGGAAAAGATGAAAAGGTGGGTCACAAATACAAGCATTGAAATCATCTTCGTGGGTTCAAGATTTGCGTTGGTTCTGGAGGCATTAGCGTGGCTCATTTGAGTTTCTTGCTCTCATGCTTTGAAGCACATTCCCTTCACAAAGGGAACCTGCATTTGGGCTGCTATTTGCAGTTGCAGTTGAGGGAAGGCTCTTTCATTTCTGTTTTCTTTAGTTTCAAATTGGAGCAGTTGTTGTAAGAGCAAATGCAACTGTTCTCATTGACTGGATTCTCTTGTTTGGTTCAAACAGAATGCAGGGTATACTAAAGCAAGGTCCCTGAAGTCCTTGTGCAACTTAAACCCTCTACACTCCATACTGTAATGAGCATCATCCAGAAAACTGACTGGTCCAGTAGAAACATTGAGAATATATAGCTGTGTCCTTCAGTGCCACTGTGTAGTCCAGGCAGTGAAGAATTCTGTAAATGGTGTTAATATTTGCTTCATAGTACTGTTTTTATGTAAATCTGTACTAGTGCATAGGCAGTTTGGGAGGCGGGTTTGTTGTGAACATGATACCAGCAGTGGACAGCTTCCCCCTAGTAAAATTAAATGGTTTAATTCCGCTATTGGGAAGAGCCTTTTGAAATGCATACTCTCTGCTTTTAGTTTGCTTATTCGTAAGTTGGCAAGATGTAATGCAAGCATCTAGAACATAGTTTCTCAGCCTGTGGTATGCATACCCCTGGGAGTACATGACACAAGCAGGAGGTACACAGGTACCCCAACACTCCCTCTCGCCTTCTTTTCCTTTCTCTCTTGCCCTCTTTTCCTCTGAAAAAGATGGCAAAAATTTAAATTCCCTAGTAATAATTGGGCGTTTTAGGCCTACATCACCTCTAGCTTTGGCCAACGTCACCTCTAGCCCAGCTACATACTTGAGTTGTGCAGCCCTGGTGTAAAAGGTGGCAACCTGATCCACAGCAGATCAGACATCTGTCATGTCACGGCCTTTTATATACACAGCCCTTCTTCCAACATACGGTACACATTAGTCTGTAAATGTAAAATCCCCTGGGAAATTGAGTGTTGGGTACTTTATTAAAATTTTAATTAGTTAGGGGTACTTGCTACTTTAAAAGGTTGAGAAACACTAATCTAGAACAACCTAAACATAATGAGCTGCCTCTTTCCCTTTGACTTGTGGCTTTTTTAAAAAAATTTTGTTTTGTTTTTTTTCTAGTCACAAATTAGAGGAAGAATTTGACTGGCTGAAGAAATCCGAAGTCATGTATTATAGTGCAGAGAAAAAAGGGAATGTCAGTTCCCAGATAAAACATCATAATCCTTGGAGTATGAAATGTCACCAGCAGCAGTTACAGAGAATGAAGGAAAATGCTAAACATAGGAACCAATATAGTATCCTTTTCCATACTGTCACAAGAAGCTTCTTGGGACAAGGAGGGCTCGGTCTTTCCTAGTAAAAGCCAAGAAGACCAACCCACACTGTACAGCTGAAACACTAATTTAGTTTGGTGTGAATTTTAATTACGTTTACTGCCTTCTCAGTTCAAGTGATTTGACTAAACAAGCTTCTGAATGCTGAAAGTCAGGTAAGTGGAGGAGTGGTGCTCTTTCCTGGCACCAGGAATCTTAATTTTTGCAAGTATTAGGCTGTATCATCAGATTTGGCTTTTCCCTTTAACCCATCTCAAAAATCCAGCAATGCTGTCTTTCCTGCACTTCAGTGCAGGTGATTGTGACTAAATTAATATAGATGAAGGTAGTAAGCATCGGTTACTTGAGTGGGAAAGCAGCGCAGTACGTTTTTCTAACTCTTGATATAGGCTGGTTCTGCTCTCCAGCGACTTTATAATTTCTGTAATCTTTTTTTGGTTAAAAAGCAAACTGAGCCTAGAATTTAAGCGGGGGGGGGGGGTTATAGCAACTCCTGTGAGTGCAAGTACCTGAAATGTACATAGTTCCTTTCTGTTCTAACTACAGAATTGCATGTTAGGTGCAGATTTGAAGACCTCTGTGTGCTTTTTAGAAAAGGTACTTCAGGGCCTAAGGCTTAATGAAAGTGATATTATAGGAACACAGAATTATTCCCTTTAAAATTATGGTAAATAATTATTGCAAATAGAATTTTCCTAGGTTAGAGCTGTATGTGTGGTGATTTTTAAGCCTAGCCCTCTAGGACTATTGTATCTGAGCCCCTCTTGGTTGCATACAAAGGTACAAAATGTGCCCTGCTTTACAGATAAGGAACTGAAGCACCAGGGGAATTAAATGTCTTTCCCAAGTTCACACATGGTATGTTTTAACACAGAAGGAGAAGCTGACATTCACCGAACCTCAGTCCAGCGTTGAACTGGACCATTCTCTTTTTGTTATAGAAATGAATATTGGTCAGGTTAACTCATGTCCAAGGAGAAGCTAACATTAGGCAGTGAATCACTTAGATTTGCCTAAGACAACTTTCAAAGGCACTTTGTGGGGATCTTCATTTTAAAATACAAATGTGCAGCTTGTGTAGATTTGGGATAGAGCAATGTGAGGCTTTTATAAGGCTTTTCCCTTAACTAGTTAGAATTCATCTTGCTGGAAAACTTAACCTCCCGATATGAGGTACCATGTGTGTTGGACCTTAAGATGGGGACCCGGCAGCATGGAGATGATGCATCAGAAGAGAAGAAGGCTCACCAGATTCGGAAGTGTCAACAGAGCACTTCAGCAATTATTGGGGTCCGAGTGTGTGGCATGCAGGTGAGTCCAAAATGACCTGGGGATACAGTGGGAATGAAACTTGTCCTACTTTGAAGAGATGCTGCTAAATAGTTGCAGGCATGTGATTTGGCAGTATTAGCAAAGACTCCCAGTTCTCGCTTGAAACTAGTCTTAAACTGCAATCTGCAGCTCTCCCTTAGCATCACGGTGAATGGGTCCTGTGAGTAAGAGACCAGAAGATGAACTTTTTGCTCTCTTACCATGTTTGTATCTTACTAGTTCGTGTCAAGGCTAGCCCAAGAGTAGCTAGCCTATAAAATACAATACAGGAGGTTACTGACAGGAGTATTCTCCAGTACCGAATGTGTGGAGAGCAAGGCGTGCGCAGACTTAGGCTAAAGTGCGTGGTGCATTCAGTGCCATGAAAAAAAGTGTGGTCACTTTTTTTTTTGTTCTGAACACTATCTGGCTTCTCTTCACTGCTGACAGAAGCTCAGTGTAACATGCAAGTGGTATGATTACAGTGATTTAGATGTGAGGAATCAGCTTAGCACTCACTCAACATTAATTGCCTACAACTGAGTGACTAGATAGTAGGGCACTTGCTCTACTCTCCTGCAGTTCTAGCACTGAGTATGCACCTTTTGAGGAACACTTACACAAATGATGCCTTGGCTCCTTAGGACTGCCCAGGACAGATGGGTCTTGGTCATGTGCCCTTTTAAGATTTTAAGTGGCACTGAAGCTGTTAGTACTGGTTTGGGAGTTTAAGTAGGTAGAAAGGGGAAGTAGTAGTATGCTGCCAGGGAGCTTCATCTGCTACAGCTGCTCCTTACTGCTAAGGATAGCAGAGCAGTTATCCCTTAGCTTAGAGCAGGGGTTCCCAGTGTTTTTATGCCACAGCTTGGCAAACCGTGGCCCAGCAGTTGCAGCCGACCGCAATCAGAATTTACGGCTGGAAGATGTAAAGATACTTCACGCCCCTCCCCGGGCAGGGGGGTGGGCCAAACCCTGCGCTGCTATGGGCCCTGTGAAAAGAGCTGCAGTCTCTCCATCCAGCTCTGGGGGTGCCACAGGTTGCCAGTTTGTAGCCACTTCCAGTCCAGCAGCTGACTGTGCTGCAGATCAGCAGCTAACCTGCGACAGCCTGGGGATTGAGAACCCCTGGCTTAGAGTATTGGGTGACTGTCACTTTTTCCTCCTCTCTGTCCCTTGGCTGCTGTGAAGTGGGGATGAGATGTGCCTTTTCCAGCTGAGCCCTAGACAGGAAGCGGAAGCTTTTTTATTGTTCTCCCCTGTGGATCGAGTCATTGGAGAAACAACTTCTCCCAGTTTCGATTCATTTCAGTTGTATGCAGCCTGCTCTCTCCCTTCCCATACACTCTTCAGCTCTTTACTTCGTGATCCTTGTTCTGCTTGGTAGAATGGATATTGCTCATGACTGGCACTCAGTTCACTTCTAAAATTTATTTGTAGAGAGCAGAGCCCCAGTCAAAATTATGGATGCTGCCTATGTTCGCCACCATTGTAGTTTTAACTGGAGTGAAGATTCTAGCTTGCTGTTAACAGCCCCACTTACACTGTGCTCCCTTTTGTAGAGGCCTCTCCCAGAGTCGAGCACAGGCCAGTTGAAAAATCTCTGTCCTGTAAACACAAACTTCTAACTGTCTTAATTTTCAGGTTTGGTATAAAAAAAAAAAAAATCTTGGCTTGACAGAACAAGCTGCGACTTTGCAGATTGCTAAAAATACCACCCCCATTATGGGGGCACATTTTCACTTTTTTTGCTTATGGCACTTGCTGTCAGATGCCAGTAATTCTGGGAATCATTTAGGTGAGGCTGCCTGCAGAGCCAAGCTGCAGTTGCTACCAGGGAAGCAATGCAGAGTGGTTGTGTTACATGTTGTAACTTGACTTGGCAAATCTTGGCCACAGCCTCTCTAATCTTGCTTAAACACTCCAGCCTCACTTGCAGAGTGGAAGAACTCAAACCTAAATGTGAGGAATTTTCACTTTCCTTTGACTCTTAGTACCTTGGCTGCTGTTGAGGCTAGGGTGCTAGGATGTCTTTCCCCCCACCTGTGTAAGAGCTGTTTTGAGAGACCTGGTTTAAAAAAAAAAATCTTTGCATGTACTAGGTGTTGAGCCATAACAGTTTCTTTCTTCCATTGTTGATTGAATCTTTGCCACTGAATCCTTACCATTCCTCTTGTTTCTCTCTCTCCTTCTACACAGGTCTACCAAACAGGCACTGCCCAGTTAATGTTCATGAATAAGTACCATGGGAGAAAGCTTTCAGTCCAGGGATTTAAAGAAGCACTTTACCAGTTCTTTCATAATGGCAAATACCTGCGCAGGGAACTCTTTGAACCCGTTATAAAGAAACTGACTGAACTCAAATCTGTCTTAGAAAAGCAGGAGTCTTATCGCTTCTATTCCAGTTCCTTGCTGATCATTTACGATGGCAAGGAGAGGCAGGAAGTGGCTGTGGACTCGGACCCAGAGGACTTGGAAGACCTTTCAGAGGAGTCTTCAGATGAATCGGCAGGAGCATATGCTTACAAACCCACTGCTAGTACTGTTGATGTCCGTATGATAGACTTTGCCCATACTACCTGCAAGTACTATGGAGAAGATAGTGTGGTGCATGAGGGCCAAGACACGGGTTACGTTTTTGGACTTCAGAACTTAATAGATATTATTAAAGAAATAAGAGACGAAAGCAGCGAATAAACAGTTTGAATGCACACCAGTAGAAAGCACTATAGTGACTCTTTGTATTCCAAAATTATTGGCCACTTTCTGGTGGTAGGAATCTTTGTAGACTCTGCAGGGATGGTCCCAACAGAGTCAGACTTGTTCAGAGGGCATTTACTTACATTGGTGCTACACCTAGCACTGGCAAATCTTGGTATCCTTATTTATTTTAACTTTCTAAACATTCCATATTTGCTGATTCAGATACCTCTGTTATCCCTGTGTGTATATGTTCCAATAAAACTTTTTGTTCATTGTAAATGGGGTTGGCGTCCTTGCTGTTGTTGAGAGGAATAATTAAAGTTCCCTGTTTTTTGTTTTTTGTTTTTGTTTTTGTTTTTGTTTTTTTTTTCCCTAGCCATGTGGTATAGAAGCTGCTGATGGGCAAATGAGAACTTGCCATTTTAAAACTTGAGCACTTTTTTTTTTCTGCACCTTGTGTATTGCATGTGGGTAAATAGCTCCATCCAGGTAGCTTTTACACTATTGTCATATAGATAACCTGAACTAAAGTATGAATAAGAAATTCGCAAAGGAGTAGCCCTTTGATATAATACCTTTTTAGCCCTTTAATAGTGGGTGTTATAGGAATGCTGCAGAATGGAAGAATGCTACCCTAAAAGACTAACTTTTTTTTTCTTTTTTCTTTTTTTTGTGGCATGAAACAAAAGTTCTACAAAATGAAGGGGGAACAAGAATATGATTATGCTATGTTAGAATCCTACCAAATGATCTTCAGACTTTAAAAATATAACTGCTGTTCCAACCTGATAATCAAACTGATTTCTTGTAAGTGGCAGAGTAGAGGGGAGTCTTAAGGATTTGACAGAAGACAGCGTGTTGTGGCCGTATGGATCAGGTCATGGGACAAGTTGTGTGAGAGAGTGGCAGCATAAAATAGGATGATTGTGGAAGCTGGTAATGTGATAAAAGGATGGACAAACACCTGAAGCACTCAGTGAAAGGGACTGAAAAGGAGAGTATTATTGGTAGAACAGGTTAGGAAAATGATCCTTGCAGCTGTATTTAAGTGTCTCCAAGGGCAGTGGAGGGAGGGGGATGCCTTGGGGAAACCAGAGAAGAACATGCTTCAAGATGGAAAGTGATGGCCCCTGCCTTTCCTCCTGTTTCCAACTGAAACAACTGGCTTCTACATGAGGAATCCAGGCAGCTGCACTTATGCTCATAACATGGCTTTGCCCTCACATTCCCCAGGTGATGCCCTTATTTCCCCTGTTCAGACCCATCAATTACTAACTTTCTTCTGTTCATTCTTTGTTGTTTAAGGGCCAGTGCTACTTAAACGCTGTGACATTGCTATTCAGGGTTTCTTAAGGAAGTTTGCCTTGTCTTTTCATTGGCACTTGCAGCTTTGTTTTTTAGACCGTGTATCTCAGTCTCTGGGGTATGGGTGTCCTTGGGGTATGTGGCAAAATTGTAGAAGGAAAAAGAGAGGTTAGAATAGGAAAGCAGAAGGGGAAGGGACATCTATTATATAGATGGAGGAAAAAGAACTGAACAGCTGTACAATATCTCTTCAGTTGCTGGAGGTTAATGTGGGTTGTTTTTTCTGTATTAAAATTAGTGGCATGCTTCACTATGAAAAGATAGGGGGGTGGATTGTGTAATGTAACAGACGTTTTTGCTTTCCCCCAAAATGCATTCCATTTCCCTGCTGGAAGAAATCATACCAGTGGTGAGCTTGTACTATTAAAAAATTAAGTAACTCCATAGCCTTTTTAAATCTTACAGCACTCCAGTTGAAAATCACGGAGATGTAAATTCAGGAAGGAGACATGGCAGGGTGCCTTGAGGCTTTAAAAGAGGAAAAAAAGAAAAAATGGTTAAATGACTGATCTAGCAGGTGCCACTTAATGGCGGCAGGGGCAGGGCCTCACTCTGCTGTGCCCTGTTCTTACTGCTGTCTGCTCATTCTCCAGCCCTGCTCCAGACTTCCAGGGAGCAATGGCAGCCCTTAGGCACGCAAGACCTTGCAGGAGTGTGACCACCTCTGTGGCCCCCTCTTGCTGGCTGGGGCATGGGAGGAGTGAAGGAGACTGTCTGTACTGCTGGAAGCATGGCAGGGGACCGGCACAGGGGCTTCCTGGGGGTAAGGAAGTTTGAGGGAAGGCAGCAGCTGGAGTGGGCACTGGTAGGGTAGCTGGGGTAGCTGCAGGGTTCTGGATGGAAGAGCAGAGTATTTACCACCTCACACAGGGGTTTTGAATCTTGTGGCATGCCCTTTGGGAATTTCTGGTTTATGGGCATCAGTTCTTGTTGAGTTTCTGCAGGGGTAAATTGTGGTCCTCCCTACAACAAGCCATGGCTCTAATGGCAAGCTTGGCACAGGACTCAAAATAGCCCTGCTTTATGCATGTCATGGGCACTTACTTCTGCTGGGTAACAATGTTTGGGTTTAAGGCATGACCCCACTGCTAATTTGTGATGGGAGAAATTTTCCCCAATAGGTGCTTAACCCAGAGTTTAACTAGAGGCTTTCTTGCATTTTCTTCTGAAGTATCCGGTACTGGCGAGAGCCGGAGAAGATGCTGTTTTGGAGGGAGCACTGCCGGGCTGCTATGAGAATCGGGCTTCTAGGAACTTGCCTATGACTTCAGCATGAACATTGAAGAAACGAACCTGAAGTTATCTGCACTTTCAGTTTCCAGACACAATGAGCCTTAATCAGTGAAGTCCTCCCCCATCCCTGTGAGGTATGCAAGTAATTGTTACGAGTCAACATCCCAGGAGGGAGAGAATGGGTCACTTGCTGTAAAGTATTTTGCTGCCTTTTTTGCTTCATTTCCAATAACACGATCATATCTATTAATAAATCCACAAAAAAAAGTCTTGGCATGTGGTGCTGCTGCTGATCCTTGTGCTTTGGGTATAAAAATAATTCAGCATCTGCAAATGTCACATGTAGCCAGCTGTGTTTTAACATCATCCTTGCAAGGTGAAGAGGAATGGGGAGTGAGGCCTTCCAGTTGGCTCTTACTACAAGCGTATCTTAAGTGTTTGTTGATCAGATCTCAGATTTCTCTGAGTGGGTTCAGCTGTGCTCTGATCACTTTCCTGGTGAAGTATCTTGTCAGAGCACCCATCTTGTAGGGTGAGCTGGGAGCCAGAAGGAGATATCAAGTGAGTTCAAATCCCAAAGTCAAACCAGCAGTGAATGGGCATCTGGCCATTCAGCCTGGGGACACTAAGGTAGCTGGATGTAATGGTACTGTGTTCTTCCCTGGTATGCTGCTGCCTATGGGAAGTGTTCCTTCCCACACCAGACATGGGCCACTAGGCTTGGGAAAGACCATTGCAAAGTAGCAAAAGCACAATCAAGGGCAGTGTCAGTTGGAACAACTTCCTGGGCATTGTACATGGGTGCAGAAGACATTGAGAGAAAGTATGCGATCTTCTACAGGCTCGACTTCAAATAGAAATATGGTGTGCTGAGAAGGGGCTGGGTGCCTGGATAACACAGCTTTGGTTAAGTGTCTTTGTTTAATCTTGAATTGGGCAGGGGTGAAGAGCTGTAGCTTGCGTGGGATGTTGAGGAGAATTTAATGGGCATGCTTCCTCGTTTCTTCCCTGAGCCAGCGCTTCTTTGCTCCCTGCCATCCAGTTCAGCCATGCCCTCTGGCAGCGGCAGCTTCTTGTGTTTGCAGACTGCCAGTTCCGTGCTGGTCTGTTCTGAGTGTCCCAGCGTGAAGCATGGTGAGTAGGTAGGTGGGGGGGGATGTGATTCCTGACGTAGGAGCAGGTTCTTAGGCAGAAGCCCAGAAATCACTGCTACCTTATCCCTGTGCCGAGAGCCTCAGAAGAGAGACAGAAGCTGTTACCTGGCTCCCCCTGGAGTGTCTGTAGAGGCTGGATTGGTTTGAGGGGAGACTGGCCCTGCTATGCTCCTCTCCTAAGCTGGCTCTGAATACAGAGTGTTTAGCTCTTCTTGGCCATTGGCCATTGACCCTGACCCCTTTGGAGTTGCACATACCAGTTTCCTAAGGGGAAGTGTTAGAGGTGGGGGAACAGGGTGAGTATCCTTAATTTTTCACTAGCCTTGGCCCTGCCCTGTGGCACCAACTTGAGCTGTGGGTTCGAGGGGAGGCAGCAGCAGCCTGAACAGGAGAAGAGACTCTGGCTTTTTCCGTTCCTATTTTCTGCTTGGTTAGAACAGGGGGTTTGGGGCTGTCATCTCCTAGTGCTGATCCTAGTAGGGAGGCCCAGGTGAGGGCCCTCTCAGATATCTCAGTAACATTCCTGCCAAGCTGTGTCCTCCCCTGTTACCAGCAGCAGCCAGTATTGAGGAGAGCCTGCAAAGGACAGCTAGTGGGACACGCCTGTCCCACAGTCAGCACTTCCTCAGGCTGCTGTCGTCTCCCATGGATAATCACTCTTCTGGCATACGCGGTCTGGGCAGAGCTTCCAGCTCCTTTAAGCCTTCACTAATACGTACATCGCTCAAACTGGCGAGGTGCTGACATCAGCAGGACACCATGTGACTTGGGATACTTGAACTGTCCTCTGAATTCAGGGGTAACATGGTTGCCAATGTGGAAGAAATCAAACTTCGTGTTGTGGTTGATTCAGAACTGACAGAGCCAGCTTTTCTTTATTTAGGGCTATACTGTGATCACAGGGAGAATTCCACACAGCAAGGGAAATCGCTCACTTGTCTGTTTCAGAGGAATCCTCTTCCTCCCTAAGTTTCTAAGCACTTTTATCCTTAAGACTGATAAAGAGAAAAAAAAATATGACCTTGAAGAAACTAAAACAAACTTACTTAACTGGACATCTGTGCACAGAGTAATAATGCAGGATTTTTTTATCTCAAAACATAACTGAAATAAGCAGTATCAGCACTTCTGGTCTCTGTCTGCTTTTTCTAGTCAGAGAGGCCAAAAGCCTGACTAAATTCACTTTAACACCAATGATGTCAGAGTGCAGGAAGGGCTGGTCCTGCAGTGGGGATCCCTGGGCACTTCCTAGGGTATCCTGGTTAACTGGAACCTGGGCTGCACCATAGGCCTGGCTATAGAGGGCTACGGGTTAAAGGGACATTACAGCTTTATACTTAGTGCAGCCGGATGTACAGTTTTGGAGGGTGCACTGGAAAGACTACCTACCAAAAAGAACAGGTGGGGACAATGGGGCTGTGCAAAGGAGATGGGAATGGGGAGAGCAGCTGGAGACCTGCCTTGTGGTTCCCTCCGTGACCTGTGACAGGGACTTGGCAATGGTGAGCAGTGTGTCGGGGAGTGGGCTGAGCACATTTCTCTTCTCTTTAGGACTGAGTTGGAGCCAGGAGGGCCAAGTCTTTCCCAGTCCCAGGCAGTCTGTCTGGACAGCTGGGCATGAGGGGATGCTGGCTTAGGGGTGCTGCTGCAGGAGGCTTTGCTGCTTGCACTGTGGGCCAGGCATACTCTTGTAGGAGCAGACCTCAAATGCCTGCTGGGCTAGCTCAAGGAGCACAAGGGGCTTCTTTTGGAAAGGCAGTTGCTCCAGATCCCTACCCAGCAGACAGGGCAGTTGACTGCATGATCCCTTTGGACACTGAGCATTTGCCCTGCCTGCAGTGCCCTGAGAAAACTCAGGTGGGAGTTGGAAACCCTTCCCCTTATCTCCCTTTTCCCAGAGCAGATAAAGCAGCCGCTCGACTGCCAATTCTGATAGTGGCACATTTCACTTGCAGTTCTGCCCTGAGTTGCATAAAGAGAGAGAGTCAGCAAATACCTGGCCCTGTATCCACAGGATGCAGGTGAGGCAGGTGACGTGGCTTGCAAGAAAGCTGATTTGTCTCCAAGTCTGCTTAAGCAAGCACTGCCACTGCCCCTGGGGAGCTGATTGGCAGGCATTAGTTGCTATCACTAATTAGACCCCAGTTCAGGCAGGAAGTTACAGATGGGCAGCCTGGGAGCTCAGGTGACCTGATGAGTCTACGTGAGATTCTGTGGAGGGATTAAGACTCAGTTGAGCTCAGCCCTGGTGGCCCCTAAGCTGCTACATTGTTGGGTTGGTTTGATACTGGCTATGAAGGGCAGGATTTGCAAAAGCCCCTGGATGTGGCTGGGCCATGTGCTCTCAAGTCACTTGGGCCTTCTGAAATCCTTCCTGAGTTGGGTTATTGAATGCAAAGCGAGGGGGACCGAGGTCTTCCCAGATCCCCCTGCTACTGCATGCCTTGCATACCTGCTGCAAGGTCTTTTGTGCCTGCCTTAGGCAGAGTCCCTCTCCTACCATAGAACGGGGGGCAGGTTCACTTAACATCTGAGCGAGACGACTGGTCCTGATCACTCAGTCCCAGTTCAGTCTTGGAGAGCAGTTGATGCAATTTAACTGAAGCAGGACTGGACTGACCCAGAAGGTCCCTGCCCTCACATAGCTCAAGACAATCCTGGGCACCCTGCAGAGGGGTGGGGATTATGACGTGAGAGGGGCCAGTGGGCACTGAAAAGGTTTCCATGCCCTCCATGTGATGCTGACTGTCACTCTGCTCTCTGTGTTTCCAGGCTGATTTTTCTCATGTTTGTATATTTGGTCACAGCCATGAGAGCTCTTCTGATCCTGTCTAGACTGACTCTTTTCACCCCCCAGCTTCCATCCTGTCCCAGAGGCTCATATGGCACTGCCCTGCCTGCTGCACCAAGCTCTCCAGGGATTCAGCCTATCTAGCTTTGCAAGACCTCAGCAATGGAGCTGTCTGCAGGTGCCAAGTAGATTCCCCTCCTGCCAGGTGCCCTTGAGTTGGCCCTTGTCATGCCCAGGAACAGTGCGTGCCTGGGTGGGAGTGGCAGGGCTGCAGTTGGTGCATAGTACACTGTGAGCTGAACCTAAACTCTGCTTGGCAATTTATCCTGGTGCCAAGTTCTCGGGAATGGCTCCTTCTGGCTCGGAGCCCTGAGCTCCTCACCTGACTGTCTCACCGATGGAGGAGTGGAAAATCCCTCTCAGGACCTGTCGTTGCTTCCCAGCTAAAGCCCCCAGCTATCCTCCTCACCCAGCTTCCTCCTTACCTCAGCCCTGAGCTTAGTGAAGAGCTTACTGGGAGCCAAAGCTGGAGCTCCTCGGCAGGCTGCCTC
This sequence comes from Gavialis gangeticus, assembly GCF_001723915.1. Classification (NCBI taxonomy): domain Eukaryota; kingdom Metazoa; phylum Chordata; order Crocodylia; family Gavialidae; genus Gavialis; species Gavialis gangeticus. The sequence continues at coordinate 25,006,008 of NW_017728997.1, read as the reverse complement.
AGGCTCCCAAGCATGGGATGATGTGCCATAAGGTGAGCAGCTGGGGGTCGAATGTGAAGCCTGCTGAGGCCTGCTGTGCCTCGAATGCTTGAAGCCCTCTCCTGCCAGGCAGGTGCTGTCCCCTGCGACCTGTGCCCTATTTCAGGAAACGGAGGCAAGGACAGGAAAGTGGGCGTTGTGAGGCTTTGCACAACTGGCCTCTCTGTCTGAAGCCAGACGCTGTCACTTCTCTCTTGGGGCCAGGGGGCAGGAAGTGTGTACTCCCCTGAGGCAACTCTGCACCTGTCAGGGGAAGCAGCCAGATGGAACTGCGTGTGAAGGATGGGGAGCCAGCTGCAGCACAGCTGCAGTGTGGGAGGCACGATCTTCAGGTAGGGCCCAGGAGGAGATGCGCTTTCAGCCCCATCGCTCACTGCTGTAGTCTGGAGCCCTGGTCCTGCTAGAGATCCCACTGGGGATGGGGGAGAAAGGGGAATGGGGGGGGCGTGGCAGGCAAAGGAAGCAAAGGGTCCAGAGGCAGCACAAGTTGCAGTGAAGAAGTACATGTGCAAATGAGAATGTCCATGTGGAGGTGGGGGTATGTGAGTTGTGCCAGCTCCTCAGGGCAGACATAGCAGCATGAGCCTTCCACACAGTGTCCAGCCTCCTGGGACCCACATGCTCACACTTTCCTTGCCAGCATGTCCTGCAGCTGACTGTGTTGGCTGCATTGCAGCATCCACCTACTAGAATCGCACCCTCAGTCTGCAGCATCAAGACACCCCCACATGTCATTATGGCTGTCAGTTTGGGGTTGAGCTGCAGTGTAGGGGGCACGAAGCACATATGAACATTAACTGTAAGGAGACGGACACATCTACCCTCATGAGTGATTGTACAGCTAGACCCTGCTTACGCAGGCACCCATGCTGCTGATGTAGCAGGGATTGAGCTGGGCTCAGATCCACTCCCAACTGTGGCTGCTACTGGGTTTGGAGACGCAGGCCTAACCCCGTGTTTAAAAACTCTAAAAGCTTTAAACAAAAATAAATGTTGGGTTAATGTTTTGTCTGTTGGATGCCATGAGACCTGGTTTGTCTCGCTTGTTTGTGATGCTTCCTCTGCCTGAAGAAGGGTGTTTGTACCCAAAAGCTAGCAAAGAATTTTTTCAAATATTTTAGTTGCCCTAATAAGATATCAGCTTTACCCAAAGAACCTTGTCTGCCTTGCTTGTCTTGGCAGTCCCCCAGGCTAGGTATATATTGGCTGTTTAGTACAAGCTGAGGTGCTCCTGGGATCACGGGAGTCCACGAGGCAGAGCTTTAAGGGGCAAACAGAGTTGTTGTGAGCTTTGTTGTGAAATCGTGAGGGTCAGCAGTGTGTGACTGGGCCCAGAGCCTCTGTAGCTGGTGTGGGAGTTGCTGACTTGAGGAGCTAATGTGAGTGTTCAGAGTCCTTCTTTCTGTGGAGCCAGCTTGGCTCCAGGAAAGGGAGCCAGAGTCGATTCCTGCTTTGTACCTTGTCTGCTGACTTACAGGGTCACTCAGTCAGGGCCGTGCAAAGCCACTGGCTCAAGGGCCTGCACTGGTGCAGCTGAAGCTGGGAAGGGCTCTGGGCCTGATGTGGGTGCCCAAATGAGAACATATTCTGCTTAACTCTTGGGCTTGGTGGGGAGAGTCTGCAGCCTTGGCAGCTGGCGAAGACCTTCCTTTCCCTGGAATCTGATCCTGCTGCTCCGCAGTCAGTGCACACAGAGCCACACCTTGTTGTTGTGCAGAGGATGACCTTGAGCATGTCCTACCCCGCCTGCCCATTTCCTCAGTCCCACCCGGCTCCCCCATGTCTGGCCGCCTCCCACCTTGCTTCCTGGCGTTGCTTTGAGACCATTTTGCCCTAAAGGGGTTGCCCTGATGACCAGGCGAATCAGCACTGTGCTGCCAGTCAGTACTTACCTCATCGCTAGGGGCCTGAAGAGAGATCCCCCCTCATACTGGCTGAGGAGAGGGGCCTGGGCCCCTGGGAGCAGGAATCTCATGCTTGGGGACCCTGCATGACCAGAGGAAGCTCTGGGTTGGTGTATGGAAAAGTTTGGGCAGATCCCCTCCCTCTTCTCATTTGGAGATCTTAGGGAGCCAAGCACAGGCCTCAGGGTCCTGCAACTGCTGCTTGGACCAGGCCCCTCTGCAGTGACCTCAGACAGAGCACTGGGCAGGTCAGGCTCTACCCAAGTCCTGCTCTGCTCTGCCAGGTGCTGTCCTCTCCTGCTTGATGCTGCAGCCTTGGGCCTCTGCTTTGTCCCCTAGGGAGAGGGACCTGCTGTTGGTTGTACTTTCTGTTGGACAGGTGCATCTGCAGGCTTGCTTTGTAGTTTAGGATCTTGGGGGTGGCAGGTCTGAGGTTGGCAGGCTCGGAACGGGGCTCCTCTGAGACCTCACGCTGGTGTACTAAGTTCCCAGCTCTACCACTCGTTTCCTGGCTCCATGGTTGGCAGCATTGAGAATCCTTCGCCATCAGCCACTCTGGCTCCCCTTGTGGGTCTGCTTTAAAACCAGATTAGATACTTGTTGGGCCTCTCCATTCTTCAGGGTGATCCGGAGGGGCAAGCCCCACTCCTTCCCTGTCCTAGGTCACCTTGAGTGGCCTGGCAGCTCCTTGCTTTTCTCCCCTGCATTGAGCTGTTTTTGATTGTTTTCTTATCCAGCTCTCAATGAAAATCTTTGCCGCTGTTGTTGCCGTGGGCGAGTTGTCAAGGTTACCGTGGTATGTGTGATGTTCCCCAGATGAGGTGTGTTTTTGCTCTGTACTCTGGACAGAGGACGAATGAAATCCCTTTAACCCTCTGTAGTGCCTGGCTTGCCTCCCCAGCACTAGCATGAACCCCTCTGGGTCTGGCAGGTGTGTACCCACCTCTGGAGGGTAGCCAGGCCCCTGTTCAGGCTGCGGGCTTGCATTTGCCTACCTGCCCTGAAGCACGTCTGCAGGACCCCAGTGCTGGTTTCACGGAGACCCTTTGACCTCTTGTTTCTCTGAGCAGGGATCAGAGAGGATTTTTCTTCCTCCTAGAGCACAGGTGTGACACTGATATGTCTGGCTGAATCCCCCTGCCAGAAAGACTGACTACCAGCTGTGGGAAAAGTGCCTTTAGAGCCCAGCCCCACAGGGTTTGTTCTCAAGTGATTTCCTTTGGGGGGGGAATATAGCTCCCGTTCCCCCTTTCTGTATCCTTTCAAGTTCTTTGCTCCTTCTTACAGCTCATGGAGCCCTGAACCCCATGAGCTCTGCTGCCCACCTCAGTCCTGAGGAACCACCTTGGGTCCCACTGCTCCAACCCTGGGCTTCTCCCCAGTTCTGCTGAGGCCCCTCACTGCTCTTCCAGGCCCGTCTTCTCTTGGCCTGAACAGGCTGCATTAGGCCAGACTGTGACTGAGGTGGGAGAGAGATCCCCTAGCAGACAGGGCTGAGGCCTCCAAACTCAGAACCCCACCCCAGCCAGACCCTCCTCCACCTGGTCCAGTGCACCATCTCCCTCTTCTTCAGAGCGGTTGTCTGGCCCCTGGATGATTGGCCTCTAGCTGGGTGGATGGAGACCAAGTCATGGGATGGCACAGCCACCCTGACGCACTTTGCTGCCCAGTGCAAAGGCCACTGACTGCATCCCCTGGGCTCGTGAACTGCTGCCAGCCATGGGCATGAAGGAACAGGTGCCCACAGTGACATGGAGATGGGGAGGTGTTAACTGTCTGTTAGAGTTCAGAGAGTTGAGATAGGGGATGTGGGGAGGGGCCTGCCTCTGCCCAGGCAGTGAGCCAAGGTGAGTAGTTAATTATGTCTAATATGCTTCTCCCTTGCATGTCCCTTGCAGGCAGTGGGCGGTGGCCTAGGCTGTGTTAGTTTGCCCCAGGGCCACAAAGTCACACATGGGAATCACTGTCTCAGGGAGGGCTGCCTAGCCAAGCAAAGTAGTTTGCGCAGCTCAGAGACCTTGCAGGACCCTGCTGCCCCTTCCACCGGGGGCCCCTCAGCCAGATGTTTCCTTCTACTACAAGTGAGGAAGGGGCTGTGGGCTGGGGTAACGGTTGTTGCCTCTGGAGGTGCCTGTACATTGCTGAATGTGCCTTTGTGGTCCCAGACTTGGCTACCCCTCAAAGCACATGGAGGCACCACACTGCTTTCAGTGTCAGAAATGGTGGGTCACATCTTGGCCAAACCAGTGAGTGATGGGCCTTTCCCACAGCTGTCCTGGTAGGTGAACCAGGTTTCACCCCAAAATTCAGCAAAGCTTGGGGGCCTGAGTAGTAACCACAAGATGAGTCCTCTTACAGCAGAGGAGGTTGGGATTCTTGTGTGGCAGTGAGGAACCACCATGAGGGTGGAGAACTTCAAAGGCAAGAAGTCCCCCAAGGCTTGAGTCACGCTATCTCTTGTGGGGCCTGTGGTGATACATGGGTGCTAAAGGCAGACTGTAGAGCAGGCTTGTCCAACATATGGCCTGCGGGCTGCCATGCGGCCCGCCAAGGCATTTTCTGAGGCCCGCAGTGCTGTGACGGGAAACAAAAGTAAACACTGTTTACTTTGGTTTCCACCCCTTGTCTCTCTCCCAGCCCCTCAGCAGCTTCCTAATGGCTGCTGAAGGCTTGGGGAAGGGACAAGGTTCCCACATGCACTGCGTCAGCTTGACATTGTTGATGCGGTGCATGTGGGAAGAGGAATAGCCATGTGCCTCTCAGGACAGGCTGAGCCCAGCCGGAGCAGCAGGGGCTCAGTTGCACTTTTCCCCTACCTGCACCAGTCAGTCCCGAGCGGCACACAGCTCTGCCGCCGCCTCTGCTGACCTGGGCGGGTCTGTCCCATCCGGAGCAGCACGCAGCTGAAGCCGGATTTCCACGTGCTGCTGGGGATGGGAGGAGGCTGGCCAGGTCTGCACCAGCCAACAGAAGTGGTGGCAGAGCCATGTGCTGCTCGGGACTGACCGGTGCAGGCAGGGGGAAAATGCAGTTGAGCCCCTGCCACTCCAGCCGGGCTTGTCCTGTCCCGAGCATGCCGCTTTTCCTGGCCAGTGCTGACCTGGCTGGGTCTGTCCCATCTGGAGCAGCATGCGGCTGAAGTCGGCTTCCCACAAGCTGCTGGGGACGGGAGGAGGCCGGCCAGGTCTGCACTGGCCAGCAGAAGCAGCGGCAGAGCCGTGTGCCACTCCTAGCTGGCCGCCTCCGTCCCCAGCAGCACGTGGGAAGCCAGCAGGGGGGGCCTTGGCAGGTGGGGTCCTGGCATGACCTTTGCAGGGCGAGGCAGTGGGAGCTGGTGTCTGTCAGACCCCACGCTCTGGGCTTGCAGTGCTGAGGCCACTGGGGCTGCGTGTGCAGGCAGCCGGGCACCACAGTGAGCGGGGCCATGCAGCCGGGCGGGTGAGGGGCTGCGGTGCAGCGGCTGCCTTGCTCCAGCCCCCCTCAGGCAGCGCTGGCTCGTGGGGCTGTGCTACTCGGGGGAATGGAGACATGGAGCTATTTATTTTTCCCTTTTGGTGTCTGGGGCAGTAGCTGGCTGGATGCAGAATGGGTCCCTCCTGCCCCTGCCCACCAGCAGCTACCATGAACCTTGCAGTAACAGGCAGGTGCAGTAGGGCTACACAGGCAGGGTCTCTCTGGCCCAGGACAATGGGTGTTTGAATATGGCTCGCTGGCTCACTGAGTGATTAAAACGTTCATGATCCGGCCCCACGTTCAAAAAGTTTGGGCACCTCTGCTGTAGAGGCAGGCAGTTGTCCCGTTGTTACACGTACCATTGTCCTCCTCATCTTTTGCCTGCCATGACAAATTTCCTTGACCAGAGCAGTGATTCTCTGCCTTGTTAGACTCAAGGCACCCCTTGTTATGTCATCCATTGGAAAATGCCCACATCTTTTTGACTGTGGGGAAAAAATAGCAGAGCAATTTTCTTCTGTTGTAAAGAACTCAAAAAGACCACAACAGGGCAGAATGGTTTTGAAACCATGGCTGCTTATTGGAAATCTGTGTTTATCTTGTGAATCATTTGTATATGTAACACTGCTATTATTATATGGCAGGCTGCAACACCCTTAAAAAAAAGATCTCAGAGCGCCATGGTGCCTTGGTTGGGAATCACTGGCCTAGATGATCTCTGCAGTTCTTGGGAGAAGTCAAGTCCCGAAACAGCCAACTATTTATGAGGCATGGGTTAGTCATGTGCTAGCTGGATGTTCCAGACCCACTTTTCTCTCTCTTTCTCTGCTCTGATTTTGTGACATAACCTCTGGGAATCTGGCTGCCGGCCAGAGGTGTTATGCAGCTGTCAGGGGGGAGCTTTTCTGGCTGCCTTTAGCCCTTGTCCTCAGTTTAGTGTGGTACAGGATGCACTTTCCTAGCAGCTTTGCTGGCTCTCTTTCTAGCCGTTCAGTCCATTTTGCTGAGTTCCTGTTTCCTGTGCTCAACATTCTACTTTGGTGACACGGTGGCTAGTAGGAACAAGAACCTGCTGACAGTTGCTATTTTTGGTTGTGACTTTCTCAGCAGTGTTGCATCGTGAAGGAGTAAGGCTTCCCGCTTACATTGGCTTTTGTCACCTCTTTCAACAGAGGAAGGAGAGGAAGGGACTTGTGGGAATTCATCTCTTCTGTCATCTCTGGGTTTCACAAGCAGCTGCGCAGTCTGCTGTGGTGCACTGACGCATATTGCCTGGGCTTGAAGATCCCAAATGGATCCCAAGCTGTAGATTGAAAGTGCAGGATTTCCTACACACAATCCATTGTCCAGAGCTCAGACCAGCCACCTGGGGTGCAGAGGCAGTGGTTTGTGAGTGCAGTCATCAGTCTCGGTGCCTCCCCCTGCCCTGGCTAAGGAACTATGAAATTTCATAGTTTCATACTTCTCTACAAGTCAAGTGCTGAGAGTTCCTCCCAGAGGTGGTACAGTCATCCACCCTGGCAATCTTCAAAAAGCATCTCGACACCCATCTTGCTGGGGTCATCTGATCCCAGTTGTCTTTCCTGCCCAAGTGCAGGGGAGCTGGACCTGATGATCTGCAGCTAGTAAAGCGACCAAAACGCTGGCTTGCATCCATAGATGCTTCTCAAGCAAATCCCAGGATGTCATTCTCCCCTTGTACTCGGCCTTGGTGAGGCCTCAGCTGGAGTAGTGCATCCAGTTTTGGCCTCCACAATTCGGAAAGGATGTGGAGAAGCTTGAGAGAGTCCAGAGAAGAGCCACGCGCATGATCAGAGGTCAGGAAAACAGACCTTACAACGATAGGCTGAGAGCCGTGGGGCTCTTTAGCCTGGAAAAGCGCAGGCTCAGGGGTGATCTGATGGCCACCTATAAGTTTATCAGGCGTGACCACCAGGATCTGGGGGAACATTTGTTCACCAGAGTGCCCCAAGGGATGACTAGGTCGAACGGTCATAAACTACTGCGAGACCGTTTCAGGCTGGACATAAGGAAGAATTTCTTTACTGTCCGAGCCCCCAAGGTCTGGAACAGTCTGCCATCAGAGGTGGTTCAAGCACCTACTCTGAACACCTTCAGGAGCAAATTGAATGCTTATCTTGCTGGGATCCTATGACCCCAGCTGACTTCCTGCCCTTTGGGCGGGGGGCTGGGCTCAATGATCTTCCGAGGTCCCGTCCAGCCCTAATGTCTATGATCTGTAAAGACTCTTCCAGCCCCTAACAGCTATGAAACTGAGCAGGCCACAAAGAGCCCTCGGCTGGATCCTTCCCAGGGAATGCTTCTGAATACTGACTCGGCACACTGGAGTCAGGGTGGGCCAGGGAGGCTTTGCTACCAGACAGGACAACAAGTAATGTGAGCAGTTCTAGCCTGGACAGTTCCTGACCCAGCAGTCTAGTGAAGGCTAAAGGAACTCAGAAGAGCTTTGATGCTTCTCCCAGCTTCTCAGGCATTGCATGCTTGCCCTGCTGTTTGCTTTTCCTGGCTCTGCTGTGGAGAAGGAGCAGGGCCTGGGCTGTCTTGCTGGTTTCCTCTTTCATTTGTCCCTTGCTCCTGCCTTGCTGCACGTGAGACACTTGTCTGTCCTGTTCTTTATTTATTTATTTATTTATTGTATAAATGGGCTGATTCTAGCCTGAAACCAGAGCCACAGGAGGTTCTTGTGAATCGCCACAGGCCATCTGAATGAAAAGGAAATACCACCTTATGGGTTTCTCTGACTTTCCCCCTGACTGTAGTTCAGCTTTGATCCTGATTCGCAGGCTGAGGGCAGGGTGGCTACATACCTTATAGACTAAATAACAGAGACGAAGAGAGAGAGCATGAGCTTTCATAAACTTGAGTTCATTTCATCAGATGCTGTGAAAGGACAGCATAGACCAGTGTAAAGTGGAGTGAATGAGCTGAACACAATGAGTGGGGAAAAAATGGGGGAGAGGAAGGGAGGGAGGGGGACACTGCTGGTAGAGGGACAGTGCTGCCTGGGAGAGGCATACAAGCAAAGCACCTGTAGGAATAAAGAGGTCACAAAAGCTAATCCATGTAATGCGACAAGAATCCCTAGTCCCTGTTTAAACCATGCCTGACAATCCAGTCTGTGGATCATTTCTTGTCTATGGGCTATAGCCAGGCCTGCATGTGGAGAGCAGGAGAGGACTCGCAGTCTCATAAACCCTCCTTGAAAGCTCGAGGAGACTGAGTCCAGAGGGGGAATGAGACTGATGCTGGAGGTAAGCCTCCCCCATCTCCCTGAAGGCTATTGCTCCTGACACCTCGGTCTCTCCACTGATAGGGAAGCTGTTGGAGTCACTCTCTGCTGCCTGTGTGTTCAGCTGAGTGGAGCATAAACAGCAGACACAGCCTTTCTTGCACCTTCCCTCCCAGGGGTTGGGGCCACAGGGGTGTGGTGGTCCAGTATAAATCAGCTGCAGCTAGGCTAGGGCCTCTGAATGTGTAGCTGTCATGTCAAAGAGCAAGAGCGGGTAATGGAGTAGAAAGGTTGAAGAGATGCGGCTGGGAGTTTGGGCTGGTGTCTGGTAATTTGTGGGCTCAACACTGGTGAACCCCACAGAAAGGCCTAGGAATAAGTCAGTCACCCCAGGCAAGCACTCAATGGCATACTGTCGGCCAATATGGGATGAGGGCAAGGAGACTCAGCTGCCCAGGGCACTGGAGACTATGTTGCTGGCTGGTATGTGCCAAGTGCTGTGGAGAGGCTTAATGCTGCTCTTGTAACACCCTCAGCTTCCTTCTCTTCCTCTTGCGTGTGTGATGAGCGGGGCCCCCTTCTTCCTTAGCGGAAAGCCTGAATTTGTGAGCAAAGGAAATTGCTTATGGCCCCATGACAAGTGTTTGATCTTTGGGAAGTGACGAATGAAGCTTCTTCTGGGCCTGGTGACTGTGGTTGCTGCCCTGGTGCAGTTTAGTGCTAGCACCTTTCAGAGCTGCCATGGCTCCTTTGGCATTTGCAAAGCACTTCAGGCTAAATGATTGACTAGTGACACCCAGCCATTTATATTCAGCCTGTCACTGGGTTGCAGCTGCCTCGGGGGTGTTTAAGAGCAAACGGCAACAGGAAAAGAAGGGGCATTCTAGGTCAGTTGACTGCAACTGGCTGTTTTTTTAAGTCTGATGTGTCCCTGACAGAGCAAGAAGGCAGGCTCCTGCCTCCCAATGCTGTGATGGTCACAGAGTCGCAGAAGAACCAAGACTAGAGCCCAGAGCTCCTGACCCACTAACCACAGCCCATGCTACCTGGCACTGAGGTTATACTTTAGAGTTGGTGGAGTTTTAGCCTGGTGAGTCCCCAGTAGAGCAAAAGGATGTTTAACATACTGCCTGTGCCCATGGGAGCATGATCTATTTAATACCACATCTGAAATACCTTCAGCAGTCTGGTGTCTCCAGTCTTTGCCTTGAGATCAGCAATGATCTTAAAGTGCGCCCCCTACAGAAGCAATGACACAGGAACAGGTGCTACCCAGGGGTGTCTCACTCAACTACCAAGCTGACCTATGCCTGATTGTGGCCTAAGGTGGGTATGGGGTGGCTCAGAGCAAAGAAGAGGCAGCAACAAGCCCATGGTGCTCAGGGTAGCTGTCTGCAGTGAGCCCCCTGGGACTGAGCGGGTGAGGTGTCTCAGGAAATCTGGCCGGGGCCCTGGGCATGCATGGCTAGTCACGCATCCACTGGGCTCTTTTGCGCGGCTGACGTCAGGCCTAGGGAGCAAAACAAAACAACTAGGCCAGATATAATGAGAACAAAGTATTTCCTCCTGTGTGAAGTGGGAGTGTCCCAGCAGGGAGCAGCTGTTACAGCCCTAGCCAGCCAACTGAAAGCTCTGCATCTCTCTGCCCTGTGAGGAAATGTAGCTGCCTCTGCTGCAATATCCTAGGGGGAGCCCTGAAGCTCCTGTGGGGCAGGGCAGGGAGCTCCTACCACAGCCCCAGACCCTCCTACCACTCCCCTACTCCTGGCAGCTGCCTTTGGTCCCTCCTTGCCTGCTTTGGGGGCCTGAGATGAGGGCCTTGGTCTGCTGTCAGGGTTTTTATCCTGCAAGGTAGGGTGTGTTTCAGCACACCAGCTCCTGATCACCAGGCTTGCTGGATGATGGGTCCAATGGTTGGTTGTGCTGGAGTCTGGGCAGCTGGTTTCAAGTTCTGGTCCTGATGTGAACTTCTGCTGCTCACTGTGGACACACAGGGTGCTTGTACATGTGATAGGGGTTTAATCCCCAAGGGCACTTGTAAATGTGATGCCATTAACATGTACACATGACAAAAATGTCACTTGGTGGCTTAATGGCATCACAGTATACACGTGCAAGACTTTTGGGGTTTTTAAATGACTTTGCTTCATTGCAAACTAAACTACATCTGAATTCAGTTTAGTTTGCAATGTTGCAAATTGCAGCAATGCAGCTGTCAGCTTGCCCTCTGGGCCCTTTGCCGCTTCTGTCTTCAGTAGGGTCCTGTGGCTGATAGGAAGGCGGAGACCACTTGGAAATGGGCTGGTTTGCCCCTGAGTCAGCATGGGAAGGCAGCAGGAGGATGGCTGGGTTTGCTGATGGCTGGAGAAGGCAACAGGGACAGTGCACGGGGCACTGGAAACCCGGGTGGACTGCTAGCTGCCTGGGTGCTGCCCCAGCTCGGAGGTGCCCATTCCAATGCTTCCCTGAGACTACCTGGGCTTCCAGTGCCCTGTGCACCTTCCCTGCCACCTTCTCTGGCCACCCTCCTGCCACCTCCATGTGCTGCCCCAGGGGAAGGCCAGCCCATTTCCAGACAGACCCAGGTGTCCTGCCAGCCTCAGGATTCTGATTTCAAGTGGAAGTGGTGAGGGGCCTGATCCTTGCTGTTGCAGAGTCTCTTTGCCTTACCACCCCAACCTCCCAACAGCTGGGGGTGAGCTGTCAGTGGGACAAGTGGCCCCTGAGCTGTGGGGAGGCCCAGTCCTTCTCTCTGGCAGTACCCGCCAGGGCCATCTGGGCGGGCTGCCAGAGGGCTGGGTTCTGCCCCAGCTAGGGGTCAGGGAAAGTTGGATCAGGCCAAGGCAGCACCTAGCTCTCTAGCAACCCACCTGGGTGACCCTGGGGAAGGCCAGATGTCTGGGAAGGCTGTGGGGCTTCCCCAGGGTGGGGGAGAGGGGAAGCGAATTTATGGAGGATTTTATTCATCAGTGTTGTGCTACGGGTTAATGGAGCTCCCAGCCTATCCTTTCCAGTTATTTGGCCTGGTGCATCTCTTCCTGCTCCCTCATTTTTTCTGGGGTCCATATCTCCTTTTCCTTCATTAGTCCTGGGCCAGGACGGGCTTGGCTGGCTAGAAGTCCAGCTGGGAGCTGCTGCCTGTGCTGTTCTGCCTCCCCTCCACCTCACTGGCTGCCATGCTCTGTCTCAGTGGTTGCCCTTGCTGGATCAGCTGGGCAGCCCAGTTGGCTGCTCTCCCTGCAGGCCTGAGAGCTGGCAGCTCAAAGGTTCCCTTCAGGGGAGTGCAAAGATCCCTTGGCTCAGGCAGTGTGGACCCCTCACCCTGTGCCCACAGCAGTGACGCAGGCTCAGCTGAGTCACAATGACATGGTTTGTCTGGCACACAATGGGCAGGGGATGCGGCCAGGGACATGCCAAACTGGGCTGAGACGAAGCCCTTGGGAGCAGGCCCAAGGGAACACAACCCCAGGCACTCTGGTCCTTTGTGTACTCTGCTTCCCTTGCCCTTCATTCAGTGCAGTCTTCTCCACCCCCACAGAGCAGCTCCCTGCCTGTGCTATGGATGACCCCAGTCCAGCACAGATCACCAGGGTGACATGGCACCACCACCCACTAAATGCTGCCCCAGCCATGCTTCCTTTCCCTGACAGGCCCTTTTTTGGGGACTCTTCCTGTTGTTGGCCGGGGTAGCTCCTAGCCAACTGCATTGTGTGTCTTTTGCTCAGCAGGCTCCCTGCATGGTCACCCATGCTGAGGAGCGCAAATCACTCCCAGGAAATGGCTGTGGAGCAGCAAGAGCCTGCTCCCTCCATAGTAAATGCTGAATTATCTAGTGCATCTGCAAAGCTCCCTTCTACTGGAAGCCAAGCCGGAAGGTAGCCATAAACTCTGTATGGCAGGAGGCCCCTGCTGCCCTCACACTGGGCCCATCCCAAGCCATGCCCCTCAGCCCCAGAAACACAAGCGAGTCAAGGGGCTCAGAACTAGATGGTCCCTAGTGTAGTGTTACTCTGTGCACATGGCTACAGTGATGGTGCAGCTGAGGGCTCCTAAGAACAGAACAGAGCAGCTGGACTAGCAATAGCTGGGTAAAGACACCTTCCCTGAATTGTATGGTAACACGTGTTATCCAAACACCCTCAGCTAAGCTGCCTCCTTGTCAGGAGTTATCTTGATTCCAGAGCATGCTGGGAGCAGCATCCGAGCTCCGAAGGTGCCTGACAACCATGCTGTATCCCTGCACAGCTTCACTGAACAACTGTGCCACCTCAGAGCTGAAGAGGCAGGCGGCCAAATGGCTTTATTTGCTGGTTGGCTTGCAGCTTTTTTTTACCAGACCACCTTGGTTAGTGACTGCATCAAAGTCTCTGTCTGAGTCCACCCTGACCAGAGAAACCCAGTGGAAAACCAGTGGGAGTTGCCAGTTAATCCTCTGGGATAACACCAAGGTGTTCAGTCCTGATTCAGGGCATGTCTATACTGCTTCCACGGTGCTCCAGACAGTGTGTGCTCTGCTCCACACACTCCAGACTCAGAAAGAGAGATGTACATCTCTGGCATGTTCTGGAGTAGGAGGTGGTTGGCACTTCCTGACTCGTGCCTAGATTTGGTGTGGGTGGGCAGGGCATGCTTCTTGGAGGACTGATGGCAGCAATATAGACACAGCTTCACGGGGGAGCCAGGCCACTTGCCAGGATTTTTCCAATCCCAGATTATATCCTGCCAGCCTAAATTCCTCCACTGTTTCCCTTGGCTCTGCATGGGATACTGCTATACCTCTTGTCCAAGAGATGTGATTTGCATTATTTTCCAGGGTTAAGCAACTTACTCAGAGAGGTGGTTGAAGTGATGGAGCTAGGACCCAGGTCCTGACCTTCATTACACTGGTGTAAAACCAGGACAATGCTGCTGCTGTTAACTGGTGCAGCTGGGACCATCATCAGGACCAGAGAGTCTGCACTGATGATTAAACATCATCCAGTCAGCCCAGTTTCCTGCTGACACTGGCTAACTGGGTTGTGATGCTGGAGAGGTGCCCAGGGAAGTAGGAAGTGCTGGTGTTTCACTGGCAGCATCTGGTAGGTTCATATTGGCCCTCTAGTGCTGCAGTATCGGGGCCTCCTTCTGAGGTAGGGGCAGGCTGTTGCATTTGTCTTGTGGAGGGGGGGAAACCAAGGTCATTTTGTTGGTGCCCTGCCATGTCTTTGTCCAGGTGCTGTTAGTGTAAAGGAGACCACAGGAAGAGGCCATAGGAAGAGATGTTAGTTTGGTGCTGAGGTGATATTGTTGCTGTGCCGATCCAGGAAAAATGGGGGAGATGAGCAATTTTTAAGGATTAAGATTCTCCTCCCTCCCCCTCAGCCTTTCTGTAAAGGTTGGGGAAGTGCTTGTCAGGGGTAGGGCAGTGGCAGTGTTGTGCAGGTGTGTTGGGAGGGTCAGAGTTTTAGCAGCTACATGGTCATGGGGAAAGCAAGATTGGTGGCAGGCATGTGGGGTAGGGGGCAGGAAGAGGTAGGGGTTTCATTCTGGAGCTTGCAGAAGCAAAGCCAGCCCAGTGACCACTGAGCTGCACTGGCTCGTGTCCTAGCAGCTGCGGTGCAGGAAGCAAGAGCCGCTCCAGCTGACAGGGACACAAGCAGCATTGGCAGCTGCTGACTTCTTACCAAGGAGGAGAAGGATCTGCCCAGGGTAGCTTGGCAGGAATGTAAAGGCCCTTTTCTCCTGGTGCGCACAAGGCTGGGACATCCTGGCTCCTCGCTTCCCATCCATTCACCCCCAGGCTGGGGATGGGAGACAGTGACAGGCAGCAGGAATTTATACTCTAAGCTGTTACTGGAAAGAGGCCAGGGGTCCCTGGAGTCCTCCCAGCTATTCCCCTTCCCCCACATTGAGACGCAACATATTTCTCCTGGACGCAGAACCTGGCCTGCCCTAACTTGGGTAATACGAGACCTGGCAGGAAAGTGGAAGGCTTATGATTTTTTATTTTATTTTATTTTTTAAGTCATCCTTCTGGAACCAAAATGTTCTTCCCCCAACCACTCCAACACCCTTGTACTGCCCCCCCCCCCCCCCCCCCCCCCCCCCCCGCCCCC
>NW_017728997.1:24987560-24991256 GCF_001723915.1 Gavialis gangeticus | reverse complement strand
CCCCCCCCCCCCCCAACCACACACGCATGCATTCACAGCATTCCCCTTATGCTCACATTGCCAACTTCTGTGCACCGTATGCAGTGAGGTTTTCTCTGGAGTACCTCCCTGGCCGTTAGTGGGTCCAGCAGAATCTCCATTCCATTCATCCCAGTGCTGCCACTGAGGGCAGTGGAGTCATTTTGTCCAATGGCCCTTGCCCTTTGTGGCCTTGAATCTCCAGGGGACTGTGAGCAATACAAGCCCCTATGCTGAGCCCATCAGGACTAGAGCTGCATGGGAAGGAACCTGGGTCTTATTATTGGATGTTAATGGCTACTGTAGCCTGATGTCCTGTGTCTGGAGCTACCAGGAGCAAGTCCAAGGTGGTTCTTTTTTGGCCTCAGCTCTCTGGAGGAGGCTCCAGGCTGTTCTGTTCACATAGGAAATCTGCAGTTTGAGGCATAGGAATCCTGTGATGGCTGGAGAGAAGGGATTGCTCAGGGCAGAAGGACCCTTGCTTAGCTCCTCAGCCTGCCCCTCAGGGTCACCCCCATTCACGCGCTTTGCTTCACGTTCTCTTTCCTCTGCCTAGAACCCACCTACAGGGTTCACTGACCGCAGTGGATCTCTGTCACCATATGTCATGCCAGTTATCTGTACGTTTGGGCATGTCCTTTGCAATCTGCTTCATCTGGTATGGGGGCTCCATCGCTCACGTGTCCTGACAGTACACCTTTGGGTGGAAGAACCAGCTGGAAAAAGTCTTGCTTTTTATTTTGGTGGCCAAATGCAACAGGCTGTGGCAGGACCAGTGAGAGCGAGTTTCAACTGGACCGATCAACATGGAGCCCAGTTATCTGATGGAACTTGCTCTGCCTCTGCAAGGTGGCTTTTCTGCCCATCTCTGTTACCCTGAGGTAGGATGGACCTGTGCTCACCACAGTCCTGTGTGCCTGGGGGGGAACCTACCTGGAGGGGGGAGATGGGGGAGACTTCTGCCCTCACCCCCTTCATACCCTGGGTGTGCTAAGTGTTAAATGTTTCCTGCATTAATATGGTACAGTTTATAGCTCCCCAGTGTCCCCAGTGCCTGGAGCTATTTACCTGTGCTGGGGAAGGCAGGTGCTGGTTGTAGGTCACCAGGGAGGGCCACGTGAGCCATCGGAAGTGAGCAAGTCCCCAGGAAATGGGGACCTGCTGTTGTGACGCACGGCTCACTTATTATTTTCTTCTAGTTGGCCAAGAACCATGAGCACTGCCCCAGAATAGAAGTGGCTGTGAAAACCCCCTTGTAAAGTGCCAGAAGGGCCCTGCTACCCTTGTTAATGCAGAGACGTTGGGCGGGGGAAGAAGAGTTTGGCATGCTCTGACGCAGAGGCCTCCAAGCTCTGCGTGACTGCACTCCCACTCATTGAACCCCCAGGGGAACTTGTAGCAACTCTGCGAGGCTGAGGGTGCTGCCTGCATGGTGGCCTTATAGGCTTCTCTGACCTGCTCATTGGATTCTTCCCTGGTCCAGCTGTTTGCAGCAGCACTGTTTGCCGGTAGTAGGGCCACTGCAGGTTCTGGACTCTTGGATTTGGAATTAGTTTTGACTAATCTGGCCTGGGATACATAAAATTAAAAAATAAACAAACAAAAAAACAACAGTCCCAGGCTGACAGCAATATCTAAGCATCTCAAACAGAAAAATAATGGTCTCAGTTAATAAACCCTGCCCCAAGGTCCCCTGCCATCTAAGTCTGTGGGCTTCTGTTTCCAGAGCATCCTAGACCCTCCTTCCCTCCCCCTTCTTCCACTGTGCAACCCTTTCCTAAGAACTTTCTGCTGTATTAATCTCATTCCACTTCCCTCCTTGGTCTTCCTGTAAGTCAGGCTCCAGAAATGGCACTAATAGTCCTATTTATATGCCTGACAGGATGGAATTTCCACCCTGTCAGGGAGCTGAGTTTGGATGCTGGGAATCATGCTCCCCACTGCTTCTCTGCCTGGAGCTTTGTCTGGCTGTCGGAGTCCCTGGGAGCACCTGCTGTGCTCTGATCTGGCTGTTTCTCCCTGTGTAGGCTGGCGCCCACATGGACTTGCTCGGTACTGCCTGCAGGCCTAGCCCATCTCCCGGGCCTCTTGGGAACAGCCAGAGTTCTGATGCCAAAGGCAAACTCCAGCCTAGCTGCTGTACGGCTCTGTGGCTTAGCGGCTGGTGGGACCAGGCAGATGACATGCCTGGGTCACAGCAGTAGCTGTTGGCCATCAGATCCTGTGGTGATTTTGACCCTGGCTCCTTCTAAGGAAATCATTGACCTAATTCTGGCTGAGTAGTTCATTCTGACTTCGTCTGCAGCTCATTAGGCCTTTGTGGTGCAACAGAGGTAGGTGCTGTGCACCCCCCTACTGGGGGGCAGAAGCCAGGGCTTGGATGCTGAATTCTTTACTCAACCATGACATGTTCATTGCTTTCCAAAAGAGCTGAAAACCACCATGTGTGAAGGAGGATTTGGGCCTAAGCTACCCGCAGGTGGATGTCTTTATGTAGTTGGCCCTGTAGCTTCTTCCAGAGGCACCTACAACCTTGTTTGGGTGATTCTTAGTGCTTGGTATAAGTACCACGCTGTAGCAGTAGGGCTCTGGTGCATTGCCTTGAGAGATTACTGCAAGCTTAGAATATGGCTCTGATAGTTGCATCCCAAACCATCCTGAGTTTCATCCCCTTTCTCCCAATTATGTCCACTGCTCCCACTTCCAGCCGCCCCTTTTTTCTCTTTGCCTTGGTGTGTCCAGTCCTCCAGCACCTGTGGAGGGCTGAATCCCATCTTAATTGCTGTTTGCCTGAGAGAGACCCGTTTAGCTTTCCCAGTGGATCAGTCCCTCCAGCCCCTTGGCAGCTCTTCTTTTAATTTCCTCCTCTTGTCCGTCTCCTGATGGGACTGAAAGGCTCAGACCTGAACTCATTATCTTGGGCTGGACCTCACTTTGGAAACGGTTCAAAGGAGGGCAATAGGGTCATTCATTAGCAGTTGTTCCTGGCATTTCACTAGACTGTTGTCTGATTGTCTGCTTTGGCTCTTGCTGAAGATAAGGAGCTAGAGGGTGGCTGGAGCACTGATCTCCTCTTCTGTCTGCTACAGACAACCAGTCTCTGAGGCAGTGCAGAGGCTTGCTTGTGAAAGCCTGACACAGGGAAAATGTTGCTGAGTTGTTGACTGAAGATGGGCTTTTTTTTTTTTTAAATTCCCAAATAGAAACTGCTGATGATGTTAGAGCAGAAGTGCTGAGGGCTCTTGGGCCCAGGCTGGTGGCTGGGGAAGTCCTGGTGCCAAAGCAGGAAAAGTCCATGACTGAGCTTGCCTTTGAAGGCAATGACAACAGGGACATGAATAGTTTAATAGCAGGAGGCAGGGTCTGACCAGGGGATAATAGAGATATTTTGGTGAGGCTGTAGGCAGAGGATGCTGTGGGATTGCTAAGGAGAGGCCTTTATGGGGCTGACCGAGGCTGTAGGGGAGGGATAGAAGAGGCGGGGTGGGACTGTAAGGTGTATTGGATGTGCAGGTGTTTCATAGATTCATAGATGTTAGGGTCAGAAGGGACCTCGATAAATCATCGAGTCTGAGATAGACAGGAAAGAGCTCTGGGGTCAGATGACCCTGGCCAGATGCCTATCCAGCCTCTCTTAAAGACCCCAAGGTAGGGGAGAGCACCACCTCCCTTGGAAGC
>NW_017728997.1:24964915-24982560 GCF_001723915.1 Gavialis gangeticus | reverse complement strand
GTGAAAATGCAAGGTGGCAGGGCATGTGCCAGAGGGTGGAAAATCCAAGGCTCACAGGGTGGGGCTGGAGCAAGGAATGGGAGGTATCAGCACTGTTGGATGCTTTGTCCAAAATAAAACTTGTGTGTTTGTATAGGGTAAAAATACAATGGCTGAAGCCCAGTATTGACTCTGCTCCTGCAGGCTCCAATTACCTCTCTCGTCCCACTGTGTAATTTATTTCCCCGGGCAGAGCTGTTGTGATGTGGGCGGTCAGGTCTTGTGAGCAGTGAACGTGGTACCTTCCAATGATACCCCTTGCACCCTGCTGAGTGTTATTGTGGTTTCCTCAAAATAGGCTGCGAGTTGCTGACTGCTCCTTCCCAGTTTTGTCTGAGACCCTGTACTGGGTGGAGCATCCTACCTGCCCTGCAGTTTCTCCAGGCCCCCAAGGAGTTCGGCCAAAGGGAGGCCTCCTGGGGGAGGCTGGGGTAAAGAGCCCTCTATCCAGGGCACAGCATTGCTCCAGGGACCAGCCCAAGCCCTGGATGCCCAGGGTGTAATTTCCATTAAATTGGTATTTTCATTCTGTCTTGGGTAACGTGTTATATTTGAGCTTGCTGCCCAGACTATATGCTTGGAGTTTGCACTCCAAGTGCCTGCCCTGGCTCTGTAGAGCAGTGGTCTGCACACTTTTTTGATCGCGCACCCCCAATATATGTATATTTATTTATTTATTTATAAATTATATAAATGTACTACTGTACTAATATATTATGTACATTATAAAACATACACAAAAATAGAAATTAAAAAAGGATGAGATAAAAATTAATATAAATAGAAGTTCTAATATTTTCTTCCTGCACCCCAGTGGATTGTCTTGCGCACCCCGCTTTGGAGACCACTGCTGTAGAGCACCAGCAAGAGCCAGCTGGCTCCACCCAGCCACATGGAGCTGTCCTGGGGCTCAGGAATGAATCTGGGCTGGGATACAGGCTGCCAGCTGGGTGATACTGGAGGAAGTGTATCTAGAGTAGAAATAATAGCAATGAATTTCAGGAGTGGACTCAGAGCCACCAACTCATTGCCCAGGACACAGCATTCCCTGCAGCAGCAGCAACAATCAAGAATCCAGCCTGATCCCTGGATGCCCAGGCAGCCATTGGGTGGCATCACCTTCCTTACCTTCAGAGTTGTCCTATACTCCAATCACTGCCCCATTCCCCAGCCTCCCTAAGCTGGCCAGGCCTTGCTCACTTGGAGCCTTGTTGAAAGGAGGACACCAGGGCAAGATCTCTGATGCCTCACTTGCAGTGACTGATGTGGACAGGCCTCCTTGACTGCTCCAAGTGGAGCTCTGGGGGCACACAAGCCCTGCCTTGTAGTTTCATGGGTTTTATGCGGAGGAAGGATGAATGACTTGGCAGTGGAGGTGCATTACTGGGAGCCAGGACTTCTGCAGTTTGTTCCAAGCACCAATGCACCTTGCTGCTTGAATGTGACCCCCTCCCCTCCCCATGGCATCACGGTGTTTCTGGGAGGAGACCTTTGTGAACTGCACAGAGTGCTCTCAGGGGAAGGAGGCAGAGATCAGCAGTGGGTGTTTGTGCTTGGGGGTTAGTCACTAACAAAACCAGTGCTCAGGGACCTAGCCATTGCCCTGTAGTGGTGGCCAGGATGTTCTCAACTCGGTGGTATTGTGGGAGAAGCAGCAGAAAGCCAAGGGTGTGCAAGTTCATACCTCTACTGCTGCACCACTCTGCAGTCTTGTGCAGGATGACGAGGTGCAAAAAGCCAGCTGTGCTCCTGTGTGCTGCTGCTGCTGCTCCCCAGGCAGTGCAGTCTGTTCGCTCCAGGGTTGCATCCCTACAGTTCTGGGAGACAGGCCAGCTGCTGGCTGGGGGCTGAGGAAGGCCAGCAGAAACCCAACCTCAGGAAAAGTGTTGGGGTAGAGGGGGTTCCTTTGAAGGTGAGGTGCGCCTCCCTGAATCAGCTCTGTCACGCACTACGTGGTGGGCCCCTGCTGAAACACACTGATACCCTCCTTTTCAGGATCACTGTGGCTTGTGACGGTAGAACCATCAAGATGTTAATGGCATCTTTAATCAGGAGCAGAACTAGACTGTACGAGGCCAGAGAGCTTGTTTTCCCTCAGCTGAACTAGCTGGGGAAGGCTGGGCTAAAGGTCACAGTGGTTTATCTTGAAGCCTACAGTAGATCAGGCCAGGCTGTGCACAGAGGGTCGCTTTGACTGCGCTCTCCTACCAACCACCCTGGCTCCTTCCCTCTGTCACGGACCCTGGACTCAGGCGACCTTTTGTTTTCTTCGCTTCTAGGAATTCCAGCTGTTGACAGCAGCTAAATGTTCCTTCTCTGCTGGCTGAAGGGAGGGCTTTGGGCCCAGGCCAAGGGAGGCTATAGACCCAGCACAGGAAGAAAGCTGTGAGAGCACCCAAGCCCTCTCTGCAAAGAGGAACAATACCAGCAAGCCACCCGGAGGCAGCCCATGCTCCGGCTTGGGTTTCTATTTACTTCTCGTTTGCTGTGATGCGGAAAGCAGCGGGTGGCAGGGCAGCTTCGCACCCGTGTTTTCAATTAGGGTTTCTCCACCACTTGCTTTCCCTTACTCCTTCCTGACAGGGCCTTGTTTACACAGTGCTGCCCAGCAATATGTCCTTGTCTGGGGGCTGCTGAGATGATTTATTCTTGCTGGGAGAAGATGGCTATTCCCTGCTGCTGGCACAGGACATCTGTTTTGAGGCTTGTTCTGAACAGGGAGAGTGAGACTGCCTGCCTGGGATCTGACCAGACTCACTCCTAGAAACCCAGCGCAGCCCGTCCTGAAGGACTGCACAGGCCTGCGGGAGGGAGTGGAAAGCGCTCATGTACACCCCGGGGGCTGGCAGGCACCTTGCCTCCTTTCTTACTCCTACATCTGTTTCTTCTGCCTGGTAATGCCTTGTACCCCCAAAGCTAACACATGATGGGGCCTGGCCTGCCATGTGTTTGTCATGTAAGTCAGCCACCAGTGTCCTGTGCAGCTGCCCCCAGGTAGGCTGTTGCTCTAGGAGAGTCCATGCAGAGCTCATGTGCAGGCCCCTGGTTCCAGGCAGAGCCCCTGGGACCTCCTGCAGGCAGCTGCTGGGAAATACAAAGTGGGCATAAGCCCAGATAGGCCACCTGTGGGGAGTGTTTGAAGAGGCACGTTGCACAACAAAGCACCGGAGTAGAATGCTCAGATTGAGCGGCTCCATTGTTTCTAGTCCCTGTACCCAGGGCAACCCAAAACCTATCCTTTCCTGCAGGATTCTTCCTGAGATCCTGGAGCCAGAGGATGAATTGCCTCGAGAGGAAGTGAAAACATTACTAATATACCTACCCACAAAACCCCATTCCAGCATCCATGCAGGTTGCAGTGCATGGTACCAGGCAGGGCCTTGGGAGACTCAGCATTCCTCTCGCCTTGTTGCCCTTTGGGGTCAGGCCAACTCTCAGGATCTCAATATTGCACTATTAGACAGGAAGCTGTGACACAATTGCACATATACAAGCACACAAATTAGATGCACACACGCACACTACCAACTCACGCACATCCAAACCAGCCTAGGCACATGCATACCAATCACCAGTTCAAGCACATACACACTACACACCAAAAATTAGACAACAATCAGTTGTCAATACCCACACACTCTGTACATATACACGGATCACTAATTCATATATCACACACACTATGACATGTATATTCACCAGTTCACACACATACCACCCACCTACACATACACACAGGCAAGTTCCTAACTTGGATGGTATGGTATGTGTGTGTGTGTTTGGAGTACTTAGGATACCTGAGGGAAGGTTAAAGTGAGAGAGAAAGTGTAAGGAGTGAAAGTTGCCGGAACCGGGAGTAGAACCATTAGATTACAGAGAAGCTGGCTGAGGAACTGAAGCTTGGAGTTACTTAAGGTCAAGTGGCCCCAGGGTTACTTGGGGTCACCTGGTGCCATGGTGGAAGCAAGGGAAAAAGCCCGGTGGCAAGGAGGAAACAGCCAGGAGACAGAGGTAGAAAGCTGGGAGATCAGGGGAAAAGCCAGTGGGGATAAGGCAATAACAGTGGCAGAGATCAGGGGAAAAGACAGTGGGGATGAGACGGTGGCAAAGAAACAGAGGTTTGCAGGCAGAGAGGAGCTCAGGATGGCTGGAGCCAGAGGAGCATGGGACAGGTGTTGGAGGTGGTGGTGAGCCAGAAGCAGGAGAGGGAGAAATTAGACAGAAGTTAGAGGGGCAAGGAGCAGAGATTGGAGCAGGGCTGTACCATAGTAAAGCAAAGCCCAATTCAGGGTTCCAAATAACAGTTTTATTAAGTGAACACTGTACTGTACAGCTTGGTTCCTACACACACTTGCACAAGCACTCCCCCTGCCCCCCCCCCCACACGTGCACATTCACAATGGCAGCAGGAGAAAGAGACTCAGTAGAAGGGTTGGAGTCCAGGTAGGGAAGAGAAGCAGAGTCCAAGTCCTTGGTTGAAGAGGAGGTAGGGGGTGATAGCTACCTATTCAGGCTGGAAAGAGGTCTTTGTCCAGTAGGTATTGTCCAGAGGGGGGTTGCTGGCAGGGCTTCTGGGTGGATAGGTGGTGTGGCATGGTGCTGGTCCAGATGGAGAGGGCGTCCCAAGGAATCAGTCTTCAGTACCCCTTTTTATGGGGCAGCCTACCTATGATCTCCTATGGGGAGGGCCTGTCCAGACAATGTCAGTCCTGTTCCAGGTGTTCTTACTGAGCATGTGCAGCCTTAGTGCCTCATCTTTTGTTTCTTGAATGCTGAGGGTGGTTCCAAGTGCTGGTTCGTTGGTCCAGGTATTGGTTTTGATGGTTTGATTATTCAAAGGGACCTATTTTTAGACCTACTGCCATTGTCTCTCAATCACCCTCATTCATCCCCATTCATTCAGGAACCAAGTTACATGGGAGGGGTAGGTATGAATCATAGGTTACACAACAAGGCATGGGGGACAAGAATGGAGACTTGACCAACAAAATGGAAACTTGACATAACTTATGCTAACTTTACATATGTAGGCCTAAATCATATAGCACCAGTAAAACGGTAATATAGAACAGTAAAAATCAATATAAATATAATAATTAAGCAATATAAAGAAGGAGAAAAAACAAAACAAATACAACTCACTACCAAAATAAAATGCTGAAGCTTATCCCATTTCTTAGCTCACTTATCTATAGGGAATAGAGAAGGAAAGAAAAAGTCAGAAATGGTTGGGGAAGGGGAGGGAATGCATTTTTAAATAAAAAAACAAAACAAAAACTGGGGGTTTTGCTACAGCCTCTGCTACCAACTTGCTAAGTGATTCTGTGCAAACTGCCCCCCTTTTCTGCACCTCACTTTCCACACCTGTAAAATGGGTCTAGTGCCTTCTTCCCCTCCTCTGCAAAGTGCCAAACTGAAGCACTTTGGCTGACATGCACAGGTGGGGCTGGTATGCCTGCCTGCTTATTCTGGGAAAGGCACCTTTTCCTGTGTACCCGACTTTCTGTGCAGCACTGGCAGTGGCGGGACCACATAGGGTGCGTTGTTGTGTGCAAACAAACCAAGGGTGAAAGCAAATATTTCTGTCTGGTAGCAAAATGGCAATGACCTACCCTACACCACCAACCTCGGGGACAAACACCAGTGGATGGCCAATTATTTCCTGTTGCTCAAGAACAACTCACCAGTCTGGTGGAGCACTCGGTTCCTGCTTCAAAGCAAGGATCCATGGGACAGTGAGGCTGTGCCTTGATTAGATGGTGCCAGGGTTGTTTACCCTCTCGTTCCCCTTTCTTCTGCTCCCTCTTAGTTGAGGGCCAGGTGGGTGTTTGCAGGGGGAGGGATATGGGGTAAGATGTAGCCTCTGCCCCAAGTACCTAAAGCTCAAGTAAGATGAACATGAGGTAGCCACTCAGATGTACCAGACCCCTGGTGACTAAGGAATGGTGTTGCTGAAGCTCAACAGCAGCTGGAGAAATGAATGCACTTGCCAAATCTTCACTGAGAATGCAGCTAGGGCTGAAGAGGAGCTGCAGTGGAGTCTGGCTAATGGCTCTCACCTGGCGACCACCATTTGACTCCAAACACTATGTGATGTCAAAGGTGAGAGGGTCTGGGAATGAGCAGAGTGGGTTTCTGGCTAGCTCCTCCTGCCATCATCCTGAAATACTTGCTGTACCTCAGACCGACACCCTCTACCCAGCCATAACTTGGGTCCCTTGACTTGTTCACTTACAGGATCCTGCTGCTGGCATTACCAATTGCAATGGCCACCTTCCTGGGCCCACAAGCAACAGTGTGGGACTAGTACTATAGTTTCATAGTTAGTAGGGTCGGAGGGGACCTGAGCAGATCATCAAGTCCGACCCTCTGCCATGGGAGGAAAGAGTACTGGGGTCAAACAACCCCAGCAAGGTGATTGTCTAGCCTTGTCTTAAAGACCCCCAAGGTAGGAGTCAGCACCACTTTGCTCGGAAGTTGGTTCCAGATCCTAGCTGCCCTGACAGTGAAGTAGTGCCTCCTGATGTTTAATCTGAATTTACCCTCTGCCAGCTTGTGACCGTTATTTCTAGTCACTCCTGGTAGTGCTTGGGGGAACAGGGACTCCCCCAATGCCTGCTGGTCCCCTCTGACTAGTTTGTAACTAGTTTAGAGCAGGGGAGGATAAAATATGGCCTGCTGGCCAGATCTGGCCTGCCAGGCCATTCTATCCAGCCTGTAGGGCCCCTAAAAATTTAGAAAATTTATATTTATCTGCTTCTGGTTGCCTGTCAAAGATGACAGGGGCAGGAGGACCCAGGGGAAGCCAGCAGGACCCATGTTGCAGGCCACATCCCATTTTGCTCTGTCTGCACACTTGGACTGTTGTGGTGAGGACCTCAGTGTTCACTTATTAATTTCCTGTGGCTGTGAGCAGTGCCAGACGGGCTTGAGGGCAGCATGTTGTCCATAGCCTCTGAGTTGGGGGCTACTGCTTTGTTGTCTGTTAAGAGTGTAATGGAGTCTAACCCTAGGATCCATTAGTGCCTTTGCTGTCCCATATGCCTTCTGCCATGAGACACCTTGCAGGCCTAGAACAATGTTTTTCTTACTGGCAGCAAGTGATTTATCTGTTTTGAAGCATCCTGATGATAAGCTGCTGTAAGATTATGTAAGTTTATGTAGAGCTTGCGAGCTCCTGTTTCTGGACATGGGAACGATGTTGTGTTGCACCAAACACACCAGGTGCAGCAAGTATAAAGCGAGTATGATGGAAATGGAGTGCTTCTGTGGCAGGGTTGGGCAATTATTTCAGGTGGAGGGCCGCTTACTGAGTGGATAGAATGGCCTGGTGGGCCACATCTGGCCTGAGGGCTGCATTTTGCCCACCCCTGTTCTATGGGAAACAAGATGTTATTGGGGGGCTGTAATACTGTAATAGTGCTGGGCTGCACAGGATGGGGCTAGATGTGGAGGAGGGAGCTGATTCAGGAGGGCCTTCCAAGTGCAGGGGAAACCTGGGTTCTGGTGGAAAAAGGATGCAGGTTGGGATGGGAAGGTGGCTGTGGAGGGAACAGAAGGGAAAGCAGGTGTGAAGAGCCTCAGCAAGCAGGGGGAGGGAAGCTAGTGTGGTTTTGTGTAGGAAGGGTGCTAAGGACCTCGAATTTTTCCTTCTGCCAGAACAAAGGGGATGTGTGTTGTAAACTGTGAGCTGGGCTGATTTATCTCCAACAATTCCAGCAGTGGCAGCTAGGCTCTGACCTGGCACAGTTACCAGTCGTGTGTGGCTATGCTAGGCCTGGAAACACTTCTCTCCCCTGCAGAGAGGACCCTTGGAAAATGGCTTTGATCAGACCAGGAAACCCAGAGTCCTTTGGAGCTGCGTGCCTTCTGCCTCCTTCCCATCCAGAAACTGGTGAGTTGTGCCAAGCACAGGGTGAGGCTGAGGCCTTGGCCCTGGCAGAGGCTGTGCGGGAGGTGGGATTTTTGCCACAGTCGCTTCATGGTACACGCTGTGCTGCTGACTTCATGGAAATAAGGCTCCATTGTGCCAGGTGCAAATAGCAGCAGGCATATTCCAGAGAATAAAAGGAGCTGCCTGCACACCTGGTTCCAGCAGACAGGCGCTGTGTGCATGGGGCAGACCGCTCTGAAGGCAAACATGGGAGTTGAGGAGGCAGGAAGGGATTCCCCTGACGGAAGGACTGGTTTGGGGTGCTGGTCCCCTGCTGCAGGTCTCTAGGTGAAGTCGGTCAGATGGATAGTGGGGTGACTGGGAAGGAGGGCAGTGCTGGAACTGAGGGTCCTGGAAGACTCCACGGCATTTGAGGTTTGGACAGGGAGGGAGAGTGTGGGAAGTGTAGGGCCATTTGCAGGAGTCCCTGGACATGGGGAGCAGGCAGGCAGGGGAAGCAGGTGATGAGGTGGAGTAAGAAGGGGCTAGAGTAAAAGGAGGAACTGAGGGGCCTGGGAGGAGGAGAGGCAGGGTGTGCCCCCAGCAGAGCAGAGCAGATTGGGGGACTGCTAGTCCTGGGCCCAGTCTCTCCCCCTGTGCTGGGAGAAGGGGCAGAGCTTCTGCCTGACACTCAAGAGTAGAAAAACGCCCCCCTTCCCCCGCCTCTACCAATACACAGGGTGACTTCTCTCTCCTGTGGCTAAGGGACAGGTGACACCTCTCAAGGGTGTTGGATCCAGTGTGGGGATGGGAGATTGCAGGCTCAACATCCTCCACAGGGCTCCAACCTCTGAGTCCAGTGACCAACATGTGGGGGTCTTAGTCCCAGTCTGGACCCACAGCTGCTATGGAAATACAATTAATACATAGTAATGATACAGTGACACAGGTGAGCAAATCTTCCCATCAGCCAGAGGCAGGATATAGTGTGGTGGTCTGTCCCCCAGAGCCCGATGCTCCAGGCAGCTGCCTCACCCTGATCCCACTCAGCTCCCTCATGGTGTCAGAGATTATAAAGCCAGAAGGGACCACAGATCATGCATTTTGATGTCCTTTATAACAAGGGCTTTTATTGGGTTCTATTTCCAGTGTTTCCTGGGAGCACTTCTCTTGAAGAAGGCCTCCTCTCTGGATCAGGAGGCTTCACAGCTAGAGGACCCTCCATCTCCCTGGGCAGTTCCAGTGGGTTAGTCTCCCTCACCATCCAAAGGGTGCATCTGGCTTCTAATTTGAATTAGCTTGGTTTTAATTTTGGCTCATTAGTTTTTGTTATAGGTTTGTTGGCTGGATGATAAGAGCCTCAGGCAGTTGCCATTTCCAGGCCAGTGGTCAGTACACGTGCCTGCTGCTATTTTCATCCAGAAAAGTGAGGGCTAAAATAAGAGTTATCCTGTGTGGGTTTATAGACAAGGCCCGGAAATGGCTAAAGAGCCTTCAGGGAGAACAGTGAAACCTGGCTTTGTCAGCAGAGGGTGGGATGTCCTAGCAGAACCAAGCCAGGCTTTGTTGTTTAATTTCCATGTGTGTGTGTGTGCGTGTGTGTGGGGTTTTGTTTTTAAATAAACCAAATCCTCGTAAGCAATAGAGGAAGCTTTGCTGGTCTCGCTGCTTCTGCTTGGCACCGGGGAACTCCTTACTAGGTGGTACGTGCCTTTGCCTGGTCAGCCTCTTTATGCACACAACCTGGATACATGACACATCCCCTGGTGTGTTTACCTGCTCTGGCCAGGATGTGGGAAAGAGCTGTAACCTGATTCCTTGGCTCCCATGCTATCAGGTGGGACTTGGGTTTGCAGTGCTGTGTTTACTGGAAAATTCCTCTTGGCTCCATAGTCCCACTGTAAAGCTGCTGCGCTCAGAGTGTAAAGGTAGACGGCAGGGAAGGGAAGGAGAGAAAAAGGTGGGGAAGCAAACAGCGGAGTGTATTTCTGTCCCCCTCCAGAGCCCCAGAACCTCGGCTGCTGGAGCAAAGATGGCGGCCGCCCCGGGAGCCCACCCCAATTCTGGGCAAGACACAGCAAGTGTTTGTGAGGTCCCTCGCTCAGATGGTCTCCTTCACTTTGGGCCCGGTGAGAAGGAGGCTTGGAAGTGTCCTCTGTTGTGGGGAGAGGCCGTGGCTGCTGCACTAGTCTCCCACAGCGGTGACCTCAGGTGGGCTCCCAGCAGGGCTATGAGCTGGTCAGCAGGTGCAGAGAGGGACCCTGCCAAACTGGAGGCTGGTGGCTGCGTGGCTTTGACAAAATCTGTGTTTGCTGCTGCTGCCTGGGCCTGCCAGGCCTTTCTCAGTCAGGCTCCTCTGCTAACATGACCTGAGTAAAAAGCATCATGACAATGACAGTCACCAGCCCCATCCCACCCCAGATTTGCTCTATTCTCCCCTCCCACCAAGAGCAGTCTGTGCAGAGTTGAATGCCCTCAAAAGGCAACCTCTGGCCTCTCCTGAAGCTGTCACTGTCTTTAGCCTGGGCATTTCCTTCAAGGAAAACCTGGCTTAGGCACTGTCACTGCCTGGCTTTGTTCATGAGATTTGATTTTATTTGGGGCTTTTTTTTTAAATCCTGGTGAGACCACAGAAGTGGGGGAAGCAGCAGGTGAGCAGCTTTGATGCCTTCCTTCTTTGAGTGCACGCAAAGGCAGCAACCCTCTGGCTTGTTTGCTGCCAAAATAGCTGCCTGGGAGAGAACTGGCTTCAGAAGTCATAGTACAAACAGGCAGAGGGAACCAGAGCCCACTGCTCAGGACGCTGGGTTTGTTCCGAGGAATTGAGAGCAGAATGCAGCCTGTGGACTTCAGGCTTGTCACGCATAGAACTTGTCTTGATTTCATGGGACTGGTTTCCACATCAGTGTAGCTGAATCCATGCCAGCCCTTGTGTGAACACTGAAGAGCATTACTATGAGGCACTTTCAAGCTGTGGGGCCTGGCACTGACCTCACTGGATCCATTTGGAAATCTCTTTGGTTAAACTGGCACATCAAGACAAACTGTGGGACATCAGAGAGTAACAGCCTGAACAAGGTTCTTGGCTTTGAATTGTATATCTGGGCTCTTTTTTCAAACACAGTGGCATTTAGGGGTCAGTCTAAAGCACCCGCCATGCTGGATTTGAGTACACCCTCCCTGTGGAGTTCTTGCTCTAGGGTCTGCACAGTACTTGGCACATTGCCTACCTTGATGGGGACTGAGCACCTAAAAATCCCTTTGAGGGCTGTGGGAGACCGAATGCTCAGCACCCCTGCCAACCAGAGCCTTGTGGCAAGCAGTGTAAGGGACAGGAGCAGCAGGCCGCTGGGGTTACTAATGAGAACAAGGAGATGGCTTCAAAGGAAGATTTGAAGGAGAAAGGAGGTAGTTGCCAGGAGCAGCCTAGGAGACTCGGAGGAGAGAGCCTGTGAGGCTCAAGGCTGGAGAAAGACAAGAGACCTGGGAGGAGCACAGCTAATGGGAGCTGAGCAAAAGGAAATGAGTGTTTGGGGGGGGGGAAGATAAGGGATGGCTTTGTGGAGGGGCATGAGGATCTCCCAGGGAAGGGGCAGGACAGGGAGCTGATAGGGAGCAGAGGCAAGAAGAGGCTTTTGGCAATGTTACTGTGGGCAGGCTGGGGAAAGAGACAGGGAGACTGGGCAGGAGAAGGCTGCACTTGTGAGCAGTGACTGGGAGGAGAGTGGAGGCTGGGGCACATGGATGAGGACTGACAGGCTACCAAGAGAAAGGCTGTGTGGCTGCCTCACCCTGGGACTGCATGGTGGGGAGGTGGGAAGGGTGGTGGACCTGGAAGAGCGTTTGTGCCTGTGTTTGGCAGTTCCTGGTGCTCCCATCAATTGTCTGTGCCCCTGTGCTTTGAGAGGCTCTTGGATCCATCAGCCATGTCCCCTTGCAGAGTGAATGGACACTCTTCCTGGAGGAAGACACGCCTCTGAATCATGAACGTGGTCCAAGTGGCTGAGCCTTTGCTCCCTGAGAGGCAGGGTAGCTATATGTGGCCTTGTGTCGCCTCATGTTGCAGCCAGACCGGGCAAGGCCTTTGTGTTCTGCAGAGATGACTAGGATGATAGGGGCTGTTGATCCCTCTCAGAGGGCCCTAGAAAACTGATGTGATATTGTCCAAAGTAAGGAAACCTCACCCTGAAACACAAACAAATCTCTCTGGAAACACATGGACATGCATGCTCTGGGTCCTGACTCCCCACCTATTCTTTCTGTTACCCTAACTGGCACTGCCTGCTCTCCAGAGTCACTACAGCTAGGAAGGAGAGTGGGTACCTTCCTGCCAAGGACATGGTAACCATAACCAGCCTCCCCTATTGAGGACCCCTAAGGTGTCTACATGGCCAGGCAGGCCTGCCTCGCTGCTGCTTGTCAGAGTGAGTGGGCAAAAGCATTAGACTGCTGCTGATGTCAAGCTTTCCAAACCATGAGGCAGCTGCCAACATCATTAGATGACCTTAAAAACAGAGACTTAAAAAAATAAATCCCAGGCGCTTTGCATTCTCACTTCAGCACCTTCAAGGGGCCCTTGGGTTCATTTTCAAGCTTTTCTCTGCAACCCTGAGGCCTAGAAACTGCCTTTTTTCCTTCACATAAAAGCAGAGATTCTGCCATAATCATAGGACTCCAGGAGCCTGGGGCTTTAAGGAAGTGATCAAATGCTGCAAGGCTGATACAAGTGTGACATGTCTCGACAGTCCATCCAATGCACTTGCCCAAAGCCTCTGTACTCAGCTCACCTCTTGTCATAAGTGTTTTGTTCAGGCCTGGGGCACGCAGCTTATCCAGGTTACAGTTCAGCCCCTGGTCTCTCTACCTGACCATTACAGCATCCGCTTCCTTTGCCATAAAAGGCTGAGGCTGTTTCTTTTCTTCCTCTCCAGGCCCATCCGTCTCCTGGGCCCCCTGGGAGGTCTTCCATCACAGGAGATGTTGATGTAACATCTCCTGTGAGATTTGTTTTGTCCCTTTATGGCTCCATCTGTGATCCCTGCTCCGGCTGTCCTGTCCCTCTGCAGTCACTTGCTTTATATTCTCCTCAGTGACCCTGCTAACCGTTCCCTTTGAACTTCAAGGTGTCTTCACAGCCTCTATTTTCTGTGCAGAAATAGACTCCTTTACCTATTTTTTTCCCTTTAGACCCTGTTTGCCAATGTGAAGATGCTTCTTTTCCCCTCTGCCATCTGGGGCTCCTCCAGTGGTGGGGCTGCCAAATTTGTGTCCTGTAACTCTGTTTCCACTTGGAACAGCCCTTCTGCTGCTCTGCGCTGCCCATGGGGTAAGGGCATGCTGGTGGGATGCCCCGGCAGCACAGTGCTCTGGCTAGGCTGGCTGGTGAAGTGACCTGGGGGGACCTATTGAAGGCTGCTTCACCAGCCAGGTTACCTCCCTGTATCAGGCAGTATTGCAACTATGAAAAGGAAGAAATGGCTATGATACAGGGAGTAAGTCCAGTGGGACAGAGGTGCGTAATTTCCCTGGGCTGTCTCAGTGTCACTCTGAGCTGTCTATACCATTGCTGTATCAATCTGAGAGCAGAATTGGGCTCATGGCATCCTCAAAATATTTGTACAGGAAACAGTGAAGCCCGTGCTCATGTGTTCATGTTTCACGAAGCATTGCTGCCCTCTGCTGGGTATTTGCTCAGGGCCCTGTACCATCCCTTGGCTCCTTGCACTGTTTGCTAAGCGTTGCTGCTCTCTGAACGGCATGGCACTTGCATGATGTTGTGGTCATTCATCCTGTTGTGGAATGATGGGGTTCCTGCCACATTGTGTAATGCTGCTGACAAAGTGCACCTGGCAGCAGCCCGCTCTGACTTCAGAGTCTGGTAATTGCCATGCCGGCTAAAAGCCCACCTCCCAGGATCCTGACTCTGACCATACGTCACCCCACCAAGTCCCAGGACCTTCTTGTCTACCTCCCCAGGCCCTGGCAAATAATTCATCTACTATCTGCCAGACCAGGAAAGAAGGGGGGGACTCAGATGACTGTAGGGCGGTGTTTCTTTCCCTTGTCTGTGCACATTTCTGGATATTTTCACTAGGCAGCATCCACAGACTCCTTAGATATGTTTGAGGGGCAGTGGGCGCTAGCTGGTGTTCTCTGCTCCATGTACCTACCTGGAACTCTTGTTCTTATCCCTTGACCTGTTCCTATCTTTTCACCCTTTGTCCCAAGTATTCAATTGTTATGTAGTCAGTGGCCTCCCTCTAACCACTGAAGGAGGCTTGTGATTGCCTGTATAACAAACAGGCCAGTCTCCAGCCACAGGCAGCACCAGGTGTCAGAAGAAGTTATGAGAAACCTTGCAGTACCCAGACATAGGGCAGTCTGTCCCCCCAGAGAATCTCCTTCTGTAGGGCACCCTCAAGCAAGAGATATCATCTCCCTTCTAAACTTTATTTCAGTGTTAATTCTGGGAACCTCTGGGTACCTATCTTTTCTGTCCATGAAAACATCCAGCTGCTCTCTGACTCCTGATACGATGGTGGTTTCGCTGCAATGAGTTCTGCAGTCCAATATTGCGCCACACAAAGAAACCTTTCCTTTTATCACCTTTGAATATACTTCCTTTCAGTGCTATCTGCTGTCCTTGTTCATTTGTTATCAGGCTGGGGACAGAGATGCTCCTGATCTGCCTCCTCTGAAGATCATTGTAGGCAGGGCAGGTTGCTATTTTAAGGCTTGGTGTTCAGATGTGTATAGCTTTGCCAGATTATAGCCATTTGGGCTATAATTTTCCATGCTAAGCATCTGCTTCATGCTGATATTTTTCCCCAGCTGTATTCATGAATGAGGCTGGGGGAAAATACATTATTTGGACCACATGACAACATTCTGGCAACCTGTTCTGGAGCCTTCACAGCACCAGGCTGGAGCAGGTACTTCAACTTTGGCATGGAGTGGTCTCCATCTCAGGGATGTGTTTCTTCCCATCCCCATGCTGATCCATCCATGGCCAAGTTATAAGCCTATGAAAAATCACCATGGTCAGTAGACTTACTTAGGCTACATAACCAAATTCCCTGAAGAGACTGTCCACAACAGCCATGCTCCAGCTGGGTGCTAAGCAGGTCTTTCCCTTCCATTGCAGCCATGGGCTGTGCTGTGTCTGGTCACAGGACTCGAGAGCAAGCAGCTCATTTGTCTTGTAATCTCAGAGTTTCCTGACTGGGCCTAGGCAATGCACAGGAACAAGCTGCAAATGAGAGATGATCTTTGGGGTACAGGGGGTGTTAAGAGTAGGTTGGGAGAAAGAAACAGGGACTGGAGCCTGGGAGGGTGGGGGTGTGGAATGGGACTTTTTTTGGGGAGACCAGAACTGGTCAGACTGGAAATGGGAGCAGCAGGGAGTCTGAGCTGAGGAGCTGGTAGGGGCTGAATGGACAGTCAGACTGGGTGTTGGCATGGTGATGGAAATGGGAGGAGGTAGGGGCATGACTGAGATGAGGAGCTGGGGACTGGGACTGTCTGGGCAGAGACAGAAACTGAGATCCAGTGAGTGAGATGATAGGGAAGAAGGTGATAGGAGAGAGAGATCTAGTGAAGCACTGGTGTGCAGGGCAGAACTGGGACCAGCCAGGGAGAGAGGTTGGCACATGACCCAGGGGCCTTTGTGGGAATGTTGAAATTATGAAGATGAAGAGCTTTCAGCAGAGGTGGAGACAATGGACAGGAGTGGGGAGCAACTAGAAGTGGGTCAGGGGAGAGGCAGCTCGGATACAGATGCAGGAGGGCTCAGGTGGGCAAGGAGACTGGGAACAAGGAGTTGTTTGGTGAACTAGGAACTACTCTGCGTGAAGATGGGTCCTGGGAGCAAGGGGGAGAGTGGGAATCAGGAAAGGTAAGACTAGGATATGCAAGGGAAGGAGACTGAGACTGCAGTGAGAGGGGCCCGGCTGGGATTGGGATTGAAAAAGTTAGGGGTGGAACTGGGAGAGTGACAGAATTGGAAATAGTGGTCAGGCTTTGGGGAGACAGGCAGCTGGACCACTTGAGTGCACTCCCCCTGAATTCTAAAAGGGCACCAAGATTCCTGAGTCACACCAGTCCTCTGCTGCCAGCAGGTTTCTGGCAAAGTGTCTCATCCCTCTCTAGCTATGGTTTACCTAGAGGAGCTCAGATAGGAGATCTGTGTGTGCTGGATCTTCAGGTTCCAGCCCCTGTGCCAGTATGACATGTGTCACATGGAGCCATGTGCTGGAGTTTCTTTCCACTTTGGTTTTGAAGCCTTGGAAATGACACGCACAAGCTTATGAACATCATTAAATTGAGCACTCAAAAAGTGGGCCATACCAGAAGGATGGTTGCCTGTACAATCTTTATTTAGCCTGTTTGGATTTGGGCATTATTGTACAGCCTTTAATTGCCTGCCAGTGCACAAGGTGAACCTGTCCTGGGGGTGAGTCAGTGGGGTTTACCAGTGCTGGCTGTTATTTCCAGGACTCCTGGCTCACTGGTTGCAGAAGTGGCGAGGTGAATAAAGCAGGGGTGTAGGAAAGGATGGTTTGATGCTTAAGCCAGTTGAATGCTGCCCAGAAAACTGGATTCATCTTGCCACTGCCCAAGCTGCTATGTGATACTAAGTCGCAGAAACCTGAGTTTATCAGGTGCTCCCTAACTGCATGGTCCTGTTTGTCTCCAAATGCTGATGTGGGTAGGAGAACTAAGGATCCTGTTCCTGCTC
The DNA here is from genome assembly GCF_001723915.1 of Gavialis gangeticus. Taxonomy (NCBI): domain Eukaryota; kingdom Metazoa; phylum Chordata; order Crocodylia; family Gavialidae; genus Gavialis; species Gavialis gangeticus. The sequence continues at coordinate 24,965,911 of NW_017728997.1, read as the reverse complement.
TGTCTCTCTGCGTCTCAGTTTCTCATGGGGAGGACAAGAGGCTCTCACATCACAAGGGGCCCTAAAAATACAAGTTATTGCATGCAAAGCATCTGCAACTACAAGGCTGAGTGCCATGGAAAAGCGCTGGGGCAGAGAATCAATTCTTTCCCCCAGCACAGTTTGAATGATGGGCTGTGGGGGAAGAGCGAAGCCAAACTGTTACTCTAAATTTTAACTGGGGTTGAGAATGAGACTGATGACCAGTGAGACTATTCCAGTCACAACTCGAAAACTTTATTAGGATACACAATAACAAAGACTTATTTGTATTAATGAAGACGGTGCTTAACACAGTAGTCTTGGATTCAAGTGGAAAACAGGTCCACTGGCCAGCTTCTCTGTTTCCTTGGGGACGTTTGCTGATTTGGTTCCTCTTTTTTTTGCTGAGCTGTGGAGAAGTCTGAAGTTGCATAGCTGAGTATACACTTAACGCAGAGTTTTTCTGTATTTGGCTATGCTTTAGAGCCATGCCAATCCTTTTCCACTTTATGTCCATGCACCTTTTCAATCACTGTCTACAGCACGTGCTTAACCTATGTCATTGCTACATACGTCAAGCATAGGCCTGGCTGGGGTGGTTGCGACTGCAGTGGGGAGTAGGGTTGCCAACCCTCTTTGAATCTATTCTAAGAGGTTTCATCACATGATGTAATGACTTTAATAACTTTTACATCTGGAAGGCAAATGAACATTCCTATTACATTTAAAAAAACCCACTGGCCTACTATATAAATCAGATTCAACATTTAGTTATTTATTGTAATAAATGCCCTGTCATTTATCTTCTGGGTGGCTCTCAGCAATCTCCTGGAGATTTATATCTAATTCCTGGAGATTCCACGGCAATCCTGGAGGGTTGGCAACCCTAGTAGGGGGGGCAACTGTACTGTCCTTGCTACCTCCTTGCCCAGAGGCTGCTCCAACCTGGCCCCAGCTCCTAGCCAAGCTGTGCTA
>NW_017728997.1:24964504-24964708 GCF_001723915.1 Gavialis gangeticus | reverse complement strand
AGGACAGCAGTTCTGAGTCCCGAGGACTCTACAGGGGCCTGTGCACATGCGCCCTCCTGCCAGACCCCCCCATCCACCGGAGCCATGTGCGCATGCGCCCTACACGCGTTCGACCCGGCCCAGCAGAGGGCGCGCGCGCCTAAGCCGAATGGCGAGCGCGGGCGCGGGGCTGCGCGGTGACGTCAGGGTGACGCGCCGGAGGCG
>NW_017728997.1:24944370-24959504 GCF_001723915.1 Gavialis gangeticus | reverse complement strand
CGCTGTACGGCTTCCGCTCGGCCGAGCCCAACTCGCTGCCGTTTGCCGCCGGCGAGACCTTCCTGCTGCTCGAGCGCAGCAACCAGCACTGGTGGCTCGTGACGCGCGCGGGCTCCGGCGAGACGGGCTACGCACCCGCCTCCTACCTGCAGCGTATCCAGGTCGGGGGCAAAGGGCACGCGGGGCGGGGCGGGGCGGGGCTGAGGTCAGTGGGCAAAGCTCATGTGGGGGTGGCAGGGCCTCGTTTTGGGTTGGGCAGGGGTCGCGTGGGGGGGCGGGGTTTCGTTTTGGCCTGGGCTGAGGTCAGGGGCAAAGGTCACATGGGGGCAGGGGTCATGTAGGGTGTGGTGGAGCCTCGTGCTGGGCTGGGGCAGGTACCAGGCCATGGTCTGGGGAGAGGGCTGACCCTTGACTCCGGAGGTCATGGGTCAGGCAGATCCAGTTTCCCGGGAGGCTTGGGGTCATGCGCTTGCCCCCTGCCCGTGGGGCTGGGCCGGGGCTGAGGGGGGAGGTGGTGGATGTTGTTGTGGGGCCTTCTCGGCTGTTGCCTGCGTGCAGGTGATTGGCCGGGGTTGCCCCTTTGCTGTGGCGGGCACTGCATCCCTGTGCTGGAGCTGTCGCTCCGTGGATTGCCAGGGGGTCCACGGCTCATCACAGCTCTGTCTGCGCTGTTGGTGGTAAGCAAGGAGGCTTGGGGGACAAGCACTAATCACACCCATTCCTCTCTTGTTGAGAATAACACAGTGGGTGTAATAACAGGCCTGTCCTAGCACTGAGGCCAGAAGCACCAGCTGTGACAGCAGCAACAATAATTATAGAGGAGTTGGCGGCATCCGTCATTACATCAAGTCGGACAGAGGAGTCGGAGTGAGGAGAGCGCACGCAGCTGTTGCAACTGCAAGAATGAACCCTACACTTATGACTGAGCTGGAAAAGAATAAAGCTTTTGGTCTGCTTGCGTGATACATGGCTGCGTTTCAGGGGAGAACCTAGATTCTGAGATAAAAAGCTAACCTTGTTTTGTGTATAGGCTGCATTGAGATTGTGATTCTCCCAGTGACATGGTTTGAAATGGCGTCTACCATATCAGCGGGCAGAACCTCCTGCCCCCCTCTTCCATAAGCAGCATAGGTAATTTTTGCACAAAAGTATGCACAAATGTTGTGAGCCTCTCTGTTTGGGAGTCTTTGAGAAAGTATATGCCAGAGTTTCAATGAATGTTTTTATTCTGGCTCATGAAAGATCTCCTTCAGATGTCTCCAGTCTTCTGGTTGAATGGTCTGTTTGTAAATGGTGTGACTGAATTTCTTTCAGAACACTCGGTGTTGCAGGAAGGACACTGTCTTTGGTGGTGCTTCACAGTGTCAGTCTGCAGTGGCCTATTAACTGTACAGGCTTCTTATTCCAACTACCTTTGTTCTCAAATAAGAACCCTGTCCTTCAGGCTTTGCGCAAGAGAACAGTCTGGCATCAGTGGGCTGACTTGCATGTAATTGCTGTAGAATGAGGGCTTAAGGTGTTCAATGGCAAAAGCCCTAATTGAAAAGGGTAGGTTTTTAAAATCAAATGTGGACTTGGTCTGGATATGTGCCTGCATTTCTTTCTACAGTCCTTTCATCTGCACCTCTGGTACCAATGTCTGCACTCTCCCTCCTTGTGGGCTTATTCTTGGTGGAGAAAACCTCTGCTGTAGCTTTTGCCTTTAGGACCTTCCTATATTTATCTGCCTCGCTAATACTCTAGTTGAAAATGTCATTTGAAAACATCTCCCTCCTGTCCCCTCCAGTTTTTCCTGCAATGTATTTTCAGACCATAATTTGCAGTTGCAACACAAAATACAGTATTGGGGGTAAAGTAACACTTTATTAATATTAAGCATCATAAAGTAGGCTGATGACAAAAAAGAGACTGTAGTAAAGGATTCTGGAATTCATGTTCCTTCTCCTTTCGCTGAAATACATTTTTCTTAATTGTCCTTTAATCCTTTTAGGGGGAAATAAATCTGGGCTTTTTCTGCTTCCTCTGTTCTTGACGATAAATGCTCTGGACAGGTGATTGTGCTGATGCTACATGGGGCAGTAGAATTCATTGTGCTGGTCTGCAGTTATTACAGTGCTCAGTGTGCACTGACTGCCTCAGTGCTTTCCCATCCGCTTCTCAAAGCTGGCAGGAGTCATGGTTTGCTATTCCATACAAAACCAAGTAGCTCTGACTTGTGGGGGAGGTGGAAAAATTCTCTGACTGAAATGTTGCTTTAAACAGTCTCTTGCAGCATCCAGATGAGCCTGCAAACAGCTTCCATCCCATTGCTGTTTAATAAGGATATTAATAATAATTAGTGACAATGTGTGGAGCAGTAATTAGCGTTGCCATGATCACTGCAAGAACAACACCACTAGTGGTTATTGACGGAGCGTTTGGAGTGGTAGGAGACAGCATGTCTTCAACGGGAGTCTCTGTTGCAAAAACAAGGCAGCAGACTCATTACTAGTGCAGCCAGGTAAACAACGTGTCTCAGCCCAAAGAAGCTATTCTCCTTTCCTGGTAAGGATTCCCAGAAGAATCTGAAAGTTACTCATAATAAGGCAATTAAATTAGTATCAAAGTGGAAACCTTTGCAGAGACCTAGTGAATTCACCCTGGTGCTATCAACCTTAGTAAAACTTTCTTATCTTATGCAAGTCAGCTCATTTTTAATACAAGTGGGAAGGTTGTTCTTTGGCTTCTTTGCAAAGAACATGCAATCCTGTACCAGGTATTCATCTAAACTTCTCATGCTAACTGTTCAGCCATGAAGTCTCAAGGTGGCTGGTGTCCTCCATTTAGAAATGCTTGAATGCTAGCATCTTAAACAGCGTTGCCATTAAACGAGTCAAATTAAATGTGCAAGCAGGCAAACTTGCTTTGGACATATCTTCAGCCTTCAGTCTTAACTTCTAAAACCTAGAGGCCTTGCTGCTCCCCACAAGGTCACACTGATTTGCCACATCCAGGATCAGGAAGGGGTTTTACCTCATGGCAGACTGGCATTGGGGTTTTTGCCTTCCTGTATAGTAGGGTACATGTTCCTGTTCCTTTTCTCTCTTTGCATGCATTTTACTAACTACTACTTGTCTTTGACTGTGCTGTTGTCCCTTTGCTTTATTCTGGCAATTAAAGGGCATTTTGAGCATTGCGCCAGGTAGTTGTGTGAGAGGGTTTGTAGAGGTTTTCAGAACAGGATCAGACAAGCACTTGTCTAGACTGGTTTAGACAGGGATGATCCTGCCTTGAGCAGGGCATTGGACTAGACCTCACGAGGGCCTTTCCAGCCCTGGTTCTAAGTGAGGATGAGATTGTTTAGCAAGGTGCAGAGGATGCAGCAGATCTGAGCTTACCCACAAGCTAATGAGACAGCATGTCACTGAAGCTCACATACCTCCCAATTGTGGACTGCTTAGTGAGAAAAAAATTTCATCTTAAATTCGGGGGGTGGAACCAGCTGGATAGGTGCTCAAGAAACGTGAGAAAAATACAGGCTCCAGTCCTGCTGTTGCACAAGAGCAAGGAGAGAAAACATTGCTTGCTTGAATGTTGCCCTCTGGAGCTTCAGACTATTTGAAACTTCTGCAAATAAGGTTTCAAGCAATGGAGCTGGCAGCCCCTGAGCTCCGCAATGTTAGCAAGCAAAACTGCAACAAACTCTGAACCTAACAGGTGCTGCTGATGAGACAAGTGAGAATGTGTACCCAACACTGAGGCGTCCAGTACCAGCAGACAAGATAATTGCCTGTAGATATTGGCATAGCAGAAACAAATGCTGCTAATAGCTCATGCCAGGCAAAAGCTGCCATAGTGAAATCATCAGCATGGGAGTGTCATGGTTCCTGACTTACCCAGTCAGCAGAAAGCTTTGGCTTTTTTGTCTCAAATGGCTGGGGTGTGGCTTTTAAGTGGTTTGTGAATGGCAGAAATGTGGAGGTTATATTGAAGCCTGGGTGTTCTGTCCAAGGCAGAGCCATTTATTGCAGCTGATGGGTCTTCTGGAGTTTTTATATGAAGTAGTAAAACATTCAATTAAAAAAAAAAAAAACTTTGGGAGGGGGCTATTCTGTGTTAGGAGAATGGCTGCTGAATAGAGGACAAAGCTGAGTATAGCAAATAAGAAGGGTCCTTTCATTGGGTTAAATAGCCCATATGTTATCATCATAATGGTAAGACATATAATTACTTAATGGGGATCTGGAGTTGTTCCAAGTTCCGGCTTCCAGACTGCCGAGGTTTTGGCTATGCCGCAATAGCACGAGCCCTGCTTGCTTTCCGGCAGTACGGATGATGACGGCAACACTGGCAGCGTTGTAGACAGTGAGGCCAGAAATTTATCCGTTTTGACCCACTGCAGTTTGCAAGGCTTCAATCCATTTGTTGGCAAGTGAAACAAAGAGAAGCTGCTGCCACTCCATTTTCTTAGTAGCCCCTTCTGTAGCTCCAGGGGATGAACAGTGACTTAAACATTAGTTCAGAAACCTATAGACCAGGAGTATCAAACTCATCAGGCCACATGCAGTGTGCGCCCTGGACCAGTCCTACATGTGATGCACAAGACCAGGTCCAGAGCTGGTGCACATGGGCTAGTTGGTCCAGGACCTGCTGAAAGCACTGCAAGCTGGGTGATAGGACTCCTGTTAAAGGCTGGAAGCCAGAACTTGAAAAGGTTTGGGCCTTGAGGGCCAGATCTTTGCTATCCCTACCTTAGACTACTGGCAAGCTTAAGTTTGAATCCTGGCAGGATTATCGGAGCCCTTTCTTCCCTAGAAAATGAGAGGTTCTTGCAGCTTCCTGTGTGGAGAGTCTAAAGAGGAAATCTTAAACGGAGAGAATCTTTCTGTTCAATGGTCCTTGATGCTGTGTGTAGCAACTGGCATTTTTCCGTCTGTCCTTGGCTACAGCTCCTTTCTCCTGTCATGTATGACTGAAGTGTCTGAGTTGGGTGCAGCCCTCCCTACCCCAGGTATGGGTGCCTCTTGACAATTTGGTATGTCTGGAGTGTAAAACTTGCCATGTTCTGAGCTTTGAGTGTTCTGCACAACACTGTGTCTGATTCTTCTCTCTTCTCTGCTTCACTTGCTGCCCACCCAGTTTCTCCCTGTTTATCTTCTCCTTTTGAAATTAGTCTCCCAGGGTGCCCTCCTCCTTATGGTCTTCTCTGTTCCCTCTCAGTGATGGTAGCTTCTGTGTTGCTCTCCCATCTGACCCCAGGCAAAGCATATTTACCACTTAATTTGACCTGCACTCCTGGCTGACTTTTCCCACTCACCATAGGCCCATTGACTTTTCTTGGTCTTCACTAAACACTGTTGTCTTTTATCTCTCTAGTGCGGTGTTCCCCTTGCCTCCTTTCAGCATGAACTTCCTGTCTCTTAGTCTTTCTGTTACTTCCAGGCCATCAGTATTGAAAATGTCATGTCTATTGTAAGCCCAGCCTCGTCTTCCCTTTCTCCCAGTGCTAGGTTGTAGGCTTGTTTCCATGCTTTTCACTTCCATTCTTGTGCTCTTCTCTAAAGTCTGATCTGTGTCTGGCAGTCAGCTCAAGCCCAAGACTGCTAGACAGAACTGAGACTTGCCTTCCTGCTCTTTCCTTGATTGTGGTTAGTACCATTGTTCTGTGTGCTGTTTGTCTGGAACCTGGATCTAATCCCCACCTCTGACTTCTCACTAGGTACACCCAGCTGAGCTGTCTCTGTGAAGTGACCTACTTTGTTCTCTCCAGTTCAGCTTTCCCTGTACCTTGATGCAGCTAAAACTTTTGCCCCAGCTGTCATCATCTCGATGCCTGCACTGTTCTGCTCTCTGGCCTTGACAGATAGTTTTGCCTTTATCTATATCCAGAGGGGTGCTTCCAGAATGCTTCTGTAAAGATACTTTTCCTTGCTCAATATTCTGTCCCTGTCACCCTTTGTCTTGTGTCTATCCATATGCTCCACCCTCTGACATGGCAAACATGAGCTACTTGTTTTCATTTTCAGGGTCTTTCTGACTTATTTACACTCTGCTGGTAATCTCTTATTCACTACTGAGGTGGTGACCAACTACTTTAAAATGCAATTTTGATTTGCCTCTGTGGCTCAAGCCTTGGAGTGCCCTAGCCCCTATTCAACCCTTAAAAAAATCCCTACAGTATTTATATTATACTTTGAGGAGAGCATGACAGTCATATAAAACACTGGCCTCCTGTTGATGGATTGGGATTTATCAAAAATAAGTGGCTGATTGAAGTGGAGACATTTCTTTCTAAATTGGGAGCCATTTATTCTATTATATAGCTTCCCAAAGTGGTAAATAAGCTGGAGGGCTATCTTAAGTGAAATTATGTTAAGTGAAATAGAAATTACTGTAATAGCATTATCAGAAGCATTTGACGCATCCTTACCTCAAATGTTACATTTAGTTTGGGTCTCCAGTCTTCCAAAGGTTCAGAGAAAAGCAACAGCAGTTGGGGTAGGACAGTGGTTGTGTTTGACAGTGATTTAAAAAGTTTGGGCTGCCTATTTGGAAAGGAGATAGGATCGAGGCAGCTAGAAGGTTTTAGTTAAGCAGTGTCTTGGATACAAGAATAAATAGGCAAGTGATGAAACCAAGAGACTGTGCAACATAGCCTGTGAGTTGTCTGTGAGATTTGCTTTTGCTGTCTGGGATAGAGGCAGATGTTTTACAACAAGCCTAGTTTGTTCATATTCCTGGGAGAGGATGACCTAGCTACTGGTACTTTCTACTACCAGCAAAGATGATCAGAATTCAGATTTTGTGCTGTTCCCCAGCAGAAGGGAATTCCTTGTCCTCATAATTGGCAGTATTAATGTCTGTGACAGGTTTGGTACTCTGCTTAGGTACCATCTTGTGTCTGTCCCAAAAGCCCTACTAAGATTGAGATGACAAGTGATTGAAGAACATATGCAGAAGGAAGGCAGAGTGACAGCAAGAAGAACATGAAATTATAGGCATTAGACAAATGTAGTGTTGCACACTAGACCCTGAGCTGGATTTAGGGGTCTACTATTTTTGAGGAAGCAAGTACTGGCTATTTCCAGGGCAAGTCGGTCATTGAGGCACAAGTATTTTATAGAAGAGCATTCTCTCAAAACTTTAAACCAGCAGTTCCCCAACTGGGTGCCATATCCTGACCAAGACCGTGGCACTTATGGGTGGGATTGTGGGCCCCACAGACAGACACTGTTACTTCAGACAGGCTTGGATTGTGCACTGTTGAAGCTGATTAAAAGTTGGGTCATGAGCACTCCCTAGAATTGGGTAATGGCCCAGCAAGATCGAGAGCCACTGCTCTACACGGTCGCTTAGGAACTAAACCCATGGGGAAATTCCCCCTGTCTTGTCCCATGAAGCCAATATGAATTTTGCCACTGGCGTCAGTGGGTTCTGGGTTTCACCATGTGTGTATGGTGCAGTGTTCCCTTCAAATGGGCAGAGCCTCCCTTATGGCCCCCTTGCACTCAAGCATTTCAGATAAATGTATCAGTGCAATCTGTTGTCAAAATCAGGGAAATTTCTGTGGAACTCAAATAGCTTCTGGTGGCGCCAGTTTGAGATGTGACAGGCTTTTTAATGGGTGTGAGTGCCTAATCAGGGCATTCACACAGGTCCTGAATAGGCACTTATGCTAAAAATAAAGATTTATTTTTGAGAATAAGCAGCTGGTAGTGATTTACAGCTGAGGCTGCACTTTTCAGCACTTACCAGAAACTGAGAGGAAAAGAGGCATTTTTCTTCAGGCTGTCAGAGCAGCAGTGATGGTACCACAGCAGCAGTGATGGTATCACATCAGGGCTGCTAACACTCAGAGAGGAAATTTTACTCTTGAAACTAAATTACTTAGTCAGGGGAATTGTAATCAGTTCTAATTACTGTAGCTAAAGACTGGATATTTTCGCCAGAAGTTCTGGGATGTCTCATAATTTGGAATGATTAGAGAAGAAAGATGCTAATGATCTTTAGCCATTTTTTTTGAGTGCTAAGATTGGCTTTTTTCACTTGTGGCACTTTTGATCAAAAAAAAAATAATTAGGCATTTTTGAATCAGATAAAACCTGCTTTGTGCCCTTGATTCCCTTTTGTGAGCTGCATTGGTGGCCCAAAGGACATGCTTGTTACTGCTGGAAGATGAGGCATGCCTGTGATGGTTGTAACTGGGTGGGATCTGATGATCCCAGTGTGTTTGCTCGGTTCTGAGAACTGCACATTTTAACCAATTTAAGGCTCAGATGCTGCTTCCAGGTGGGCGTGTAGCTTCCCTTTATAGATATAAGCATGTGCTTTGATCCTAACTAGTATGGTTCTGTTGTCTTTGCTGAAGTTGCTGTGATTGGGAGGAAAGAGAGGAACGTCAAGGTGATGAGGAAGCAAGATTCAAAGTGAAGGCCGCCTGCTGCGGCTGCTTCCCTCAGGCCTCTGGGACACTAATTCTAGTATAGAGGGTTCTGGGTACAGGAGATGTAGTGGGTTTCTTGTGTGACTTGTTTTCTCAGCTGACCCATCATGTGTGGGTAGTGCATTTGAGAGAGTGCCTAGTAGCACCTGCTTGGATTGGAGCCCTGGTATCTAATTCTTTTGGCTAATTGTCCATGAGTTCTTTAGTTGTAACTGATCAGGCTTGTGCTACTTGGACTAGGCCTTAGATGCATTTCATCAAGAAACCAGCTGAAGCTACTGAATTGTGTGCAGTGTGTGTCTATTGTAGGGTGCCTTCTGTTCTAGCCAAGCAAATGACTGGCTGTAATGAGACGGCAAACTTACTGTTTTCCCCCTGAGAACATCTCTGGATTGAGCAGACCAAGGGATGTCCTTGGAGTGTGTTCTCTCTGGTGAAGAGTAAGCACGGAAGTCCTCTCTCAGCCCTTTACCCTCTTGGGCATGGTCTGTACTGTTGTCTGGGATTAGCTTGTGCTTTTCGTCTGCACCCTTGTGCTGAACATGCAGGGGTCCGGGGTTCTGTTCACCACTCCACCACAGACCCAGCTGTATGACTTGGTTTGAGCTACTTCTGTGTCATGTGGTGAGCATCCCTTGTTTGAATGGGGATGTTCCTGACCTGCTTCACAACAGGGTTGAGGCTAAATTAATGCTTTGAAAACCATTGATGCTCCAGTGAAAGGTGCTGAGTTGGACAACATTCACTGTCATCAGAACTTCTTAGAATTACTCCTCTTAACCAACACTGGTGGTACAGCAGTAGAGACATGTTTCTATTACGACAAAAAGAGAAGTTCCTTAAATGCAGTCACCAAATAGGATTTGTTGTACATTGGTCCATCAGATCCAGTATCTTGCTCCCACAGTAGCTATGAGCCGAGCCTTCAGAAGACCATTCTTGTTCCCTGCCTACCTCATGTGATGCAGCTTTGTACATCTTCCCTGAGCCTTGGTGGGAAATTGGCTGATACCTTTTCAACGTGAGCTTTGGTCTCCAAGCTTACGTCTCTTTTTGCTCATAATTATTCATCCCTTTCAGCGCTTGGTTCTATGACAGTCTGGGTCACCTTGGTTCAGCGGCTGTGCTACAAAGGAGAAAGATCTTGAATCCAAACCTGACAAACTAGAAGTTTATGGGAAACATGAATGTTGGGGTAATTGCTGGGTGTGAGTGGGCATAAAGAACTGATGCAACCCTTAGAGATCGGGTGAAGGGATGTAGGGGGGCTGCCCTTCAGGTGGGTGGAAGTGGAACAAAGCTTAAAAACTCAAGAATCTGTTGGGAATGGAGAAACAAGGCCATGCAGGCACTCCCACTCTTAAACCTCTTGTGCTATTTGCAACAGGGCCTGGTAAGGCAGACTGCAAGCTAACAAAGGCTTACAGTTGCAGAGATATTCTAGTCACTTGCTGGCCTGAGAACATCCAGGCATATTTATGCCCATGATGGTTGAGGGGGGGACATGACTCAAGCTATAAAATGAGTGCTTCATCTGTCAGGGGTTGAAATTTGTAAAACAGCTGAATCTGTCTGTTACCATTATTGCTTGTAGATCTCTGCTGCTGTTCAGAGGAGCAGCCTCTCCTTTCTCTTCTCCTTTCAGCACAGCTTGGATGTAAATAAAAATAAATAGAATTTTTAATATCTTGGCTCACTCCCTGATGAAGGATTTAAACTTCATGTCATTCCTACCCTGGATTATGTATTCAGCGGCTGAGCTGTCAGTCTGAGCACTGGTAAAAGGATCGATTCCATAAGGGGTATTATTAGAAAAAGAAATACAAATAGCCTCAATACACAACCATGGCACTATACAGTCTGTGGAAAAATAAGAGTTCAGAGACCCTGGAGTCCGATGTGATCACTGACATAACCTACATTTTATGAGCTGCGGACTCTATTAGAGCTTCGTGTACAAAGATTTTAAATTTAAATGCTTGTGCTGAACAGTCGTTCCAGGGAGAGGAGCTTAAACTGAAACCTTTCTTCTTGGCAGTAGCAATTCCCGTTCTGTGATTTATTTTGCCATGAGATGCATTTTGTGTGCTGGTGTCTGTTGCAAGGGTCCAGGAATGTTTGCTATCAGCTTGGGGATCAGCTGATCCTCATGCTCTGACAAATCTACCTCCGCATAGTGGGTTTTGTTGTTTCCCATCTGATCTGTTTGCAGTAGTGTGTGCTGCACAGTGCCTTTTTGTTGCAGATGGAGTCCAAATGCCATTGAAACATCTCACTTGTTCCCTGTACACAGTGACTGTTTGAAACAAATGTGGTAAAACTCGCTGTGGAAACTGATCCACTGGCATTAGGTTACAAACTGCAATTCACACTTGCTGATTGCCATGTTTGTGGTTGGTTGTTGTTAAACCTCTGCACACAGCAGCTTTATCTCCGTCAGAAGTTGTTGGGAACTTACCCCTGAAGTGGATGGAGTTGCTGTTACCAAGGTTAACCTACTGTTCACATACTGTTCTTGTTAGGGAACAAAATGCTGATGATTGTTCCCCTTTGGGGTGGAGGACAAGCTGGAAGGGGAAGCAATCTGCTGGCAGTAAGGCTTTTTTGGAAAAGAGATGAAGTTCATGCTTTCCATGGACTCTTCCTTCCTCCTAGCTTGCGGGCTTGCATAAAAAGATGCCATTTCTTCCCTTTCTGTAATAAATAATGACAAAAGATTTGGATCTCTGGTAATGGAATGTATTGAATGAGCCATAAAGAGCATTTTTTCCCTCTTTTTTTTTCTGGCATCTTGAAACACAGCACCCAAAATCCCTTTGGGACTGAACACTTGACCTGCAGGTTTTCTGGGGGTTTTTTTAGAGACTTGGTTCAGTACGTGAACATTGTCGCTACACTGTCGTGCTAGTAGGGTTGCAGCCATTTCCATGTGTCCATTTCCTAGTCTCATGCTGCTAAGATGGGAACTACACATGAGTGATGGGAGGGTGAGAACTGCTGATTCCTTTTAATATTTTGGTGTAGTCAGCTTAAAAAACAAGGAAAAAAAAAGAGAGAAAATCAAACCATTGGACCCTGTGGGTGGACTAGGTAATTTCAGGCTGCCTCTCCTTTCTCAGGAAGTCACTGGTTCAAGGTTCACATTGTCTTTTTGTTGGCAGTGATTTCAAATGTTTTGTTTTTTCCTCATCCAAGAGAGGATTGTGGTGACTTGGAGATGCCCATGGCTGGTTCTTGGCTCCAAAGTATTTCTAATTGAACGGTTGGGGGAAGGGATGTAATAAAACATGTAGTGATTGAAAAATTACCAGATGGCCCACAAAGGAGCTCTCTGCTGCTTCCCAGTTATCCCTTGAGTGCTCATCCACATGTGCATGTTCCACTCCAAGGACACATGTGCCCCCGGGTATTGGAAGTTGTAGTTTTTGGGCCAGCAGTGGTTGGCTGGGCTGCTTGTCCCTGAACATCCTTGTGTTTCGTACCTAGGCTGTGAAAGGCAGAACCATTAGTTTACCATGCAGATCCTTCTCACAGCTCATGGCTGTGCAGTGTTGCATGCTGGTCTCAACATATGTAGCTTGGCTCCTGTCCTGGAGAGGTTGTGAATACTAACCTTAACTTAGGACTAGTTAGCTCCTGGTCTGCTCACATCCTTGATAACAGACATCAGTTCTCCCTTTGTTGTTGTTTTTTTTTCTCCTGCTGTCAAGGCTTCATGATGCTTAGGCACACAGGTTCAGAGTTTCTTAGTTTTGTTGCCCCTGCAAAAAAGGTCCATGTCAATGATGGACGTGCGTCAGATATGCGTCTGTGTGTGGAGGAGGCAGCTCTATTCCTAGCGACGTGCCATCTGTAAGTGCTTCTTGAGCAGGATTCCAGTGCTGGACAGCCTTGGTTGCGAGCATAGCTGCTCATCCCAAAGCAGTCCCTTGGATGAGACCGGCTTTGGCTTTGGGTTCAACCTCCCTTTTTCCCCTGTTGAGTCCCTCTCCATTAAAAAGTCAGTCTTTTTCCAGGAGTACTCCCATGAAGTCAAGCGTAACTGCTTCTAGAGCTTCATCCTGCAGGGTTCCAGCTTCTGTTTTCAGTAGGACAGCCAAAAAATCCTCCTCCTGAAGCCCGGCTCCTTGGCCAAAACCAGAGAGATTCCCGTAAGAGTAGAGTAATGCACAGGCAAAAGCTTTGGGGGGTAGGGGTTGGAGGTGAACTGTATTCTCATATACAGCAGCTGGAGTTGTTCAGGCACTGCTGCCTGTATGTGACATGACTCATTCTTTCTCTCAATGGGGGAATCTCAGTCCTGGATTTTTTGTGGATGGGGAGCTTTCAATATGAGCACAAGGATGCTTGAAGCACACGTGGTCCCTGCCAGGACACTGCAGGGGGTTGGAGAGGAAGAGATGCTTCAGTTTAATCACATACCCAGTACTCAGGAAGGAGTTTTTTTATTAAACATTAAGTCCTGTCCACAGTGGCTGAAAGAAGCTTTCTGCCTCCGTTCCCTTTTCCAGAGTATCCTGTTGAGGAATTGGGCATGTGCATTTAGTGCTCTGCCCTGCTTCTCCAGAGCTGCCAGGCCATGGAAAGGGGTTTCTGCTGCTCCTGTTTGCCTTGTGTGAGTCCTCCCCCTACATCTCCCAGCTCCTGCCTCTCTCTTTCCAGTGCCTCTGGACTCCCTAAGCAGGAGCCGTTTGAATGATTGTGATTCTTGAGTCTCATGGCTATCCTGGAGGATGTGAATAGCTGTTGTAAAACAAGCATGCTAGGTCTCTTTCCTCAAAGCAGCAGCCTGCAATTGGATTGGTTTCCCTGTAGATTCAGAGGATGTCTTCATTGCAGAGTTGTTGTGTTTGACATAATGCCTTTCAAGCTAGCATAGCTCCAACAGGCCTGTGCTTGCTTTCGGAGAACCGGGAGCTGCACGGAGGAGTCATTAGCAGCTGACAGGTGGTGTCAGTTTAAGCTCTACCTCACACCCCTGACAGCTTGAAGCAAGTGTCTCCATCCCTGAGGTAAGGAGGGGCTGCACATGTGGATAGGAGCAGCACTGCAAGTGCTCTGCAGGGAAGAGGAGCCCTTGGGTGACACTACACTGGTTTATACTTTGTCTGTGGCTGGCAACTGATCTTTGAGCACAAGGGAGTTAGAGACAAACTGAAAGGGCAGTCCTTGGGCTTGGGAATTGGTGGCTTAGCTCCCACATAGAAAAAGCTTTTTGCTTGTCCCTTGTGTGGATGTGCCAGCTGCCCTTTCCATGCTGGCTAGTGCCTTGTGGCTTAAAATGTGCCCTGTGCTTCTTATATAGGGGAGGGAGTTGGAGGCAGTGGAGATCATGGAAAGGTAAGATGAAGGGGGTGCCTTAGAAGGGCCTGAAGGAGTCAAAGTGGCTGAGGCCTTGTCTCTCCTCACCTGTCTCTGCTCGTGCAAGTCTTGGCAGCAGCTGCCACTACCAAGCTTTTGGAGGCCAGGTGTTTTTGGTGGCTTCACTGCCTCATCTGTACCACCAGGGTGTGAAATGCACCTTGGGAAGGCACTGATTGTGAGAGGAACCATGCCAGTCAGCAGACAGCACTGGAGTACTTGTGCATGCTTTTTGCCAGCTGATGGCCAGCTGCTCATCAGGGGTGGGGTTGCTGCTGGCAAAAAGGGGGCCTTGGTGTTGGTGGAGGAGTTTCAGGTACCTTTTGAAGCTTTGCTGCCAGCAGTTGAGTTCAAGTAATATGTTTTAGCGGGGAGTAGGTCCAGGGATCTTGGGGTGGTGGGGCGGCAGGGAAGTTCAGGTCATGTAGGGTTGGGTGTAAAGGTGCAGAGAGTCAGTATTATTGTAGGGGTGGCTGTTGCATGTGTGGATGGATTGGCAAACTTCATGATCCCCTCAGGAGAGATGCCTAAGATTGAATGGTTACAGAACCCAACTCCCCTTCAACCCTCAGGCCAAGAGGGAGGTGTATTTTGTTGGTACCACATGGACCAGGCTTGCTCTGCCCTGACTTTTGCTGTCTGCTCAAAGGGGTTGGTTTCAGTCTCCACCATGGCCAACTTGGAGTCTTTCATCAGCCCAAAATTCATGTAACATCTGGGAGTAACAAAGTAAGTTTGTATTTCAGGATAACATTGCAGAATCTGCTCTCGATTAGTCCCAGTGAAAATACAGAGGATTTCAGATCTGTGACTGGAAGGGAGAGGAAAGGAGAGTGTGTGTCAACCTGGATTCAAAGATTCCCACTTGAGTCTGGGGTAAGAAGTGCCTGTCTCTGTATGATAATACACCTGCACAAAAGGGGAGAGAACCCCTGTTGAGGAAGGCAGATTCCTTTCAAAGCAGCTTTTGAGTTGACTGTGGGGAGGGACAGGGAGTAGATGACTCGTGGGGAAATAGAGCTGTGCATGTCATTGAACAGAGTAGGAGATCTGGGAGTGGAGTGGTAACAAAATGCTCTAGATCTTGCACCAGTGGAATTTATTGGGGTGGGGATGGGGAGCAAACAGTGCAGGAGTCCATGGCACAAGCACAAAATGAAGAACAGCAGAGTTCAGAGACTTGCACAGAGGTAGAGAGCAGGAGGGGAAGCCCAGAGGTAGGTTGGCTCGGTGAAGGGCAAAATGGCAGTAAAGTTGACTTGAGGGTGGTAAGGAAATCCTGATGAATGTAATGCCCTTCTGTTTCCTACCTTAGATTTATAAGCAGAGAATAAAAGGACCTGTAGCTTGG
>NW_017728997.1:24938166-24939370 GCF_001723915.1 Gavialis gangeticus | reverse complement strand
CCCAGAGGTAGGCTGGCTCGGTGAAGGGCAAAATGGCAGTAAAGTTGACTTGAGGGTGGTAAGGAAATCCTGATGAATGTAATGCCCTTCTGTTTCCTACCTTAGATTTATAAGCAGAGAATAAAAGGACCTGTAGCTTGGCATCCTTCATCAAAGTATTAGCACTCCATCCAACCAAGATTATGAGCACTCAGCAGCAGCCAACTGACTGTACCCCAGTGCTCCCACAAATGCAAGCCCTGATGGCTTTGAGCTCTGATGTGGAGGTACCTCCTTTAATCTTTTTGAGTTAACTTAGTTTTGAGATCTTTGCAGTCCTTGGAGCGTGGTTGAGGATGTTCATTTCATTCTGTGGAAGAATGAAGGGACCCCTTGGCTTCTGAGCAGAGGAAAAGTATGATGTGCCCAGCACGTAAATCTCCCTTGATCTCTGTTGGATATAGACCATGTAGTGCTTTGGCTTGGGGTTGTTCTTAGGACTGCAGCTGAGAGAAGCACTCAGGTTGGTCTTGGGTGCTGTATAGAAGTTGTTGAGCTTCTAAAAATATTTCTGTACCCACAGCCAGGGTTCAGGTGTCACGGAAATTCGCATTCTTTCTGCACGTAAAGAGAATGAGTATATTAAAATCTTGGACCTTAGATGGGAATGATGAGTATACAGATTTTTAAACTGCTTAACACATAAGCCTGAGGATTTTCTTCAGCTCTGCAGAATCAAAGCTGTTAGAGCTGAGAGCTCGTTTCCCGTTGACATCAAGAAAGCAGAGTTCCTGGAAGTTTTCTATCTTTAATGAAGTTTGTGTCTGCCCCAGAATCACCTGTTCCGGCTTAAGTGCAGCTCTTTTTAATTTGTTTTTGGAATTGATTTTTGGCTCCTTCCCTCTGTTAACTTTAATGGCAAGAGCGAACAGCAGTATCGGAGATAATCATGCAGTTATTATCCAAAGGACTGGAGCTTGTGCTCCTATAGGTAAGGAGGGGATGGAAGGCAATCTCTTCTATAGGCCAGATTTGAGAAGCCTCATCTTTGTGGTTTTGAGCTGCTTTTGTAGGTATTCCTCAGAGCTGGAGGCTGGATTCTGAAACTGCTGCATGGCTGAATCACATTTGACCTTGGTGTCCTAGTCCTGCAGTTCTGATTTGAGAACATGAGTTGTCAGTGACAAAATCATCAGCAAAGCTAACCGCACTTAATCATGCATCA